>NC_051849.1:62722016-63347016 GCF_905115235.1 Hermetia illucens | reverse complement strand
TCGATTGGAGTTTGAATTAGACAAGTGTCGAATCGAAGCCATCCGCAAAGGACATCACGACCCGCATGCCGGACATAGCATTGTGACCTCCACATCGAAGCTATGACCAAGACAGATTTCTACAAGTACCTAGGAATTCTGCAAGAAACCAATGCTCGATTTGATGATCTGAAGGATGCTCTGTTGTCCGAATTCCTGCGACATGTAAAGCTGGTACTGAAATCGCATCTCTCGGGGAAGGATAAAATAAGCGCGTTTCATATATTTGCTATCCCTTCTCTGGCTTATGCATTCGGAATATTGCCGTGGACGAAGACCGATCTGGAAAACGTCCAGCGGCGGATACGGACAACTATGTCCAAATTCCGAATGCATCATCCAAACTCTGCCGTGGAGCGGATGAACCTGCCTCATGACATCGGAGGTGGGGGCGTGGTTGACGTGGCGGCACAATATCATCGCTAAGTCGACTCGCTGCGCGCTTATTTGCATGCGGCTGTCTGTAAGGTAGACTGTCGGCTGACTCCACTTAACTTGAAGGATCGACCCTTCAATCCTCTGAATGGAATGAAGTCGGACCAAGAGCGAATCGATGAATGGAAGTCGAAGACAATGCACCGTAAACACGTAAATTACATAATGCATAATAATTTGAATTCAGTGGATTCCAGTATTTCCTTCTTTCCTCACTAGTTTCATAATATTTCAATTGCTTATGCAAATAGTTGAAGTCACTTTCAAATTTGATAAATTTTGAGCCTATTTTCAGGTTTTATTGATGTTTTCTCTGAATAATATTCGAAAGCACTAGAAAGTTACTTCATAAATGTTCATCCTGTTGAAAGTAAGAAGAAAGATAGTAAAGATTTCAATAAAATGTTCGCAATAACCGCTGAAAGCGGCCAATCAATTGGTTTTCTTTCGAAATACGGAGATAGAGTAATTTTTCTTCAGCATACTAAAGATTTTTTTTATTATCTACCTCAAAAATTATAGTCAAAAAATTTCGAAGTAACTTTTTGCTGGACCCTCTCAAATCCCCTTTCAAATATGTAAAATTTACGCAAAGTTTTATACAAAAAAATTACTTACAGTGTAACTATGTCAGCATTTCGTTGATCGACAGCAATGTCCAAAGGTTGCTTCCCATCTTTTGCAACAATATCATGACGTGCCCTGTGTTTTAACAGCAAATAGGATTGTGCAATGCAACCTTTAGCTGTAGCTAAATGTAATGCAGTATAACCTATGTCATCTATGGTGTCAATAGGAACACCGTTCAGTAATAAATATTCACAAGCCATAACAGAACCCTTTTGAAGGAGAGAATATTATAGCATTAGTGAGCATTATTGAAAACGAGTGAGGAAATGGTCAATTCAACTTACCGACAAAACAGCTTGATGCAAAGGCGTTCGATTCAAATCTTTCTCATTTTGCCATAACTTATTAGCGCCCAAAGCGAAAGCCATGCACATAACTGGTAAATTATGTCCAGCCGAAGCGCGATACAATAACAAATCCGGATTCAATTCACTAAAGTCTTCTTCCTCTTCACAGTAGTTGTCTTCTCCCTCTGTTGATTCCTGATCTGATCCAAGAATACATTCGTTTTCATACGATGTGCTCGTCAAATCCTCACCAACCATAAGTAGATTCTCTCGCGATATATTCAACGATATTGAGTTTGTATTTAATGAAGACAATTCTTCATTTTCTGACTTCGAGCTGGACGTGCGCCTAGTTCGTCTTCGAAATTTCTTTACAGTCCACTTACGGCTGCTGACATCTTCATCAATGTCCTTTTCATCCTCGTCAGTTGGTTGAGGAATTCGACGCACAAATCTCTTTTCAACATATTTAGCCTTAATCCACGCCTCGCGAACACTAATATCACAATTCTCGTTAGCTTCTACTAGATCCAAGTTTTCTGATTTTCTCGCTTCGTAAATTCGATTGATTGTATCATTTCCCAATTCCATCATTACTTTGACATTTTCAGGCTCCCACGCGTCTAATGTTAATGAACGAACCTTGCTGTAGTGGACACCTAAACTTCGGTGCACTCCTGAACATTCGATACACAGTGTTATCCCTAAGTTGATTGAAGCCCAACGTGGTTCTGAGCTTTTGCAGTCACAGCACTTTGAGTTGCCGGGAATTTTCAGAAATTGTTCCCAGTGTCTGAAAAGGGAAGGGTTAAGTACATTGCAGTTCCAGTTTTGATGTGAGTTAAAATATTTCAGAAGCTTATCTTTTCAATATTTCTTTTAAATATAATTATTACTACGAAAAAAGCATTCGAACAATCAAAAAAATGGTCAAATTAGGAAAAAAATTAATGTTGTTTAGTAAATATTTTAATCTAGCGTTTAACTAGAGCATTCAACCCTTGATCTTACATTTTCCTTTTATTACTCAGTCCCGTAGAAGTGGGTGAGTTGATGTGTCTGGCAATAGCGTTGTTATGAATAGCAGCACCAATTCCATTCTGCAATGCGGCAATCCATGCCTGTCGCATTTCAGCAGAATCTGCTTGTAAAATATGAGACCTGTAAAAATGCTACAGTTAAGCCACTTTCCAGAAAACTCTTCTTCCAAAAACTAATTACTTTGTTGGCGAAATAACTTCGAAACAAAATCTTCGATCCAGATCATCAACTGGCCGAACGGTGCATATTCTCAAATCTTCCTCCATGACGTTGGTTTCATCGTCACCACGCTTCCTAATACTCGAAAGATCACTTCAATGACAATGTACACAAATTCACAAATAAGACACAAAACACATTCGTCAATAATTACCTGTAGAGTAGCTTATTATCGCACAAATAGAACCAGCGTCGGCTCCATGTTTTAAAACCCTTAGATTTACGCTTAAATAGATAACCTTCGATTGTATTCGAGGGTTTTGTACAATTATTGTCTATGAAACTGTTCACGCTCATGTGGCGATTTTGCATTGATTTTTCAAATTGCAAATAGTCGCCACGCATATCATTGATCTCTTCGGATAGTCCTTTGAAGAATTCATCGAAATCGTTGCATAGATCGGAACCCTGATGGTAGTATGTGCCGCAAGCTTGATAGTAGTCCAATAGCTGAAGGTGGTGAAATTATGAAATATTTTCAAAAATACACAATTCGCGATAAACCTACAGTTGACAGTATTGACGGCACTTTCTTCGCCTGCAGCATTGTGATGAAATTAACATAGTCAAGAGCTGTATGACGGAAACAGGATTTTGTCGCAGACAAAATGTTCACTGCTTCTGTTACCTCCTGCGGGCGATTTTTGCTAGCCTGCAAGAAATTATAATTTGACTTATAAATAATGGCAATAGCCAGCAAAATCCTTGAGATAAATATAAATTGTAGACATTTACAATTGGAATATTGGAGGAATTCTAGATTAGTCGTGGCGTCTACAGCGGAACTTTCGTTTTATGGTTGTTAGTTACATGGAATTAAGACAGAATAAACTGGAAGAGAAATCTCAAACGGAATTAGATTCTATTTCAGTTCATACATGTTCCCTTTTCATCGGACCACTTGGAATAAGGAATTGCTTCCTACCGCAACCATGTCTGTTAGTCAATTGCGAGAAAATCTTCAAAAGATGCGATTGTAAAACGTTTCAGCAGGAAAGGCAATATGACTACTTGAAAATGTGCTCGCAGTGAGTGACTCCTATAACATTCATATACAGGGTAACCACGTAGTTTTTATTTACACATAGAATGCAAAGCAGAAGACTTCATAAGATCGAACTTGCACAACGAAGGAATAACGTTGGGCATAAGAAACGTACCATGTTATTTTGTTTAATAGATTTTCGCCGCCGTTTTCGACATGAACCAATCCTCCATTTTGAAAACCTCTTACCCTACAATACATATTACATTTTATTTTTATTACATGATAGCAAATTTCAAAGCGAGTCAGTCTTGTTAAATATTTTGGGGCAATTTGACAGCGAGCTTATTTATTCTTCTCATTTATTGGTTAGTGATGTTAGTCGAAATTTTAACATAATGCGCTTATCATCTTTAGGGATCAGTAGGAGATAATACCAAATGGTTTTTTGGCTCCTCGGTCTTGGTAGTTATATAAACCAGGCCATGGCCAACGATACGCGGGGTGAATGATTCATTAAGCAAATTGCGGTGAATGCTTCACACTACATATATATATATGGTTGCCATTTACCCCTTGATGGGATAGGCGTGTCAACCATACATACGCGTGAGCGCACCCAATTATCTCAAATGCGTTCAAGCTTCCCTCAGGACTTTCCAAAACGCCCGCACTCGTCTAGTATTCTGCGCTAAACGCTCATTCGTACACCATCCTGGGAAAGTGGATTTCTTTCCGGGAAACCAGAAACTGATCGCTTCCAATATTAAAGGTTTTGTGTTTCCTTGTGAGGAGCTTTGCGTGCATGACAGTTCCACGTGTGCATGGCTTAAAAATTAATGAACTTGCACTGAAGCGACAAATTTGACTTATTATAACTTTGTTAGTAACAGTGTGATTTCCATCAAACTTGATAGAATCATGCTGCAAAGGGAGTTTTCCCCGCCAATAGAATTAGAAAATCACTATATGTTTTTTTACGCCGAAATAATAGTTTGACCTGCCCAATTACCATATCCTTTAAAAAAACGATTCGGAACGTTCATTTGTTAATTATAATGTTTTAAAAATTGAACTCACACAAGGCAGAAAAGCAAGCAAGCAATTTGAATCGTAAAAACATCCGATTTAGTGTTTGTTACTTGTTACTTTTCAATTAATCAGTTTTTAGCACGAAAGTGGGAAATTGAAAAATTCACAGACCGCAAAAACAAATTGAGAAACCGGATGCTGGACGCTTCAGGTATGAAAGGTTTTGTGTATTTCCTTTATAAAGACATTTGAGTGTGAATTTGTCCCATTTGTACGTAACACGTAATATACGCATATATCATGTGAGAATATCCACCGGGTGATATTGACATTCAAAATCTTGAGTTTCCAAAGAAGTGACAACTTTGACCTATTATAACTTTGTTACTAATAGTGCGGTGGTCAAAGGGTAGTATAGGTCCCAGAGCGAAACGTAGATTGGTACCCACGATGGAGCATAAAACCTGGGAAATGCTTGCTGAAACAACACCAACAGCTCTACTACCAAACCCTATCTCCTCCATGTGGTGACCGCTGGGAGCTCTTTCGTAACGAAAAGCTGCAGACGGAGAAGGATGAAGGCGAGTCCCCACCGCCTAAAAACGGGACAAATTGTACCAACCTGGTCCTCCAGGTTGGGGGTTGGGTAGGGCTGACAACCCTACAAGAAAACTTGTTACGAAGCCACAACAGGAGCCTCGGACAGGACGGACTTTAAAACGACGGACCCGGCAACGACAACGGATCAACGATTTGCGCATTTTCTCATGGAACGTGCGCTCCCTGTACAGAGATGAAGCTGATGAGCAGCTAGCCGATACCCTGTCCCAATATAGGGCTGACATAACAGCGTTACAAGAGATGCGATGGACAGGGACCGGTTTCCTGGAGAAGAGCCACTACACCATATATTATAGCGGTCATCCAGTAAACCATGTGCTCGGAGTAGGTTTCTTAGTCAGCCAAAAAATGAAACCTGCTGTTATCGGCTTTGAAAACATAAGCGAACGGCTATGCACTCTGCGCTTGCGAGGCAAGTTTAGAAATATAAGCCTCATAAACGTTCACGCCCCTACAGAGGAGACTGCAGAGTCGGAGAAGGATGCCTTCTACGAGGCAGTAGAACGAACTCTCGAAGCCTGTCCCAGATATGATATCAAAACCATACTTGGGGATTTTAACAGCCAAGTAGGGAAGGAGCCCGTATTCAGGCGATACGTTGGCTCCCATAGCTTACATGGAAAAACAAATGATAACGGACTGCGGATTCAATTAGCAGGGTCACACGAAATGGTTGTTGGAAGTACCTTGTTTGCGCGGAAAGCGGTCCAGAAACATACGTGGGCCTCTCCAGACGGGGCCACTTTCAACCAAATTGACCACGTGTTGATCGAACGCCGCCACCTCTCAGCCTTGGTGAATGTCAGAACATATAGGGGGGCCAATATAGACTCGGATCACTATCTCGTTGGCATGGTGCTCCGAGCTCGAATAACAATACCACCTAGAATCCCCTCTGACAATCAGGTGAGAGTGAAGACTGAAGCAATCCACAACACAACCCTCCGCGACACCTATAAGAGGGAAATGGATGCCGCAATAACCGCAGTCAACAGAGGACCTGGAGATGAAGCATCAACAAATGATCTTCACAGTCACCTGAAGAACGTTATCATGGATACGGCCGCAAACATACATACGGAAGAATGCCGCATACCGAGTAATGTTGTATTCTCAAAGAACGACTTCACAGACGGAAAAGGAAGGGGGAACCAAAAAGTCTGTGAACTAGAAAAGTACAGGGAGCAACCGCACCAGGCGCGCAAGTTTTACCAACAAGTCAGCAGGATGAAGCCTTATACACCTCGATGCTCATCCTGCCGAGACAAAAAGGGAAATCTGATTTGCGGCAGAATGGGCATATTAGAGCGATGGGTTGAGTACTTTGATGAGCTACTGAACAACCAGAACATCGGCGAGTTGGAGGTCCCGCCAACTGAAGACGACGGACAAATACCGCCACCACCAAGTTTAGGAGAAACAATCCGTGCAATTCATCGGCTAAAAAATCATAAGTCGCCAGGAGCCGATGGAATTACAGCCGAATTGGTTAAATATTGAGGCGACCAATTACACCGAGTGGTTCATCAACTTGTGCTCAAGGTACGGGACATCAATCAATGCCTGACGATTGGCAAAGAGGTATTATCTGTCTCATACATAAAAAGGGAGATATCACACAGTGCAGCAATTATAGAGGTATCACGTTGCTAAGTACGATCTATAAGATATTCTCCACTATCTTGCTAGGCCGGATAGCCCCATATGCCCAGAACATCATTGGCCCATACCAAAGAGGCTTCACTCCAGGCAAATCAGCAACAGATCAGATTTTCTCTCTGCAGCAAGCGATGGAAAAACTATTGGAATATGGACAACAGTTGCACCATCTGTTCATCGACTTTAAAGCCGCCTAAGATAGCATAGCCAGGGTAAAACTGTACACGGCCATGAGACTAGGCTGACCCTGGCCAATGTGCGAGGTCAGATAAAAGTACCAGGATCACTCTCAAGACCATTCGACATCAACAACGGTCTACGACAAGGGGATGCCCTATCATGCGTCCTCTTTAACCTGGCCCTCGAGAAAGTGATCCGTGATGCTGAAGTAAATGCAAGAGGTACGATCCTCTTCAAGTCCACCCAACTACTGGCCTATGCTGACGATATCGACATCATGGGAAGAACCACCCGAGACGTACAAACTGCCTTCATCCAGATTGAGCAGCCGGTGCGAGATCTTGGGCTGCACATCATTGAAGGCAAGACAAAATATATGGTGGCAACGTCAGCACCGAAGACGAATCAACCAACAACATCAAACTGCACTGGTCAAACACGAAGAGGAATAAGGATAGGAGAGTACAACTTTGAGACCGTTGACAATTTCTCCTATCTAGGGTCGAAAATCACAACAGATAACAGCTACGATCATGAAATCCGCGCATGGTTGTTGTCAGCCAACAGAGCCTATTTCAGCTTACAAAAACTGTTCCGCTCGAAACGTCTCACCATAGGGTCAAGGCTCTTACTGTACAAGGATGAGGATGATCCAGGCCAGAAAGTCTATAAGGACAATATCTATGGTAGAAAAAGAAGACGAAGCAGATCCTGTCTGAGATGGAACGATGGAGTAGACTAGGACGCCAGTCAGCTTTTAGGAATATCGAATTGGTGGACCTCGGCGCAAAACCGGGATGTCTAGAGTTCCTTACTAAGGCGGGCCTAGACTAGATACCGGTTGTTGCGCCATTGATGATGGTTCAAAAACAGCTTTATGAACTGGTTGGTATTTGCATGCTTTGTTCCTTTCAACACTTCTACTAGAACTGGCAATTCCAAACTTTCTGTCCTTATCTGCTGCTAATGATAGATAGATAATGAACGTACCTTTCCTCAATCGGTCATATATAGAAAGATTTGGGATGTGCACTGTGGAATCGACTCTTCGATTTGACTTAGAGGAATTGTAATGTTTGAAATATTTCGCCAAAGTTCTAAAATATTGCTCCAACTAAAAGGCATTTTCGACTGAGAGGATTTCGGCTTAAAGGTTGAAGTTTATTTGGGAAATTGACGGGAGTGCTAATGAAAGGCCAAAAAGTTCGAGTTAGAGAATAATTCACCAGGGGAAGTTCGTCCTAGAGAGGTTCGACTGTATTTGGCAAAAAATAGCGAAGGAACACGAGGAGACAGAAGCCACCTTATAGGAAAATATTGGCGAGAGATGAAATGCATCACAGGCAACCGTCAACAAATGGGACAGTTGACCAGCTACGCCCCATAGAAGTCTATGACGAACGTATACATATTCAAAAATAAAAGGTGACCCCAACCAGCATTAGCAACGACACATGATTACGGTATTCTAATTCCCCAAAATGAGGAACTGAATAAATTCTGCTCAAACGAAAGCAGCAATGTTTGGTTAAGGCCGTTATGCTAACCACGTTTGACCGCGCAAATATTTCAAAAGCACCACCAGATTTGGAACAACCATAAAAGAACTTCGAGACAACTCGAATTATTTACTATTTAGGGAATGATAAGTCGCTAGAAAAGCACTAAATACCCATCAGACAATCAGCTGTTTTCAGCACAGCGCACTTTAGTCTGTTTGCAAATAAACTCACTTACCTGAGCATTTCGCACGAGGGCATTGTCCAAGCTCTCTGACACCTTGGCGAAGTGGCTCTTGTAGTCCTTCACCTGGTTAATGTCATCCTTGATGAACGAAGTCAAGTTCTTCAGGACTGTCCTGCTGGCCTGGTCCAGGAGAATAGTGTGGAACTTGTTCATTTCCTGCATCGAAAAGAAGCCAGAAAGTGTGTTAATTAGCTGAAAACGTTGGAGGGAAGCAAAACATTGACCCGGCATTCAATAGTGACTGCGCATGAAGGATTGTGCATTACGCCATTATAAATAGCTTTGAGCGCACTAATGAAGTGATGTAACCACTATCGGTGCACAAGACAGAACACAGTTCCGCGTTTTTATTCGGCGACTTGGAAGCAATTGCAGTCGGACTCGATGTCTTTTGATCACTGAACCGCGCTCTGAACCAGACATTCACCGCATAATGAGCGACAGAGGTACTCACCTGGAAACAATGAATTATTTTGCCGAGTGCATTGTGCGCGTTCTTGTCTTCGGCGAAGTGTTTCTGCAGGTCCCAGAGCGACGTTGCAAATGCGCTGTTAGAAATCAGAGAGATCAGTAAGGTCCCGCGAAACCTGACGGCGCCCTCTTACCTTTGGTTCTTCACATACTCCTTCCCCGAATCTACGGCCAGAATACACATTTTGACGATTTTCTCGAGCCGTTGCTCCAAATGTTCGATGTCGGACTCCTCCCTTTCCAGATATTTTCTGGGCGAACATGAATAAAAAATGTTTCTTTCACTGCTGACTCACTGGCCGTCTTCTAACGGTATCTGGGCGACTTACCTGAACTTGGGGGAGTCTTTCAGGCACTCTTCAAATTCGATGGGAGACTTCATGTTACGTGGATTCTGTTCGATGCTGTCGTTTTTTTCTCACGCACGAAACGCCAGAACGGAAGAAAAACGTCAAACGATAAACACTGAAAGTATCTCGCACTCTATTTAGTTATCATTGTCACAACCGAGGGGGATTCTATCTGAGCGCATTTGTGTGTAATGCAAATTATGCCGATGACTCTAATTAAGTAAACTAAGAACTTGCAGATAAGCTGGAGCGCTTAAAACACGGAAAAAATACGCCCGACCTAGATGACAGCTGACGACGACATCTAACAAGTGACATGTCAAGATGACAAATGTGCGAATTCGCACAGCTCAACGTCCGAATGACAGTTGCCTATCTTCTCAGGTGCAATATTGAGCCAGCAGATGTCACTTATAAAAGTCGTTGCTCGAACGAACTTTTTTGAAAGTTTTATAACTCCACTGTTTTCCACAGAATTAATATTTGAAAAAGTGGATAAGATAAAAGCTGCAAAAAGCGCTTATTTCCAAAAAATACCAAAGCAAATAATGATAAAGAGTTTATGGGCAGCGCAGACGTTTTTCAAAGAACCCCAGCTTCATCCTTATTCAGTGGTAAGAAGTTGATATTAAACTTTATGATAAAATCTTGAGAAATCCTAAATGTAAAAGGCTAAATTTGAAATAGAAAATTCTGAAATTGACTTGGAAGGTCTGAAGTTAGTTTGGAAATTTCTGGAATTAGTACCTGAGTTACATTCCCCCCAGATGATCACAATTAGTATGAGAGAAGTTTCCGAAGAGAGTATCCCCTCAATACGCCAAAGAAGGGTAAAACACATGGTAGAACTCGGATTTGGCAAAACAGAAGAAAACTACAAGGGTACTTCTCCACCGTTGTGTGAAGTCTGATTGAGCTGTTCGTTAGAATCGGCACGGACAGCTCAGAAAGCTCTGAAGAAGAGCATATGGTCGGCTAAACGATCACCATGAGAAATTCTTGTAAAAAATGGAGCCAACAGCTGGGTCACTGGTAACTGGGTAACAGAAAGTGGTGAAGAATCGGCAAACCATTCGTTTGAAGTGAACTTCTCAGAGAGCAACCAAAATCTTGACAGGTGCATCTAGCTCTCAACCAAGGGACTGCATTCTGGCATGCAAAATTGCGTCACCTATTGAGTCAAGTAGGCATTTAACTTGTTCCATAGATAAAAATCTACGGGCATGGATGCCATTACTTTTGCGCTAATAATAGAAGAAATTGATAGCCAGTGGTCTACATATTCGTAATATATACCACACGTATTTTCTACACGCTTATATTCCGAAGCCCGTCTCAGGTATGAGATCAAAATCATACTTAGAGATTTTAACAGCCAAGTAGGGATGGAGTCCGAATTCAGGCGATAAGTTGTTTTCCATAGCTTACATGAATATACCAATGACAACGGACTGCGGATTATTCAATTAACAGTGTCGCATGAAATGGTTTTTGGAAGTATC
This sequence comes from Hermetia illucens, assembly GCF_905115235.1. Taxonomy (NCBI): domain Eukaryota; kingdom Metazoa; phylum Arthropoda; class Insecta; order Diptera; family Stratiomyidae; genus Hermetia; species Hermetia illucens. The sequence continues at coordinate 63,335,819 of NC_051849.1, read as the reverse complement.
TGGCGGGGCCTATCCAGGCGAGACCATTTTCAACCAAATTGACCACGTGTTAATTGAACGCCGTAATGATGAATGTTGGAGTAGATAGGGGGGCAACGAACGCGGACACCTGCACGAACTTCATCGAGCGGAGAAGCAACTTACAGAAAGTAAAAATAAGCCTGGGAGCAGCAAGAGGCCGAAGAACTCCAAAAGTTCAGGTAACAACAGTACGGCGAAAGTTTTACCAACAAGCCAGCAGGATGAGGCCTTATACACCTCGATGCTCATCCAGCCAAGGCAAAGTAGGTCTTTTTTCCGACCATCTAGGCACATTGGAGCGATCGATGAGCATTTTAATAAACTGTTCAACTACCAGAATATCGGTTAATTGGAGGTTACGCCAACTAAAGACGAAGAACAAATTCTGCCACCACCAACCATGGAAGAAACAGTTGATGCAATCCATCGGCATATGAATCATATGTCGCCAGGAACCGATGGAATTTCAACCAAACTGGTTAAATATTTGGGGGCGACCAATACAAAAAGCAGTTCATCAACTAATGCTGAAGGTGTGGAACAGTAAATCAATGATCGATGACTGGCAAAAAGGCATTATCTGTCCCATACACAAAAAGAGAGATATCATGCAGTGCAGAAATTGTGGAGGTATTACGTTGCTCGGGCTGTACATCAGTGAAGACAAGACGAAATACATGGGGGCAACGTCAACACCAAAAACCAAAAAGCCAACAACATCAAATCGCACTGGTCAAATAAAAATAGGAGACTACAACTTTGAAACCATTGATAATTTCCCCTACCTAGGGGCGAAAATCACAACCGATAACAGCTACAACGATGAAATCCGCGCACGGTTGTTGGTAGCCAATAGAGCCTATTTTGGCTGACAAAAATTGTTCCCCTCGAAACGTCGCACTATAGGTTCAACGCTCTTACTGTACAAAATAATGATCTCGCCAGCCCTCATGTATTCCTCGAAGACTTGGGTTCTTAGGAAGAAAAATTGCGAACTCTTGGCTGCGTTCGAGAGAAGAATTCCTCGAAAAATTTTTGCTCGCTTACAAGAGCATTACCATGACCGTTTGGTTGTGGATAAAATCAAAGGTTGCTATCCAAATGTTATTCAAATCTGTTCCGACGGTCCGGAAGCATTACCAACATTTCAAGCTAGTTGATGTGGAGTCGCTGAACCTTGGCCGACTGAATGAAACATTCCTGATGGCGATGCCAGGGCAGGCTGCATGGAGAAATTTGAACTCCTGCTGGCAGATGAAAATGTTTATCAAAATACACGGAGTCGGCATTTTTGTTGCTCCTTGAGAAGTACGAAATGATAACCCTATTAGGGCTTTTAATGGGACACTGTTTATTAAACTACCTCATGGAAAAAATTGGGGTGGTGTTAATAGCTGTAGGAAGCCAATGTAAAGAAGAGGAGACATACATACATACATACATTTCATATACACCTGCCCGACCTCCTCAAATTTCACACCAAAATACCTGAGTAAGGTTTTCTTCAACTTACAATTTGTGCATTCTCTGCTTTGGTCGGCCTTTTGACCGTTTCCCATCGACTTTGATGCTCAGACCAATTTTAGCTAGAGAGTCAGCGTGAATTAAATGACCATGCTATCGAAGGCGGTTTTCTCATCTATATCCCCCACGATATGGGGTTACATCTGTTATGAAAAAATTGCACGATAGCCGTCTTCGATGGTATAGCCATCGAGCGCCAATGCACTACATTGTTTAATTTGGATTGCAAGAAAGCAGAGTCCAGTAGAGAGCATACGGAAGCAAAACCGTTTTAGGCCATTTGCAAAGAATAAGCAAGGCCAGGTGGGGACGAGGTGAAATCATTAATTAACTCCAGAGGAAGGATAGAAAGAACAGAATAAACAACCATTAAAAGAAATTCTAAGGATAAGCTAGAAAGGTAGGAAGTGAGCTATGTCAATATTATTGGGGAAAAGTTGAGTAAAGAGGGTTTGGAAAGGAGAATTCTGTGGTTGACAAAGTGAACACAGAGCATTGGAGGAGTTGTTGAGAACTGAATCCAGTTCTCTTACTGCCTTCTGATTCTTGGATCCTCGTACATATGTTTGGTAAAGAGAAAAATTTGACAAACCAGAAGAATGCGTACCAGAATATACTGATGTCTTCTACACCGATGATTCAAATAACGAGAAGTGAAATCTTTCAAATGTTATAGATAGTAGTACTCTTCGAGGCTTCTGTAGAGAATTTTGCTGATAGGAAAGGATTATTATAATATTTGCAGTTTTTCACTATAGTTCACTATTTGTGTGAAGTTTTCAAATGAGTAACTCAAGTAGGGGAGGATTAAGGTGACAGACAGCGAGGGATTCAAAACAGTCTCTACCTAGATAAGGCTGAGAAAAGGAAGCTAAACAAGAAAGAAAAGTAAGGACAAAGTAAGTCACAATTATTATGAGCATATATAGTAATGAGAGCGCGACGCTAAATCGGTTTGAAATCTCCTATCTCGAGTATCTTTTAAGCACCTTTTTTGTGTAAAATCGAAACGAGCAAAGCATCCACAACGGCGGTGATTAAAACCAAGAAAATGACATTGAGAGGTTAGGCTCTATTTCGTCAACTGTCACGCCCTACACATACAATGAAAGGTATAATTTTGTGTGGAGTTTAAGGAGGAGACTACCTATGCAATCGAAGAGTAACATTTTTTAAGGTTTTGTGTAGAACAAAACATTATTAAAATCGGTATACTGTCCGTCTGTCTATCTGTCCGTTATAGGAATTGACACCAAATTTGTAGCAAAAGTGGGAACTGTGAACGCTCACGCATACAGTGAATTACATCCTTTTACATCGAATAAAGAACTATTGCACCAATATAGTCTAGAGTACTGGGATTTTGAAGGGAATTCTACCAGTATTGGCAAAGCTATACTAGGTCAAAATTTTCTATTTTCTGTGAATTAACTGAACGCTAAGACAACTTAGGATGCCAGTATTATACCATGAACAGTCAAACATATTAAACTCACATACATATAAAATTATATGCTAAATTCTTATAAGCTCATGGTGGTACCAGCATTATTGTAAGAATTGTCCGATGAAATAACTTTATGATCAATCTAGTATATGGTTGCCATTCACCCCTAAGCGCCATCGCTCGCGGTTACCCGAAATGCGCTTAAGTTCCACGCACGACTTCCCGAGACGCTCGCACTACTCCTCTACTGTTTTGCACCAGGTGCAGACAGGTGTTGACGGAGGGTTATAGCTTTTGAGTGACAGTGGGGTCACTTTCCAACTGCTACTGCCATATAGCACCACAGAAAAAACACTAGCACAGAACAGTCTCAACTTGATCTTGCGTTGAGATAACTACATTTCCAAATCTTAGACGAGACGGAGAAAGCAGATCTAGTTCTGTTAATGCATCGGACGACATTCAATTCGGTGCCACCGTCCGTAGAAAGCACGATTCCTAGATATACAATTGAGCATCGAAGCCGTGCTCTGCCCGTTAATGCAGATAGGGAGAGTGCAGTGACCTGTCAGACTGAGAACCTTGGTTTTGTTGACGTTTACCTTCAGTCCAACTTTACTTGCCTCTCTTTCCAAATCCAGGGTCATTTAGACAAGGCCCATGACCCAATGAGATCGGTGAGGGAGCAACCAGATGTCATCAGCGTAGTCGAGGTGTTTGAGGAGAGATAGCATTGTGAATTGAACTCCTCCACGTCCCCGGACAAGGCAGCATGGAGAGTGTCTCCGATAACAACAAGAAATAATAAATGATCAATATAAGATAGCCCAAAATTCAAAATTTGCTCCAAACAATTTCGAGACTTTTTCGACATGGGGAATAGGCCCATAGCTGCAGAAGATTACAACGCAAAATACGCTCATTGGGATTTCCGACTAGTCAATCCAAATGATAAGGAGCTTCGGAAAGTTCAGATGCCTGATGCTCTGTGAGTTGGGGCTTAGGAATACAGGAAAAGATAGAAATTTGTGGGCTCGTGACCTGCAAATTTCGAAACTTTACTGCTACCGAAACATCAACAATGCGTCGAAAGCTAAAGGTCTTCAGTGGCTTTCGAAAACGGACTATGATTGGTTTCTGGAATATGCGTAAGGTCCAATGGTAGCGAGGGTACTAAAATACTCGCTTTCTCCAACTCAAGTGAAAATTCCAACGGTATAAGCTGGACATTCTGAGTCTAAGCGAAGTAAGATGATGGCACTTTAGAGATTACTCCTCTCGGTCTTGCTTCATTGTGTATTTGTACTCTGGAAAGCCAAGTTATAGCAGACACGAACCGGTGTCGGGTTATTCCTAATAATTACCACAAGGCGCGCTGCGCTCTTTTGACTTGGGACCCAGTTTCTAACAGACTTCTGACTGCAAGATTCTGGTGCAAGTTAAGGAGCATTGCAATTGTATAGCGCTATACACCAATAGAGGCTTCCGATATAGTAGAGGGGAGGCTTCCTAAAGGTGACATTGTAATCGTGATTGGTGAAACGAATGTCAAGGTGGACTTTGACAACACCCCATTCGGATATGTGATGAGGAAACACAGTCTTGGCAACCGAAACGATAATGGTGCGAGGTTTGTGGCTTTCTGCAGCTTCTACCGTCTCATAACTGGTGGCACATTGTTCGAGCACAGAGTTTGTCGGAGTTATCGGTCAGTTGGGTTCCAACTGACTGACATCGTACGAGCAATCAGATTGATCACTTTGTGATTAACATTAGATTTAGGATGCGTTCAACATTAGATTTAGGTTGGATGTGCGTAACAAAAGAGACGCTGACATCGGCCTCGGAAAGGGAACGATTTCAGCTGAACTATGTTTCTAACTCCCATTAGATCACTCTCATGTCATCATATGACAAGACCCGGTTGCAAAAGCTTTTGGTTTAGATGCGAGCAAATGCGTGTCGGATTACGACGGTTTGCACGAACCGCCGAATTATAGGGAACCATGTCGCCAGACTCCACGCGCCCTAAAATTCGCATTGGTGCGGAAAGGTGGGGGACACCTTCAGGCAATGGCGGCAATGCTGCCACCTCAAAGAGGGTGAAGAGCTGCTTTTCTTCATAAACGCTACAGGCTGGCTCTGAAGATCCAAGCTGGCTAAATTCTCCTAGTCTTGTCCTTCCCATAGCAGTTACAGTATTAGGAGTGTATGGCATAAAAACGGTGCATCAAGGCGCTAACTGGGAACCTGGGGCCACTGAAAACTACTTACCTTTCACTTTAAACTTGCTATTTCATGCTTTCTATACTTCCCACAAATTTCCTTAAACCGATATTGAGTGTTCCCGAATAAATTGAGTGAATAAGCAAATAAAGAGACAATCTGTTTTCAACAAACTGTAAAAATGCCTTAATCATTAATAGCGTCTAAACTGTAGGCTTTTCAGAGTGAAATTATGCGGTGTTTCCAACGATTAATTAATTGAAGTAATAAAAACTTCTGACAACTGTCAGCACTGATGAAGGGAACAAGTGGTTCCCGAAATATCGGTATTTGCAAGAATAAATACCCACACCAACGAAAAAGAAACAAGTTTTTATTACTTCAATTGTAGGCTTTTTCTGCAAAAGAGTACAGAAAACAAGAAATTGTTGGTTTAATGAAGACTTGGTCGCATAATTTACAAAATATACATATATAATCGTGCAACAGAAATGAATATCATCTAGTTGAAATGTTGCTTTCTAATAGATCTATTTCAATGTCAACCGCTAATTCGTGGTTTAACGAAGTGTGTGATAAATTCCACAATATTTAGATGGATAAGCGCTGATAGGGGAGTCTGTTGTGTTGACAGTGCTCGCTGCTTTCGTTTTCACTGATACACGTGTATCTAAAAACATAGCAAGCGCTATTTACCAACATCCTGTGACAACCTCGGTTGTGATTCATATGAAGACAAATATACATACGTGACTCTTCATTACCGCACTCGTAAGTGGACGAATTAATTTGATTAAGTTTTATCTTGGAATTAAGTCATTATACACTAATATAAGTAAGGGACTGTGCGTTAATAATACCTATTCCTTTTACTCTGAATTTTTACCCCATGCTTTGCAAATTTACATGTTTTGAATAGTTCAGATATAGGTGCCGTCTATGAAGAGACGCACATTAAAGCACCCATAACCAGATCTGACCATCAACATGCCTAGAATTGTTCTATGACAGGCTTAAATTGGAAAATTGGTCACATTAGCGAGGGTGATCTTTGATGCAAATCGCTGTTGATGAAATTGTTATGTACCCGGTCGTACCTGTACATTGCGTTCATTTATTTATTCATTTGCATGCAACAAAGTTAAAAACAACTTATCATATAGAACTCATAGAAATAAGTATCTGTACATGAACAATGTGTTGAGTGTTATGGCAAAATTGAGTTATTCTAGTTGTTCTCTAACAATGTTGGAAGCTGACCCTGCCAGGATGATTGCTGCTGCTCAGTTTTTAAATCAAAGCTCTTTGTGGTGAACTGCACGATTACCAGCGATCGCTTTCTTTACTTCTTGTCAATTTTTATAATAAAATAATAAATAACTCCGCCGTTGCCAGTCCCAAGACCGGTTATGAAAAAGGAAGGATGGACAGCTTCAGTTTGAATGGCTGTACGCCGCCGCAGCTTCTCAGGGGGTAGATGAGGAAAGCGCAGGAAATTTGCAGTCTTTGTAGATTACTCACTGAGGAAGCTGCCACCACAACTGACATTTAGGTATAAAATGCAAATCCAAAAATGTGAAGAGGGAGAAATTTGAGGTACAAATAATAGGCGGAAGTCCGAAGACGTGGTGACTGGGTCGAGCTCCCGTAATAAACAGCACGGCGGCGTCGAAACCGCTAATCGTGGGGACGTCTAGGCGTCACAACGACCAGGAACATAACTGCACCTGCTGTAGCTGTTTCGGCACAGTCCGTGGCGTCCATTCTGGCAGATTCGCGCAGGCAGCAGAGAAAGTGGACTGAAGAAATGAACCTCTTTATCATCCGCTCCTACTACGAAATGGCGCCAGGGATATATACATGTTGCCGTCCCTTTGTTGCACCAAAAATTCGTCAAGTGTTTTCCACAATACGCGCATGTGACTGAGCAGCAAGTCGCAGATCAGTACCGCTTGCAGCGATACAACCCCGCCCATCATCACGGAACGTGTTCGACTTGAGGTAACCGTGGAAACTGATGTTCTGAATCTATACTTTAGTCTGACTATTTCAGGCGAAAACTCTGTAATACAAAGACGGAAACCCAGGAAAACGGACTGGGCAAAGTTCGATGAACTTCTTGACGACAAAGTGGAGCTCCATAGGACTCCTTTGGCGATAGAAGATCACTTGGAAATTCTGAATCGAACACTTTTAGAGTGTTTCGAAGAGGCTTGTCCTATTTCCCTAGGCCAAAGCGGCAAAACGGTTCCACCATGGAGCTGCAAAGATTCAAGAAATCAACCAGACGACTTCTAAATCGAACTTGCAAAAGCAATAAGGTCAATCAAGTTGGACTGTCTTAGAAAACCGGATGATACTTTCATGAACTACACAGTTGAGCCTATACAGACTCTCTTGGAAGTACATCACCCGGGAGAACAGGTCTCGGAAGTGGGAGGAAGAGAATTGGTGATTTCTGCAAACCATTCAACGCGAAACTGTTGCAAGGGAAATTAGAACACTGCGAGAACGGTTGTTATCAATAAAAAGGCGAGAGTGACTGTACTATCATTTGAACACTTCAAAGCACCTGGCATGAATAGTATCTACCCAGTGATGCCAAAGAAGTGTATAGAGCACTTAGAGCAATTTCTAAGAAATATTTTTCGAGGATTTCTTGCTCTGTGCTACGTGTCGTCCTCTTGGCAAAAGATGAAAGTAGTCTTCGTACCTAAGCTTGGAAAAGATGACTATTCAAATCCAAAGAACTTCAGACAAATCAGCTTAACATCATTTTCGTTGAAATGTCTGGAGAGACTAATTGAAAGTCGTATTCGCGAGAAGACGCTAAGGTCGCACGCACTAAAATCAACATGCGCACACGTGAAAAGTGCTGTGAGCCTGATCTTCACTCTTTGGTTTCAAAGGTAAAGAACGTAACTCTGAAAGGCGAGTACGCGATGGGGGTGTTCGTGGACATTGAAGGGATGCTTGACTGTGCGCCCTTCCAAAAGCTCTATGATGCCTTCAGAGAGCATGGTGTTGATGAAATTATAATTAAGTTGATCTACGCCATGCTAACGCAGAGATTGCTGTATGTTGTAGTGGGTTTTGATCGCTAGGAGGGGTACTACCGCCACTTCTGTGGAATATGCGGTGCCAATACACGTTCAAGGAACAGAGCATTGAAAGAGTCATTGAGAGAACCGAATCCAGTTTTCGCAATGCCTTCTGATTCTCGGATCCACATACATCTGTTTGATTGAAGATATGATGTTATCTTCAGAAGAAAATAAAACTGGCGGGAACCAGAAGAATGCGTGTCAGGATATACTGACGTCTTCTCCACCCATCGTCCAAAAAGAGAACAGGGTTCTGGAGCCGGAGTCTTCCTCTCGAATAAAAACGAGAAGTGGGCTAGTGTAGCGATAGTCAAGCTGCATTAACGGCGTTGAGCAGCCCTTTGATTACTTCAAAAATTGTTCAGGAATGTAGAAATCGATTGAACTGTTTCTAGATCCAATGCTTGGATGATTTAGGAAAAGAGGGCTCAATTCCTTCATGCCCGGACCGGAATCAGCAAATGAGGTGTCAGTAGCATTGGCTAATGCTGCTTTTAAAAATTGGGAACAAGCTTCCGATAATGACAGGTGGTTGAGCTTCAATTGTGCTAAACACATCCAACTTTTCCTGTCAAAACCAAACAAACCTACGGCAAAGTTTTTCCTGTCGAAAAGCAGGAAGACTCTTAGAAGGACTGTAGGCATTCTGACTGGCCATAATTCGCTAATTGGTCATATGTTCAGAATACGAATTCTCCAAGATAATATATCCTGTAATGAGAAAGCGAAATCCACGGAACATTTTCTATGTGAGTACCCCGCCTGTGACCGCATCAAACAGTCGATTATTGGTGTTGATGTGCTACAACTGCAACGGGTAGTATCACATCCACCAACGGAAATCCAGCGACACATAAACGAATACAGAATATGCGTTAGACGGGGAAATCGAGTTCAATGGACCACTGCAGTCTGAGTGCTCAGAGGCTTTGCCTCCCCCCACCTCAAACACACACACACATACACACCCGTCATGCAACTAAGCCGGACATGGATTTTGCGGATGTTACTGAAGAGGAGATTTGACGAGTCATAAATAGCTTGAAGAACAGGAAGGTTTTTGTCTAGATCGGGTGCAGAATTGGGATATCAAGTTTACCAGTATACACAGTCGGTTGGCTCATGGCTCATTAGAATACGGTGCAGGATTCCGCAGACGAAAGACCGATTAATTTTTTACCAAAGTTCTACGAATTTATAACGTCGATTATTAATGGAAGGGTCAATGCCCACCTCGAGATCCACAAAATTTTGTCCGAGGAACAGAAGGGCTGCCGAGTTGGATCAGGGGATTGCAAAGAGCAGCTTATTATCGAATCGGTAGTTGTGGAACAAGCAACTAGAGGCCAAAGAAACACATTTGTCTGTTACGCCATGGCTTTTAACATCATTCCGCATACCTGGCTTATCGATATCCTATGTCTGTATCGCATTGATCGGAAGATAATAAAGTGCTTGGTAACCGTCATGGAAGAGTGGCATACGATCTTGTTATTGCGTTCATCTAAGGGTACCAACACCTCACGACTCGCTACGCGCTTATTTTTACAGCAAAAGCAGATGAGCCCCTTGCATACGGCTGTTTGTAAGGCGCATGTAGGCTAACTTGGAGGAATGGGAATGGGGTGAAGTCAATGGAAGTTGAAAGCGATACACGGCAAACACGCGAATTGTTTTTGGCAGGCATTTGCCAATTTGCATTTGTCGACTAGATAGTTGATCACGGGAACATGTCCGGTTTACCGGAATGAACCGCAGGCAGTACGGTACGGTAGTTCTGCATAAAGCATATATTGGGACCGACAAGCTCTAACTGATCATCATATAGCGCTGCTATTCCCCATAATAGCGACATTGAACGGAAGTACCTGAAGAAGAAGGTGAACTAGAAACCAGTGACTCGGGAAATCAAAAAAAATTTGGCGTCTCGAGAAAGTGGTTGTAGTTGCCATAATATTGTCAGCCAACTTACTCACTGCTTCCCTAGATGTCCTGGGACTCTCACATAATCTGATTCAAACCATGTTGAAGTACACCGTTCTGCATATGTAGTGATGTTGTGGGGAGTTCTCGACGGATTCTCCCACTAACCTACCACCGACCATTAATATCAGAGCCCGTTTTCTTTTATATAGGTAGGATTGTCAATACCTAAATGGTTGGCAGTTAGTGCTAGTATTAAGTAAAATCCGGAATATGCCGAGATTGTGATAACTCGGATAATAACTTTGCTGTAGCCAGCCCCAAGCCCAATTGTGAAAAACTGCAGAAACTTTGCAGTCTTGCAGATTGCTCACTGAGGAAGTTATCACCATACTTAGTAGTTGTCCACCCATCTAATGAAAAGAAGGAATAATTTGAGGTCCGTTACGGGTAATTAGCAGGAGCTCTCTGACTTCCTAACTGAGTCGGACTCCTGTAACGGGCAGCACCGCGATGAAACTGTTAATCATGGGCTGGTTTGATATCTGTGCACCCCGATGACCAAGAGTATGGCTACGCTTGCTATAACTGTTTGGCTACAATCTGTTGTAGGAAAGATTTGTCAAGCATTTTCCGCAACACCTGCACGTGGTTGGGTAGCGTGTAGCAGACCAGTATTGCTGAAGTGGTGTCAGCAACATAATGCCGCACTGTTGCAGTTTCAGTACTCATCCAAGTATTTTACTTCACTGTCAGGCTGAAGACTCTGCTGAGTTTCAGAACAAATTCCAAAGATTGTGTATAGAATTTTCGGAAATGCATCGCTTCCATAGACTAGGCGTTCTAAGGCTCTATGCATCTTTAGTAACTCCAAAAATTCTACCTCAAATTAATGATCAAATTGAGTCTCGACTGTGTCCTGAAATGCCGCTTCTGCGGTTACAATCAATTAAAAACGTGTGTATTGTGATGCAGTTGCGGTCGTCAAGTTGCACGGTCAGAAAATTTGCTTTCGTGAAATATATTTGAATGGCCGAAGAGAGCCACCATGGAGAATTCGTCTGGAACGTCGGCGTGTTTCATTAAAACTGGACATTGTTAGATAGATTTAAATAAGCACTGATAATATCAACATGTGGCGGGTGAAGAATAAAATGTAGAGGGTTCTAACAGAATGTCCATTGCAATTTCACGAGAAAACCTATAGATGACACCCAGTATGAATTCAAACGCTATCAAAACGAGAGCGGGAAAAATGATTGGTTTGATGTTGAATACCAGCAAGCGCTTGATAAGAAAAACAAGATATTCGGACAACATATAAAGAGGTGCTTGGTCCTCGTGCTCCTCTCTATATGTTGTCTGAGAAAATTACGACAATCTTTAAGACGCAACTTAGAAAATATTAAAGCAAAAGAAACGAACAAATTTTGAAGGGGAATTAAACAAAATTGACGATAACATTGCATGCTACAAGTCACTGAGGCGCGAATATCAATCCAAAACCGGGGCGAAAGTGAAACACGATTCAAAGAACACCTGATCACCAGGCATTAGAGAAATTATGGTTGAGTATAATGGGAATACTAAAGCGCCAACATTGGAAGAAATAAAAGAAGCCATCAAATGAACAAAGCGCCTGACATATATGACATCCCCGCTGAACTTATCAAATTAAACGGTCCATGGGTCATGAAAGCTGTCCATAATTTGGTTCTCTCCATCTGAAATCACGAACAGATGAGCTCGTACCTCTACTGTTGAATCTGCTACTGGAGCAGATTATACGAAAGTTTCCTGTTTACTCAAAGGGCACGCTGGTCTTTAAGTCTTGCCAAATCAGTCTCATAAACAGTTATACCGAGACCCGAACTCAGATTCAAAGCCTTCAGGGAGAGGTTCGGCAATGAATGACTTGTTAATGACATTCAATGAATGGAAACTCAACATTATATACTACTGTGTTCAAAACGTAGTGTTAACTTTGTTTTATAAAATGAAAAATCCTTATTTCTGTCTTGTCTAAATCAATTTCATCCTCTTCAAACTAATCCGTTTTTCTAATTCCTTAAAGCATACCACGTTGAACTTTTTTAATGAAGTGATATTTTCGGAGCGGTCTTTTGAGTTTAAGAAACACCCAGAAATCACGCAGAATTAAAGCTGATAAATAAGGCTATTGCGGACCGATGTGAGTGGGATTTTTGACAGAAAACTCATCAAGAACCAATGCCATATGAAATGCTTTTTTTCCAAGAAATTGAGTGTTTTTGGTTCCAAAGGAAATGCCACTTTTCCGAGTTCCGAATGATCCTTCGTTGAAACGCCAATTATATGGACGAGTTCTTTAATTGTCAAACGACAGTTTTTGAGCGCAAAGTCCTAGATTTATCATACTTCACGTGCTGCTCCTGAGTTGACGTTGATGATCAGTCGGGACACTTGGGCAACTTATGAACAACATAAAAACAAAACCTTTCACACCTGAAGCGTCGAGCTTTCGGTTTTCGATTCTTTTATGTATGTGAAAGATAATGCATGCCGACAATGATCAGTCATTGATTCGCGATCCTATACCTTAAATATAACTTAGTGTAACTGGTCGCCTTCATATTTAATTAGTTCGGCTGTAATTCCATTGGCTCCAGGCGACATGAATTTAAGCCGATGTATTACACTGACTGTTTCTTCTGTGAAAATTCTATTCTTTGTCTGGGCATCGAAGTGTATATGGTTTCATACTGGTGACTTGTCGGTAAAACTGTACCTGTGCAGGAACGGTTATACCGATTAACCCCAAATTTTGTGGGAAGATGGGGTCTCACTCAAACATAGACTAAGTTACATCGTTTTATCTTTAACTTAAGGGTGTGTCTTCATATATAGAGAAGGGGGTGTACAATTTTTTTCACCAAATATAGTCGTGTGGGTTACCAAATAAAACGTCTCGAAAAATCAGAAAAAAATCAATTATCTGCCACTATACCGTGCCTAGCCTCTGAAATACCTTCCATACCTCCATACCATACTCTTTAAATAAAGTTGATGATAGTGTAATTTTTTGTAATTAACTGCAAAACCCCCTTTAAGGTACACTCGAAATTTCATGATATGATTCAGTAACATAGGGCGTAATATGAAATGTGATCCTACCAAGGTTTGTGGAATTCGCACTATTATTAACAAAGTTATAATAGGTCAAAATTATCGCTTCAGTGCAAATTCAAAGACTTTGAGTGTCAGTAGAACGTGAAAATGAATATTCTGCCATAATATAGGCAATATTCTAAGTGCTAGGTACTATTGGGTCGAACGTACACCCAAATGGTGTAATATAGGAAATACACAAACCTTTCATACCTGAAGCGTCCAGCTTGCGGTTCCCCGACTTGTTTTTATTTGTGACGCTTCATTGTTCCACGGAATTCGTGGTAAGCCTTTGCTTATGGACTCGTTGAGGTTACAGCGTTGTCCGGTATGCAACATTTTTCGTTTCGGTAAGACTTTACCTCCTTTTGGTGAGATTTAAACAATCTTCCGGGCGCTTCGTATCCCCCCAGGAGCACCTTAAACTCTCCCACTCCTAATAATGGCCTAATAAAGTTTCCTCAGCCGTTCCTCTCCATTTTTCAATGTAGTAGCCATGAGCCCATTTCCGACTCCATGGAATGGCACTGGAGCGTATAGCGGCTCCTCTCGTGGCCAGCTCGTCCGCTGCTCCATTGCCTTCTAACCCGGAATGACCTGGAACCCAGAGTATCCAGACCTTACTGAGCGAACCGACTGTGTTCAGTTTGTTAAGGTATTCCCATGGCAGTTTGAAGTTTACTTGGTAGGATCTGAGTGCCTTAATAGATGCTTGGATCAGTTAGAACAGCAATGTCCTGTCTCTACAGTTCCTTTCGAGATTGAAGGCCCATTTCCCAGCTCAGACCTGCCCTTTCAACCTCTTCCGCGATTTTTTCGGGAACCTTGGTAGGCTCACCACCCGATATGTTTTCCGAAGTATCATTCCTCCCATGTTTTGAGTGATGAAGAAGCGCAGAAGCTTCACTGTTTCAAACGCTGCAGATTTGATAAAGAAGACTGGCGTCGCCATGTGCGCCCCTGGTATATAATCCTTAGCATATGTCGGTAGTTCCATTGCTTCCATCCTGGCAGTTTAGGGGTTATAGTCTTACGCCAGTTCGCCGTGTCCTACTTTGCGCAGTCCGCCAGTATAAAACTTAGTCGGAAGCGTATATCGATGAACAAGAGCTCTTTATTCCGTCCCTCACACATTTTCATGACGAAAAGGTCCTCAATCATTTCCTGTTCCTCATCAGTGATATTTGCATCGGAAATAATTTCGCTACAATGGCCAGTCGAATGCTCTTTTCTGCATTAGTATAGCTAACGGCGGGTCTCCTGGCTCCTGGTTTCAACCATGACCGCCTGGATATTTCCCCTCTCTGGGTCTCGGGTTTAGGTCTTTTGGGAGCATTTACCTTTTGCGGTCGGATTTCCTCTGCTCCTCTCTTTCTTAGCTTTGATGCTGAAGGCTTAGGTCTGTCCTTTTTCAGAGTCTCCTCTGATTTTAGGTCTCCAGCTAGCTCAGGTACCATCTGGCATCTGAGACCTGTCTCCTTCCATACATATGGTATGGTGACCTCGGACGTACCTTTGCTCGTCTCTGCTTTTGGCGCGGGGACCACTACTTTACCTTATAATTACTTCCTTCTTGGGTGTAGTCATCTGGCTCTCAGTGTTACGGCGATGTGGCTCCGTCTGATGGGCTAGTTTGTGTGCGGCACGGGATCCTGCTTGGTTGTTTTTAGTTTTTTTTATGTCATTTGTGTACTCATATCGTCCCACGAATATGGGGGTGAGGAGGTCCGCCGTGCCATAGATCCCCCTCCCCCTAGCGCGGTAAAGTCAGGATAACTCATGAAAGTATGAATGAGGCTCCTTTCGAATACAGTTATCCTCGACTGCAAACTTTTCAATGGGCACGGTTCGCATAATATGTTTTCGATTCCTCGGTCTAGACCCATCGCTTTTTGTTAATAGGAAGGTTATCTCGTACCTTGAGTGTGGCTATCAGAAGGCTTTTTTTGCATCAGTCTATCATGTCTACTACTTGACTCCACAACCATAGTTAATAGCGATTATTTTCCTTCTTTCTTTGTTTCTTTCTTCTCTCCTAGTTCGCATGTACATATAATCCCGAAGTAATGAATAATTTATACTCACTATCAAGCAGCAGGAGTAGGTTCCTTAGTCAGCCAAAAAATGAAACCTGCTGTTATCGGCTTTGAAAACATAAGTGAACGGCTACGCACTCTGCGCTTGAAAATCAAATTTAGAAATATAAGCCTCATTGACGTTCACGTCCCTACAGAGGAGACTGCAGAGTCGGAGAAGGATACCTTCTATGAGGCAGTAGAATGAACCCTCAAAGCCTGTGCCACATATAATATCAAAATCATATTTGGGCATTTTAAAATCCACATAGGGACAGAGCCCGTGTTCAGGCGATACGTTGGCTGACACCAAAATACAAATGATAACGGACTGCGTATTATTTAATTAGCAGTGTTACACGAAATGGTTGTTGGAAGTACCTGGTTTGCGCGAAAAGCGGCCCACGAACAAACGTGAGCCTCTCCAGACGAGACCACTTTCAACCAAATTGACCACGTGCTAATCGAACGCCGCCACCTCTCAGCCTTGATGAACATGTGGGGGGGCCAACGTACAGTCAGACCGCAGAGACGTATCACGAACTCCATCGAGCGGAGAAGCGACTTCACAGACGGAAAAAGAAAACCTGGGAGAACCAACAAGTCTGTGAACTAGAATCACCAGACGCGGAAGTTTTACCAACAAGTCAGCAGGATGAAGCGACCTCCTCATCCTGCCGGAATTCGGTTTCCCGACGAAATTGATAAGACTGACTAGGCTGACCCTGACCAATGTACGAGCCCAGATAAAAGCAGCAGGATCACTCTCAACACCATTCGACATTAGCAACGGTCTACGACAAGGGGATGCCCTATCATGTAGCCTCTTTAACCTGTCCATCGAGAAAGTGATTCGTGATGCTTAGGTAAATGCAAGAGGTAAGATCCTCTTTGAGTCCACCCAACTTCTGGCCTATGCTGACGATATCGACATCATGGGAAGAACCACCCGAGACGTACAAACTGCCTTCATACATATCCAGCAGGCGGCGCGATATCTTGGGCTACACATCAATGAAGGTAATAAAAATATATGGTGGCAACGTGAGCACCAAAAACCAACCAACCAACAACATCAAACCGCACTGGTCAAACACGAAGAAGAATAAGGGTAGGAGAATACAACTTTGACACTGTTGATAATTTCTCCTTTCTAGGGTCGAAAATCACAACCGATAACAGCTACGATGATGAAATCCGCGCACGGTTGTTGACCAACAGAGCCTATTCCAGCTTCCAGAAACTCTTCCGCTCGAAACGTCTCACCATAGGGTCAAAGCTCTTACTGTACACGACCATGATCTTGTCAGTCCTCATGTATTCCTCGGAGACCTGGGTTCTTAGCAAGGAAAATTGCGAATTCTTGGCCGCGTTCGAAAGAAGAATCCTGCGAAGAATTTTTGCCCCCCTACATGAGGATGGACGATTCCATAGCGTACATGACGACGAAATCAATGAGCAATACCATGATCGCCAAGTTGTGGATAAAATCCGGTTCAATAGGTTGTTACGGGGGGCGGGTCACTTAATCCGTATGGATGAAGATGATCCAGCCCGGAAAGTCTACAAGTACCCTGCCTGAGATGGAACGAGGGCGTAGGTCTGGACACCAGATAGCTTTTAGGAATATCGAATGGCCCTCGGGTGGACCTCGGCGCAAAACCGGGATATCTGGAGTTCTTTATTAAGGCGGGCCTAGTCCGGATACCGGTTGTTGTGTCGTTGATGATGATCAAGAAGCTAGTTTCAATAAATGTCAGTGTCTTAGTCTAAAGGGATTTAATGAGACACTCTAATTCGTGAAAGTACCGCCATCCCAATTTGTTTCCAGTGCATGCTCCAATTACTTGTCAACTGATTGTTGCAGTAACTTACACAGTTTTAATTAAACCCAGTTTATAATTGCTAAATATTGCAATTCACTATCTACGCATACACCACAACAGGAAGCAATAGTGGCGAAATCGTGCGTGTTTCTTGCCATGCACTATCTGAAAATCACTTGAGGAGTAATTTCCATTAAGCCAATTTCTCGAAAGTGCGTAAGTCTCTTTATTTGTACCGAGTCATTTCCTCGCATGGTACAGACCAATTTCAACACAATAAACATTACAACGGCCAAGATTTAAAGTCCTCTTGAGCCGAAAAAGGAAGTAAATACTTTAAAAGACATCTTCTCGCGAAGCGTTGATAATATTTGCGATGACGCTGATCCCGACGAATGGAGACAGCATTTTGAGTGTTTGGAAAGGCGCTGAAATTGAAATCACAATTACCATTCATTGAATACTATGGCATTGCTTGCTCGCACCATGACCACAATCACTATTGCCAGATTAAGAATGAATGGGCCTGAATGAAAAGTCGTTCTAAGAAATGGAGAATATTTTAGAGCACGGACAAACTAAGAGACCTTAGACCTAAATTCAGTTCTTCACGGTTGCTGGAGTTTCTCAAACCTGGAGTTAAACTTTTATAGGGAAAGCACTGCAGCCCCAGTCGATGACAATCCCAAACATTCGGTAACACCGTAGACATTGTACTCTTAGTGTGAATATCATACAACGATCGAGCTTTGGTGGGCGATTCTGGATAAATTTTTTGCCGTCAATCCTTACAGAACCTAAGTAGTAAATAGCAACACATAAACATATCCACTTTACATTTAATTGGATAATTTCAGTAGCAATTCGTCGGATTAACTCAATCTTGTAGCACTGAATTTGATTTTAGTAATGTCTCAGTCTGGTGATAGCGAATGGTTCAGAAAGACGCGTCGTGCAATATCGGTCCTATATCCGCTCCCATAGTGAAACCTAAAATATTCAAGTGAAAAAGGATACTATCCAAGAAATAAGATTGATTTGTGCATTGCTGATCCACTAAATTCAAAAAACTAGTGTCTGATGTGCTGAGAGTGAGATTGATACTTCCAGAGAATAACCACAAAACGGATATATTTCTTCGCAAAAAGGACTTGGTAAATAGAAACTTTAATCTTAAGTTTAATGTAGATAATTAAAACTATAAAATATTCTAAAAGATACGAAAATTAACTAAGGTCCTAGAACATAAACATGAACTAGCGACATAAAGGTATGCAAAAAATATCACCCAAATTTCGTCTTCATACGGTTTTAGTGGAAACTGATTATAACGAATCCAGGGTTTCTCATTTCTAAAAATGTTTCTAACACAAATGCTACTGAGATATCTTTCTTGATTTTATATTCATATCTTCTCATAGAGATAAGTCCTTAAAGTTATTTTATGTCAATGAAATTTCCAAGCACCTTGTGCGTGTGAAATAGCGGACAAAATAAAACAGGGCATGTTCGCAATATGGAACTAGCTCATTGGTTAGGAACATTGCAAGAAAAATATGAGCAAAAGGATGAAAAATGAAGAAATTTATTCCTTAAAGCAAAACCTTATTAAATAAGTTACATACTAAAATGAGCAAACAATGGTCCCAAAAATTTAAACACTTTTAGGATTTTCCTTTTAAACAAGTTCTATGTCGCGAATGTCGAGAACATTTAGGAAAGTCCAGTGACCATACACATAGTCCTTTTTAAGGTTTTGTTTGCAAAACTGTCTGTCTGTCTGTCCGTCTGTCTATCCGTCTGTCTTTTTTTATGAGGAGGTAGAAATCTTCAAAAGACACTGGCCTGGACACGCCAGCGTGTGGGATTCTTACCCACTAAAACCACCCCCGGCTTCCCCCAAACCCCGTGGAACCACCGTACGGTATTACATCACGGGGCGGAGTCAGCTCATTTTAGCTTGGTCCCCTTTCATCGCAGTGTACATAACCGCGCTTTTCTAGTTTCCTCTGCCTTTCGTAGTTTGCTCTGGATAGATACGACTATGGAGTTGATCGCATCCCAATCTTCCTGTCATGCTAACATTCTTCGCACCAGATTCTCTGGTACGAGTACCTCTTCTAGAGTCTCCTCTAGGTTCTTCCTTTCCTCCACAAACCTTGAACAGTGGAAGAATACATGCTCTGGGTCCTCTGGGACGCCATCGCAGTTTGGACAATTGGGTGAAGTATCTAGTTTAAACCTAAACAGGTACTGCCGATATCCTCCATGCCCCGTGAGAAACTGAGTAAGATTTTAATCAATCTCACCGTGCCGTCTCTTCAACCACTCCTTGATGGCAGGGATGAACCTGTGTGTCCACCGACCCATTCCCGAGCGTTTTCAACGCTCTTGCCATCTATTTAGAGATCTCTCCCTTTCGGCGTTCTTCGTCTGCGTTATATATATTCGTCATCTCATCTGCCAAGATGTCAATGGGTATCATTCCAGAGATGATGAATGCTGCATCATCTGAGATAGTCCTGAATGCCTCGTAGGACTGTTCTTCTGTAGACTGAAATCAGTTTTTTAGCGTAAAATGTAACCTGCAATGCCTTTCCCCAAACTGGAGCTGCATAGAGCAGGATCGAACTCACTACCCTAGCTATAAGCAACCTGGAAGCATGCCGTGGCCCTCCCACGTTCGGCATCATCCTTGCCAGGGCCACACTCGCAGTGGATGCTTTGTCATAAACATACTGCACGTGTGGCTTATTCCTAAACTTCCCGTCTATCATCACTCCCAGGCTGGCAGGCTTAGAAGTGATGATATAATTTCCAATTTGAATACGGGCAAAATTTCTTTTACGGCGCTTGATAATAGGGACCGCTTCCGTTTTTTCCTCTGCAAGTGTCAGACCAGAACTCTCTAGCCAACCCTTAACAGCACTGATCGCTTCGCATGAGTATAACTCAACATCTTCGAGATGCTTTGCGACCATCACTAGCGCTATATCATCGGCGTAGCCCACCACCGTGGCGTGGTGTCATACCAAAGCCTCCGTTCTTGTAAATAGCTGTTGACAATAGCTGCAAGATAAGCGGGAATACCAATCTTCGCTAGAGATTCCCGTATTAGGTTCCAATTGGCCCAATTGCAAATGCATTTCTCACGTCCAGGGTCACTACTATGCAATATTTGCTAATACTGCACTTTCCGTGAATTGCATCTTCGGCTAAGCCAGTAACCATTTTGATGGCATCAATGGTTGATCTGTCTTTACGGAACCCATACTACCGATCTGAGAGACCTTCCTAACTCTCAACAACCGGGAGTAATCTATTATAGATTACTCACTTTAGCATTTTGCCCACAGTGTCCAAAAGACAAATAGGTCTGTAGGAGCTAGACTCACTTGGAGGTTTGTCAGCTTTAGGTAATAGCACCAACTTCTGTCGTTTCCATGATGCAGGAAACATCCCCTCGGACATGCACGCTTCGAACAACTCAGCGAACATGTCCGTCACACGCACTTTTCTCAGAAACGGCTATACCGATTGACACAAAATTTGGTGAGAAGGTGGGAACTGTGGACGCCCAGACATGCAGTGAGTGATGTCCTTCTATGTTGATATTTAGGCTGTATGTAAAAGGGGGGTGTACAAATTTTTTTCACCAAATATAGTCATGTGGGGTATCAAATGAAAGATCTCAATTAGTACTTTTCGAGGCCGGTCTTAGTTTCGAGATTTATTGAAAAGGCGGGTAGTGGGAGGGGTGGAAAGTGATGATTTCTTTAACAGACCCATTCTCAGAAACTACCCAACCGAAAAATCTGAAAAAATTCATGAAGCTCCCTCTATCCGGTTCCCAGGCCTCAAAGTACTCTTCATATCGATTTCTGTTCAAATTAAGTTAATAATAGTATATTACCATATTTTTGGGGAAATTGAGTAAAACCGCCCTTAAGTTTACCCCAGAGTTATAAAAATTGGTAGTAGTATAAAATATAATATGAAGCATATTATTCATATTATTTGACATGAAAATGGACGATTCCGTAGCCCGAAAAATCTATAAGGGACATGTCTATGGTAGAAAAAGAAAAAGAAAGGGTGGCAGACCATGAACGATAGCCTAGGTCAGGACACCAGATAGCTTTTAGGATTATGAAATTCATAGACCTCAGCCCAAAACCAGGACGTCTGGAGTTCTTTGCTAACGCGAGCCTAGACCGGATACCGGTTATTGCGCCATTGATGTAGATATACATCACCGTTCACTTTATTGTCGTATTCTTCCGAAATGAATTTTAAGAGGCTTTCTTGATAAATTTCTAAAATATAGTAATATACCATTATTAACGTCTTCAGAGCGGATATTATTATGAGATGTAAATTTACTGCATGTTCACACCAAATTTCGTGACAATAAGTTCAGTAGTTTCAGAGTAAATCAGGTGCGACAGACAGAAAGACATTGAATTGATTTTAATAAGGTTTTGTTTCAGACAAAACCTTAAAAAGGACTGGGGAGAAGTAGCTTCTTCATATATGGGATTTTATATTTCACTTTTGGGTTACATCAGTTATTCTCGTTAATTACGATGTCAGCATCTTATTGGCATTGCTTGAAATACTTGATTATTTGAACGGCTATAACTTTGATACTAATAGCCAGGTTTTGCATTAAACTTTCCAGTATTATGCATGATGCTATCCGCTATGCACCGCAAAATTCGGTGCTCCGAGGATGAACTTAAGGGGGTTTTCGGTCAATTTCTAAAAGTTATTAACATACTATTATTAAGTTTATTTGAGCAGGTATCGCCATGGGATGTATTTTGAGGCCTAGATTTCACATTAGGGCACCACCATGAATTTTGTTCAGATTTTTGGGATGGATAGTTTCTGGAAATGTGTCCTATTTCACTTTAAGTTTGCACATTCCGACTCGTAACTCGCCCATTATGCAATTCACGGTTAAAGTAAACTCTGCTTGTGATCGTACTAATCGAAACCTTTCATTTGATATCTAACGAATTTTATATCTCCCGTTTGCATGTATTCTTTGAACTCCACATAAATTTATATCACTCGTTGCATGCGTGGGTCTCATAATTCCCATATGTCCATCAAATTGTAGCCATTTTGGAGAGAAGTGTGTGTGATAGATGGATTGATCTTAATAAGGTTTTGTTTCACATAAAATCTTCAGAAGGAACTGGTGGTTAGGATAGGTTTTAGGTTTTTTTTTCTCATAGTAACTTACATCTAAGTATTACATCTAGGTGTGATTTGTCAAAAGTCCTCCGTGGACTCATGACCGCGCCTGCTCTCTTTCGGAATGAAAAACACTCGTGTGCGCCTTCAGGACTGTGGTACGTATCCTAAAGAGATTCAGCTCCGGTAAATCTCAACAAGCCACGGCACAACCCTTTCCTGCTGCTTCTGTAGCATGACTGGCATTATGCCATCTGGGCCTGGAGATTTATATGCGGAGAAGCCCATCTTATCCTCGGTAATTACCGATTTGATAGTCTCGCATAGCTGGGGTGGCCGCAAACCCTCCAAGCAAGGTTCTGACTCACAGTCCTCTTCGCTGGCGGAAAGTGCGTTTAAATCAGTAGCTCCAAGGTTTCTCTAGAAGATTCCGTCCAGGAGCCTTTCGACTTTTTAAGAAAGGATGGGCTCTTATGTTCCTTGTACAGAATCTTACTGAGCCTCGTGGATTGACTGGTGCTTTCGATGTTCTGACAATAGTCCGACCCAGACTTGGCGGTCCTCATGGCCGACTTATACTTCTTCAGGCAGTCTTTGTATGGCTGCCAATATTTTTGCCTGTAGGATGTTGAAGATTTCTCTGGTCAGCTTCCTGAAGCTGGAGAGATCATCATTCCACCACAGTGGCAGTGTTTTTTTGCTGTACTTAGTAGGGAACGAGACTTTAAAGACAGTATCGAATGGCTTTTCCAGAGCCCCGACCTTTGACTCCAGTTCGTCTGTCGTGCCAATCGTAACAATTTGCGCACCGGAGAGTTTGTTCTTAATTAATTGACTAAACTTTCTCCAATCAATCCTCCTGGGGTCTCTGAAGGGTTTGGAGACCTCCGCAGCAAGATTTAAACTGAAAAGTATCAAACTGTGGTCAGAGAAGGATTTCTGGTCAGACACTCTCCAGTCCTCCACCTTAGGAATCCCATTGTCCCCCTATATCGCCCTATATCAAGGACCTCCTCCCAACCGGCACAATTCTCCGAGCAGGGGAAATAGAAGGTTGGTTTTGCAGAGCGGAACACTTTTACCTTTGCACTCCTGACTCCGAACCGCACTTTATAGACGGCCTTTTTCAGTGCCTCCAGGCACTCTTCGTTTATACGGAGTAGTAAAGTTTGGCTTTTTGTCTGAGGCTCCTCCTCCCTGATAACAACCCAGTTGTCCATGGGAATCCCGGGGTTTTGAAGGCGCAGGAATTGGACGAGCTTGTCCTTATTCATGCGGATCTTCGGCAACGGTAAGGGATGACCTTGAGCTTTACGCCCTCCCAGGCGTCGCTGATCTTAGCGACATACGAACCGAGAAAGTCCCTAGAGAACTGGTCCTCGCAAGCTATAACGTGAAACCCAGTTTGACGGCAGTGGGTTCCAGGCTGGATGCGCCTGGCATCACTCCCTCTTCTTCTATCGTCGTTTTTTGTTTTTTTAAAATTGATTTAATTGTCTTGTTGGACCGGAGGTGTGAAAAATAAACTAATCGGCAAATTGAATCAGGTTAGTGCCGATTTCAGGGGACGGAACGTCAGCCGTGAAAACCTTATATAGGTCGGATCTTTAAGGCACTCCAAATGTTACCGGAAAGAGATCGAAAATTTCGTTGCCGACGCAATTTAATTTATAAATAAGTCCGTTTACCCTGATGGAATCAAAGGCATTTTCTAGGCCAGAAGCCCAGGTACTTGTTGAGAAAAAAGCGGTGAGCTTGTAGCAATGTTTTGAGATGAATTCTTTGACTGTTGATTGAACAATCACAGTGCGGGTTGGGTCTTTGCAAGGAGGAGATACATTGAGCTGTCGCTCAAAAGATTCCGCAAGGATTGTTGCTTTTCCAGCGTATCTGCAGCTAGGTTCCCTGTTCTTAGTCAGAACGAAGTTTCGGGATTTGTGTTTCTCTGTTAGTCTATTTACGTCTTGGAATATATTTGGCCCGGGCTTGATATCTGCTAATTTGCAAGTAAGCTCTTTGTTATGCAAATTCGCCACCAACTCCGGATTACCGTACTGAGGCAGTTGATCCGGGAGAGCAATGGATTATATTCAGCATTAACTCTATTTCCGTGCTTATGGAACATACGCCTAAGATTCCTACGCCAAATCTGTCTGACCTTCTGGTGAAGCATTATGTCGTGGGAAAGTGAGTTGTACTGGAACTCATCGACTTTAATAAGCTTTCTGTTTCTGCGTGTAGCCGTATTAATGGCGTCTGTCACCAAAATTATTGCTACGTCGATTTCTTTTTCTGACAATTTACGGGTGGTTGGCTTCGTCAACTTCAGCCTTGGGGCCAAATCTGACTTGATATTATCCTAGTTCGTCTGGATAAATGATCTGACAGTTATCATTACTCGCTTTTGCGATGCAGAGAACGAGGGCAGTTGGAGTTGCACTGCACAGTGGTTGGACATCCCTGACAGAATTTTACAGGAGATCACCTGAAAGATTTGTGTTGTTTCCTCAGATATCAGGCAGTAATCCAGAGAGAAGTGACTAGAAGGTTTTATTAGTGAATGGTCTTAACAACATCTCAAAGTCGGTTGGTGTGAAAGGGTGATTTTAGTAGGTTTTCCCCATTTCTGTGGACTGCCGTATCCCCCAGAAGGTGTACCTCGAGTTGAAGTTCCTACGGAAAATAAGGTATTTGGACTTTAACATGAGATTAACCGAAACTTTCAGGTATTGGCCCAGCTGCTCAGTGTGGGAGCTGCATCTACTATAGACAGATACCACCGAAATCCGCCTGTTATCTACCGGTATTACTATTGCCGCCGCAGAGAGAAAGGCGGGCAGGTTTTCAATGACTAGGGCAGGGCCAGTGTTGTTGTCATTCCGGAAAATGTTATGTCCGGTAAATTGAACATTGTTGTTTTTAAGATGGGTTTCCGAAACGCAGTAGATATCTCCTTTCAAAATTCCAGGGCTGAGGACAAAATTAAGCGAGCGCTTTTCGCTTTAGCTACTCCGTTGTTTATTTCTATTCCAAGACCTTTCTCCTTCCTTCTTTCATGCCGGAACGATGTACAAGCATAAGAGACATCGCCTGGGCGAAATTATCACTGAAAGTTTTATACTCCAGGGACTGCTTAAAATTTAACGTTGCACTTATTACCGCTACCAAATAATGCTATTGAAAAGACAGAGCTTCAGTTTTCACATGAGTATAACTCATGAACATCCTCAGTGTTTTGTAATCAATCACAGCCGATGGTATCTTTGCATTGTCCAATGGAGTAGCTTCTTGAAGGCAATTACGTAACTACACAAAGTCTTGTAGATTATAAGTTCATCATCATTGACTGGAGTCTCCTTTTGCTCCGCTGGGTATCGACAAAGTGGGACGGGGAAACTGAGAGATATTTCCGGTCAAGCCAGTAACCATTTTTATGGTTTCAATGGCGTGAACAGTTTGCGGAAACCAGACAACCAATCTGAAAAGCATCCAGGTTATCCTAGACCAGCCGTTACCAGCTTAAGAATTTCCTCTATAGCGAATAAAAGGCACCAACACCAGCTTCAACCTTTCTCATAATGCAAGTAAGATCTTCCCTACAATGTATGCTTGGTACAACTGTCCTTATCTTTACCGCAAGTTTGGATGCCTTATTACAAAGGTATGCCTTTCGGGCCTGGAGCTTTGCTTTCCCATATCCCACTACAAATTTGCAGTAGCTTTTCTCTAATTGTTGAAGGTACCACTATTATCTCTCGAATCGCTGATGTTAGTTAAAATTCCTTCTGATTTTCAGCAGGAAATTAGTGCATATGATTCACTTTCGAGTGGCCCTTTTACAGCGGTCTAGAAACTCACCACAAACTAGTGGCTACGTTTACGCAGATTGCACCTTCCTTACTTCAGGCTCTTTCATTGGCTTGTTTCTTTATGCCATGCATCACATATACGGCACCAGCCCCATCAAAACGATGCCCAGAATACTTCCAGGAAACCCAGGACATGTCCAAAGTTTTCCTTTCAATTCGAATCGCCTGAGCGATTATAATGACGACGCAACATGCTCTCCGTATACTACTTTGGAGTTCGCCGTATACTTCTTTCTAGTTCAAAATTTTATAGGTGAAAAAAGTTGTCCATTTTCCGCTCTGAAACTTTCTATGCATTACCACTTTAGGTCCACAAATATTGCTCAATATGTCTACAGCAAACCTTCATTAACGAAAGGATTTCTCTATCCACATCTAAGGATGCGTTCGGTTCTTCAGTCTTAGGACACTCTTGGAAAGAATTTAAACCAAGTTTACCAGCTCTCGGATTGCCTGCCCCAAGCTTAAACACCGCGCTTGGGAGTATAGAATAGAAAAGAAGAAAATATTGCAGAATCTATAAGAAAAAGCTAAAAGTAACTGAAAACTAATATTAGATAATCGAACAAAAATATCTACAATTAAATAAATATAGTAGCGAATTCAGGGAAATGGTAAACTTTCCATTAAGTTTTTAAAGTGTAGCCGCTGGCCGCACCGAAAAGTATGATATCTAGAGATTATCAAGTGATATAAACAAGTTGATTTACGCAACTATCTACATAACAATGACGATAACAATTCTATTCCAGAATTTATCTTTGAATTTAATTCTTGGTAGCTCGTGCCTACGTTATCGCTGGAATCAGGAAATCAAATTTACTATGAATAAATACACATAACATATGTGCGAATATGCTATCTAGGCATGTGTTTGGTGGTCAGAGTATATCGTATTTATTAGTGAAAGTCCAGGCAGATATTGATTATAAATTGATATAGATATGAAAGAAATTTGTAGTTGTCATTATCACGTGGATTTAGTCACAACGAAAGTAACGAAATAATCTGTACTGCTTGCCAAACTAAATTTAAAAATATATCCATTCACTTTGTTGCAATATGGTATTGTTCTTGTATTTCGAAGTAGCAGTTTTTATATTGAACTTTGTAGTTCCATTATCTGTATTGTATTAGTAAAAGAAAGAGGGCTTCTGCAACGATTTCAAGGGTTAGAATGCCATTAGTAAAGACTATTCTAGAAAGATCTGTCAACAATAAAGGCCAAGTATAACTTCTCCGTCGAAAAATTGGTTTAAACCAATCGCTTAGAATATGGCTTTCAATAGTTTTATTTTGCTGCTCTCTATCTCGATATCTACTCAAATAAAGTCAAAAGCATATTGCTACATTGTGGATTTACTAAAAATTTACTTAAGCTCTAAAACCAGAAAATAAAGTAGACCACGACATGAAGCACCAAATTGAAAAGTTTGGTGGAAACCGCACTATCATAGTTATAATAAGTCGGATTTTCGTAAAATTATGTACGTACGAAGTAAATAGTTGCATATATTTAATGCACATAAATGCGAGCGAATTATAAATGGAACTATGTATGTTCTATCCAAATATTCTTCGTTAAAACTTCGTGACTTCCCATGGTTTTGTTTTTTCCCCGCCGTCAACGTCTCTAAATTGGATTGTTGAATTTTACCATTTGGCTTACATAATCCCACCGCTGCCATTGATTGTTGATGTGGAAGTCGAAACTTCCATGTTCGGACTGGTTGTTCTTTTGTAAAAACTCGAGGCTTCCAAAGACCCTTTTATATAAAACCTCGAGACTTCCGTAATTTTAATTACCCACAGACCATTTCCGGTACCGCAACGCTGAGTTCCGCACGGTACCCACTCCGTAACGTGTAATACAAACATTTTATTTAGAAATTAATTTTTTACCATGAGTTTTATTATTGTTTTGGAGTTTTTACTTTGGGTGCAAGCAGTACAGACGTACTCTGAAGTGTTCAAAGTTTTCAAGTTTTTAGACGAATTTCTTTTTTTTAACTTTATAAATTTTATAACTAGTATTGGTTTTGCTAATATACCTAATTAGTTTTGTGCTCAAATATTAAAGTTGTCTGAAAGTGGCAGAAAGCGAACAAGGGGGAATGAATCCCCGGATGATAATCTTCGAAGCAAACTGAGAGTTCTGCGAAGACCACCACCATTACCATCTGAAATGGCGGGCGCATCCAACCGGTTTAGCATTTTACAAGTAGATGAAAATGAAATGGCAGTGGATAGCGATACAGTTAATGTGGTCACCGCCACTCAAAAGAAAGTAAAAATTCCACCTATTGTCTTTCCGAAACTACAGAAAGCTGAAATTGACGAGGCGATGGATAAACTCAATGTTACTGTATACTATGTCAAGTATTCAGGCATCGGACGGAAACTTTTCACTGACACTATCGAAGACTTTGACCGAGTTATTAACCACTTCAAAGTAAATAAGACTGAATTCTTTACTTATTGTCGACCAGACAAAAGGCCGATCAAAATTTTGTTATCGGGCCTGCACAGCATGGATAATAACAAACTGGCTGAGCTGCTTAAAACCGAATATGGCATTACCTGTCTAGATGTAAAAAAGTTTGAACCATCGAAATCCCGCTACACCGAGCAAACGTTTTACATTTTATATTTTGAAAAAGGTACGATCAAGCTAGCGGATCTCCGTCGAATAAAATCAATTCAGCGTACAATTATCACTTGGAGTTATTATAGTAATGCACGAAGTGGCCCCACTCAATGTCACAACTGCCAGCTGTACGGCCACGGTAGCTCTAACTGTAATCTGCCT
Organism: Hermetia illucens; assembly: GCF_905115235.1. Classification (NCBI taxonomy): domain Eukaryota; kingdom Metazoa; phylum Arthropoda; class Insecta; order Diptera; family Stratiomyidae; genus Hermetia; species Hermetia illucens. Next base: position 63,306,646 of record NC_051849.1, on the reverse strand, counting down.
ACTAAATGCCAAATTTGCAGCATTTCGCACAAAACAACTGATTGCCAGTATGCAAAACTCCAAGCTGATCTAATTAGATCATTTCTAAAGTGTGCTAACTGTATTCTTCAGCATTTAGCAAGTGATCCTACTTGCCCAAAGCGTCAAGAGTATTTAAATGCTGTCAGGGGAGCCGCTCTAGACGAAATCATTCAAGTTACCGTCAGCCGACCAAAACCGCAGCCGTCAATCATTTCAACAATGAAAGCTTTCCTCCTTTAAAGTTACATGTTAATTCGAATTTGCAGCAGAGTGCTTCGAAGTCGAACTTTGAACCCTCACGAACATCGTTTAGTCATGCAGTCAGGAACGGACTGCCTACGACCAATAGTAGAAATACAATTAATAATGCGAGTAACCTGTTTTCTCCAGAGCAAATGATAGAACTGTCAGCCGAGCTTATCACAAATCTTTCAGACTGCAAGTCTAGAACAGACCAATTTAATGTCATTGTAAACTTAGCTGCTAAGTTCCTTTACGTCCATAAACTTAAAGTAGTTCTATGGAACGCACAAAGCGTTAAAAATAAGTCCGATGAGCTTTTTGACTTTGCAATAAGTGATCATATTGATATTTTGTTATTAACAGAAACTTGGCTTAAGAGTAAAGATAAGTTCTTTCATCCTAGTTTTAAGACTTATAGGAATGATAGGCAAGATGTAGTAGGCGGGGGGGGTTGCCATAAGTTTAAGAAATAACATCAAGCATAAAATATTACCCGCGTTCAAAACTGAAATTCTTGAGACTATTGCTTTAAGACTAGAGGAGTTGGATTTGAATATTGTCGTTGCTTACTTTCCAGGCACGAAGCTTAATGTGCAGAAACTAAAAGCGTTTGAAAACGACCTTAAATTACTGATTAGTAAAAATGAAAAATTACTCCTTTGTGGTGATTTAAATGCACGACACCGTCATTGGAACTGTGTAAAAGCGAACAAGGCTGGCAAAATACTTTTTGATCTTGTTTGTGAAAGAAACCTTTTTATTCACACTCCCACAAGACCCACCTTTTTGAACCCTAGGGGATACGACTCTACATTAGATCTTGTAATTTCAAACGGCCGAATCGACCAACCTGTAACAGGGGACAAATTATCTTCGCCTCATTTACCAGTAGACTTTCAACTAATTTCTGAGACTTCACTATCAAATTCAGACGAATCAGTGGATAGAATTAGAATAAACTGGTTGAAATTTAAGAAATACTTGAATGATATTATACAGCTTAAAAATTTAAATTTAGCAAAGATCAGCTCTACCGACCAAATTGACTCCCTAATTAGTACCTTTTATTGCCATATTAATAGTGCCATAAAATTCGCATCCTATCCTGAGCAAGCCGATTTATTTCCAAACCAAGTCATTGATGAGGGAACCAAATTCCTAATTTCTTCAAGAAACTACCTACGGCGTCAATGGCAGAAAACTCGAAGCAGAAGCACAAAAACCGTGGTAAATAAGCTTACTAAAGCCATTCAAAGTCGAATCTTCGGTGCTAAAAACAAGCGATGGGGTAGAATGCTTCAAGAAATTCCTAAAAACGGTGATAAATTATGGAAATTAAATAAATTATTAAAGAAGAATAAAATTATTCCGCCCATGCGGAACGCCGGTGATATTATTTACGATGATGAGTCTAAAGCGGAACTTCTAGCAAATCAGTTCCAAAAAGCCCATTTAGCGTCAGACCACTTAGGATCGGTTTTGCTCAACAAAACCGTTCAGGAGAGGGTGGAAAAACTGCGTACTTCACTCTGTGATTTCGATGCTCGTGAACTTTGTTCCCCTAGAGAAATCAAGGCAATCATAAAGCACTTAAAGCTAAAAAAGGCTCCAGGTCCAGATCGGGTAACGAACTCAATGGTTAAGAACTTGTATACTATAATTTCATCGTGAACAGCTGCTTAAAGCTCTCTTATTTTCCAAAAGTTTGGAAGGAGGCTACGGTAGTACCCATTGTTAAACCAGGTAAAGACCCAAAACAGGCCTGTTAGTTTAATTTCTAGTCTCAGCAAAATTTTTGAGAGAGTTATTCTAGCTCGTGTTAATAAGATTCTAAATCAAACGAATTTATTACCTGATTTTCAGTTTGGCTTCAGACCTAAACATTCAACTTCACATCAGGTGTTTCGGGTGACCAGCGAAATCCAAAAAATTTTCAAAGATAAAGAGTCCTTAGGATTTCTTACTTTAGATATTCACAAAACGTTCGACTCTGTTTGGCACTATGGGTTGGTATACAAGCTATTACTGTTCAGGTTTCCAATATATCTGGTCAAGCTTTTACTATCATTTTTAACTGGAAGAAGGTTTACAGTAAAAGTAGGTAGCAAACAATCCTCAGATCGATCGATTCCAGCGGGGGTTCCTCAAGGTTCTCCACTAAGCCCTACACTGTTTAATATCTACACCTCGGACATTCCAACTGCCCCAGGGTGTAAACTAGCTGCATTTGCCGATGATGTTGGCATTATTTCTTCCTCTAACGATCCTTCAACAAAAATGTATCAATTTTATTTTAGGTGGAAGATTAAAGTGAACCCTTCTAAAACACAAGCTGTGTTCTTTACGAAAAAGAGATGCAAAGCTAAGCTGCCAAGCAGAGACATAAATTTTCTTGAGGAGAGTATTAAGTGGTGTAATAGCTTAACATATTTAGGAGTCGTCTTGGATAAAAAACTTACATTTAAAGATCATACTGATTCAATTTGTTCGAAGATATCTAAATCATTTTGCTCGCTTTACTCGCTGCTACACAGAAATTCTAAACTATCGGTAGACAATAAATTGATTATGTTTAGAATGGTTATCCAACCAATTATTTCATACTGTGCTCCGGTTTGGTCTCAATGTGCAAGAACACATAAACTTAAAGTTCAGCGTGCGCAAAATAAAATCCTCAAAGTAATTTTAAACAAATCGTTTGACTTTTCAACTGAAAAACTGTACAATGAGGCAAAAGTCAAATATGTTGAAGATTTATGCTTATCGAACTCCGTCAGATTTATGAACAACTGCAGAACTGTTGGCAACCCTCTAATAAATATCCTATGCTCGTCATAAATTCTAGGTTAAGGTAGTTCAAGTTAAGTTAAGTAGGTTAAGTATTATAGATCTAGTAATTTTGAACAAGGTTTTTTGCACTTTTCCTTGGGTAATTCATACCATAGAACGAATTTATTTACTTGCGATGCAAATTTTAATTTTGTAGAGTAAAGATGAGTCTGGTATCTACAGCCATAAGTTCTGCTATTGTAGAGAAGGTTAAGATCATGAATAAAGCCGAATAAAGCAGGAAAAAAATAATTTTTTACCATATAAACATATTCGAGGCGTATTGATAATCTCGCATGTACTGTTCTAATTATGAAATTATTTATTATCATCATCGATTTCACGAGCAGCTCTCTGGTGTCGTGATATACATCATCGTTCTATTTGAGGGTGGGTCATCCAAATCTTCTTCTCTTGTAAAAAGCAACTTTCTGCAGTTTTTCGGCCCACCCAACATTTGGCAGTATTTTTATAAGTTCCGCAGTGGTATTAGCTGCCTTTTGATACGAACTTTTAGGTACTCGCTAAAGCTCAATTTCCGCTTCTGTTCAATTTTCGCTTCTCCAGGGTCAGGCTGCCTTTTCTAGTTAGGTCTTTACCGTTCTCACTGTCTGCGTTCTGGGCCTTTTGCTGCAACAACTACAACAAGTCACAGGCAAAGCCGACAATCGTAGCCTCCTCTCAAAGGGATGCAAAATCACTTCATTATACATGACACTCCACAGCAGGGATCAGTATGGAGCCCTGTGGTACTCTTTGGGTTCCTCAACCGCCCCGTACCATACAGCTCTCTGGGAAAGCTAATTCCCAAACAGACTCGCCAAATATCCAGGAACACCTATGTCAGCCAATGCGCCTTTATTTCGGCTCTAGTTTGCGGAATTGAATGCGTTTTTGATATCCAATGTCAACATTTTTGCAAGCCTCACCATCGTCCCTATTGTATCTATGTTTTAACGAAAAGTCAGACTTAGTCTTCATTGCTCTATTAGGGATGCCAACCAAACCTAGGGCCGTATTGTTCGGTAACTGGAGATAACAGGACCCGCTCACCTGGCACACGGTTTGCCTTTGTGCTGAAGAAAGAGAGTAGCAACAATTTCTTTCAGAAGGTGTGTACAGGCCGACTGAGATCATTTTTGCAGTGTTTTCATTACTAACCTGTAAGCCCCACTCCAAAGAGTTTATATCAACATCTTCGCATAATTGTTTTAAACGTTTCTGTAGTTGTGTTCCCCCTGTCGACCATTGTTGGTGCTCTGAAGTGGCGAGGAATACGGGAGAGCAACCCTGTTGACTGAGTTAACATCAAGCGGATAAGGAGAAACTTCACGTGGTAACACCGGGAAACGCTGTATTCATATTGACTTGTTGGTCGTGGTGTTGTAGAAGAATACTCCAAAGCTTTGGTGGATCAGATCCGAGGGTGCACAGAACTTCGGCCACGAAGCCTGAGAAGAATTTGTCTGGTACCATGAGAACCTGGATAGGCTTCCGAGTTCATATGTCTCAGGGGAATTCTAGGGTATTGTTTCTTAATCCGGTTATTTGTGGTTGGCCCCCTAGTGGGAGTTGTATGGAAGTTGTAATTACGAACAAAGCCCTTTGAGTTTCAAGCGTGGAGCTACGATACACCACTCGGGTGTTATATTTTTTAGTTCGGCACAGGATTTTGTTAGGTATTGAATTCACCAGTATAAATGCTGAGCCTGCACTCAGTATAAACTAGTACCCTTGGGCTTGTTACGGCGAGGCTATGTGTCCACAAAGTCTACCCATGTGTTAAGAAGGTGGGATTTGGCGGGCACGGAGGGTACCTACATTAAACCACCAGGACTTAACTGTCGATCATAACTCCGGGCTTTGCCCATTAGCCTCTGGTAAACTTCTTTGACAGGAAACAGGAAACACGCCGTTCATAAACTTGTAATTTCGTTGATCTATCAGTAACTGGGTTTGCAAAGTAGGGAGCAGTGTCGTTCTGGGTATAGCAGCCTCCATGTAGGGATCTTACGCCTTAGAGGATGTGTCCCTTTCGAAAACTTTCACCACGCACCCGGGCAACCCAAACCGCACTCTGCGGGGCCTTTTTTGAGTTTGATTCACCCTTGATCTCCATGTAGATTTCCTCGTGGCCATTGAGACTGTGCTACTCATTACATTGTCAAGCAGCCTTTTTAATTAAAGTGGTATATTAAATCAGATGAAAATGAATGAGGTCCCAACTTTCGCGAGTCGTAGCAGTTGACGTTCAATTTTATTAGCTTACTCTGCGATTTGCGTTGAAAGTTCTCGTGTACTCCGTGCACTCTTTACATAGTGTGCAATTTGTGTCAGCTTCATGGCACTCGCTGGTGTATGCCTTCCCGATGTGGCGAAGCCACTTGTTCCCTAAGACACATAAACCAACCTATTTGTACTCTCCTTGCTGCCGACAGAAGTTGATCCCTTTTTAAGGTTTTGTGGAAAACAAAATCTTTTTAAAATCGGTTTACTGTCTGTCTGTCGCATATAGTGAGTTACATCCTTTTACCGCACTATTTTTAACAAATTTACAATTGGTCAAAGTTGTCGCTTCTTTGCAATGTCAATATCATTCGAAAGTGTCTGACTTTCACATAATATATGCATATATTATGTGCTACGTACTAACGGGACAAGTGCACTCTAGGATGTTTTTATAAAAGAAATACATAAAACTTTTCATACCTTAAACGTCCAGCTTTCGGTTTCCCGACTGGTTTTCTTTTGGGGATGTGCTGCCTACATGTTCGATTTTATTTCCGGGTTTTTTCCCCATAGCCAATTTTCGGATGTGTGCATGTGCACGCCTATTACTCATCTGCCGAGCGTTCCCTTTTCCACATAAAAGGACACGCCTGATGGGAGATTTGGTAACTCCGCACAGGACTGTAAAATCACTGGGTGTGATCCTCAATCTTCAGATTAATTGGAGATTAAACATGGAGTTAGGAGTTATAATGGTTCGTATAGCCTTCTACGCCTGCAAGAAAATCTTCATGAAGAAAAAGGCGTCTGCAGCCAGAACTGGCTCTTTGAATGTAACCGTGGGAGTTTGTGGCATCAAAATTGCTTAAAACTGACATTTCTTGTTGGATCACATTGAATATGGAATCTCTGCTATTCAGCAGTGCGGAATCTTAATCTTATCTTCTATTGACAAGAGCAGTAACTATAGTTCTTTGAAATTACCGCACCCGCTATTTTTTTATTTACAAACAACTAATCCAGCTTGAACAATAAAATCCCATTCATTAGCGGCAACTAGTTAGAAGGTGATGTCCTGGGGTGACTAAGTTTTAAGAACGAAAAAATTAAAACTATTCTCTTGGTTCTGAGATTATATTATTGTATATGCATATTTAAATAAAGATTGCCTGGGGCAATACTCATAAGCGTACAATGGCTTAATTATAGAAAATAAACAATTTTGATGATAATACAATCTACTACAAAAATAAATATTTAATGGTCGTAACACTAGCTTACTGTAACAATATTCGGCAATTATCTATAGCGTAAAGTAAGTAGTATCTACAGCCTTAAAAAGTAAAGCAACACCTACTGAACAACATTTGACGAACTGTCTTATTTATTATTTTGACCACAACACAATCCTTTAATGAAAGTCGACCACATACTCCTCGTAACAGGATCTAATATGATAAAGTATATGAACATGACAAATCCTTGCAGGGTAGCAGTCAAACAGAAAAGATATGAGAACACCAAACTTATCTTAGCCGCAGCTAAAAGCCCAAATATCCAAGTGAAGCCGAGAAGGAAGAATAGTAGAATTGACAATCGGATCTGTGACAAGGCAGAACTTCGATCGACTGAGCGGATTTTCTCCTTGGGACCACGAACAATGTTGTAGAGAACCAGCAAAAATATAATTAAATTTGCGATTATAATAGCTGCTATTGGCAGGATGACTCCGAAGTAAAGAGCTTGCCCTGATGGATAGCAAATCTGAGATTCGTCCCGATTGTCGATGGGAATGTACGAGTGCATATCGATGATGAGTACAGCTGCAACAGGGACGATTGGTATGCACCAACCTAGAATAAAAGCTTTGATGAAGAAACGAGGAGGGCGGGTGTTCCCCAAGACTTGCACATACCTCTTGAATTGCAAATACGCTATTATAAGCATCCATGAAAACTGAACTAGGACTGAATAATGCAAGCATGCACCCAAGATAATGCAGCTGGAGAATATTTGATTTTCTAAAAGATGCACTGTGAGTAATTCGGTGTTCACAAAACAGAAAAGAATCATTTGGAATGCGATTGCTATCGAGAAATTCAAGACCACCTTTGAGGTCGGCTTTTCACGCCATTTGTCGAAAATTATTGCGGTTATAACAATTCCAGTGATGCCTACAAGGGACAGCGAGCACCCTAGGATTGTAATCATGTCGAGAGCTTCTTTGTGAAGTTCTGTAATTATTACATGATCAGCTGTAACTGAGAGATTATACGAACCACCGACTAGATAGGCAAAGGGAGTTAAGTGTGAACAGCCGCACAGTACAACGTCGTTATCCGTGCTAGACTTGGCTAGAAATTCTAACCCATCATCGGCCCAAGTGGAGTAGTTCCAATATCGGCAACTATCTGAGGATACGTTGCTTTTGGTTTTGAACATTTTCAAGAAAAGGGGAAGGATTTCAGGTAAAGCCGGATTATATCCTGGAATAGAGACACTGATAATTTTACTAAACACTAGGTTGTCGACTATATCCCGATCTTCTTGAAATAGTTTGTCGTTGTAGTAAATTTTCAAAACAATTCTGAGCGGCGGTCTATCCAAGAGAAGGGTTTGGTTGATTTTCGCAGGGATCTCGTCTAGTCTGTTTAATAGGCTTTGCGGAACAAATGTGGCTATTTCTAAATCATCTTCATCTAGGAGGTCGTATTCCGATGTATTGGCGAAAAGCAAGCGTGTTTTACTCTCCCGAAAATCGTGGCTTTTGTCGTTGGTGTATAGAGCTACCCCCGAATAATTACTCACACTTGGGTCAATTATATATGTAATGAGTTTCGGAGATCTGTAAACTATCACCCCCATTTCGGGGTGGTTTGAAGAATGCGTGTCGTTAGAGTAAATGGTATCATTTCTTGTGGAAAGGGTATTGAAAATCTTTTCAAAGGCATCCAAGAGAATGTTTGTGGAGTTTAGTTTGATGGCCGGTTTGAAAACTCGTCGATCGACATCCATTAGGCTGTTGTATATTCGTATTATACTCTCAGTGTCATTGACGGCGTTCAGTTGGGTTGTCGGTTCGGTCTTATTGCTTGTTTCTCGTTCCACCCTACTCTCAATAGTTTTCGCTACAGATTGCATGATTCTACCGAGATAGAATAAATCAGCAGGTATAAATTTCTGAGTCGTATTCACCAGAGTTTCAACACTCGTTAGCGCTACAGTCGGTTGACTTTCAGCGAATTTTTTACGGTCGATTTCGTAAAGATCTCTAGTTATGATCTGTTGAGTAATTCGCGTGGCACATTTAAAGCGAGGATCAAGTGGCTCCCAAGTAGCTCCATAGAGGAAGTCTCCGATACATTTCCTAAATACTGGTAGTCCGTTGCGAAGTAGACAGAGCTTATAAGTTGTAGTGGAGGACCCTATTTCTGCAGGCTGCCAAGTTCGATTAATCGACGCTGAAGTTTCGGAAAAGCAATAATTGGTACTATTCACGACATTGGTTACTCCGTATGGGGAAATAGCAAGCATATTGCTCAACAAACGTCTCATATGGGCACGCACTTGCACATCTCGATCGAAGTCGTCTTTCACTCCTTCAATATATTCTGAATCATCCTCCTCGGAGCTATTGTCGACGGATGAACCTTTCAAGGAAACGGCTGCGTGGCATAATACTGTCAGGTGAACTCCTGGTTCGAGAGATTCAATGGACATGACGCGCACATTGTGAATATCAAGGTCCTTGAAATTTCCCACATTTCCATGGGTATTTCTTATGTTATTAAGCAACATGCGAATTGTTTTCCCGTAAGTTTTCATGTTCGCGTTGATCCTATCACAACGTACGAATTTGCATGGAAGATTGAAAAAGAAGGCGAAATAATGTCCCTTTTGCTTTTTCGCAGCGATAATTTTTGGAGATGATATCAATTCGAAATCGAAAATACTGTGCGCTTCACACCAATAATATCCTGGACCATCCCCGTAAAGCTTTAGTTCATAAATTGACTTTTTACTGTCTTCCCACACGAGCTGTTTGATCTTCACTGGCTGCAGCTGTTCATAATCTGCATTGGTAAAACATCGAATCCCGCACTCACTGTTTTCGCGATCGTCTCGCTTATCATCAGGCTGGCTTTGATCACACCAAATACCTCGACGGTTATACACGGTTAGAATCAATGATTCTACAGAAGGTTCAAATGATAGATACATCTCAACCTCTTCCAATTTCGGAATGCTATACATTTCTATCATGCACGTCAAATTTCGTGGGAGTCCATTTACTGTACCGAGACCGCCTTGGTTATTGAGGGTAATCGCGGTATTCGAGGAACTGTTAAAATGAACTAAACACATTTCGTTGCTTTCCATTTCAGAATACGAGGCTAAATATAGTGCGGCTTGGTTTTTCAACAATTCAGAGAAGTCTGGATTTTCCACAAGATGATGTGGTCTATATCGCACTATGCGGTAGCACTGATTCGGTACAATCCTTAAAGCAACTGAGCCTACTTCACATGGAGCTTGTATCAAAGGGTTTTCACGGGAAACACATAACATTGGCAAGTTATCACTACAATTTCGCATAACGACCATAGGATTTAAATCCATTGTAACATTCACACTGACACAGTCGTAAGGGGACAATTCCTCATAATCCACTTTAACGGGCTCACCCCATAGCTCACCAGGTATCCTCCATTGGGCTGGGTTGTAATTTTGCGAACGTGCCGGCAGCCAAAACTCGGTACTGTTGTGCTTATCTATTATGTAGTTTATTATAAATCGCTGCTTCTTTTCGTTCAATTTGAAAAAAATCCTGTCAGATCCGTAGCAAAATCTCTCATCCCATGGACCAGGTGCCGAAACCTTTATGTTGAAATAGTCGTCATCGTTGAAAAACTGTTTGATTCGCTCCAGTGAGTGTTTGAAAGACTGATGACTACAATTTGAAAAAGGTGGGTTGTATCTGTTGCACTGCTGGATAATCGTTTCATTCGTGTCTGTTCGGCACATGAAATCGCTAATTATTTCCTCTGACCTTACTTTGTAGTCATTTTCGACACACCACTGCAAAGGAAAAAAAGATAATTAAAGATGGTGAACATTTTTATAACAAACACCTAAATGGCAACCTAAGCCACTTTTAAGCCACTTACCAGTTCTGCTGTGTACGAAGGTGCAGCTAGATATGCAACTAAAAATGCAACCACCACTCTCCGAAGTGGTGATTGTAACAAGGTAGGCATCCGCCGCATCTTGTGATGCTAGCTGACTTCTTATTGCCGCAAGATTCCTCACCAGAATGACTCTCACTTTATTCGGTATCCTATGGGCTCGCTCCCATACAACACGGTAACAAACGATACCGTACTGCTTTTTCTATTTGCTTTAAATTAGACGGCAATACTTATCTTTATTTGAAGAAACATAATATTTGAGAAATGTTATCAGATACTGTGGATTTTGAGCAGCTTAACAGAAAGATGCTACGGTGGCCGATAACAAGTCGGTATACGGAAAAAGTGCGGAATATTGTAACTGCTTATTATAGTGTGGGGGAGAATATTCTGCTCCCTTAAGTGTTAGGTGCGAAAAATATTTTAAGAAGACTCTGAACAGGATGGGAGGAGAAAGGTGGAGATATCTGCGTTATTGAAACTGAAAATTTAGCCAAGACCAGAAATTTTGGTTTTCCTTCAAGAGCTTCCCTCAGATAATTTGCATATACCTACGCACTGCCGCTATCCCATCAATTGCGTCAATCAAATTTCAAATTCATACGTCCTCCTGAGATATTTGAAATCCGATAGCAATAGTTCATAAAACGAAGTTTTATATTCAAAGCAACATTTTTAGTTCCAGCAGCTTTTGCGTGGTGGTTTACTACTTTTGAATATCTACGCACATATACAAATTGAATACTTTGTATGTGTATGTTCAAACGTACGTATTTATTGCAACTGTATTGAATTTAGATATCAACTAAAACTAGAGATAAAATGCGCAAGATAGCATGATACAGTTGTTCAAATACCTACAACACCTCGGCCGCAAAATGCAAAATAAGAGTATATATATGTACAAATGTAAGAACACGGAAACTTTTTATTTGAGTTCAAAACGCATCAATATATTTTATTCATATGGCGCCATTTGAATGTATAATGAACCTCTTAACCACTTGATTCCTAAAAGCACATTTTGGTACTACTAAATAGACGCTAAGAATTTTTACAGTCCCTTTCCTTTCCCTTTTATATCTTTCCGCTGCTTTTTGAGAATCTTGCATTCTTCCACTCTTACACGCGACATTGTTTGACTGAGATCTACTTGGATATGACTTCTACGTTACCAATTTTACCTTCATTTACTGAATCCTTACTTGTCGCTCGAAACCAGGCCTGATGAAAGAGGTGGAAGTTTTCTTGGAGACCTGGAATAGGAATTTCAATTAAAAACAAGTCAGGAAACCGGAAGCTTGATGCTTCAGGTATAAAAGGTTTTGTGTTTCCCTATATGAGGAGCATAACGTAGCAGTTGTGGAATGCCACTTCATCCAGGTTGCGTTAATGCGTGAAGCAATTTCATTACGCAGTTCTCCATTGGCTGATAGCATTGACCCGAGATATTTAAATCGCTCAGTTCTGGGCAGGTTATTGCCATTGCCAAAACTGAGGGATTTAAATATACTGCCATTGCCAAAACTCAGCGATTCAAATATCTCGAGTCAATGCTATCAGCCAATGGAGAACTGCGTAATGGAATTGCTTCACGCATTTACGCAACATGGATGAAGTGGCATTCCAAAACTGGTGTTCTTCGTGGTAGACGTATCAGCGCACGTCCCAAATCTAAAATTTACTGCACTGTTGTTCGTCTGCCGCTCTCTATAGTTCTGAATGTTGGCCGACTATAAAAGACAATGAACGGCGTCTTGCGGTAATGGAGACGAAGATGTGGCATTGCACTGTGTGGCGTGACACGTTTTGATCACGTCTGAAATGATAACATCCGCAATCGATATGGGTTTACACCGATCGTGGAAAAACTGCGAGAGAGGCGTTTTCGATGGTTGTGGTCACGTAATTCACGATATCGAGAACTCACTTACCAATCTTGGCCTGAACATCGAAGTCAATGGTAAGCAACCAAAAAGCCAGCCGATACACTGGATGGGAACTTAAAGGCCTCGCGATTACATCCTGATCAGGCATTTGATAAAATAAAATGACGAAAGCGATCACGACGAGCCGACCCCGCTTCTGAACGGGAAAAAGGCTGAAGAAAAAGAAAAAGATATGCGGAGCGACGAGTGCACGACAGCTCCGTGTCGCATAGCTAAAATTCCATCGCACTCTATTTTTTAGAAAGCGATTTAAATAAATCATTTGATGGAAACCCCTGTATTGATAATAGTCAACCTCATACGCTTCACACTCTGAGTTTAATATTATTAGCAAATGCCAAGAATGTAACCTACGTCAAATATAAAAAATGGCTGTTGAGAATTAAATTCTTCTTGAATGCAATGTCAATCATGCTCGTTAATTATGACGTCAGCATCTTATTTGTATGGCTTAGGATACTGTTAATTCGCGCGGAATTGATAAGTTTGAACTATATAACTTTGACACTAATAGTTGGATTTTCATGAAACAATGAGGCTGTCCTCTATTTCGGTGCAAAATTTAGTACACGTAGGATGAACTTAAGGGGAGTGTTTTAGTCAATTTCTAAAAGTTGATAATATACTATTGATAAATTTATTTGAGCAGATACCGGAATGGGACATCTCTCGAAGATTAGATTCCACATAAGTGTTTTACACAAAACCTCAAAAAGGACTGCAGATAAGTAGCTTCTTCATAAATGCGACTTTAATATTTCACGCGAATGTCAATTATTCCCGTTAATTATGACGTCAGCATCTTATTTGCATATGTTTGGAAGCAGTGAATTCGCGCGAAATTGCTAAGTTTGAACTGCTATAACTTTGGCGTTAATAGCCAGATTTGCAAGAAATTTAGCACGTATATATGAAATATTGTCGTCTATGCTGGTACAAAATTCGGAAGTCCTAGAATGAATTTAAGGGGGGTTTTTCAGTAAATTTCTAAAAGTTAGTAATAAACTATTAGTAAGTTTGTTTCACCAGATATCGAAATGGGACATATTTTGAAGCCTAGATTTCATCTAAGCGCACCACCCTGATTTTTTCGGATTTTTAGGTTGGGTTGTTTCCGAAAATGAATCCTGTCTCACTTTCAGTGCGTACATTTTGACTTCTTACTCATGCACTTTGCAATTCACGCCGAAACTAATATCAGTTTCGGAAAGCTCAAATCGAGATCCTATACGACTATATCGGGTGAAAAGAATTTTTGTATCTCCCCTTTTCATGTATGGGGAGCCCCTCTTTAAACTGCACCTAAATTTATGCCACTGTATGCGTAGGATTTCATGGTTCCCATCTGTTCACCAAATTTCATTCGGATTGGTTTAACCGTTTTGGAGAAAAGTGCGTGTGACAGACAGATAGACAGTCAGGGAGACATTGAATCGATTTTAATAGAAAGGGATAGTAGGGGGCCCTCGCAATTTCTACCCTGGGGGGAATATGTTTGTGTAGTTAATGATTCCAATTTATGCCGGGCCAACGTAATACAGCGGTATATTGCTGAATAGAATCAATGGAAGTGCAAGTGAAATATTTTCTCTTCTTCATAAGTCGGAATTGCGTTCCCAGCAAGCAAATTGAAATACTTCACCGAATGGCGCACTTCAAACTTCATATCCTATTCGTCTATTTGGGAGCCTGCTTGTATGCATGGGGTCGAAATGTTCCTTGATAGGCCGTATAAAATAAAAGAAACTGAAACACAATGTATGACATAAAGAGATTTGTCGATGATCGAAGGCAATACTGAGTAGCCGGAGACGACCAATGGGGAAGACCTATCCCAAAACCTAAAACAAGTTCGTGAGTTTGACATGAAGTTTCGCACGTAAAGATTGAAGCGCCGCCGAGGTGTTTCGTCGACACGTCGATGTTTGTCTCTATCATAACCAGGCTTGAGAAATGGGGGAGGGGATTTTTTGAACACTTCAGTCCCTCTCGTGTCATTATAAGAGACTTTGTGGGCCCTTAACCAATGCGCGGATTCAAAGCGGAACCTGGAAAGCCAATATGGGACATCACGCGAACGTAACGAATGATCAACACGGAAACTAAACCTGGTTTGTTTCTTTAGGATTAGCACAATATTGATGTCTTTGATATGTATGTATATATGTATATCTGGTGTTTAGCAATTAATGAAGGAATACTTTGTATTTTTTTTTATGTGGGAATAGAAAACCATGCATAGGGAGTTCCTCACATAATATGAACACAACACTTTTCACATAATATGAACACAAAACCTTTTACCACAGCTTTCGGTATCCCGACTTGATTATCGTTCTTCAACCACTAGAACGTGCAAAAACAAATCAGTTTGATTCGACTCCAAAACCACTATGAACTCTCGCAAAGAATCCGCACTTTTAGAAGCATTTACTATTCGACCCCTTCTTAATGAACAGCTTTTTAATCTTCGCTTCCTCAATCGGAGTGACGAATAACTAATAATAATGATATTTCCCTACCATTTAGCACACATTCCCGAATAAGTTTACCGATTAATTTCTGTCTGCACATATGTTACCCGCGATCATTTTTCTTATTCTACGAGGAGCACTTCTTTAAATTTTCTGCTCACAATCAATTGGTTTTCCACCATTCAAGGTTTCGCTAATGTTGCTTTGGTTGTCCACACCCTTGGAGCTGAAATTCAACGTCAGCGTTGAAAATAGTTAAAACTGCCTTGAATTTTTCTCATTCACCCCGGCTAGAAAAAAACGTTGGAGATGTACTTAACAATATGCACTATGTGCAAACCTATATGAAAGCAAGATGTGAGCGATCATTTCGCAATATTACGAAATTGTTATGTTAACACTTGTAAAATATTTAAATAGAAATGTATTTGAGGTACGAGGTGATAGGATTTTGCAAACAACATTTTAAAAAGTAGAATTAGAACGATCACTGCTAATATGAGTGAATGGCGTGATGAGAACTAGGAAATTGGATGGGATAAGAAATATTGTATATTAGCAAATACATATTTCCTACTTCTAGGTACTTTAGTCAAGCATTTTGTTTTGAATATTCTCCCAAGTGCATTATCCTATTTGACACAAGGGCCAAGGATTATCCTAGAATATGTGCGGAATCTTCATTACTCTCTTCGCAGAATCTGCAGATAACATTCGCAAATATCCATGGTTTCCACAAGTGGCAATTTAATCTGCTGTGACCAGTAACTATCCCCCTCCCTCCTTTAGCACCTTAGACTGCTCTATTCTTGGTAAGTTCACCTAGTATAGCTCCCCAAGCGTTCTTCTTCAATGGTTAGTGTCATGACCATAAACCCCTTTCCGATTCCACAAAATAGTTCTGGTGTGTATAGCGGCGTTTCTGCTCCCTTACTAGTTCGCGACCTCATTGCTTTCCAACCCAATATGGCCTGAAACCCACAATATCCAGAATTACTTTGAAAGCCGCCCGGCTGACTAAAATATTATAATTGTAATATTTTGTTTCCTATAGTTCCTTTGGAGGTTAAAGTGAGCACACCTATCGGCGGCGTATACTTCCGCCCTGAATTATATTGGCTTGGCGTTTAGGGCTTAGCACCCAAACTTTAACAAAATGTCAGACGATGACAGCTTTACGGTTTCTTATCAGGGCAGAGGCAAAACGTCCTAAACGAGGGGTCCGTGGACCAAAAAAAGAGGGAGTAAGTTGCTCTCCATTTGGTCCGGTCCGGCGTTAAGTTGATGCGGACTTAGGACCCCACAATTCTGAAAAAAATATTTTCAGCTCTGGCCCTGCTCTGGTCAATAAGGCGGATTTCAATATAATTCGTAGTCATGTCGTGTTCTGCGTGTTTTTTAGTCCGGTCCGGCATTAAGATGATGTGGACTTAGGACCCCACAATTCTCAAACAAATCTGCAATCTTCTTCGGACATTCTTCCTCTCTGTCCTTGGCTACATCTGGATGTGGTGGCGAATAGGAGTCAATCCTAGAAGGACGGCCAGAGATGCCTTTGGATACTTCTTCATTGCCAGAGTGGTACACAGACAAGACAGTTATTGAAGTTTGTCTGTCTGTCCTAACAGACAGACAACCATCCTTTAGGTAATCATTGGCCTTACTATTACAGAATATATCCAGCGTTTATTTTTGAGGTTTGTCTCCATTTCTTCCCTGCTCTGCAAATCACAAAAATTTTACATATGTTTCCCAGATGTGTTTCCCATAGTAATTTTGGTCAGGTGTAATTTCCAAGTGTGTATTTATCCTGGATCAGATACTACTAATAATCAATCCCAATTGAACTCTGCCACAGAGGATGTCCTCATAATACACTATCGTCAGCGTAACCCTATATTCCAGTATTTGTAAGCTCTCCTAGTTTGACAACTACTAAACTTCACATTAACCGTAACGGAGCCCCACTCTATAGCCTTGGGTTATGTTCATTACAATGGAACCCGTTGACTAATTCTCTTACGTTTTACCCTTAAAGAAGGCCAAGATGCATTCGCAATTTCTTCATGCCATATGTTATCAAAAGTATTATACTTCCGATATTTAAAAACACACAGAGAGCTATTTACTTGGTATCAATTGCATCGCTTAATACATCCCTCAGCTAATACAGGGCAGTTTCATCGTCCTGCCGGGTAATCCTGTTGACGTGGATATAAGGGATTACGTGTTAAAACGTTCGTTCTAATGTGATCAAAGACCTTCTCCACCGTTTCCAGTACAAATAATGTCAGTCAATTGGGTCCAAAATATTTAGGTTCAAAATGATTTTGTTTACCCATTTTCAGAATGGAAATCCCTTTGCCCGCCTTCTTCCCAAGGCTATGTTACTCCCTATCGCTCTTAAAAGAAATTCTAAAATGATTTCTATACCCGTTTGCAGTAGCGCTGGGAAGATACCATGCACTCAGGGCAATTTCAGTGATTTAAATATTTTACTGCCCATCTTACTTTCCCTTTTTCATCTCCCTGTTTATTATTGGGGTGTCAAGCAGAATGTTATTGTCTTTCGTGGTGGGAAGTGAGTTTTGAGAAACAGATATAGCCTGTCCACCTCGCTATCGGTAAATATCCTGCCTTCATTTTACAGGCAGTGAGAATGACCTTGAATAGCCTGGATACATCTGCGGTTTATACAATCCCTCCGCAGAATTTTTTGAAACTATTTACTTCACTGATCGCGTTGCTGTACGTCATTAGTGGGTTGATGTACTTCAGTCAGTCCCCGGTTTGTTTCACCCAATTGAAAAGTTTTCGGACCTCTATTCTCATCCTGGCTCGGTTGTAGTCTTTCACTCTCACACATCTCCAGTTTCAAGTCATTCCTGATATCACAGCCTTTCTCTAGATGATCTATACTATTTCTCAGGTGGCCAAAATGTAGTAAATTCATTCGAAAATGAAACGGTTGATCTTTTGTAACTATGTTAATAATAGAAAGACCCCCTTAAAATCTTCTAGCATTATGCGCTGTGCTCTTCTTTATACTACTGCACAATTCGGTGCTCCTACGATAAATTGAAGGGGGCGAATTTAAAAGTAGATATCGAAATTATGTATTTTCAGGTTTAGGTTCCATTTAAGTGCGAAATTGAGTCCTTTCACTATTGTGCAACGGAGAGAACGGTGAGAGTAAATCCGGGGTTGGTTCGAAAACCGTGCGAGCCGATCTATTATCTTTTTTCCACTGAAATTTCCATTCCGAATCTGCAAGAAAAATCCACGCCCGGAGCCCCTTTCCAACCCCTCTCGTCAGATCCAAAACCAATATCTATTGTGAAAGTACTGTTCGAGGCCTTTCATATGATATCCTACATAAACATATTAACAGAGAAAATTACACCCCCTTTTGCATATATGGGGGACCCTTTAAACGCACTCAAGTCCATGCCACTTACTGTGTGCGTGGGATTTCGTAGTTCCAATACATCCAAAAACTTGTTTCCAACCGATGAGGCTGTTTTTCATCCATCTATACCAAGTTTGAAATAAGTGACGTTTAATACATGACGTATGAGGGACGGAAGTGAGACCTCTCTTCCTGCATTTGCGGGCATGGCTACCGTATGTCGACGAGACACTTCAAGGGAATTGAATTAAGATGTTGGCAGAGCTGTAGGAACGCCTTCTACCGCTTTTTCAGTTTTTGGGATAACTCTGAACTCGTCAATGTGAATGTTTTTTTTGGGTCATCTGCAAAACTCTCATCTTATTTCAACATCTACAAGATTTTCCTGAGGAGGAGTTGGTATGAGATTTTGAAGTTGTCTCTTCAGACAGCTTGGCCATCTCGACTGAGATGGTTCTAATCTAAATTTCTGATGTATTATCTTCATCTCTAGTGACATCTTTTACTCAGAAAAATGTTCTTACAATGGAACAAAGCAGACAGTCACAATGACCTCTACCATAAAACATATGTACATTATTGCTAAGCAATCCTTAAAACGTCATCACCCCACATTCCAAATGTTGACCAACCCCTTAAATTTTCAACATCTAAGATGCAAGCCGTCAGTTCAAGTGAACATCTTCTTCTCTCAACCAGACTCACTAACACTATTCGTTACTTAAAATTTGTCAACCGTAAAATGGTCATAAACCTAATCAAGTAAAACGTAGAACACCATTCCAACATATCCAAATTAACCGATAATAGTTTTTTAATACCCGCTTCTCCACGAACTGTAAACGTGCCTAGATCGATTCCTTTCCCCGAAACAATAAAAATTTCCTCCTTCTTGATTGGCATTTCCTTTTAACGTTCGCCAAAATCAATAAGTAGAAGATCAGACCACTTTAAGAATAATAACATTATCCCAAACTGTTATTGTGCTCATCCTGGAAACTCAGAATTGCTCCGGATTAACAGCCAGACTCCCAAGATAGGATATAGTTGAGAGCCGATCCAAAGTGAAAGTTCAGAAGCAGTTTTCAACCCCTTCTCAAGACTGTTTTCATATATCCTCGATCAATCTTATCTCACTCTCTGGGACGATATATGTACGACAACGACAACTATCAGATTTTTTGTTAGGATAAGTATGATAATAATAATAATCGTTCGCGCATCAATCCCTATTGGATCAGGGCCTTGAAGTGTGTTAGAGCACTTCATTCAAAGACTTCAACAATATTCGCATATTTTCATCCTGGCACCGGATTTTCTCTCGTCGACCCGGGCTTGAATCCATGATCGCTGAATCAAGCAGGTATCATCTACATAATGGAGGCAAAAGTTGTACCCTTTGAAGCTCTCTCTCTCCGAGTCAGTGACTTTGACCTAATGATTGTAGAGGAGGCAAAAATAAATACCAACAAAAATGTTCTCAGTCTGACGGGCCATCCAAATTTTTGCATTTAACTTAATTGACACAGCATCGAGGTAGTTCTGGTTATTGTTGTTTCTGCTGAAAGTGGTATTGAACTCGATATCACACTACGGATTAACCACGCCAAGTCGGCCTTAATTATCATATGAGGTCCAGAACTCGGAAATGCAGCTATTTCTACTCTACCATCAGGTTAGACTACTCTTTTATCATCACTACCGAAAATCCGTGGATGAACATTGCTATTGTCAACTCCTATTCGAACTGTTGCAAGGATCAACTCCTCTACAAACCCTTTCTTGATAATGTATTAGATCTCATATGTTCAAACTGGAATTACAACAGATCTGTAGAGAAGCATACATCCACTCAGGCTTCAAGCCTGAACTTAATCCTTATTTCTCAATCTTTACACTTTCTCCTTGATATGCTTGCCCATGCCCATGTTCGCTATCTCTCCTGACGAATAAGGGGATATCGTATCTCATTTTGGATCTTAGATTCAATCCTATTTTGGGGCAGTTTGGTTGCCTCAAAGAAAAAGTGGTCGTTCACGTAATTATTGATTTTGAAAGCCAATTCGCAAAATAAATTTGCACATGTTTTGACGCGACCTGAGAATTTGGGTTCATACTGAGAATCTTCGTGTTATCTGCAAAAGTTGCAATCAATTGTAGATCTAAACTATAGATAAGATAGGTGTCGGTTCTAGGACGGAAAACTGATGACTCTTATTTGAATGCTACAGTTACGAGATGAAAGCTTTTGTACTTTATCTTGAATTTGGGCTTCAAATGGTAAAATGTGTTATTTCTACCTATAATGAGGTCATGATCTGAAGTTTAATTTTGATCCAACTGCTCTTGATGACTTAAGCAATTGGAATCAAATGCATATTATTAATGATCGTGTAGATCACATGGTGTCAGTTCTTGTCAGATTCCCACGGTACAGATCACATATTCTTGGAGTCACAGAAAACAGTCAGTCGTTTGATAGTATCCCAATATCTGAAGTGAATATAGAATAGATATATATTTCGTTCACAAGTCACAATGCAAAGTATGTTCTTACTACAAAATCGCTGACTAGCATTTTTAGCGATTTTTATATTTCGTTTTGTTGATTGTTGATCATTACGTATTTAATTTTTTTTATTTGATAAATAAACCCTTATTCAATCTCAAATATGAAAAGATTAAAAATTATATTACCATGATTTTCGTTATTACAGTTTTATTTATATGCAAGTTGGCAAATGGAAAAAAGATATTGCGGTCTTTTTTGACCTAGTCACTGCTAAGCTTCATAAACCGTTTTCTTCTCTCATATATGGGGGTTAAAAGTGTTTTCAACTTTCATTCATTCAACAATGTTAGGAAACACATGTTATTACTTATTAGAAATTAGAACAGCTTCAATCAACAACTGGCAAGTGGGGAAATAAAAATATGAGTATCTCAATCAGTTAATGACCTTAACCGCAGTGCTGATATGATATTCCAAATAAATTGATACGGCAATTCTTCTTAGCATACTATTTAGATAAAAATGCATCTACTATATATATAAATGCTAGTGAAAATATATTTGTAAAGGAATCTCGGAAGCGGGTGTTCCTCAATTGGCGTATTTGGGAAATCTGCTTTAGAAATTTTAAGGTCTTAAGTTTACCGCACGGCAACCTGTAAAATTTAAAGAAAGAAAAGTTAAGAGGCAATACTACTGCAGATGTAAAAAATTATTCGATTTTTGACTGGGCCCGTTGCGGAGGAAAAATTTGAAAATTAGAAACCAATGTAAATGTTCAAGGCTTTCGCATACGTTACGCAAAATATAAAGTATTACTTAAGGGGGTCATTCCGTGTGAAGACCGTTTTTTCGTTTCTCTTTGGAAATTTTTTGTGAAGAACCGGATTAAGATACAAATACGAATTTTCTACCATATATTTATTAATATCTTGAGCATGCGTAATAATTTTTCCAGTCTGATATTATAGTTCATTACAGAAGTACAGAGCAAAATATGTACCCATCTCCAAAAAAATGGGGTTTTCCGCTGTCACGCTAGAAGGCGCTATGCTCATCTTAGAGAAAAAAAGAAAGGTATCTTAGCATGCGGAATTAACCACGGTACACATACTAGGATTATTAAAAAATATTAAATGATAAATTTTTGGTGCCTTATTAACATTTTTTTTTGTACATTTTGGTGTTTATTCACGGTTTCTTCAATGCATAAAAAACGGCCACAATTATCCTAGTTTGCGAACTGTAGAAATATGTTCTGAACAAGTTATGAAAATTTCAAAACGAAACAAAATTCGTTGGATAGGCTGACAGCCGATAAAAATTAGAATGTGATCATTAACCATAAAATCTTAAGTGATCATTAATCTGCTATACCTAGTCAATAAACCCTCGGTTTCTAAAAAAAAATACATTAAAGACTTGGCGTCAATTTTCACTCTTTTATCGAAATCATTCGAACGTCGTTCAGACCGGTAAATTCGCACTTCATTACGGTGTTCGACATAAATCTGACATACGACAGCGGCCACCAATTCGTTTTTTTTTATTATATTTGACCATTAAAATCTTCACTATAAGTCTTGATAAATAAGCTGTCGAATTTTCAAATTGGCATATTTTGTCGTTTTTTTAAGCAGCATTTTAAGGGGAAGGGGATAGATTCCCCCTTTTTAACCCTGATGAAAATTCTCGACGGTCACCCGCATTTTGAAAATTTACCGTCCCACAAAGTAGCGTTTAAAATTATGTCAAAGTTTGATCTTTCAAACTTACCCCTTTAAGAAGAGGGAAAGGTCCTCCTACCTAACCCTGTTAGAAAATTACAGCGTCCACTCCTCCTTAAAAAGAGATGGTGCTCAAAATAGCGCTACTTTCATGTTATAATGGTAGGGTTTAACTTTGAAACATTTCCCTACAGGCGAAAAGGAGAATGTGAAGGGAGAAGTAGGTGATCATCTCTCTCGAAATCTTGTTGTAGAACGGCGGCAACTGCCTCCCCCCCCCCTTTCAAAGTTTCAGGATTACAAATTCGGTTTTTTTCTAAAAAAAGTTTGATTTACCGGCCTCCTTCCCGGAGGGGGGAAGAATACAGAGGCCATGTGGAAGGAAGAAGGCCCCTTCTTTCCAACGCCTTTGAAGAACTGTGGCGATCGTACATAGCTCAAAATTCAGAATATTCCTTCATATATTTTCAAACTCCCAGATATATGTACTTATTGGTTCAAGTCGCGCCTGGATAACCACAACTTAATGTTTAGAGTAGCGAGGAAAGTTCCAGCTCTGGCCAGCTGCGGTTGTAAAGACCGAATCAGGGGAGAATAGGTAAATAGTTTTAACTAGGCTTTCTGTGCAACGTAGATGCTATAGTGCTGGCCTGACCAGTCTTGTTTGGATAAGTTTAGCTGCTGCCCTTCTTACTTTTGCTGGATAATCTCAGAAGCTATACTCCTTTGAGCAGCAATGAAATCCTACTACAGCTAATTTGGAGTCTTTACTCAACAAATATGGGTCGCATGTGACAATATTAATTCAAACTTTCATAATAAGCTAGTTACCGATAGTACTAACATACATATAGGCATATCCACTGGACACTACTCGCCAATTTTATTAACGTATACATATGTTTATCTCGTCTTCACTCCTCTATGTTTCATCTAATATCAGAAGTAAGCACCCCACATGAATATACTCTGCGAAAAACAATTTTACACCCTCCTTGGTATGTAATGGGAGCCAGCCTTTAATCTCAATGCAAAATGAAGCCACTCGCTGCATGTAATGGGACTCACAGACCAACCGTTCTCGCTAAATTTCGTGATAAGAGGTTCAGCCGTTTCCGTGTCAATAGGTTCCACACGAAACATTAAAAACCCACTTTGAGGACCATGACTTGCCATGAGTTTTCGCCGCGTTTGAAGAGAGAGCAATTCTGCCTTCCGCTTCGAGAAACTGTTCATCCCCTGAAGTTGAAAATTCAACCTTTACTGAAGCCTTGACAATCAACTTGCGATGTCTTAGTAAAGCCGCTAAGCCAAAATCAGCTATTCTCGTCTCCCTAACGTATAGCTCCGTTGCGTGTTACAAATTATGTTTTCTTACTTTGCTTGTTTTGTGTACTTATTGTAACTAAGAAGTAGTCTAAGATTGCAAATAATCATTGAAAAATTTGGTCCACACATTATTTTTATTTTAAATGAGGAAATATTACTCATTTTGTAATTCGTCTGACGTTACACTGTCGTACCTTCCTTTTAAAGTGCACACGCAAATACGTTCTACTGACATCTACAGTGTATGACAGAAACCAGAAATATGAAAGTATCAAAATGTATCAGCCCATTAGGGTATGGTTTAAGCATATACTCCAGGAATACCCTGCTTGTTGTAAAATACAACTAACAAGGATTGAAATTTGTCGGTTAGCAAGCAGCACATTTGGAATCTTTCTTTCTACCGAAATGTTAATGCTTCCCACATCCACGACCCTTAGCTATGAAAAACGGTTTAGAGTTAGTTTCTGGAATGTGCACCAACGGTGCCAGGGGTCCTTAGAATGCACACTTTCTCCTGTTTGAACGAGAATTCCGGCGCTAACATGTTGGGTCTCAGCGAAGTTAGATGGTAGGACTCTGGAGGATATTTCTTTCCTCTTGCAGCAATTGCTGTTGTACACCAGCTTGCTGGCAGTAGACGTAAATCTACCGCAAGGGGTACTTTTATGGCTTGGTATATTGACCGTATATTGAATGCAAGTTTTCGTTCCAAAGCATCACATTATTCAATGTTACGAAGGTTTCCGATATAGAGAAGAAGGATGCTTTCTATGAGCAATTACATGTAGCTGACCGTAAAAAAATGGCAAAATATTTCATAAGCTGTACACTGTTCGCACACAGGTCCTGCCGCTAGGTCAAGTAAGTTTCGAATGGAGGGCAGTGATGATGAAACCAGATCGACTATATCGCAAGCAGTAGATTTATCAATCGTCTTTTAAATATGCACAGCAAAAAAGGTGTTGACATCGGCCTCGAAAGGGACCATAATCATGAGCAGCTGAGGAGATAGAAGGAACACTTCACCATGATTTTGATTTTTATAATATCCGGTGAAGTTCCGCCCCATGGGGATGATATGGTAAGCAACTGTTACCTGTGACACCCTTCATGCTCTTCTTTGGCAACATCCTTCATGCTGTTTTGGTTGAATGGAAGTTGTCATTTTTCCTGAAACACTTCGACTACGGCTTGTTCATCTGCTTAGTCTCTTGCCAAGTTGCACCCAACCTCGCCTAAATGGCAAAGTTGGTCTAAAGAGAAACACCAACAAAGCCAAGGTTCCGAGCGTGACTGGTCATCACACTCTTCCATTTGCATAATTAGGCAGAACATTGAGGGTGTTAATCAAGTTGTACATCTAGGTGTGGTTTGTGCCAACGGCGGCACCGAACTCGATGTTACTCGATGCATTAACACTAACGATAGTAACGATAAATCCACCTCCATTGCTTTGTCCAAAATTTGGAAATGTAACTATCTCTACCCAACATCAAGTTGGGGCTGTTTCAGGTCAATGTTTTCTCTGTGCTCCAAGAGTTCATCAATTCATGAGTGCGTCGGATTATCGGGGTATTATGGGCTCAGGCAATAACTAAACAAAAACTTGTCAGATTCCCTTGAACATTTCGATGATAAAACGTATTTTAAGATGGCTGACCAGTGAGTTACCCTAGAACTACGTGGTATAAAACGGTGGAGAAAGAATACAAACTTCTCGGCAAATCGAGCTCACTGTCAGAAACCGACAACGATGGAACAGAGATATAGTTGTTGCACCCCACCTTACAGAGGGGTTTATATGAATCATTAAATACGATACTTGTCCTTGTACGTCTTTGCTACATCACCACGTAAGATTATAGGGATTGCTTTTCTTCGACAATGAGTGTACTGTGACATCCAAACCCCCTATTATTTTGAAAATAGTGTTAGTATCAGCTTGTCCCTGACTTGCCAGCTTTTCCCCGACCGTCTTCGGATTCATAATCAAATTCATAACGACCTTTTGACTCCTTGCAATAATCGCTCTAACCGTGGTGTAATAGATTACGGTTTTAGCATTTGTGTATATGGATTTTTTCTTGAGTGGTATTCTTGGAATATAGGCGAACTATATCAATGCCTCTTAAAAGTTGCCTAAAGAATATTCAAATACATTTCATCCATCATTTCTTCGGAGCTGCACTTTGTATTCGCAGATCAACATGACCATTTTTCAATAGTTCACCAACTATGAAGTACTGGCCATTGTAATTTCTAAAATGTTGGAGGTCTTGCTGGCTCTGAGTTCTTACATATTCTACGCAATCAACATCCAAATCTGATTTTTTTCTTTCCAGTGCCTAGAGAACTCCAGCGAAGTCAGTCTAAGCCAACTATCCACCAACAAATTGAAATTTCTAGTTCTGATTCTAGTTTTGGGCGAATAATAGATACGTTGACTGACAGCCAAGCTTTAGGCGATAACATTCTTCAAGTTGACGGGTTACTGTAGGGACAAATTGAATAGTCTAGGCGGTTGGCTTAAGGTCTTTCTCCTCCGGGTTCCTGACACATAAATATGAAGTGCTCTAAAGCGAAGAAGATTTCGTCCTGCTACGACGAAATTCGGACATGGGACCTTATGAATTACAGAGTCAATTTTGCCAAACTTGGCACACCTTATAATATAGTACATTGCCGCATTTGCGGCACCATCTTCGCGATTGATCCAGGCAGCGGACACTAGGTAAAGCGTTCTTTGGAGCATTTAAGAGCTTTCTATCTGTAGCTAAAATTAAGAACTCGCCAGATTTACTCCTTCCACTTACAAGCCCGTGCTCTTCGGAGCTATGATATTAGAACAACTTATCAGAGTGCAAATCGTGAGCCCATCGTATCTACGTAACATACCTGATCTAAAATTTGTTTGCCTGCCCATATATGACAAATGTTCTACTGAGTACAAATAAACACTTGTTCCATAATAAATTAACGTGTTATATTCCTGGATTCCGTATCTTTGATTTTGTAAGGACAAATGTGTGCGTTTAAATTGTGTAACTCTGAGTATTACAAATTTTGAGTCTGCGAAGCACTGTAAAATGACAAATAATCGATTAAAGTGTTATTAATTCTTTCAAAAGTCGGCTTGTTTCCTTTTATAGGAGACTCACATTTTTCGAATATAAATTCCTACCGCAATTCAAACCAATAATAATGCCCAAAGTTAGGTTCACTCTTAGTCTACAAACATCATAAAAATAGACTTAAAAGGATTAATAACAGCAGCGATTATGTTCAATTGTTGATTGCAATGAAATCACACATTCTTACAAGTAATAATTGATTTTACGGTATTGTCGCAGTGGAAAACAATGCATGAATAGTGTAGATTTTTTACCGCAGCGACAATACCGTGAAAGGTAAAAAAGTCATGAAAAAATTTAGTATCAAAATCGCCATGATTAAAACATGGTTGAAAAGGTTTGCTATTTCTAGTCTGGAAATCCCCGGAAGTTATACTTAACTTCCTAAGTGGTTCAAATGAACATAATTCAAGGAAGGAAGGTATAAGATAGCATGGACTTAACACTTAATATAGAACATATTGGAATATATAAAGGTGTGCCTGTTTGATGTGGATTAGTTTTTCTAAGGGAATTTATATTACCCTAACGTTCAGGGGGTTAGTAAGTCCAGCACCTCGAAGAAATATTTCTTTTGATAGCTTACTTTTCGTTCTTCTTTTGAAGATTTCTTTCCGCAGAATATGTTTATGTAAGGTACCAATTAATATTTTTTGAACATCACTTGCAAAATAAGGAAATCAAAACTCAATTTGTGGCCTATAAAAAGAAACGGGTTTCATTTTCAGAACCTATCCAAGGTAAAATTCTGCGATGTACTGCATGATATGGGTATCCCTGGAATATGTCCTGATCTAAGCACATCTCCTTTGCTCGTTAATTATTTTCGCACACCAGCTTAACGTGCCCTTTTGTCTTAGACGCGCAGATCCCAATTCCTTGGCTTGTCAGGTAAAAGACGATTCCCTGTCATTCCTATGTCGCGAACGAGAGAAGGGCTAACAGAAGTGGATATCCACCTGATTATCGTGGACCGATATCGTCGACACCATCAAAGAGCAAAAAAACGGATGAATTTCAATTTTTTATAAGAATGCAGGATATTTTTTCTAATTTAAAATTAATTATACCCCATGTGGGGTTCCATTCTAGTCCTGTGTTGTTTAATTATTAATTATTTATTAACAATGTAACAATGTTAACAATGTGAAAAATGGCATTTTTCACATTCGTTAGTTTAAGATGGTATCGACGATATGATGTCTGACTGCGCGAAGTCCTCCACTAGACATTACCCTGTTTCTTTCGTCAGTGAAATGCCTTTTAGTTTTAGCTTTTTTTTTTCTCCGAGACCAGCCTCTCCAATCTGTCCGAAAAGGCGGCCAATCTGAGGCCTGGAGAAGTATAGCAACCACAGCGGAACATAGCAGCTATTGCCATCTATTTTCTCAAATGCGAAGCCACACCTGCCGGTTCGCTTATTATACATTCATTTGCAGGTAGCCTACAGCAGGTTTTAAACGACGTTACATTTACAAAGGTCGATTTGAATCATCACTTTCCCATCGCAATTAACGCTTTTTGAACTCAGAACAATTGCCGCTTCCGACAGTATCCCTGCTATCCGCACCCTCCTCCATTCTCCAGCATAGACATGAGGTCCCAGTTATATTCTCCGGCACCGGCATCTCAGCATCACATCAATCAAAAGCACTTGTACATGCCTTCGTCAGATGTCTACATGAGAGACACTTGAAGTATTCCGTCGAACAGATCAACTCTCTAAGGCGTGGGAGATTTGTGCCTTAAAAGTGATCTCGCCTGGATCCTTGCAACATTCTCGCTAAGTTAAATCTTCGCCTAGTTGTGAAAGTCTTTGGCTTTACTCTCACCACTATTATGAGATCCTCTTTTTAGTTCTTCAGGATCCTGCTGACACCTTCCCCATCAAGTCTTTAGGATTGGGGTTAGCTCTTACCTTTTTAGTATGTCTGCGTAGAATATACTACCAGTACTAAAAATGATAATCGTCTCGAAGCGGATTCTCATTTCCTCCTTCTTCTTTTATCTATTATTTAATTGCCCACCTATGCACGCCTTTTTGTTTCTTATGAGTTGATTGCATAGGTGTTCCTCTTCCTGTTCCTAACCAAATCTGCGAATAAAGGACCGGCTGCCATTTATGTTGATTGCATTACCGCCGAAAGCGTAGTTCTAGGGCTTTCTTCTGATTCTTCTTATTCATGCCGCGGTTAGGACAGCATCCTGGCTCTCATTATATTGTTGATTACTTAATGTACGTTATGCTTGTTTTTAATAAATTTGAACAGGTCCACAATTTTTAATTATAATAATCATTGGTGTGAAAATCCAATGGAATCTGGGCTTTGAAGCATGTTAGAACTTTTTATTCAACACCGTGTAACGGTACACTGCTGGACTACAGTGCACAACAAACGTGAGTAAATGTGGTCAGCGTTGCATCATCCCTGATTATTAACCAGGTTTGACTTTGCTACTCATTTACCGTTGAGTCGATTACTATCTGACATCCAGTCACGGTAAAATTCTTCTGCCACCAGATTTGAACCGCGACCTTCCATTACAGCAGCCTTAGTGTAGTAACCACTAAACCACCCAAAAACAATGTTTACTCCAGGTAAAATCAAGAATGACCCCTCTACGTCAGACTTCTGCTTTGTGCCACAGTGACCTCTATTCCTGCTTCTAAAATGTGCGGGATGGTTAAAGAATTGCTTTGACTTACATCGCTTCCGCCATAAATATTGAAAGACATCTTATAATGGTTTCAACGCTCAATTCTGAGGAGCCTACTACACTCCCATGCGGCTCATGCAATTACCACCATCATTTTCCTCAAGGTCTGCTGCGCTTTCGTTATGGGTGATCTAAAGAGCAGCTTATTAGGTTTATGCACCTATTTTCCTAAGTTATTATACTTGCAACATTAGATAACCTTTAACCATTAGATAACTTTCGAAATCACTAAAGCTGGGTACCGCGTCCTACAAAAATTTTTTACCCAGTATTTCTTCATCCATATTGGTTTATTATTATGAATAATAAATCAGATTAAATTGAATAATCCGAAATATTTATTCCATATATCAATATTACGTGGTGTATAGTCATACAACGTGCACCGCCATATATATCATAGAAAATTCAAGGAACCTTTTATACGTCAAGCGTCGAGTTTTCCTATACCTTAGCGTTTCATTCTTATTTTAACCACATCTAGGAGCTTTTCCCTTCCCTTGCCTTAATGAAGAACCCCAGACATCCCGATTTTCCGCCGAGGTCCTCCAATTCGATATACATAAAATCTGTCTGGCGTCCTGGCCTATGGCATCGCTCCTTTTTCTACCATAGGTGTTGCCCTTATAGATTTTCCGGGCATTATCCTCACCCGAATGAGTTAAGTAAAATGTCCACCGCAATCAATTGAGCCGGATTTTATCCACAACCTGACGGTCGTGGTATCGCTCATAGATTTCATCGTTATATAGGCTACGGAATTGTCAATCCTCCTTTCCTTTCTTCTCTCGAACGTGGTCAAGTGTTCTCAACTTTTCTTGCTAAGAAGCAAGTCTCGGAGAAATACATAAGGACTGGCAAGATCATTGTTTTGTACATTAAGAGGTTTGACTCTATAGTGAGACGGTTCAAGCGGAACAGCTTTTGTAAGCTGAAGGCCCTATTGGTTGCCAACAATCGTGCGCGAATTTCATCGTCGTTGGTTTTTCTGGACCCTAGATAGGACTAATTATCAACGGTTTCAAAGCTGTAGTCCAATAACTTTATTGTCCTCATTTAACTAGTGGCACTTCATGTTATTGCTTCTTTGTTTTTTGGTGCTAACGTTGCCACCATGTACCTCGGCTTGCCTTTATTAATGTACATCCTCAGATCTCTCGTTGCGTGCTCGATCTGGATGAAGGCCGATTTTACATCTCTGATCGTTCTTCCCATAATGTCAATATCGTTATCATATTCCAGCAGTTGGGTGGACTTAAAGTGCATGGTGCCTATCGCATTTACATCAGCATCACGGATCACTTTTTCCAAGGCCAAGTTAAAAGGGATGCATAATAGGCATCCTCTTTTCTTAGACTGTTGTGGATGTTGAATCTTTTCGAGAATGATCCTGCTACTTTTATCTGGCCTTGCATAGCCTAGTCAATCTTATCAATTTTGTCGGGATAACAAATTCTCTCATGGCCGTGTATAGTTTTACCCTGGCTATGCTATCATAGGCGCCCTTCAAGTCGTGCAGAGATAATCTGATCTGTTGCTGATTCGCATGGGGCATCTTTGATATGTGCCGATTATATTTTGGGCGTATGGGGCTATCTCGCGTAGCAAGATAGCGGACAATATCTTATATATGGTACCCAGCAACGTGACGCCTCTACTGTACTGCGGGATATCCTTCTTATTATGAATCGAGCAGTTAATGTTTCTTTACCAGTCATCAAGCACTGATTCGCTGTTCCACACCTTGAACATAAGTTGATTGTGGCCTCCATATATAATCAGTTCGGCTGTAATTCCATCAGCTCTTGGCGACTTATGATTTTTAAGCCGATGGATTTTGCGAACTGTTTTTTCCATGATGGGTATTTTGGTGTTGAGTAGTTCATCAAAATACTCAACCCATCGTTACAACATGCCCATACGATCGGAAATCGGATTTTCCTCTTTGTCTCGGTATGATGAACATCGAGGTGTATAAGGCTTCCTCCTGCTGACTTTCTGGTAAAATGGCTGCAATTTTCGAGTTCCCAGACTTATTGGTTCTTCCAGGCTTCCTTTTTCTATCTGTAAAGCTACCTCTCTGCTCAACGAATTTCATTGACATTTCGTGATACCTCTTCGAGTGTTCGTGCTCCTTAAGAGTATAGCATTGCCTGGTATGCAGCATTCTTGCATTACCTTGCGAGCTTACATTCATAGTCGAACCAATCGTTCCGATTTTTTTGTGACGGGGGCCAAATGTGTTGGTGGCCGTATCAATGATAACGTTCTTTGGGTGGTTGTGAAGATCACTTGTCAATGCTTCATCTCCAGGATCTCTGTTCACTGCGATTATTGCGGCATCCATTTCCCCGTCATAAGTGTTGCAGAGGGTTTTGCTGTGGGTGGCTTCAGTATTCGCTCACATCTAATTGTCCTCGGTGGCAGGCTCATCAGCGGCTAGCTAGTTCAAGATCAATTTGGTTAAAAAGGGTCATGTTTGGAGACGTCTAGCTTTGTATATGGGCCGCTTTCCGCACAAACCAGGTACTTCCAACAACCATTCCTTGCAACACTGCTAATTGAATAAAGTTACAGTCAGTCCACGTTATCATTGGTATTTTTATGTAAACCAAAGAGACCAACGTATAGCCTGAATACGGGCTCCGTCCAAGTATGTTTTTGATATCTTACCTGTGGCAGGGTTTCACTTTTCGACTGACTAACAAAGCTACCCCGAACGCATGGTTTACTGGATGTATATGGTGTAGCGAATCTTCTTCAGGAAACCTGTCTAGCGGAACTCTTGTAACGCTGTTTCAGCCTTATATTGGGACAGGGCATCGGCTAGCTTCCAACGATCACCACATAGAGGCGAAGATACGGTTTCATTAGTAGAGCTATTACCGTTTGTTCGGTAGGCATTTAACAGGTATGAGAAAATGCGCTAATCGTCAATCCGTTTTCGTTGCCGGGTTCGTCGTTATTATATCCATCCAGTCTGGGGCTTCTCTGGTGGCTTCGTAACAAGTTACTTTCTATGTAGGGTTGTCAGTCTTACCAAACCTCCAACCTGGAGGGCCAGTCGGTACAATTTGCCTCGTTTTTAGCGCATGAGACTCGCCTTTATCCTTCTGAGTCTGCAGTTTTTCATTAAGAAAGATACTTCCAATGATCACCAGATAGGGTTTGGTAGTGGAGCTATTAGTATGGGTTCAGCACTCGTTGCTCAGGTTTTATACTCCATCGTGGCTACTAATCCACGTTTTTGTCCTAGGACCTATACTACCCTTTGACCGCCAAATGGTACCGTGGTCTATATTATGATATGCATTTCTGCAAATTGTATACTCAAGACGGTAGGGCTTCCAGTAAATTTCTAAAATGTACAATAGTAATACCCCTAAGCAAATATTGATATCGGATATATTTTCAGGCAACCGTTTATAATAAGGTTACAGAAGTTTGTAGGTCATGAAGCTGGTTAACCATGATGTCAATTTAGCTGGGGGCTATGTCTATTATATAAAGTATTTGCTACGATACAACTTCTCTTCCCCTTGTGACCACTTTTTTCACACTGAACCTATCCAATCAAATAACTTTCTCACACCGTTCAAAAAAAAATACAGCAAAACCTTGATATTACTTCACTTTTGATATCACATACAATTAGAAAAGCAAAAATTGAAATCAAAACGCACAAAAGTAAAGAGAAATCAAGGGTGGGCCCATTCTATTGGTTGGGAGTGTAAGCCCCTTTAAGAGTTATACATTGTATACATGTAGCTGTGTACATGATAAAAACAAATTTATGAATCAGGAAAAAGTTCTTAAAACATAATGCAAACATTTGATTTTCCAATTTTTGATTATTAATCTCCAAAATTAAAGTCTGCGTAGAAGCTTTTAATGTAAAGAGTAACAGCTAAGTAAATACAGATGTTCCATTTTTTCTAAGGAACTAGATTAAAATGCGTACTTGAGGTTTACATGAAACAAATGTCAATAACCACCACCAACACCAAAAAAAAAGCAATTTTTCTTTTTAAGGCTTAAGTGAAATTTAATGGATTCAAATATTTGAAGGGATTCAAATAATTTTAAAGTGGAGAAAAGTATAACAATTTGATTACCCAAATCTTTTTTTAAAAAATTAGAATTATTTAGAACATTTAGGACAAGGTCATGACTCTCCCATGTCGTATTATGTTGCATAACAATGTCAATGTTCTGATCATTTATATACATATGGGGCTCGAACTTCATATTTTGGAAATTATGACAATCAAAAATTTCATATTTATATGAATATTTGAAAGCGGTCGAAACTCGGATTTTTAAGGTTTTGTGTGGTCCCCATACATGTGAAAGGAGGGTGCAAAATTTTTTGTCATAAAATGTGGCCATGTGGGGTATCAAATGAAAGGTCTCAATTAGTACTTTTCGAAACTGGTTCAATATTTGATATTGGGTGAAACATAGGGGAATGAGGGCTCAAAATATGACCCCCAAAAAGTGTAACAGGTCTCGTTCTCAGAACCTATCCAACCGAAAAATCTGAAAAAAGTCTCAGTAGTGCATCTCTACGAAATCTAGGCCTCAAAATATATCCGGTTCCGATATCTGCATAAATAAACTTAATAATAGTATATTTCCACGTTTTAGAAATTTACCCGGCACCCCCCTTATGTTCATCCCAGAAGTACAAAATTTGGCATGCATATAATGAAGAATATAGTGCAGAATTTGGTCAAGTTTGAAGAAAATCCTACTATTATTAACAAAGTTATACAGGGTAAAACTTTACAATTTTTTGTGAATTTCGTGCATTCTGCAACCTGCATGACGTCATCATCACATATCAATTCGTCAATACCACACGAAGTAAGTTCGTATGAATTGGGTGGGAAAGAATTATTTTGTTTTAGTTTTTTAATCATTTGTATATGAATATCAATTATTCCAACGAGACATGTGTGTATGTAGGTATATAGTATATGCGTGCTAATGAACTTTGCGGGTAGTGCCTAATTCAGATAGATATAAGAAGTAAATCGGAAATATGGGTACGATCAATTTATATACTTGCCTATATGTGTACAGTATTCGAAAATAGGCAGTTTGTTTGGTTAGGGTGAGCGTAACATCTACGGCTGTAATATGTACGTATGTCTCGTAGTTTTGTAGCTGTATACGGGTAGAAAAATGTGCGTTGAAATTTCTTAGATAAGATGAACACAAAACCTTTATACCCGAAGCACGAGCTTCCGGTATTCCGACTTGTTATGATTTCATATGGATTTCTTCTGGGGCATCAACAAAAGAGAAAGCGTTTAATAATTGCTTTAATAATAATCGTTGGCACCGCAATCCAGTTGGATGTGGGCCTTGAACTGTGTGAAAGCAATTCATTCGATACCGTAAAGGTAAACTACAGGATTGCAGTGGCTTGTAGAAGGCAATGTGGGGTAATTATTACCTTGATTTGACTTACGCACACATTCACAGATGAGTTTAATTTTATTAATATGACCAAACCTTGCGCCACATCTAGGGACTTTTTCTTCATGAAAAACTGCAGAAGGAGGCGGATGAAGGCGAGTCTCCCGCGCCTAAAAACGGGACAAAATCTACCAACTGGTTCTCCAGGTTGGGGCTGGGTAGTGCTGATAACCCAAAACGGAAAACAGATGTTACGAAGCCACGGAAGGGGCCTCGGACAGAATGGATTTTACAACGACGAACCCGGCAACGACAACGGATTAACGATTTGCGCATTTTCTCATGGAACGTGCGCTAGCCGATACCCTGTCCCAATATAAGGCTGATGTAAAAACGTTGCATGAGATGTGATGGACAGGGACTGGTTTCCTGGAGAAGAGTCGCTAGGCCATATATTATAGCGGCCATCTAGTAAACCATGTGCTCGGAGTAGGTTTCTTAGTCAGCCAAAAAATGAAATCTGCTGTTATCGGCTTTGAAAACATAAGCGTCCATGCGTCAAAAACCCTTGCCCATTAGGACCGAGGCCCGTCCTGGCGCGTCGGCTGAGGTAAATGCCCCAACATTTCTCCGAGACTTCAAATTTTTTCTGAGCTTTTTTTTTGCTTTTAACGACATTGAATACCTTTTCTTGGTTGGCCTGTCGGAAGACCTGTCACCAAGAGAGATCAGGTAAGATTTAGCATAGTGAGGTAACTCCAACTATACGCTATTTATATGTAAACAGGTTGAAATACCGGAAGATTATTCTTCGGGTATGAAGGTCTACTTTCTACGCACATTTTTTCAATCCTATATAGCTAAAAACCCTCCTTTCTATTTTTTTTCAACTACAAGATACATACATAGATATGTATTCCAGACATAGATATTATGTTTACCTTAAACAAACAAATATTCCTAAATACTGCACATATCTATGCAAAATTGATTGTGCGCATATTTCCGATTCACTTCGTACACACACAAAAGCATACATATGTACATATACAGTACGTATATTGAATATCGTTGATTTAATGCATAGTATAGTTGGGTTTCCTTCAAACTTTACAAATTTGTGACTTATGTTACCCCTTATACCAACGCCATTTTGTACTTCTAGCATGAACTTAGAGCGGGGTTCGGGGTACATTTCTAAAATATGGTAATATACTATTATTAATTTTAATTGTGCCGATATCGGAACTGGATGTGTTGTGAGATTTCGTTCAGATGGGTTGTGATTTTTTTCAGATTTCAGAAGAAAATTGTTGCACCCCCTTCGCGCTCAACACAAATTAGCACCACTTACTTTATGTAAAGGGATTCACAGACCACACATGATCACCAAATTTCGTGACAATCAGTCCAGGCATTTCCGAATAAACCGGGTGACAGACAGACAGACAGACACACATTAAATCGATTCTAATAAGGTTTTTCTTCATGAAAAACCTTAAAAAGTATCGGCTCGATCGTACGCGTGGATCCATTAAATTCAGGACCCAAGCGCGGCGATCAAGAGGGAAGATCCACGAGTTGCCACATCCTGAATCGATGGTTATCCTGCCTCAGATTTATTTATTTATTTATTTATTTATTTAATGAGGACAATACACAGAAAGCAAATTTCTTATTACATATTGTCCTCAGAGGGAGGAGCAAGTAAATGACATATTTTGCGCTTAAAGCTAGAGAGGGACATAGAGTCAAATGAACCAAGCTGTAGGGCATTGTACGACCGGCAAAACCTCGGGATTGGAGAGTGAAAGTAAATCTCGAGCTCGGCGAAGGGCACATCAAAAATGTCCGTATTACGTGTGTCATGAGACGAGGCGATACGGAGAGTAATATCCGAGTTGGCGGAGCAGTCCATCAGACCATTGCAGAGTTTGAAAAGAGTACACATATCAAGGAAAATACGGCGTTGCTGTAGGGAGGGGAGATTGAGGGTGCGGAGTCGTGACGGATAATCAACCCGTGGAAGGTTCTTTTTGTAAAAGAGGGTTCGGGTGAATTTGCGTTGTACAGCTTCAAGAGCGCGCCCGTCACGGATGCGGTAGGGGGACCAGACTACAGAGCAGTATTCAAGGATGTTTTTGACAAGGGAATTGAAGAGTGTTAAGGAGGGCTGGATTGAGGTAAAGTCGGACGAGGAACGTAGGATAAAACCAGACATTTTGGAAGCTCTATTGATGATGTCAACGAAGTGGGAATTGAAACGAAGTTTATCGTCGAATATTACACCCAGGTCTTTGAAGGAGGTCAGTAGTGAAAGGGGTTGACCACTGAGAGAATAGGAAAAGGATGATGGGAAGGGTTTCAGGGAATAGCGCATCCAGTGGCATTTGTTGACATTCAGTGTTAGCTTGTTGAACGAACACCAACGGGCTAAATTATCAAGGTTGGATTGTAAGAGAGCACAGTCCAATGGAGAGGAAACAGAGGCAAACAATTTAAGGTCGTCTGCGTAGAGCAAATACGGACAGGTGAGGATGGAGGCGAGGTCATTGATAAAAAACAGGAAGAGTAGCGGGCCAAGTATAGAGCCTTGGGGAACACCAGAGGAAGGAGAGAAGGAACGAGATGAGTGACCATGAAAAGAAACTTTGCATGAACGGTATGAGAGATAGGAGGAAAGCCAGGAGATGACTGAGGGAGGGAACTCTAGCGAAGAAAGTTTAGAGAGGAAATGTTATGGTCAACGGTGTCAAAGGCTTTGGAGAAATCAGTATAAACAGCATGTACCTCCTGTCGTGAATTCAAACGTTTAGCAACAAAGTTGGTAAAGACCAGAAGATTTGAAGCCGTTGATCTATGTTTCACGAAACCATGCTGCTCTTTGACAATGAGGTGACCGAAGTGCGCGGTCAACCAGTCGTTGACGTATCTTTCTAGGATTTTGGAGCAAGAGGAGAGAAGGGAAATGGGGCGGTAGTTCACAGCAAGGGAAGGGTCACCGCTCTTGAGGATAGGAATGATGAGGGCCTCTTTCCAGAGACGGGGAAAGTAGCATTCGTCTAGACTTTTGTTGTAGATTATACACAGGGGGAGGGAAATGTGTTTTCTACAGTTAAGGAGGAAGAGATTAGGAAGCCCATCGGGGCCAGGTCCAACATTGGGGTCAAGGTTACCAATGAGGAACTCAACCAAGGAAGGCGTAAGGAGAGGAATGGCTAGTGATTCGGAGGAGTCTGTGGTTATGAAAGGTGTAGAGGGTGAAGGGCTCGAGGGAGAAAACACTGAAGAGAAGTAGGTGCAGAGAAGGTCGCAGGATTGTTGTGGGGAGTTGGCAGTGGAGTCAGCGAAGCTGATAGAAGAAGGGACAGAATGAGTTGGGTTACGAGAGTTGCGAGCGTGAGACCAAAAGAGTTTTAAGTTACCGCGGGCAAGGGCGGCTTCGACGCTCAATAGGTACCTTTTACGCGCCTTTCTGACCATTGACTTCACAGTAGATCGTATAGCTTTAAATTGAGCAAGGTCGGCGTCATTTTTAGAAGCCCGAAACTTCTTCCTCAGTGTATGTTTCAAGCGCATGTTAAAATGAAGTTCCGTTGTGAACCAAGTTGGGAAAGAACGTAGGCAGGGAGGGGAAGAAGGGACATAACAGGAGAGGAGATCAGAGAGGATATTGTAGAAGGTGTTAAGAGCTTGATCACACGATGAATTACTTAATAAATGAACCCAGTTGAAAGACGCTAAAGCTGAGTTCAGACCGTCAAAATTGGCTTTGCGGAAGTTGAACTTAGTGGGTTTACGCTTGGTTTTGGGTTTTGAACGAGGGAGCTCCGCTTCAAATTCAACCGCGGGATGGTGAGCGTCGGTTTTTAC
The DNA here is from genome assembly GCF_905115235.1 of Hermetia illucens. Classification (NCBI taxonomy): domain Eukaryota; kingdom Metazoa; phylum Arthropoda; class Insecta; order Diptera; family Stratiomyidae; genus Hermetia; species Hermetia illucens. The sequence goes on along the minus strand of NC_051849.1, from coordinate 63,267,586 downwards.
ATACGGGGATGTGCCAGGAAATAAAGAGAGGTGGCGCTCGGGGAGGTTGGAAAGGAAGAGATCGAGAGTGCGGCCCAAGGAGTTTTTGGTGGTGTTGAAATTCAGGGCAGAGCAAGTATACATAAAGGAAGAAAGTGGGAGGAAAGAATGGGAGAGGTTGTTGGAAGGAATTGGAAGACTAGGATGATTAGGCCAGTTGAGCATGGGGAGGTTGAAATCTCCACAAAGGAAGAAAGGGAGGGAAGGGAATCTGACGGTAAGGAGATCAGACAAACTGTCAAACAATTCTTCATACAGGTGAGAAGGGCTAGCACAGGGTACATAAACACAAGAAACAATGAACGGGAGGAAGTTGGGCGGGGAGACACGAAGAGCAACACAATCAAAAGGAAAGCCAGAGGAGGAGAAGACGAGTTCAGCGGGGAGTGAATCTTTTATAGCAATTAGGACTCCACCGCCAGTGGACTTACGAGAAGCATCCCGGTCCCTGTCACAACGGAAAGTTGAGTACCCTTCTGGGAGCTCGGAGTATAATATGGCATCGTCTAGCCAGGTTTCGGTGATACAGATGGCATGGTGTTGCTGAGCCAGCGCGGATGAATTGAAGGCCCCCAGCTTGGTTCTTAAACCCCTGACGTTCTGATAAAACATACGGACAGTGAACATGGATCCAGTTATATAGCTCGGCGAGGCAGGCGGGTTGCCCTGAAATTTACCCGCGAATTGGGGCGCTTATACGGCTTTATGAATACTCCTTCAGGCCAGAAAGAAGGGTTGCCGAGGACATCAACTTCGTGTGGGTAAGTAACCTTGAACGATGCAATGACCCGGTCGGTGTTGTCGTCTTTTGTGAGTTTAATGCAGGACAGAGGAGAAAGTAAACCAACTTTGCTCCTTATATACTCCAGAACATCGTCCGTAGACGTTGTGAACGCTAGCCTCGAGATGAAGAGCTGTTTAGGTGGGGACGCCACCTTTAACTTGGGCCCACTGGTATGGCTGGTTGAAGTGCCAGGATATATGGCGGCAGCGGGAAGCGGAGCTTCGTTGGCGACTGGAACGATGTCAGAGAGTGGGGCGGCTGTGTTCCGATTCAAAACTTGCTGAGGAGGCTGCGGATATTGTCCCCTCGTAGGCGCGATGGAGTGAGACAGGATCGGAGGCTCGGTGGACCGTAACTCGTCGCATGGGGGCCGCTGGATTAGGGGTGTAGACCCAGTGGAAGCAACCCTGATGTAGGAGGGCATTGCAGGCGAATTCAATACAGAATGAGAGGCCTGGTGCAAAGACTCCTGAGACGATGTTGAGGCCGCATTGTTATGCACAGTAGAAAGCGCCTTTTCGGAAGCCACAGTCTCGTCTAACGGATTCCTGAGCCGTCGGGAACATGCAGATGACGACGTCGATCGCTGCATTTTTGGCACTGCACCAGTGTTGCGGTTCACGTAATCGGCGGAATTCAGTGATTGGGCTGAATCGGGGGGCTTCGTATGGTCGTCCTTGGCAGAAGGAGATGCAGACACAGCTGGAGGTATAGTAGAAGAAGCCGCCGGTAGAGGGAATCCATTTGACTTCGGTACCAAAGCGGAAGTCTCAACGGCACGCTGAATGGCGGCCAAGGTCGAGGACTGTTTATTGAGCAACTGTATTGCATCAGACAGCGTGGAGCCATGGCAAGTGTTGCAGCGATAAGATATGTTTTTAGCGAACTTTGCTCGAATCTCTAAGAATACTGCGGGAATACCTAGACATTTGAGGTGGTAAGATTTCCCGCAGTATCCGTCGCAATCGAGGAACTTAGAGCGCGCGGATTCAGGCTCGTTACACTGTGCGCATCGGATGTCGTAAATTGGAGGTGACGCCATTATTCAATAAAGTAAAATATAAAATAATTGCCTACAAATATGCAAATCGCAGGTGAATTATTATGCACAGACAAAAAGTTGCGTCGATTAAAAAGAAAATGTAAACGGAATAGCACGCCGAAGGGGGCAGGAAAGAGTAATTTGCCAAAGAGTAATTTGGATAACAGGATTATACACTGCGAGATTGTTTGAAAAATAGAAATAAAAAAGTTCAGGTCAGATTTCCACAACTTCGAACCGACGGCTCCGCGATTTAAAGGCAGACGCTCTCGCACTGAGTTATATATAAATTGTTAATTTGCAATGTTTGCTGCACTATAAAAAATGTCAACACGCAAGATGAAAAAAACCAAAACAGTAAGCCAGTAGTTAGACAGACCGTTAAAGCCACTATTCCGACTGTAATTTTCACTTGAATTCACCAAAAGAAAACACCTTCACTTTGTTAATTACAGACCCGAAGTAGTTAATACCACGAGGAAAGTAACGAATATGGAAAAATGTTAATGATAATGCCAAATGCAATCAGTAAATAATTCGGAAAAAAATTAAATTAATTCGGAAGGAAGCAAAGTCACAAGCACTCAGTTCAGTTGTTTGCGGAGACTGAGATCTTTAGGAGGTGCGATTTTTGGGTTTGTCATCGCCTCTTCAAACCTATATGGCGACGCTAGTTCATCAACATTGGTTTTCTATAATAGTTAGAAGGACATGATTTGCCGGGTTCGTCAATTAGTTTGAATGCTTGAGTCGATGCCAATTGAAGGGAGAACAAGCCACGGAATGTTATGCCGGTTTCTTCCACTAAGATGCCAAATGGGTCAAGTGACTATCGGTAGAGCATATAACCTTGACCCCATTTTTGGAGCTCTTGTACTCTTATAAAACTTAATTTAATATTTGTATACTTGCGACAAAGCATCCATGGCGAAAACGACTCTATCAATGATAGTGCCGAACATAGGAAGGGCCAGTATACTTTTGCTCCCCTCAATCAACGTATCATCATTCGTTCTATCACCTCAGTACGTCGTGTTTTTAGAGGTGGTCTGGTAACTGTTATGTCAGGTTGTGTTAGATCAACCAATTTTTTTCCATTTTGGAATGTTTTGTATGTTGATATTTAGCACAGTTTCTGGAGGTTCTTGCGTCGTGTCACTACATCTTGTAAACTTTATGTATGTAATGTTTAATAATAATAATAATAATCGTTGGCGCAACAATTCATATTGGATCAGGGCCTTGAAGAGTGTTAGAGCACTTCATTCAAGACCGTAACGGTACACTACAGAACACTGTAGGAGGCAATGTAGTCAGCATTGTTTGCAGAACTTGTTAATTAACAGCTTTCGAAGCCACGTCTACTACAGAATATTTGCAGGTAACTCAGCTGATTGAACAACTGTGAAGTTTAACGGATTTTAGGGTTTGATTTTTCTACATACTTCATTCAGGGGGGTTTCGTTCCCAATACTTCGGGAACTCTTTGATTATTAGTTTATTGGTCTTTTCAGCTGTGTTTCATAATGAATGGTCACTGGTCTCAGAAGCCCCTCCAGAAATTGTTGGATGTTAAACTCATCCTATATAAACGCAATTTAAGGAGTTCTGCCGTCTGTTTTTTGTTTTAGAAGACCTATATATATGCCATTCTATCCATGATCGGGTTTTTCATGGAACAGAGTTGAGCCGAAGGTAGGATTAGGTATCTTAGACAGAAAGAGCTATTCTTGCTCTCTTGATATCGACACCTGGGTTAGTTGTTCAGCCCCGCCTGCATAGTCAACCCGTTCAGTTGTTTTTTCTTTTTACGTTTGCTATCAAGATGTGGAGGCCTATTATGGTGAAAATGTCAAAAACATCAGATTAGAAGTACCAATGGCCTAACTCACTTTCGGTCACTCTGAACGTGCTATGCGCATATAACAGTCTTTTTCTCACCTTTTTAGACGAAAGATTAACTACCACTTTCTCTTTGACTGGAAACGGATTGCTTTCTGGCACCCTCATCTAAAAGATTTTAATCTCCGCCATTTTCAGAGCGGCCGATGACACGAAATTTGTATAATTTTGGTATCAGTCTGACTTATCTCAAAATACTATAACATATTTAGGTTATATGTACTAACAAATTCGGTGGAATTCCTACTAGTATTAATCACAATTGTCACTTTTGTATAAATTTATTGTAACTTAGGCTATTGAATATCCATATTACACTGAAGTGAATAATCTACTAGCTAGTTACTAGCTAGATACAAATGGAACAGTTTGCATTCATATATTATCACATAAGAAATACAAGCACCAGATTTTCGTTTTTCTACTTGTTTTCTGTTCTTCTTGGAAATTGGTGCATAGTACCCTAATTACCCGGTGGACTACCCCTGAATCAAACCGTCACTCGCTCCTGAACTCAAACCAGGACTGTGTATTTCTCTTCTCTCAGATGAACCGAACATAAAGCAAGCGACACTCTTGCTAAATTACGATGTTCATTTCGTTAGCATTGCCACCTTTTGCTTTTTCCACCAGAGAAGGAATATTCCGTTTTTAAGGTTTTATGTGAAATAAAACTTTATTATTAGATTACACCCGATTTATTTGGAAACGGCTGGGCCTCACGGAAATTGGTCGGAGCATGTGGTCTGTTGTTCCCTTTACATAGATCAAGTGGCGCCATTTTATGTTAAGTTTAAGGGGGCTCCTCATACATGCGAATAGAGGGTGCAACATTTTTTACAGAATGTGGCCATTCGACCCCCAAAAAATGTAACAAGTCTCGTTCTCAGAACCTATCCAACCGAAAAATCTGAACAAAATCAGAGTGTTGTAGCTAGACGAAATCGAGGCCTTAAAATACATCCCGTTCCGATATCTATACAAATTAAGTTAATAATAGTATATTGCCATATTTTATAAATTTAATTGAAAACCCCCCTTAAGTTCATGCTAGATCTACAAAATTTGGCACTCGCATAAGGGATAACATTAGGCATAACTTTGGAAAGGAAGGAAGGAAATCGATCCATTATTAACAAAGTTATAGAGGATGGAACTTTGCCATTTGCTGTGAATTTCCTGCATTCTACAACGTGTATGACGTCACCATCCCATATGAATTCGTCAATTTGTCACAACAAAGTGAGCTCACGTGAGCAAAAGGTACTTTAGATGTACATATGTATACTTTTATGAGGAAATATGTGTACGATCAATTTATATTCATGCACATATAAGTATAGTATTCGGTAATTGGCAATGTCTGCTCGTTTAGGGTGAGCATAACATCTGTATACATGTCTTGTATCTTGAAAAAAAGTATGAAGGAATATTTTGGGTTTCTAGTCATATGCGAATGGAAAAATCTGCGTAGAAAGTTTCTCACATAAAATGAAGAAAAACCTTTATCTCCGAAGCGCCAGTTTCCTGTATTCCGACTTGTTTTAACAAGCCTTCAAGTTACTACGAATAAGTCACGTCTGGTCTCTACTGCTAGTTTCAAAACTTGCTGAAAATACTTCTCAAACCTGGTGATTAGAGACATGCCATAGCTATTGAACTGGACCACCCGTTATCCTTAGATTTTTCCATGGTAATCTTTAGCTGCATGGAAGCTAGTTACATGGAACTATGAACAAAAACATATTTAAGGCAAGGATTTTAAGAGATCAGAGATCCTTTTGAAATTTTCAATAGTCAGAATTCTGCGGATTACACCGGGGCCCAAAACTTGATAGAGTTGATTGCATACGAATATAAAATTTTTGTGCTATACGATAGCAGGGGTGATAATAGTATCAATAATGGGATTAATGGACTCTAGATCATAATCTAACAACGTGCAAGGATCTTTGTTTCTTTAATTTAATTAGTTGGGAAGAGAATTGAGACACAACAATCAGTTATGATCAATGATGGACATTTTATTCTATGCTTTGAAGTAATTCGTCTTAATTAATGCAATAACAGAACTTCATGCTTTGAAAATGCCACGGAACATTTCACGAACAATGTTGGTCTGGAATCTCAGCAGGATTTGTTGTAGATAAGATTCTTAAAATACAATAAAAAATAGTTGCAAACTAATGAATACATACCAGCTCATCTTTAGTGCTTTCCTGCGGTTTTTTGTCTATTTCGAACCAACTAAAGCAAGATCTCCCAATTTGAGCAAACGTTTTCCGGGCTGATTATCGGATACAAATCTAACAAATCGAAAATTGATTTCAATTATAAAGAAAAATCACTCACAAATTCACTAGGTACGTACTGAAAACTTTTACAGCTGTCTCCGAACAACTTCATTTCGAAAACGAATTAAGCCTAGGTCTAGTTATACTGCACTCATGGTTCTATGAACCACTTAAATCTAACTCTTTTTCATCGGCTTCAATTACTGACTAAGTTTTACATGTACTCGTATCATTCATATCCACATATCATTCATATCCGTGGATAACTCTCTTCACATTAGACGCTCAACATTATTGACGTTTCAACAAGTGATTATCCATATCTATCTCGGATTTTCAACACAGAACAACTCTAATAAAAAGTTACCTAATTTGATAATGAGGCTTGGGAGATAAGCAAACGCCATCCAGATTAGATAAAGATCTAACCGCCAGTTTAACAACATTGATTATCGATTACCGTGATTTCGCACGCCACTTGGCTATAAGTGATATGTATGATATAAAGGGATTACTGGAAACAAATCATTTGATTTATGAGTTTATGAGTGAGGGTTGTAGTCAATATTTATTTAGCTCAATATTCGATTGTTATTCTGATGTACTACAGGTTGTACATAAAACTTCCAAATAATGAAGGTTGAAGACACATGAATAGACATACGCCATGACCATCGTATATGCTAATATAAAGACACATACTCGTATTCATCTTCTGCAACAAGAATATAAACAAATAAAGCCTTCCTGTAGGCTGTTGTTAACAAAGCTACCAATTTGAAATCAAAGTGTAGTAAAAACTAGCCTTTAGCTCAGCCAGCAGCTAAGTGTGGCTACCCGTCAATCGCCGCCAATTATCTGATTGGTGAATCACGACAATTGTCTTTTTACCCCATTATTTTGAAACGTCGGAGCATTTTGAAAAAGAGGAACATCTTAAGAAAAAATAGTACAATAGTATATAAGTGGATGAAATTAAAAGGTTTTGAATTTCTTGAGGATTCTATATATCCATGAAGAAGAAGAAGAATTTTCGTTATCCTAAATATCCTAAACTTTCCATTATCATCGGTGAAGTGACCAGTGGTCTAAGAATCTTTAAAGGGATGTTTCCATGCAGCAACCTTTTCTTGAGGCCTTTTTGGAATTTTACTGTAAGAAAAGTATTATATTTGATATTTTTTAATGCGTTTTTTTTTTTAAGTATAACAAATTATAATATTTCGTAAAAAAAATCTAAGTTTAGCCATTACACCGTTTCGAAGCGGGGCCTACCTACCAAAAAAACGCGAGTCGATGGTCCACAGCGTACCACAAACATGCTTGATCTGAAATACAAATAGAGAATTTTTTTCAATCTTTAGTTTTGTGAATATCGTACGGCAACTTTACGAATTTTTATGATAATAATTTTTAAAGTGGTCTCAAGAAAAAAAATCTCCAATAATCATATTTTTGCCTTGGTGACAACTAATGCAAACTCTATTGTCTTTTGGGCAACAACCCCTGGGTTTGCTTCACCTATGGTTCGTGGATATGAGTATTCCTCCTTTCAGGCACTCATTTTTTCCTTCGACTTGCCTGTTGACAACATCTTTCAGTGCTGTTTCCACATACCTCGACCGACTGGTGACTGGAGTTTCCTCTTTTATCTTTAGCGTCATCTCAGCTTCGTTCGGGTACTTTTTGAACTAGAATTTCCGTAAATGTGAAAAACATAATTTTGAAAAGTTTGAAAAGCTGCCCTTGGGATATGAAGATATTTCTTGCTCTTAATTATTAACGAATTACATTTACAATAAATTCAAATGCACTCCTTGAAAAGACTACCGCCAAGTATTTATAAATACGCAATTTACATTGCGCTACGAGATTACGTAAGAACATAAACCGACCACATCCTGGGCGATCAAGCTTTAGCCTGTACCTGATAAGCGCTCGGAAACACGAATTTTGGTTTGAAATTTTTGCTGATTATCTGGGATAGCTAAGTTAACGATCTTTGTAATAAAAAAATCGATTCTGTAAACCTCCTAAAGTGATTTCCCCATAAGACCGCGGTATCTTTAAGTTCCCGAATCGCGCGAACGCAACGCGCAGATCTTTTTATCACCCTCAAAGTCATTGCAAACTTCTGGGAACTTCCATTTTGTTCAGCTGGGTGTACATTATTTCGGGAATGGCCAGGTGCGCCTACATGGAGACGTTTTTGGGTAAATTGATATCAGAAACGTCTCACCATAGGGTCAAAGCTCTTACTGCACAAGACAATGATCTTACCAACCTGCATGTATTCCTCGCAGACATGGCTTGTTAGCAAGAAGACTTGCGAACTCTTGGCCGCGTTCGAGAGATGAATCCTCTGAAAAACGTTTGGCCCCCTACATGAGGATGGACGTTTCTGTAGCCTACATAACGATGAAATCGATGAGCGATAACATGACCGTCAGGTTGTGGATAAAATCCGGCTCAGTAGGTTACGATGGGCGGGTCACTTAATCCGTATGGATGAGGATGATCCACCCCGGAAAGTCTATAAAGGCAATATCTATGGTAGAAAAAGAAGACGAGGTAGACCTTGCCTAAGATGAAGCGATGGCGTAGGTCAGGACACCAGACAGCTCGTTGACTCCATATTTAACCAGCTCAGCTGTAATTCCATCGGCTCCTAGCGACTTATGGTTTTTAAACCGATGAATTGCACAGACTTTTTCTTCTAGACTTGGTAATGGCAGTATTTGTCCGTCGTCTTCAGTTGGCGGGACCTCCAACTCGTCGATATTTTGTTTGTTGAGAAGTTCATCAAAATACTCAACCCATCGCTCTAATATGCCCATTCTGTCGGAAATCAGATTTCCCTCTTTGTCTCGGCAGCATGAACATCGAGGTGTGTAAAGCTTCATCCTGCTGACTTGTTGGTAAAACTTGCGCGCCTGCTACGGTTGCTCCCTGGTACTTCCAACAACCATTTCATGCGATACTGCTAACTGAATAATGCGCAGTCCGTTATCATATAGTCCCTACTTGCCTGTTAAAATCCCCAAGTATGATTTTGATATCATACTTGAACAGGTTTCGGGGGTCCACTCAACTGCCTCGTAGAAGGTATCTTTCTTCGACTCTGCAGTCTCCTCTGTAGGGGTGTGAACTTTTATGAGGCTTATATTTTTTAACTTGCCTCGCAAACGCACAGTGCATAGTCTTTCGCTTATATTTTCAAAGCCGATAACAGCAGATTTAATTTTTTGGTTGACTAAGAAACCTACTCCGAGCACATGGTTTACTGAATGGCCGCTATAATATGGTGTAGCGGCTCTTTTCAAGGAAACTGGTCCCTATCCATCGCATTTCTTGCAACACTGTAACATCAACCTTAAATTGAGACAGGGTATCGGCTCACTGCTCAGCAGCATTCGGTCTGTATAGGGAGCGCACGTTCCATGGGAGAATGCGCAAAACCTTAATTCGTTATCGTTGTCGGATTCGTCGTTTTAAAATCCATCCTGTCCGAGGCTCCTTTCGGGGCTTCGTAACATCGGTTTTCCGTGTAAGGTTGTTAGCCCTACCCAACGCCCAACCTGGACGACAAGTTGGTACTTTTTTCCCGTTTTTAGGCTCGGGAGACTCGCCTCTATCCTTCTCCGCCTGCAGTTTTTCATGAAGAAAGAACGCCCAGCGATCACCACGTGGAGGTGGAGATAGGGTTTGGTAATAGAGCTGTTGGTGTTGGTTCAGCAGGCGATTCCCAGGTTTTATGCTCCATCGTGGGTACCAATCCACGTTTCGCCCTGAGAACTATACTACCCTTTGACAGCCACACAAGTAGTCGCCGAAATATGCATATATGCGTTTTAATAAATAATTTTAGCAAAATAAAAGGAAACAGTTTTTGGATTTTCTTTTATATCAACAACTTTACTCAAACGATCTGAACGGAAGTTTTTGTTTACTAATTTCAAATATTCGCAAATTTCTCAATTACAATCTTACTATATTAGATTAATCAGCTATATTTCTTTTAAGAATCAAATCAGGCCTCATCCGCCGGAAAGTCTTCCGCAACGGTAGTATTATCGCCTATAAGACGTTGACATACCATACCATACCCCGGAAGACTGTGAGATTCAGATATGTTGTGTGTATCCCAAAAACACCTACCTCAGCTCAACAGCCCATGCCCGACCCGTCAGTGAAAAGCGCGGTACCCTAACTTTCCTTCTTGTATTCCGCCTGGTTGAGAATGCGGACCCGAAGTTTCGCCTATAGTCCATCCTACATATATAGGCAGGTGTTGTTGACCAAAGTTGGTATTAGACCCAGGATGTTGCAATGACCGTAGGGCCTCGCAGTCCAGTATGGAGGATGTGGGAGCATATCATAATATCCACTGCTGCTAATTTACGACCCGCCTCTCTAAATTGAAATCATTGCAACCACCAACTGTCCAAGTGAAGTAAACTCAAGGGGAAGACTCCTCCTCCAGGATTGCTACCTGTACACTTCTTATAGCGTCTGGAGAGTAATACCTTTTTCACGAAAAAAGGAGATAAATAATAAAATCCCCAAGAAGTACATCCGAATATTTGTGTGCTTTACGTTCGTGTACTGTAACAATAGTCAAATATGCACGAAAGAACATTTCGAAAGCTTCATAGATATGGAACTGGCAAGTTTCCGTATTAGATTCCCTAAAATGCAGAGAAGACTGCTTATGGAATGTTTTATATGAAACTGAAAATTTTGAATTGGGAAATGATGCAAATGCGATAAAGTCAGATATCTAGTTAATTCATATTCAAGAACATCGTTAATGATACGTCTGAACCCAATATACACATTTAAAGCGGAAGCTAGCATACGTCACATGCAGAAATCGGCTAGTACAAAAATTCACAACATTTGGTTTCAGATAAAATCAGATTCAGCTGAAAGATTAGATAAGAACCTACAAGAAGATTGTTTATCATTTCTCACTCTTGTGCACTCACGGCTCGTTTCATAAAATGATAAGTGGCAGAATCAAGAGCGGAACAAAAACAAAGCCCAGATACTAACATTTTTCGGCGAAAATAGTGAATCACGGATTCCTGTTTACTTTAGACAGATAAAATTAAAACCACGCATACCATATATATTTTTGGCGACAACATTGTCGACTTTAAATGATATATATTTGGTGCTATACATTGAGGGTTGTGGGGGAGTCAGTAGAGGGTTTAATATTCTAGATGATAGTTAGATGTGTTGAAAATATCGGGAAGAATGGTATAATGGAAAAGAGTTACTATCCTCTTCTCTCTTTCTTTCTGTGAACTTCTGCTAATAACTGGCAAGTAAGTGAAAATGGACACGGGGACAATTAGTGCGATGGTTTGCCGTTTTGATACCAGAACTCCCTATACCATGACCGTTATTGAGGAGTTCATGAAAGATAACAACACTTCTACCCTGCCGTTGTCCTGGCTCTGGCTAGAACGTGGCAATTGTGAAGGAAGTTCATAAGAGTCACAACTTCCTCACGCAACTTCACACCATCAGACTCTCTTCACTGCAGCAATGCCCCATTGTCTTTGATATGTATACCCTTTCCAAACTCTGTAATTGTCTGATGGACTACTCTGCCAACTCCGATATTATTTTCCGCATCGCCTCTCGAAGTACATGTAGCGCGGATATTTTTGGAGTACTCTTCCCTGAGCTCCTCCCTCTAAGGACAATACTTAACTAGGAATTCTCCTTTTGTGTATTGCTTTAATTAAATAAATAAATGACCATCCGCGGCGTTGACAGTGATCAACTATGAGGGTGAAGCTACCCCAAAGTTGACCGCTCAGGTCCACCTAAGTGTCCTGTCGGCACACACTTATACGATTCTGTGCTATCCACACTCTACCCTAAAATAAAAAGTTAGATAGGTAGAGTTGTTTAATATCAAATAAATACTTAAAAGGAAAAACTAAAAACGACTCTTTTTTCTTACCCGTATTCACTTATTTCACTATCCTGAAAAGTAGACGAACCAACTTTCCAGATAAGTGTCAGACGACCTTGAATTTGCAACTAATCGCAATTTGCAACAAATGGTTGGCCGACTGACGTACATAAATATCCTGATATGAATGGGATCGTTTCGTACAATGCGACTGATCATATATTTTGTATTGGTCCGAGCAATGTGAATAACTTGAGATTAACATGGCTCTCATGACTCCGATGTGAGGGAGATGCTACATCTAGAACCGGCAATAAAAGCACTTTTTAGTGATTTTTTTAACAGACTAGTTTAACTTTTAGACACGGGGTTTTCTGTAGTAAAAATTACACGCTTTGTTCTATAATTTTGAATTTTAAAACTAAATTAGATAATTTGAAAATTGACATTTGAATGTGTATTTGCCTCATTAGTACGTAATACGTAATATATGCATAAATTATGTGAGAGTATCCACTTTCGGGTGTTATTGGCATTCAAAGTCTTGAATTGCAAAGAAGCAATTTCGTGGTCTAAATTAAAGGGGTGTAGCTTATTACTAAAAATTACAGTAATATACCATTACAGCAATATACTATTATTAACTTTATTTGAACAGATATCGGTATGAAGGGTATTTCGGAGCGTAGGTACCATATACTGGCAGACTCCTGATTTGTTCCAGATTTTTCGGCTGGGTATTTTCGTTAAAGAGATGATTACTTTCGACCCCCCGCACTCCCCACTTTGCTAACAAATGTCAAAACTAATACCGTTTTCGTACTAATCGAGACCTTTCATTTGATATCCCACATGGCTATATTTGATGAAAAAGAAATGTACGGCCCGCTTTTGCATGTACGGAGACCCCCTTAAATTCGACGTAAAAAGATGTAACTCACTGTATGCGGGAGCGTTCACACTTCCCACCTTTCACCAAATTTGGTGTCAATTGCTGTTACCATCTCCGAGAAAAATGCGTATGACGGACAGACAGACAGACAGTAAACCGGAGCGACAGTTTTGACCTAGTATAACTTTGTTAGTAATAGTGCAATTTTCACCAAATTTGGCAGGATCATGATCTGTACTGTAGCCGACATTGCTGCAATTTTGTGATTCTAGGGTGAACTTAAGGGGGGTTTTCATGTCAATTACTAAAAATTATAGTAATGTACTGTTATTAACTTTACTTGAATAGGTATCGGTATGGAGGGTATTTCGGAGCCTAGGCACCATGTAGTGGCAGCCCACTAATTTTTTTCAGATTTTTCTGTTTGGTAGTTTCTGAGAATGGGTTCGTTAAAGAAATGACCACTTTCAAGCCCCCGCACTCCCCACCTTTTCAACAAAAGTCAAAACTAAGACCGGCTTCGAAAAGTACTAACCGAGACCTTTAATTTGATACACAACATGACTACATGTTATGAAAAAAAAATTGGCACTCCCCTTTTGCATGTATGGGGACCCCCCGTTAGATTCGTCGTAAAAGGATGTAACTCACTATATGCGTGAGCGTTCACAGTTCCCACCTTTCTACCAAATTTGGTATCAATCGCTATAACCGTCTCCGAGAAAAATGCGTGTGACGGACAGACAGACAGATAGACGGACAGACAGACGGTAAACCGATTTTAATAAGGTTTTATATTACACAAAACCTTGAAAAATGGAAGATGGTGATCAACGTGATAATGTTGCTCTATAGTAGAGAAAGGGGGATTCCGCATACCATCAAGTGAATCTCTTTCTTGGCCCCAGAATAAAGAAACAAGATAAAAAAAAATAATAAAGAAGGAAGTTTGATTTGGTGTCGAGAAACCTTGCAGGGCCAAATTTTTCCCAACTTAGCACGGGTGATGACCGTGCTCCTCTTTCCCTTATACATATGTGTTTCGGTGCCCCGGAATCCAGAGGGGAGGGGCGAGATGTTGAGCCCACCTCCCACGCTATTCAACACATTCCTGCACTGCAATTTTCAGGGGATCGAAGCAGACTTTAAAGCTTTCGTAACGGCTTGACTGTAAATAAAAATAACTATACTATACTTCATCTAAGATCATCGTTCATAAGCTGAAATGCTTCAGGTATCACCAGTTTCACCGCCTATAAAGTGGGAAACACAATTACGATGCGAGCGTAATGCGGACGAGAGAAGCTGTGGACCGCACGTAGTTTCAGTGCACAATAAAGATTTGAGATCAGCAAAGTTCGCTCCACGTCGGCAAGGTTCGTTCTGATGACAGATTACGCCATTTGCAATTTGGCGGCGCTTTTCGTTTCCGGCTGTAATTAATCTGAATGAAGTGAGTGAGTCTCGTTGCTTCCATTCATAAAAATTGCACATAATCTTCAAGCTTATGCCACTAACAGTGCACATACCACCGGCTTTTTTATGAAAGGAAGCGACGGGACTATTATCTGTCACGCATCTTAAAAGTTTAATTTCCCGAAATTTTGTATGTGCCGCATTGCGCATCGGACTTGTTGTATATTGCTTCATACAAGTCCGTGGAATGGACTTCATTTGACAGCTCTCTCACTTCGTGCGCACAGAGTTATTCCGCTGTTGCGTTTCAGGCTTAAGACGTTAACATCCCCCGAAAGAGTATACTTTTCAGATATGCACTGTGTATTGGAGAAAACTCCCGCCTCAACTTCACAGCCCATATTTGATCCATCGGTTAAAAATATCGTATCATAACCTTGAAACATATTGTCTCCACTCCACGCTAAAAGAGAACCCGTTCCGAAGATTCTCCCAAACTTTAGCCTGTGTGTGGATGCCCAAAGTCCAGTTCGTGTTTAATCTAAGATTTTTTTGTGGCCGCCGGAGCTCGCTACCCATTATCCTATTCAGTATTCACGAAGCCTACCAGCTTTCCGTGATGCAGTCCGTTTGATATGGAGATCGAGGTGCAAGAGTACATTAAGGGTTCTTATACCTACTTTTCTTTGAATCCTGTTAAGCAGCACCTTAAGTGACGATCGGAGAATGATTCTACACTTATTCTATTGGTAGCTAGTTGGGCCTGCAAATCATCTACAGTTCGCTAAGATCTGGAGTTTTCTGCCAAATCATGCCTCGAAAAACATCCTAAATATTATTTACTTAATTGTTGTTGTTGTTAGGCGTGTAGGCACTCGAAGTTGAGGATTTTAACCACGGTTGCGTGAACACTACTGTTGAGTTTCTAGTTTGTAAAATTTAAGTCGCTGCGCTGGTTCAATTGAAAAATGGTTAGCAGGTATTAATATCCAACATCCATAGTTGGTTTTGGCAGAGCTTCGTTTTTTTACTTTGTCTTTCTTTTCCTGATCAATTTCGTTGAAATATATCTTATTTTTCCTTCCCAAGAAATGGTCTCACTTATGTGATTACCAACCATACGGAATGTGGAAGAATCCTGGAACCAAATTAAAGATACAATCCACAATACGGCCTCTGCAACCCCGGGGGTCACCAAGCGGTATATCAACCGAGATACTTGGCTTTGGAATAACAATGTTGAAATGAAGGTCCGTGAAAAGAAACGCCTCTACCGCAAGTTTCCCCAAGATAAAATGCTCGTCAATTGGCAAATTTATAAAAATGCGGCCCATTACAAAAATCTTTACGATAAACTGTTGAATTGCCAAAATTCGACACCAACGCACACAGGATATCGAATACTTCTATTGCGTTACTGACAAGAACAGAACTTTGCTTACCAACCGTCGAGCCGCGAGGAATAGATGACAAGCTGATTTCAACTGAAGAATTGATTCATCCTCCACTTCCAGAATCATTGCCGACATTTGGAGCAGTTCCACCTTTCAGCACAACTGAAATCGAGGAAGCAATAAGACGAAAGAAATCGGGGAAAGCCACAGGACCTGACGGCATCGCGTCTGAGTTCTGGAAAGCGATGAGCTGAGACCCAATACTGAGGTTCAGTAAATTCTTTAATCGGGTTATTCAGGGTGGAAGAATATCATCTGACTGGCAAGAAAGTATCACAATTCCAATATGGAAAAAGAAAGGTAATCCAGCAGAATGTTCAAATTATCGTCCGATCCGGATACTTTCCCATACCATGAAGACTTTTGAATCCATTCTTGATAACCGTATTCGCCTAACTAACTATGAATCAAGTCAGGTTTATCACGAAGGGCAGAACTACTGACGCAATACATGCTGCGCGGTTAATCTTGAAAAAATACCGTGAGAAACATCGCCCATTTCTGGATTTAGAGAAAGCGTGTGTCACACGAACTTCTCTAATATACTTTGCGGCAACACCTAGCGCAAGAAAAACTTGCGCACTGAATTAAATTGCTCAACCACTATCCGAGGTGTGGCGGGTATATCAAAACCGTTGCATGTCTTTGTTGGTGTTCATCAAGGAAACCCCCTGTCACCATTCCTTTTTGTTCTTGTTATGGACACCGTCACTCGAGACATCCAACGTCCAGCGCCCTATACACTGCTTTTTTTTTCCTAGCATGTAATAGCAAAAATTATCTCGAGCAACTTGTCCAAAAATGGAATGATCGCCTCATACAACACAGTCTCAGATTGAATCTGAATAAAATTTAATTTTTGACGACCGATCGCCATGAAACAGTCACAATCACTGTCAGTCGCAGTGACCTGCTAGGACTGAACGATTTAAATTTCTCAGCCAATGGTGAACTGCGTTATGAAATTGCTCCACGCATTAACGCAACCTAGATGAAGTGGCGGTCTACAACTGGAGTTCTTGTGATCATCCGTCCTGTCGCTCTCTGCGGTTCTGAGTGTTGGCCGACTGACTATAAAAGACAATGAACGGTGTCTTGCAGTAATGGAGACTAAGATGTTGCGTTGGATTAGTGGCGTAACACGTTTCGATCATATCCAAAATGAGGATATCCGCGATCGATATGGGGTTGCACCGATCGTGGAAAAACTGCTAGAGAGGCGTCTTCAATGGTGTGAGCCGACCCCGCTTGTGAACGGGACAAAGGCTGAAGAAAAAGAAGAAGTTTGTAAATGAATTATTAAATCGCAACTAACATCGTCGGGTTAACTTTGAATAGCCCTGTTAGGATGATGCCTTTCACTGGAACTATGTAGTCAATGATCGTCGCTTGTCTCTTCTAAACGTTTTGCAACTATCATTTCCTTCCATTTTCATTCTCATAGTATTCATTTTATATTTTCAGACATAACAACGACAAGATGAAGTCATTAGTGTCGTTCCTAATTTTGGGAACGACTCTAATATTTGCACAAGCATCTATTGATCTGCGTCAGAGAAGAAGTATTGATTTGTCGGCCTCACATGCTCTCATTCCTGATGCACGGCTACCAAAAGATGTTATCCCAACAAATTATATCATTAACATCAGACCAAATATGGAGGAAGGGTCTTTCACGGGAAATATTAAAATGAATTTGAGTTGGAATGACGATACAAGGAAAATTTCACTTCATGCTCATTTTGAACTTAACATTGAAGATGTTAAAATTCGCAAAATTGATACAAAGAAACAGTAAGTTTAGTAACTTTTTAGCAATATCTGTAAATGCGCTTATTAATTTTATTATTTATTCCTCTTAAAAAAGGTCAGAAGCAGATAGTGGTCCACCAAATTACTTACCAATCCAGCGAACAGATAGAGTGCCAAAGAAAACAGTTTATGAAATTTACTTGAAGGATGCATTGAAACAAGGATCACAATGCGAATTGGAGATGTCTTTTACAGGACGGATTTGGGAAACTACTGAAGGATTATTCAAAGGGAACTACATTGAAAACAGCGGCGAAAAGAAGTACTATCTGGCAACATATATGAGACCCCATAATGCACGGAGACTGTTTCCATGTTTTGATGAACCTGGGTTTAAGGTAAGAATCTATGGATAGTAATGAACGTTGGATTTGGGATACCAAGAATGACCATCTGAGTTAACTATGATCAACTATGACGGGCATTTGATTTTAAAATAGCCGGTATCGGGTGAGCACCTTATTCATTGTTTCCTCTTCGATTGCGGCACAAGGTTCGCACGTCCTCCAGCTCCATGCGTGGGCTCAGTCGGTTATTTTTTCCTTACCCTTTAGCGTCGTGAACGCTTTCCGTAACATCTGTTAACTTTCCCAGCTTATGTAAGGTTTCAAATTTGGACACAATCCCACCATATCATGACATGTATAAGGCACGTGAAATTTTGCACATACGAGAGAGGCACTGAAGTCTTCAAAAAGAATATCCCATTTTCCTGAGCCTGGCTAGCACACTGGTCCGCAAGTGCTTGTCGATGGGACACTTCAGTGAAGCTGCACTTAGATACTGTAGACCTAGCGAATTTTCCCTACTTTTGCTGCTATTGGGGCTTTGCCCTCATGCTGGTCATCCCTCGCTTCAGCACCAGCCAACGACTGGGGAGAAGAAAACGGCACATATCAATGCCCAAAGGGCTACCAAACTCTCGTCTCTGATGAGATGGGTCTGTTATCACAAAACTACGGAAACCTAGGACTGTAAATATTTAAAAAAATAATCGACTTTGCTTATGGAACAACGGGAAATTCGACACCGATTTGCATTCTAATGATTGAAAGGAGGGGTCTCGGAGAAGCCCTATTGGTGGAAACCAAATGCTACGAGACAACACCCTAAGCATTAGAATGATGATTCCAACCAAGATGCAATGGTGAAGGAACTGATTTTGGCCATTTTGCAACATTGGTTCAGTGTCTATCCCTTACTTTCAACTAAATGTGTGTATCGCACTTTATAGCAACATAAATTGTAGAATTTCAAAATAAAAAAGGTCCAACTTCTGTGAAGAACAAAGGAAATTATAGAACTAGATTACTATCATCTGCCTATTTGAAGTATTAACATACGAATGGATTATATCACTATACTGAATACATAGATCGTCGTATCGACTTAACGGACCCACGTGCGTAATGCTTTGGGGGTGCAATTCTTCTTAATAATTTTCTGACAGTAGAATTCTTTATCGACGTTCTATTCTAGGTATCTACTTCCAGGAAGTGTACGAAAGTGCTTTTCTAATGATATAAATAGCTCATTTGGTTGCGCTGGAAATTCGGATTACATCACGAAGGGTTGCTTCTTTCTCTTGGGTAGTATGTCTGATAGGGCTGGTTAGTAGTTGGAGGTTTTAATCAAATAATTGTTTGTTTAGATGTTGAATAATGTTAACGACAATCGATCGAAACTGTACTGTTCAATTCAATTTTTTTCTAGATGTAGCTCCATTTTTTTCCACGTAATATAGCTTACTTTATCTGCATATACAGCAAATCAAACCATGGTTATACTATGGCAGTTTCACCCAACAGGGGCAAATTGCGACGATGCATATCCTTAAATATAAGGATGACATGAGGTGCGTCCATGAGACTCCCACCTTACCGTGGCATGTTTAGGTGGATCTGAATATGAAAGTGCACCATAGTACAAAGCGAATGTCCTAACACGCCATAATCATATCCGGAATGTGGACATCTGCCATCAATATCGGTTTGCACCGATCGTGGAAAAATTGCGAGAGAGGCGTCTACGATGGTATAGACAGGAATTGACTTCCTAAGATTAATCTGAGCATAGAAGTCGATGGGAAACGACCAAAAGACTGCCCGAAATAACGATAGCCTGATACGTTAGATGGTAATTTGGTAGCATCTTGACTGCATCCACATCAGGTATATGACCGGGAAAAGTGGCGCAATAGATCGAGACGAGCCGGCCCTTCTTCTGAACGGGGCAAAGACTAAAGCAGAAGAAGTGCTAGATCAACCCAATCATCCCTACTCTCCTCTCAAGTTTAGCAGAAGGGGGGGGGGGGAGGGGTTGATGCAATTGAGTCTAACATTTTCTGATTCGTGTTAGTTTTTTTTTTTATTAAAAACAATTAGGCTGGCTATGTCCCAGGTGAAACACTTTGATTAACTTCCGTATCGTCCCAGAAGGCGTATATTGACTTGATATGCAGATTTCCAATCATGGGCAGTTACTCAATTAGGGAGCTACATTCCAAATAGACGGAAATTATCGAAATTCGTTGTGACGTCAACTATTACCTCCGCAGCGGAACAACAAGTTTTCGATTATGACTTCAAAATCAGAGTTTTTCCTAACTAAAAAGGTAGCACCGGTGTTTGAGTCATTTCGGATAGTGTTATATCCAGTGAAGTTGATATTATGACTTCTCTTTAAATGAGTCTCTGGAATGCAATAGAAGTCTGCTTGCAAGAAATCAACCAACACTCAGGCAGTGGCAAACGAGAGCTTCAATCAGATATTGAAAAGCTTGGCTTGGTTCGTGTCATTTCCTTTATCTTTATCATTTTGTCAGTTTCTTTCTGTCAACCATATCTTTGTATGCCAGGCGCCCGCGATAAATCGCAAGGTGACCCGTTGGGTCGCAGTTGCAACAGCGGCGTATTTCTATCTTAATTTTTGGACATTCCCTACGAGAATAGCTTTCTTACATTTAACGCATCCGCATATGATCGAACATATCTGGGCAATGGAGCCGAAGTTTAAGCACTGTTCAGCAATATTGCTCTTGACTGTGTTGAAGACTGATCTTCAGGTGAAAGATACACTCCACCCTGGAAACCTGGCTGAGCTCCTGAGAAGGCTCGAAAGTGGCAACGGATTCACTTTGTGAAGAGCGTGTCCTACTTTGTCACAAAGTTAGCGACCATATGCAATTTTCATCGAGGGCGCTGAATGGTGAGATTTGAAAGGATATCCTTAAAATGCGCTTCTCGATGTTTACCTCTGATATCTCTGGGTTGGTGGAATGCTTTTGAAGGCGTTTAGTCTTTTATCTTTTCTCAAAGATATTTTGACATAGTCCTCAATGAAGGGGTCCTATCTGCATACGATACAAATCCTTTAATGATACTTTAAGGCATATCTTCTTAAGGGTTTTTAGAAATAGAGGAACATTTAGCTTGTATGGAACAGTTACCGGGATTCCATTTTTTTAGCTGACGGGTGGGTAGAATTAGAACAGGTTGACAGGTTTGCTTTCTAGAGGGATACTTACAATGTTAGTATTATGCTTAACCGGTCGAAGCTGCTTATCTGGATGCCTCGGACTCGGATGTAGATTGCTGTGATGCAGGTAACTGGCTGCACGTAATTTTTCGCAATCTCAACCCTTGCTGGTCAATCTGATCCTTTCCGCTATTTGCTCCCACTAAGCTTTATTCTGTGCATCAGAATCATCAATGGCCCAACAACTCGTATCCGGTCTAGGCCCGCCTTAGTAAGGAACTCCAAACATCTCGCTTTTGCTGTTGTCTGGCGTCATGGACTATGCCTCCTATTTTTCTACTATAGATAGTGCGAACGCGTCCAAGAGTTCGCATCAACTTAATGCGGGACCGGACCAAATGGGAAGCAACTTACTCCCTCTTTCCTGGTCCACGGACCTCTCGCTTAGGGCTTGCACCCAAACTTCTCAAAAAAGTGAAGCGATGGCGGCTTTACGGTTTCTTACCAGGGCAGAGGCAAATCGTCAGACGCTGCCTCACCGTCCTGCATTAAGTTGATGCGGACTTAGGACCCCATCATTCCTAAAACGAATATTTCAGCTCTGGCCAAGCTCTGGTCAATAAGGCGGATTTGCGCTCAATATAATTCGTAGTCATGTCGTGTTCTACGAATTATATAAAGGAGCACTTAACATCTGCGAGTCGCTACGGTCACGCTGCTCCCAGGGCAGAGGTGAGGCAGCGTCTGACGATTTCCCTCTGCCGTGGTAAGAAACCGTAAAGCCGCCATCGCTTCACTTTACTGACAAGATCATTATCTTGTACAGTTGGAGCTTTGACCCTATGTTGAGACGTTTCGAGTGAAATAAGCTGAAATAGGCTCTGTTGGCTGATAACAACCATGCGCAGATTTCATCGTCGTTATCAGTTGTGATTTTCGACCCTAAATAGACAAAATTATCAACGGTCTCACAGTTGTATTCTCCTATCTTTATTGATCTTATTTTACCAGTACCATTTGATGTTGCTTTTTAAGGTTTTGTGTGAAACAAAACCTTATTAAAATCGATTCAATGTCTGTCTGTCTGTCTCACACCTGATTTACTCCGAAACTGCTAAACCGATTGTTACAAAACGTGGTGAGAACATGTGTTCTGTGTGTCCCTTTACATGTAGCGAGTAGCACCATTTTGTGTTGAGTTTTAAAACGGCTCCCCAAAAAGGAGGTGGAATTTTTTTCTCACAGAATATGGTCACGTGGGGTATCAAACGAAAGGGATCGATTAGTACTTTCCGAAACTGGTCTTGGTTGTGACAATAGATGAAACATAGTGAAACACGTCTCATTCTCAAAAGAACTTACCCAACCGAAAAATCTAGAAAAAAATCACAGCGATGCATCCCTACAAAATCTAGGCCTCAAAATACATCCCGTTCCGATACCTCTACAAATACAGCTAATAACATTATATTACTATATTTTGGAAACTTACCCGAAAACCCCCCTTAATTTTGTCCTCGGAATACAAAATTTAGTATCAACGTAGACGATAATATAAGATATAACTCTCTCTATGAATAAAGTGAACTTATGTGAACGGCCATGGAAAAGATTGGGGTAGTGGTTTCGGCTGTGTGCAGCCAATGTGAGGAGGAGGAGGAAACTGCCCTGCACTTTTTATGCAGCTGCCCGGCATCCTCAGATCTCAGACGAAGACACCTTGGCAAGGTTTTCTTCAATGAAGAATCTGCACACTCTTTGCCCCTTGAGAATGTTCTCAGATTCGCTAAAGCCTGCGAACACCGTAGGCGGGAAGCCATTGAATAGGCAACTTACGGGGATAGTACAATGGGCCTAATAATGGCCTGAGTGCTCGGAGCTGCGGCTCCCCCCATTTAACTAAACTAACTAACTAACTATGTGAACGGCCGGGTCCTTGGAGACACTTTCGCTTTTCTTTTTTAGCTTTTTTTAGTTATTTGAATATCAGTATCTATTACTGGAGACAGGCATATATGTGTATATGTATGTACTAACAAAATTTGCAGGTGGTGTTCAATAAGATGAACGTGTAAGTATGTATGCTTTCGTGCAGAGAATAAAGAGGAAAGGCGTGAATATACGATAGATCTATTTTCCGGACAATATTTATGTCTTTAATTTGTAGGTACGAATGGGAAAACATGCATACAGAGTTGCTAAGCTTAATTGCTGAAGCCCCGAGCTTTCGGTATTCTGACTTATTTGTGTTTTGGAATTGACGTTGCAACTAAATATTGCCTACATTGATGTACAGCCCAGGATCTGGTACCGCCTGCTCGATCTGGATGAAGACAGTTTGTACATCTCTGGTTGATGTCCATATCGTTTGGATAGGCGTTTGGGGTAGACTTAAAGAGGATGGTGTCCCTCGCATTTACATCAACATCGCGGATCCGGGCCAGGTTAAAATGGATGTATAATAGGGCATCCTTTTTGTCTTAGGCAAATGTTGATGGTGAATGGTTTCGAGAGTGACCCTGCTGCTTTCATTTGACCTCGCACATTGGTGCGGGTAACTAATAACCATATTCCAACAGTTTCTCTATAGATTGCTGCACAGAGGAAATCTAATTTGGTATAGGCTGAGGATGTTCTGGGCGCCTCGGACTATATCTTATAGATGGCAGCCCGCAACATGATACCTCTATGATTGCTGGACTGCGTGATATGAGGCATTGATTAGCTACCCCAAACCTTGAGCATAAGTTAATGAACCGCTTGGTGTACTCGATCGCCTGAAGTTGATGAAATTACAGCCTAAGTGGTTGAATATCACTTAGGCTGTAATTTCATCAACTTCTGACGGCTTATGATTCTTAAGTTGAGGAATTGCACGAACAGTTTCCTCTATGATTGACAGTGACAGTATTTGTCGGTCGTCTTCAGTTGGAGAGAGCTCCAACTCGTCCTTCATCAAAATATATATCGCTTCCTCTTTGTCTCGGTAGGAGCATCGAGGAGTACATGGCTTAATCCTGATGACTTGTTGGTAAAACTTGTGCTTGATGTGGTTGCTGCCTGTATTTGTCGAGTTTTACAGATTTGTTAGTTTTCGCAAGCTTCATTTTTCTGTCTGTGAAGTTGCCTCTCCGGTCGACGAAGTTCGTGATAGACCTCTGCTCGAGTCTGAGACTGTTATATTACCTGTTGCTTGCTTACATTCATCGTCAAACCAATTGTTGTGACTTTTTTCGGAAGCCCTTTATGGGAAATACTCCAATTACAATTGCCTTTTATGTTGTGTAACACAAAACCTTATTAAAGTCGGTTCAATGTCTGTCTATTGTTTGCCAAACGTACTTTTTTCAGAAATGGTTGTACCGATTGTTATGAAATTTGGTGGAAAGATGAAAATTGTGAATGCCCACATATGCGATGGGTTACATCCATCTACGTTGAGTTTGAGGGGAGTCCCCATACGTGCAAAAGGTGGGTGTAAAATTTCTTTTCACCAAATGTAGTCATGTGGGGTATCAAAGATCAAAGATCTCAATTAGTACTTTCTAAAACCTGCCTTAGTTTTGACATTTATTTACAAGACGGGGTGTGCGGGGGATATAACCAAAAAAATCCTGAAAATACGGAAATCTACTCAAATTAAGTTAACAATACTCTATTACTGTGTTTTCGGCAAATTGTCTAGAAGCCCCCCTTAAGTTCATCCCGGAGTTATGTAGTATATAGACTATATAGAAGCATCATAGCCCCAAGTTTTGTCTTAATTGTGGTATTGCATATTTCGTGTCAATTTACTGTAACAGGATTTTATATTATCCATAAGATACTCTCATGATTTTGCGGATTGCTGCTTGTTACGAAAAAACTCACGCAAAAGTTTCATTGTTTCTCTAGTTGTATGAGGCATTGTTCATATTCTTGGGCCTTTATATACGAAGTGAAGGAAGAACATAATGTTTAATCAAACATTGCTAAATGTTACCATGGATAGTAATAGGCTGTTTTCATGAATTTTCAGCAAGGGACTAATCAAGGAGTCGACTGACAATTCCCCCGATGTTCCTCCATCTACGTTTGCTCAGAAATTCATTTAAATAAAGTTTGGCTTCACTACTCCAAATTATTATATTTACTGCTTGATATCGCTGTAACAAAACCTTTTATGTAATTTATAATCATTCATGACCCCCTAAGTGTTTGCCCAATTCGTGCACAATCGTCTTAAGATGCAATAGAATATCCACATGCATATGCACACGCATTATTATGGAACTTTTTGCGACGAATTCAATGTTTTCCTCTAATCTCAAATTTTGAATGGACCCAAGAGTTACTTGTAGCTGAGTAACGAGCGACAGACCCACACGGGGACCCTGTGACTAAGCGATTAACGGCGGACCTAAAGAGGCTGCCTTTCCACTCTTCCTTCAAACGATTCTATTATAATCCGAAATTTAAATCTTAATTCTGCTACCAAACACTGTAAAGCATAAGCAGGGGTTACTCGCTTGAATCTTTTGTTTTATTCGAATCGGAGTGAAACTTCTAAGAAGTTTGCCATACTCACGACCGACAGGATGATAGGCATTTTTTTCAGTTTTATAATGATCTTTCATATTAACTTTATGGGTGTATATGATGTGATAATCAGTTAAAATATTAGATGCTCAATGTTTTCCATATATTCACAATTATTTGATTTCTACATGTACCAGGTACCATACACTGTGAGTATTTCTCGTCCTAGAAACTATACTACACTTTTCAACACTCCATTAAACTACACTGAAGAGTTGTAAGTATAATCTTCTATTTTTCATCCTTTTTCAGTATTTAATTAAATTATTCATCAAAATATCTTCCGTAGAAATGATGAATCTAACTATGTCGTGGATCATTTTGAAACTACCCCACCTATGTCATCATTCACATTTGGATTCATTATATCCCAACTTCAAGAAATCCCAATAAATAGAACAATTAATGAAACAGCCAAGCCCTTAATCAAAATCTGGGCAAGAACAGATATCCATGATGGCCTTCAGGTAAGCTTTCATAGACATATTCCATTGCATATTAATTAATATTTTCTAGTAAGATTGCGAAGTTAAATTTGAATTAATTTTTTTAGGAAATCTTCGAAAAGGTCCTGACAATTTATGATTACCTGGAAGAATATTTCGACACAGCTATTCCATTGTGCAAGCTAGATATTGTAGCGGTTCCTGGATTGCTTTCAATGCGGCCTGCGGATAATTGGGGCCTGATTGTTTTCAAGTATTTAACATAATTTCTCTAGTAAACATATAACATTTATGGAGCACTTCGTCTCTTTCAGGGAAAGTGAGTTTCTCAAGAAGGGTTACTTCGGGCTTACTCAAGAACTCATTTATCAATGGCTGGGTTCTTGGGTAACACCTTATTGGTGGAGCGATGCACATGTGAATAAGGCTTTGGCAAGCTTTTTGGCCTCTAATGCTGTAATAGATGTGAGTAGAAACGATTTCATTATGTTGTCCAATCTGCCAGAAAATGGTAGGACTAACTCTATCTTCATAAAACATGTTACGTCATTAACGCCACTTTCATTACCCAGATCGACCAAGGAACTGAATTCAATGGTAAATATCCCATGACCGTATTATACTCCCTCTACTATGAATTCAGTAAACGTTATCCCCACTCCCGAATAACCGGAATGAAACAAGAGACCACTTCGTTCAAAACAGAATTGGTAATGCGGATGCTCAATTACACCCTTGGAAAGGATACATTCAAAAACGGAATTCGCAAATTTATCGCAGATCGACATTTCAGTACATTCTTTGGAGATGACCTTTGGGATGCGCTTACTAAACAAGCTCATGCAGATAAGACATTGTGTCAGGAAACCACAATCAACGAAATTGCTGGATCATGGATTACAAAAGACCGACTGCCCGTGATATGTGTGCGGCGAAACTACCAAGAGAAGAGCGTGAAAATTTCACAAAAAGTATATTTGAGGGAGCGCCCGCATGATGTTCCTGAACAAGATAAAATGCTGTGGTGGATTCCTATTGTCCATGATTGCCCAGAACAATTTGAACTTCGCAAATTCCCACTCCGTATGCCTGGGTTAAGAAAACAAAAGATCTGGTACTGCAAGGTATGCCGGATCAAGATCAATTTATTATCATAAATCCGGAAGAAATTGGGCCGTTCCCTGTGAACTACGATGAGAAGAACTGGAATCTGTTGGCTGATTATTTGCAAACAGAAAAACTTGCGGACAAAGATACCGATCTTTACAAGGTAAGGGGCTTAAATGCTGTTTGGCAAGATTTGCAGTAACATGGTAATTTTATTTAGAGCTAAACTATTACATGATGCCTGGAATCTGGCTTATGCAGGAGATCTTAGTTTGCAACCGCCTTCAACATGACGCTTTTCATGAGATACGAGCGCAACCACATCGCCTGGAACCCAGTTTTCACTTTCATTGATCATATTGGACGCCATATCGACATGTCATCATCCACAAGAAATTCGAGGTAAGTGAAAACACACAGAGCTATGTTCTTGATAAATGAGTACTTTAAAATGATTATTCCTTACAGACATATGTCCGTGTCCTTCTTACCCCCACTCTATGAAGAATAGGTCAACCAATTGAAGGTGAAGAAAGTTGGAAAGTTGACTTGCGTACACTAGCCCGCACTTTCCTTTGTCGCGCTGGATACAAGCCTTGCATAGAGGAAGCTCAAGCTGCATACAAAAAATGGATGGAAAGTGATAATCCAGACGAAGGCAACCCGTAAGTCAATTTTTAATATAAAAAATTCTCGAATCACTAACATCTACCGTTTCAGAGTTCCAAATCAATATATTTGTCCCGTTTTCAAATGGGGAACCACAGAGGAATGGGAATTTGGATTGGATAGAATTATTAACTTCCCTCCAAGTCGAGTGCAGAGTGAAAGGACTTATCTATTGAAGACACTGGCAGGGTGTCCCGTGCAACCAGAAAAGATCGAGAGGCTGTTGAACATTACTATCCTGGAGGAAATGGAAATTTCACGGAAAATGACATATTCTTGATTTTCAGTATGCTGACTGGTGGATCCAGTGGCTACACTACATTATTCAATTTCTTGTCACATAATTGGGAGGCGATAAGAGAAAGGTAAGAACTTTAGCGGTTTGAAGACTTAAACTTGGATCGGTTCACTAACGATTGTTGTTGTTTCCAAGCTTCTACAATCTCGATACATATTGAATTTTACACGGTTAGTATAAAATTTCCCCGCAGCATCGAACACGTTTTCAGAATGGTATACTTCTACTTGGTTTGAACCAGATCATGTCAGAGTCTCAAGATACCGCCGAAGCCGTGAGTGATTTAGGTATAATACCAATACAAGACAGTTTTTTTAGGAATATGAGGGAGCCCTGACTCCATCCACTTGATGGCCGACCGGATCAAGTGGTAACAAACTTGCTTTCTCGACTTTTGGTCCACCGACCTCTCTATTATGGGCTAAAGCCCAAATTCAAAAGTATATAGACGACTTGCGGTTTTGTATTCCCGGTCAATGTTGCTATACAGGGGTAGCAACATCAACAATATAAGCAGAGCGACCCGTCTCGTCCACCAACAGTAGATCAAGTTTATTGTTTGGAGTATGATGATTTGTTCAAACTTGCTGGTTACAATACATGTCAAAAGAAGAACTATGAAGTGATGCCTGCGGTTCATATCGGCAAACGGAATATGTTTCCGTGATCAGCCCATGCGCGTATGCAAGGTTTTGATGAATCACTTTATATATAGCTTTATGCCGGTCCATTCCATTCATCGATTCTCTACTGGTCTGACTTCACCCCAAGTTAAATAGCGTCAATTCACGATCTAGCTTACAAACTATAGTATACAAGGGACTAACTTGCGTAGCGAGTCGATGTTATGTGATGCTATGTCGTAACGGCAACGAAACCCCTGCCTCCGACGTGGCGAGGCAGGTTCATCCATTCCATGGCAGAGTTTGGATGATTCATCCGGAATTTCAATGGAGTAATCCGTATCGTTGGACTTTTTCCAGATAGGTTTTGTCCCACGACAATGTACCGAATGCATACGCCAAAGCCATAGTAAACACTTTCAATGCGTTTATTTTATTCTTCTATTCGACACGTGTCTAATCCAAATTTTATCCAAATTTCATGGTTAAATACTATTTGCAACAGATTTCTAAGATGGTCGTCCGTACCAGCATAAAACTTGATATCATCTAAGTACATCAAGCTGATACTCGCACTTAGCATGGAGGCCATATTTCATTGCAAAACCATCACTCAATAGTCACGAAAAGGGGTTCAGTGTCATACCAAACCAAAGGGTGCTCAATAAATCCCCCTGGAAAATGCCTCTTCGTTTATCGTAGGGCCATGGAGTTTTGGTACCTTTGCATTAGCTAGGTGATATATGACATTAACATGGTGATTTCCTGACTGTCGCCAAAAACTTTATTAAATTGAGATCAATGCGGTACACATGTAGAACATCGATTAGCCATTTGGTCGGGATTTTCAAAAGCTTTGGAGTAATCAATATATGTTAGTAATTAAAAAGATTTCTTTCACTTCTAGTTGCCTTTCCTTTAACTATCGAATCGATAATGAGAAGCTCAACCTTTTGGTCCTACATGGCAGCACTTCTGTTCCTCGGGCAGAATACTGTTGGTCTCAAAATATACATTTACCCTTCCATTAATTATGGACGTTATGAATTTGTAGAGGGTGTCTAAGCAAGTAATCGGCCTTGGGCTTGCAAGACACAAGCATTGCCAATTCTGATTTTAGTCAGCCTTGCAAAGTCTTGCCTTAATGAGTCGCGCCGACGCTTCAAACGCATTTTCGGTGGTTGATCTCGCTGGTCATTCAAACCAATAACACGAAAAGGAGTTTTCCAATCATGCAACCTGACAGCCGCGACCACACCACAATACAAAATTGACTTCAGTTGTAGTAGCAACATATATACAAAGTCGAGACTCAATCTTATCATTGATTTAGGATAAAGTTCTGAAATCGTGGGGTATAGAACCCCAGAAATAACTCTGACTATGTTCTTAATAGCTTGGTACTTATGTATTCGGACAACTCAATTACTTTCCTAGTAGAGCAAAAGAGATACTACCCTACTGAGACACTGCCCCTCTGCTTGATTTTCTATTCGTATGTGTCCATATTTAGTTGTCTTCCGAGATCTCACGTGACCTCTACCTGTAATCGGCTTCGGTATCGGAGAAGATTGCCTGATTGTTAAGTTTATTACAACAGGGCCAAGTACTCTCTCCTACAGGTACACTTTACCCAGTTCATGGTCCTTTTTCAAACGCTGAGTGTTATTCAAAGGTGTTATTCAAAGATTAAGGGCTCTGATGAGTCAACTGATAATGAAGCCTTATCTCTCCCCTTGAGAGCAGCGTGAACGAAGTGAATTCCAAATATTCATCTGTCCGCTGTGTACATTCCCAAATGCAACATCAGTGCGAGTTATAACCAGCGCAAAAACATCGTTATTGCTGCCCAAACTTGGCTGAAGCAGGTTTTTTGTTCTAGGGGACCACTTCAATCAGCCTGCTCTCAGTGCAGAGACGAAGCCGCATCTGATGACCTGCCTTTGCCCTGGATGAAATCACAAGCCACCTTTTTTTGCAATAACTAGCTCTTTCTTCAGATTATGCAGATTACACATTGGATGCAACAGTAATCCACCACAGAAGCACTACAGCCGAGGGGTATTGATGACCGAAAGCCTACTTCATCACTCACGAAAACCGGCAGCACTGGGTTTTCCCGCCCCTAAACAGAGAATTCCGTTGTTCTTTCTTCTTTGTTTCTAGTCATGGGTGTTCTAATCATTTCGTCTCCATTTTTGGCCACGGATGAGCGTTTTCCTCCGAACTGCCTAATGTGCGCATAAAACCAGCCCCTGCGCACATACCTCCAAATGCGCCTTCGCCGTACATGAAGCAGGAGATGTACTTTGTTTCGCCGAATATCTAATAGTCTATTAGTTGTATCAAATGAGAGTTCTGGATTAGTACTTTAAGATGCAAGTCAAAGGGTAAGTAGATAGATATCAGTGCCGGCTCGGAACGGCACGCATTGTGGTGCGCTATTTTGATGCCACAAACTCCTAAGATTATGGCTATTGTTAGCGTGCTCATATTTTCAGAGCTAGCCGCCAAAGAAAGTCGAAATCTTATATGCATTTTGCACACGTCTGACACAAGGGCTCCCGCGATCGGGTTTCGTTATAAGCGGGCCAAATTCTTTTTGATTTAGCATAAGTGGTGAGCCTTCGCCATTTGCGTCCGCGCCCGCTAACTAGTGCTAGCAGATTCCGCCCTTCGCAGTTACCAGTGGAGCACAGACTGTACCCGCCGAAGGACTACCAAGAGAAAAGCATGGCAGTTCATCAGCCTGTTCATTTTCCTTTATGTTCCTTTGGACCGGGAACCCAGGGGAGAGTGAACTTGAGAGTGCAACCCAGACTGTTCAGCGGGTTTCTGCACTGCTTATCAGCGAGTATAACGTCTTAATAGCTGCGGCCCGGATCATGCCCTAGCCATCGACAGGCTTCCAGTAAATAGTACAACTCCCGCATCGACTCCACACATCCGTCGGTGAAGAATACTGTGTCATAGCTTAGAACATATCGCCGGCTTTCCACTCTGCCTCGGTTGGAAAGTCCACAGCAAAGTTTCTCGTGAAGTTCAGCTTGTTTTCTTTCAGGAATAGAGGGCTGTAGAGGCCTTCTAAACCCGCAGTTCTACGTTCAATCTCAAATTTAGCTTCGGATTCCATCCAGATACTTTAGATTGTACGAAAGAACCAACCTTTGTCATTCAGCTGCGGAAGGTTAAACTCGGATACCCTTATCATTGGTGGTGAACAGCGTCAGTTCCGTTTTGGTTGGATTTAGTGCCGGATCAGCATTTCGTGGCCTACAGGTACACCTTTTCCCAACACTACTTCCATGATGTCACTCATGATAGAGAGAAACATCCCTGACACCAATATCAGCAAGTCGTCTAAGAGAAAGGCGTTCTTTCCATAACCGGAGATTTCTATGCAGAGAAGATATCTATGTTTGAAGATCTCCTGTTCAGCTTGCGGATGACTGGACAGGCATTCATTCACCACGTCTTTTTTGCGCATAGAGCGGGGCACGAGACGGTAAATGCGATTTCGAATGCCTTTTCCAGTGCCCCGACTGATTGATGCGAACTTGTATTGCAGCCAATTAGTAGCTTCAGCCATTAAACTTATTGTCAGTGTCACCCACTTACTTGTTGTGTTTGATGGAAATTCCAAATCTCACAAAACCGCTCTAATGGTGATATGATGGAAAGGATTCTGATTTTCCTCAGTGGTTGGTGGAGAATATTAATTTTGTGGAAAAAGTAGGAATTGAGAGGTAGACTGACCGCAATGTTCATTTGTCGGCTGGCTGTTCTTCACTAATCACCTGATATCTAATGAGGTCCTTTTCATCCCGTTCGTCCACATACCTTATTCTTCGAAATCTTGCTCAGAATATATGACCTTTTGGTACTGGCTTTTTGAGCAGGGCTGCATTGGACCTCCACTAGTCTATCTGCCGCTCGCTTCGGGAGATCCTCGCTGGTTTCAGCACAGCAGTGCTACGACTGGCCACCGACTGTACTGTTCTCGACACCTGATGACACGTCTTGCATCTCTCTTCTTCTTTTTCGTTGATTTCTTTGCTTTTTTATTTGAGTCCATATCTTGGTCCACGATAGTCAGGGAAGAATGTCCACCCTGGCTAGCCCGACCACCAGGGTACGGGTCTTTTTGAAACTGATAGTGCCCAATATAGTTCGCAGACTAAAGACCCAAGCTCGCCCTTTGGCCACGCAGCCCTCAGCTTATGCTTTCACTCTTGGCTTGGGGTCCTTTTAGCACTTTCTCCATTGCAAGAAGGACGATCCCAGCGGAGAGGGCCGCGTTGTATATATAGTAATGAATATTAAGACAGGAATTGGGTTACAATAATGACGTTGCCAACAAAACTTCAAAAATAGACTGCTCCTTAAAGCGAGGCAGATAGTTTTGCTGATTAATTTTAAAGAGCCAGAAGTAATACATACATCACTATAATTTGAGCGAATAGGAACATAAAGAAAGTTGGAGTGAGGGGTTTCCGGTGGTTGTGAATCGCATTACACTTCTGCGGTCGAACGCTGTAACTGTCCATCATAGTTTCACGTGGACCTGGTTCACCATACACCATAATCTGAAATCGCTGTAACCAACTGCAACTGATATGTTTCAAAGGGCTATAGAATGCCTTTCAAATGCATATACTTGTACTTGCGGTTCACATGCAATCTAAAAGAAAGAGTAGAGGGCTGAAAACCGTTCATCGTACCAATAATTGATCCACGCCATATACATTAGAAGCCTTGTTGACATGTGTAGTAAAAGGCATGGTATTTGCTCATCTTTATATGGTCTTGATAAATAGATTTCGCGTAGAGTAGCTCAAAAGGAGTTAATGAACTAGTCGAATCCGACAAACGTTGATTACCTCGTTGAAGCATGAGGGTATTGAATTGATCTTGCGCGCTCTCTCCTATTTTATTGTCTTTCTGTTTTTTTTGTTCAAAAGTAATAATGTGATTCTTGGCGTTCTTGGGGTTTTATCTGCTCGGACAGATTTCTACCAGGACCCTTGACCATTGATCATTTTTCACAGCCTGAGCCCCGTTCTAAGGTTGGGCAAGATTAAAAAAAAATATTCTGCCATGAAATTTGATTTCTTTCGCTTGATCTCATTTTAGAGGCAACCAACGATATACTCGTATGGATGAAAAGAATAAAATTTATTTATTTCTCCCTCAAACTTTTCCTTTCTATTTTGACGCTAAATGCGTTATATATGGTATAAATTATTATATAACACAAATTCAACACAAACCTTCGATTGTCTTTATAGATTTGAAAACAAAACCAACCTCTGGGACAACTTAATCAGTTCCGCGACTGGGGTTTTTACAACACAGGAGGGCTACGATATGGTATCTCAACTTTACGTACAACGACAAGGCGAATTCGGCAGTGCTGAGCACATCATTGAGAAATCCTTGCGAAACATCAAAGAAGAAACAAAATGGAGTGATGAGAATTTGCCAGTCATTGAAAAGTGGTTGGACAACTTCCTACAAAGAGTGAACACATCTGACAACAAATTTATGGGATAGGAAACTAGGAACAGTGGAAATATGTGAATAGATGATAATGTATAATATTTAGGTAGAAAGAATAAAAGTAAACATAAGTTTGCTTTAACACATCAAATTAATCCACTCCCTCAAGTCTGCTTCCTTAAATAAGTTTTCAAAATGCCTCCGAATTATTTATAGCACAAACGATAAATAACACACTAACATAATTTTCTCAACTGCTTCATATTTTACTTATTTAATCCTAATGTAATCTGTAGAACCAAATAAAGAAAACATCTCTAATAGTTTTCTTTGTCAATCTTAAGTGATCCCTTGATGATTTTCTAGACTTTTTCCAAGTTCTCTCCCTAATTCTTATATAAGCTTTCCGGAGTCGGCTACGAATTTCACTCCCTTTCGTCATATCAGCAGTACTTAGTTGGATCATCTTCATTCATTCGTATTAAGTAACCCGCTCATCGTAATTTATTCAGCTGGATTTTATCCGTGTGATGTGGAAACACATCTTGGCAACCGCAACGATAATGGTGGAAGGTTTGTGGATTTCTACAGCTTGCATCGGCTCTTCATTGGTGGGATATTGTTTGAGCACAGAACCTACCATAAGGTTAATTATCTTTCAGCTGACCGACACCGTACGAGCAATCAGATCGAACATTATGCGATCACCAATAGACTTAGGAATTGTTTTCTGAATATGCGTTGCAAGAGAGGGGCCTCAAAGCCATTTGAGCCGCCATTAAAAACACCCTTTTCTCGGGTGCTACACAGGTTGTTGGCCTCCTCCCGAAGGGGCTTCATAAGATCTGGCTAGCTGCGGAACCATGCAGACAGATCGATGAACGGAAAAGGTTGACGGCTGCATAGATCGCTAGGAGCGTTGCCGAGGGTGAGGCGCACGAACTCTGATACTGAACGAAATCCCGAAAAATTTAGCGTCGTGGAAAGAGAGAATTTGCTAGTGCGCTGATCAAGGAAACGGAAGATGCATAATGATTTCAGAACCGTATACTGCCTCGTGATGAAGCTTGCGTGTGGTCGCAAATCTTTCGATGGTCCTGTGAGGGACGTCACCGGTTGACTTCTCAACAAGGACGACGATAAATTGAAAAGGTGGAAAGAACACTTCACTACTGTTCTTAACCGGTGAGGTCCCTCCTCTTGTGGATGAAATGGTTAATCACCCTAGCATGCAGATATAAACTGCTCCTTCAAGCATAAGAGAAATCATTTCGACAATCAAAGCACTCAAACGGAGTAAAGCCGCTGGGCTTGACAATTCCCCCGCAGAGTTATTTATCGCTGCACATGCAATTACTGCAGATCTGCTACTTCCACTCATAGGGAAATCATGAACAACCGAGACTTGTCCCAGAAAGTAGAAGAAAGAGATGAGCGTTAAGATTCCAAAGAAGGGGACCCGTTTTAAGTGTGACAATTGAAGGGGTATTTGCGTACTCCCTGCCATCGGAGAGTCTTTCCGGAGAAGCTAATAGCCATTATCAGAGTGACATATGATGGCGCAAAATGTCACGTGTTGAACCGAGGTAAAATCGCGGAGGAGCTTGCTAGAGTTGCATCCTGTCACCGATATAAATTGTTCTTGTTATCGGCGACGTTCTCACGCCGCCTTTTCGGAAGACGTGGAGGAATTCAATGAACTATGACATCTTTCCTGAAACAGCTCGACTACGCTGACGACATCTGTTTGCTCTCTCGCCGGGTTATGAACCTTGGCCAAGTTGCTCTGGATTTGGTAAGAGCGGCAGGTAAAATTGGAATGTAGATAAACAACGCCTTCGCTGCCCTGTATAAAGTCTAGAAACGCAGTTATCTCAACACTAAGATCGAGTTGAAACTGTCCTGTATTAGTGTTCTTTCTGTATAACTATATGGGAGTAACACATGGAAAGTAACCCCACTGTTACTGAAAAGCTTCAAGCCTTCGTCAACACCTGTCTGTGTCGTATAATCGGTGTACGCTGCCCTGACACTACCTCAAATGAAAAATCCGGTCGGCTCACAGGCCTACAGTGGAGTCCATTCTTCCAAAATGGTCGATGAGTGGGTCACTTCAAACGCACATGTCACAAAACAGTAGAGGAGGAGTGCGAGCGTTTCAAAAAATCATGGCGGAGTTGAAGAGCATTTCAAGTAATCGCGAACGATGTCTCGAAAGAATAAGTATCGAGGTGTACAAGGTGTAAAATTTGCGCGCCTAATGCGGTTGCTTCATGTCATGTACGAATGTATGGATACTGAAAAATTTCGATTTGATTTCTGGCAATTTTGGCATCTTTGTGAAATCATCTAGTCATAACTTTTCGTTTCCTCCGTTATATTCTAGATCCTCTTTACCAATTTTTCTTCCTAAAATTGATGACGTCTCGTCAATTCTTGATTTTTTCGCAAACCTCTCTGTTCCTCTTTCCTTTCCTCCTAAATGGATGGTCAAAAATCTCGCCTCTCCAATTACGGAAAATAACGCTGACATCATTATTTTAGATCAATTTTCTGACCTTCTTCTTCTTAATTTCTTGCTCTTTTCCCTCTAAACGTACGTGATTAGTAATGTTTCCCTCTTCCGCCAATTCAGTTTAACAATGAAGTTATAACCGTTTAATATCATCCAAAACATTCCCCCAATCTGCACTAATTTTCGGACCTTTTTGGCTCTGCAATCTAAACTTTCAAAAATGATTTTATGCTGGTCGGTTTCCACCGCAGGGCGGAGACGATCTCATCAATCGTTGCCCTGTGCTGCTACTGATCTTGTTTCCTATATTTATTTTAAATTCAAAACCCGCCATACCCTTATATTCATCGAAACCGCAAAGTTTGCAACTTTGGCTGGTTTCAGCTAAGACACCTAGACACCAGTTATTGTTTTGAGATAGAGTAACCCTGAACTAGCCATCTACTTAATGACGGGCAACACTAACTTGAGGACCAACTTACTCCTTCAGTGTATCGTATTGACCACTCTTTTTCTTGGAAGAGTATCCAATACTTTCAAAACCTGGCAATTTCGATAAATATAATTCATACCTTAGAGGGGTTTTGAATTTAAAATAGACATAGCAAAGAAGATTCGTAGCCGCTTTCAGTCACACGGCAGGGTCAGGCAGAGGCGTGAGCCATCGTCTGATAAGTTGGCTTCTGATCTACTATTGAAACCGATAAGCTAAAAGATGTTTTTGGAAGTATTCAACACTCGCCCAAGAAAGAGTCGTCCCTACACTATACCGAAGATCGCCATTAAGTAGACTAGTGAAAGAGTGGTTATGGAAATTTTTTTTTTCCCCAATTGTACAATAACATTAAGTGCTGCGCAACAATTTCCATCTTTTTTTCCAATGCCGCATAATGACGTGCGTTTTATATTCTCCACCAGTTTGCTAACTTTTTCGACTTCTCAGCCTTTATACTATTATAGGCTCTAGTTCATTTATAAACCGGGGTTCATGAAAATCACTCCCTCCGCCTCATATCTAATAATATGCAATGGTGTATCTATCTAAGTACCATTTCCAGCGCTTTCCCCTCTATAAAACCGTGGAAATTTCGAGGGTATCGAGTTTTCCGAAAAAAATTTCCATTCTATATGTTTTCGGGGGAATTTTTCATGCCTCAGCCCAGATGCCAATTTACAACTCTTCCTCTAATCTAAACTAATGACTGCTTTTTCTAAATAGCAATTAGCATTTTTGAGAAAATACTATAAATAAATAAATATAAGAAAATATAGTACTATTTGTATTTTTTCAATTTTCTGCTATTTTTCATTTGCAGCTTTCATACCATTTGCAGTTGCTTTTGATAATAATAATAATCGTTGGCGCAACAATCCAAAATGGGTGGTCAACATTGCGCTCGCCTAGATTATTACCCTGATTTGATCCAGGTACTCATTCACAGCTGAGTCGACTTGTATCCGACGTGAGATTTGATCGACAGACCCATGGATGAAAGTTCGCAATGGGGAGGATGCCCAGGAATCAAACCAAAAATAGAGGAGAAGGAAGAAAACGTTTGAACCAACGTTTCTTTTACTGGAAGAAGTGGAATACCCACCAAAATATTATATTAGGGCTCTGATACTGGGCGTTAAGTTGCTCTATTATATATAAGGGCGTTAGAGGAGAAAAAGGCCCAAGTAACGTGAGGAACACAGGTAACACAATGGTGGAGCCAGAGCCAGCATTTGCTCTCCGGTCATCCGTTGTCAAGTCTACTCTGAAGGGTAAAATTCACGGGACGCTGCTTCTTTAACACCACGTGGGAGAATTTGGGATGGTGGTTTCCGCTATATGAAAACAAAGTACGCAGGAGGATGCATTTTGTATGCATGGAATTTCATAAACTCGAGCAATCGTCAAAGGTGGGCATGTAAGTGTATTCTTGAGGTTTTTCTAGAGATAAGATTACGTGAAATCATTGGACGGTTTTTGCTTATCCGTTAGTATTATTTATTTCATTCGCATATATCGATATTTCGGGAACTACATGTTCCCTTCATCAGTGCTTCACGTGGGTAGTCAAAAGCGGCAAAAAGAGAAATAGAAGATCCGTGCGGAAATAACCATGATTTCCAGCAAAGGGAAGTGAAAGTGAATCAAGAATTCGCAGACTTGGACGGTAGTGGGGTCAGGCGGAAGCAAAAAGGAGATCCGATGTTGGAGCTAAATCAACGAGAAATCACTGGGTTGCTTTCGCGCCCAAATGGAAAAGGTGAGCAAATGGAAGTGAAAGCTCTAAACCGGGAGATAATAATCGACTTGCGATTACATCACGAGAAGATATTTTTATTGCACTAAGTGAATGGAAGCGGAATAGATTGGAATACAATAAAGAAGATGAAAAAGGCCCACGGTTGTACATAGCCCGCAATTATTAGCTTGCTGGGGGAATCAGCGATTAAAATGATTACAGCGGGCAAGGCAAAAATAATTTGGGTCTTATGTCAACTTAGCAAATATCTCTCAAGAGATTCTTCAGACACCCCGATTTCGGTCATTTTGCAGCAACATGCACTATTCCGGATGGCTCGTAGCGGAAGGTCGCGGTACAAATCTCACTGGCGGCAGAGAGATTTCTTATCGTGAGTGGATATCGGATACCAGTGGACTCAGCTGCGAATCAGTACCTCCAGTAATGCTGACCACATTGCCTCCTACAGCACACTGTAGTGTACCGTTGCGGTCTTGAATGAAGTGCTCTAACACACTTCAGGGCCCTGGTCCAATATGGATTGTTGCGCCACCGATTATTATTATTATGCACTAGTCAACAAGATAGATCAAACATACAGGAAGAGTGGAGGAGACGGTCATCTTATCAAAGACTGTACTGGAGATCCACGATGCATACGGTGTAAAAGGACAAAAGCAAGTGGATGACCGGCACGTTGCAAGTGGGGGCAAGTATAAAGCAACCACATTGAGACGCAGCTCACGATTTGCTTGGACAATTCGAAATCGAATGTGAATTTGGCGGTAAGCGACGAACCTTGTCGAAATTATGATAGTGCTACATGTGTGAACGATACATTTGGTAATGCGCCGATGCGGGCATTCGGAAAGCAAGCCATATAAGAAAGGGGGAGCTGGTTTTGTAAGTACAAAAGTCGACGTGCTACTAGTGCAACAATAGCGCAATATGGCAATATATGAAGATGTTAGAAAGTTTCGTGTTGAACGCAAGAAACGACACTCCTAAAATTATTGCCAGCGATATCAACGAGTGAGACTTGAAATGGGGAAGCCATTGGCGGCGGTTCCCTACGTAATGGACGAAACCCCGCTTTCGACCCGACTTCATAGCCGCTCGCGCTCTTTCCCATGGAGTTTCGGTAAGTAATCTCGTAGCGTGGTTCCTAGATCGTAGAAGCTGACTGACGAACGTCAAAACGAACGCGGCCTTCACTCTTCTCCCAGCGACGTCTACTCCTTTAAAAAAGGCTCCAGCCTGCCTAAGGAGACCCAGCGTCCAGTCTATACGAGTGGTCCTCACGCTCGAAGACCTGATAGGGGCCCTCGTATGTTGGCTACATCGGCCTCTGAGTGGCGTCAGTGGGTTCAGACTTTAACCTCCATATAATTGCTGACTTCAATTTGCGACAGCCATTAGACCTAGAATCAACCATTTCCGCCAATAGACAAACAAACAAAAATTTTAATTTTGGTGACAAAAACGTGATGCAAATCAACCTATTTAGCACCAATCTACCCCATTTTAAGCCATTATGTTGTCTTAAATGTGTATAATACGGTTGCCATTTGGCCTCTCAATCAAACCTACGCGTAACCGTCCGCGGTGACTTGAAATACGCTTCAGCTCCCACGATTTCCTGAGACGCCTGTATTCTTTCTCTACTGTTCTGTACCAAGTGGTCTTGGGGCAACCATCATATGTCGCTCTGATAATGGCATTAGTTTCTCGGGAATGCTCCTCCTGCGTAGAGCAGTCCATATACACTCCCAGTCCACATAATCGAAAGCTTTCTCGAAATCGATGAAGAGCAGGTGAAGTGAAGATTTAAACTCCATACACTGTTCCAAAATGATCCGTAAGATATTGATGTGGTCAATGAAGGAGAATCCATATCGGAAACCAACCTGCTCTCTATTGATCAAGCTTTCGAGATGTTCTTTGATCCATTCCAGGACTGTTTAAGCTATTAATTTTGGGATGACAGGGAACACCCAAATACCCCTCCAATCACAACAGGAGTAACCAACAAATTCCGTTACGGCCCATAAAAAGCTATCTACATAGCTGATATATGTTGCAGTTCATCTCCTTTCGGTAATTACCATTCACCGTATTCGTCTCTTTTCGCAACTCTACAGTCTTTGAGACACTGAAAATATGTGGAATTTCTAAAATTATTTTCGATTTTTTGATATTTCACATCCTATATACTAATTTTAGGACATTTTTCTACAAAAAAACGCATTTAATATGTTAAGACTGCATTTTTTATTTAAATTATCACGTTTTAATATCTATGAAAACTTTCCTCTTTTCATTTGAGTTGTTACACATAAACTGTAGGTATAGGTATAAAAAGCATTCATTTAAAAATCGATCACTGACAGAATACGTAATTATAGTTAAAAGTGCGCAACTTAGTAATGAGAAATTCGTCTTTTTCCTAATACAAATACATAATTCTATGGGATGAAAGAAAATGATTGAAACAATCGATTTTTTGGGCGGGTCTATCTAGATGTTAATTACATTTCGTGTGTAAATTTGAATTTCACTTCTAATTTTTCATATCTTCTTCGCAAAGGTGGTAAAAGAAAAAGATTTAACAGCGCAACCTGTCAAATTCGTCATCTCTACATGATGTAATGATGTCAGTTAAAAGGTAAAAAAGATGATAACAGTTATGGGTTACGCTGTAAAAGGTCTTCTCAATGAAGGGATGATTCCGCCGTTGGTTTTAATATTCATCACCCTCGCCAACTTCCTCGGTCGAGTCGACTCCAACTTCCTCGTAATCCTTCTCGAGAGCAGCCAAATCTTCACGGGCTTCGGAGAACTCACCTTCTTCCATACCTTCTCCGACGTACCAATGAACAAAGGCTCGCTTGGCGTACATCAAATCGAACTTATGATCCAAACGGGCCCAGGCTTCAGCAATAGCAGTTGTGTTTGACAACATGCAAACAGCACGTTGAACCTTAGCCAAATCGCCGCCTGGAACAACGGTTGGGGGCTGGTAATTGATACCAACCTTGAAACCAGTTGGACACCAGTCGACGAATTGAATGGAACGTTTAGTCTTGATCGTAGCAATAGCTGCGTTCACGTCCTTCGGTACTACATCGCCTCGGTACAACATACAACAAGCCATATATTTTCCGTGACGTGGATCACATTTCACCATTTGGTTGGCTGGTTCGAAGCAGGCGTTTGTAATTTCGGCAACGGTCAACTGTTCATGATATGCCTTCTCAGCTGAGATAACGGGAGCATAAGTAGCCAATGGGAAATGAATACGAGGATATGGGACCAAGTTCGTTTGGAATTCAGTCAAATCCACATTCAAGGCACCATCGAAGCGAAGTGAAGCCGTAATTGATGAGACAATTTGTCCAATCAGACGATTTAAATTGGTATAAGTTGGTCGTTCAATATCCAAATTACGGCGGCAAATATCGTAGATAGCCTCGTTATCGACCATGAAAGCACAGTCGGAATGCTCGAGGGTGGTGTGGGTGGTCAAGATGGAATTGTATGGTTCGACTACGGCTGTTGATACCTAGAAGAAATAAAGTTGAATGATTAGAACTAGTTAATTGTAGATTTCGAGTTAGCGATAATTGGTTACCAATTACAAAGTAATTTACTAATAATTTCATTCGCATAGTTGTTTGTAGACTGAGCAACAGTTTAAGTAATTGAGGGAATATAATTGGCTCCCACGATTTAATAAGATATAGGACAAAAGCATAGAATACAGAGGCTTATATTGGGAAACAAATAACTAGGAAAATTATAATCTTGGATCAAGAGTTGTTCAAATTAAGTTGATGTAATTTAGCTTTGCAGCTTCAAAAGAAATCTGCAGTTTGGATATTCGAGAAAACTGCAGATATCGCAGCAAGCAGCTGCAGGTGATTGGTCCCAAAAAATAAATCTTCAACCGTAACAGACAGTAAGCCCACTAGTCCGTACGTGAGTTGGGGATTTTTTAGAATCCAGGCAGCAAATGTCATGTTTGTTGTAATAATGTAAATTTCGAACATTCATTGTTAAGGGAATTTTGTCGACTGCTCCCTTTTGCGGAATATAGGATATATCTTTTCGTCCTATTTGATTTTCAAAGAAACGATACTTCACTTTCATTAGCATCACACTTGATATTGATAAATAAAAAGCTTTCAACACCAGCAAAGCGCAAAGACGGTCACAACAATGATATCGGAAGGATGGCGCTTAAGCAGGAAGAATTAATTTTAGTAGAATAAACAAAGTAGCATAGGTTGGGCAAAAGTAAGACAGTAGCTCTCAATTAGATATCCCATTCGTGCGATATTATTATACTCGGGCGAGGTTGAAAAAAAGCTAACATAAATTCGATACCCTACCGGTCCCTTACCAGTTCAGTGAAATAACAGAAATTTTAATTGCAAAGCGGATGTTAGTTTTCTGCCAGCAATATTGTCCCACCGATGCTCCCCAGATGATATATTGGGAGCGTAATGGGCCAACATGGGTTTTTAAAACACAATG
The DNA here is from genome assembly GCF_905115235.1 of Hermetia illucens. Classification (NCBI taxonomy): domain Eukaryota; kingdom Metazoa; phylum Arthropoda; class Insecta; order Diptera; family Stratiomyidae; genus Hermetia; species Hermetia illucens. Next base: position 63,224,037 of record NC_051849.1, on the reverse strand, counting down.
TCAACACCCATAATGTTAAAAGTGATTTTTATATCTACTACTCTAATCATTCTAGCAATGAAGTTGGAGATGCAAACAATTAGATGAAGTTCCTAGGAGCCAGCCAAGTGAGCGGCTTGAGATCAATAGACACTACGCGACAGCTGAATTTTACACAACATGATGAGAAAACACAGCTGTGGAAGAAATTTACTGTATCTTCAAGCAGCAATGTCATGATAATAAGGAAGTAAAAAGGAAAATAAGATTTGTCGTATAGTGCATATAAATCACCGTTCCGGACCGACAGACCAGAAGTTAAGGTATGTATGAGAATCGTTGAAATTAAGTGCTATGGTGCTGTGCTGCTGTACTATGCTACGCTTGAGACTCAGATCATGCGCAAGCCATCGACCGGTTTCTAGTATCGCCAGTACTTCCGCTCCAAATACACAGGTTTTCCACTCTGTCCTAGTTCGAAAGTCTATAGCAAAGTTTCTCGTTAAGTTCGGCTTACGTGTGGCATAATCCGTGGGGAATGCCCAGAGTTCCTATTGTACTTCATCTAGGATGTCACTATAGCATGGCCGACGCTTCACTGCCCAACATAAGGACTAGCAGTAGTCTGGCAGTACTGCACGATACAGCGAATTTAATGTTGAGGTCCAGGTGTACATTGAGAGCATCTGCCGGGCTGCCTGCAGAGCTCCAGCAGCTGCTGCGCACACAGTTCTTTGAATTATACTAAGCTTCGTTCTATTGTACTTTTGGCTCAGCGCCTGCCACCACACAGTAGAAGCGGCTGTATATTTCAGAAGACACACTCGGCCGGAGACCCCATTTCTTTGTTGAGATCCTCATGCAGGCATAGATGGCTATACAGGCCTTTTTTCCCGAATACTTTACATTGCAGGGAAGAACCAATATTTGTTCATTTAGCTGCAGAAAGTCGAATTCAGGTACCGTATCGGGTATCGTATTTTGCGGTCTACAGGCACACCTTTCCCAACGCTACTTCTATGATGTCATCCCTGACACCAATATCACCAACCACCAAGTCGTCGGCATATGCCACCACTTTCACCCCGCTCCTGTCCAGTATGCATATAATTTCGTCCAACACTATTAACCAGAGCAACGGAGAAATCGCGCTACCCTGAGGCGTATATCTGCTTTCAACTCTGGTCAAGTGGCTAACTCCCAGATCAAACTGGATTATCTTAGTGGTTAGCATGAATATTATCCAGTACGTAAGAAACCCCTCTAATCATATACTGCTTAAGGCTTTCTTGATGACGTTGGCATTAACGTTGTTGAATGCTCCCTCTAGAATCAGGAAGGTGGCTAGAGTATAATGCTTGTGCTATTGTGACCACGCAACCATGTCCATTATCTCATGGAGAAGGTATCTGTGGATTTAATTTTGAGGTATGCATACTAGGACGGCGTTCTCTCCATAATCATCCTTAGGTGGATGTCCAGGACGTGTTCTAGGTTCTTCAACACGAAAGAGGTGAAAGGGCACCTGCTCGCTTTCGCTATGAAACTAACGCGTGCCCGTCTCCAAGAATGTGATACGTAGTCTCGCATGATTGGGGCTGCATACCTTCCAAGCAAGACTCTGACTCGCAGTCCTCCTAACTGACGAGAAAGTGCATCTGAACCTGCAGCTCCAGAGTTTCATCAGTAGATCCTGCTGAGGAGCCTTCTGACTTTTTTTAAAAAGCATGGGCTTGAACGGAATCTTACTGAGTTTCGCAGATTCATTGATGTTATCCATGTTGTGACAATAGTCGAATAAGGACCACCTCTTGGTACCTAGATAATGACGACGCATGTCCTTCGATTCATATTGAACCACCCCTCTGTGAGAAAATCAAAATAGTTTTAATATCACACATTTAGGCTAGCACCATGCAAGATATTATATTTCGCCGTCGTAAAAGGATATATGAGGCATTACGTTTTACCCAAATTTAACATAGTAAGGCGAAGTTCCTGTGTGTGTGATTAGAAAGGATATAACTGCGTATAGCGGCCAGCAGGGAACAGTTTACTTTCCTCGAGATATTTGCCTGCTGAGAGTATGTAGGCGTCCCAATCTGATCAATGTCATACTTGACCAAAAGATCTTACGAATCGTACAATAACAGTTTTTAATAAAGAGCCAAGAACTTTTACAATACCAATATTTCATCCTGCACGATCTGGATCGATTAGATCAATATGCATTCGATCGGCGATAAGAGCTCTCCTCCTTAGAAGCTTTGTTAACAGGTTGAGAAACTTTGGCGTATTGTATTGATCGCAATTAAATATCTAGCCCTCGACCGACCGACCGGTGTACATGAGATTGGCCCGTAGACCCGTTTTCACAACCAATCATACGTACGCTTAACCGATGAACTTGGGTTCATGCTATCACTTCAGCCGTCAGCTCCTTCGGAATACAAAGTTTCCAAGTTTATTTTTCAGACAAGTTGTCTCCTGTGCGAAAATTGGGTGTCGGCGACCCCATACTACTAGTTTGCAATAAATAATCAGCAAACCATCAAGGTAGATAAATGTTGGTGCTGCTAGGTGCGCCGGGATAACCTTCTTCATAAGTGCATCACACAACGAATACAGCATGATCACGAACTGATGGAGTGATCGCGCTGACATCATAAAGGCGGTATTAGACGCTTCATCCACATGAATTAGCAAGAATGCACACTACTTTCAAATTAGACCATGTATGAACTATTTGATCTAACGACTACAAGACTCTGCTTTTCAGGACGGTGTGCAGTGCATCCGATGAGAATGCCCGTCTTCTTCGAACAATCTGCAGTGGCAGGGACGGTAAAGCATCATAACGTCATAATGATTTTGAAGCTGGGACTGGGACTCAGAGTTCCAAGACGAATATAAAACTGCAAGCCTCTATGTTAATCTAGAAAGGAAAAAAAGAAAATCCTACCCCTACTTGCTTCATAGAGAAAACTTAAAGGACGAACTCAAACGTACATGAAGAGTAGCCCGGGAACAATTTTGAAACTTAACGATTTTAGAGCCCTACGTTGTCGTGAAATCACCCGTGAAGTTGAAGACGTAGATAGTTGGAAGGATTTTCTAGGCTATTTTTGGAGTAATAGTAAATGGTGTGAATATGTTCCGTGAGCCGTCGAACCAGTCGACATATTGGGGCACGGAAGGAGGAGATAGTATTTTATCCCTTCGTTTGCATCTATTCATAACGATTAAACAATTTTTTTTAGAATTTCTTTTATTAGGAATGGCTTGGCGCCTGGAAGCATTACGATTGTATCTGGTATAACCAGGAGTTCATATCAAAACAATAAATAACGCTACGTGATGTCACGTACTCAGTCGAGGCAAAATTTGAGAGGATGAGAGAATGTTTGAATTGAAACTCGTGACTTGCTTCTTCAAATTTGGATTTGCAAAATATATGAGACAGAAAAGGAGCTATGCACGGAAACTCACCTAACCGACACAGTTGCTCAATAGGTCTTGCCAGCGGTAGATGGTATTGGAAGCTTGAAAACGTGAACCAAGAACAAGCCACAATGGCCCATAAGAGTAAGTGGTGGCTCTTTATTTACTGCTATAATACATTTACACAATCTGAATAAAAATCAACCATGGCATGCAATTCTCATCATATACCACTTAAAACTTCATCAGAAAACCCTGCTCCACCCAAATATACCGGGGTTATTATGAGACAATTAGTTTTCTATATCAATTACATCAACTTTCATGCACCCGCCCGTAGACATTTTTACTGCAATATCGCACTATACCATAATCATAGTCAAATAGCAAAAACAGCGTCATAGTACTCGTATAACCTACCCCATCTGCTTAAGAAATAATGAGTGTACCTACTGGACAATGGGCTCTTTGTCTATAATCAACCCACCCTATTGTCTGCTCAATGTAGACACACCAAAGATAATCTCGCAATAGCTTCATGCACAGCCAAGTATCACAAGCAAGAGAAATAACAATTAGCCGATGAAATAATACCCGATCGATAATTTTATGTGGTGAATGAACTTACGAGTGTCGAACAAACGACCGGCAAACACCCACCGTACTTCGAAACTAGCCACCGACCTAATTATCTTAGGTTCAGAATCTCAAACGCGAAATGTTAATTATTCTTGACTGTTTCGCTTTTCTCCCACTAGTCGTTAATTTTATGTTGACTTTATGGGCTGATTGTTAGCTCACTAGTAACCCGCTGGGCATATATCGCGTGTTCAGCGAAAAAAGGATATAATAGCTGCCCTACTTGCATTGCAGGGACTAGTTAGTCTTTTGAATGGCAAGTTTCATTTATGCACATACATATGCATTTTGATTTGAACAAGGAGTGTGGAAAGTTCTGTCAGATACCCTCTCTCCCAATTCATTTTAATCAAGGCGTGTATGAGAGAAGTGTCCTTTTCGATTCATAAACATTAAAAATAGAAGTGTTACACACATTTGCTGTATAGTGTACACTTTTCACAGCAATTTCAGTTCAATCGGAGCTGGGATCTATAATTCTATAATTCCCGACATTTCTATATTCTCTCATTCCTGATTTCCTTGAATCGTTAGTTTCCCTAATTTGATTCCAAATTGGGTGCGTATCCATGAAACTCATTGCGTATCAAAACAAAAATCAATTAATAATCTAATCAGTTCTTACCTGTGGAGCTGGATAGATGGAGAATTCCAATTTCGATTTCTTGCCATAATCGACTGAAAGACGTTCCATCAAAAGAGAAGTGAAACCACTGCCAGTACCTCCTCCGAATGAGTGGAATACCAAGAAGCCTTGGAGACCGGTACATTGATCAGCCAATTTACGGATACGATCCAACACTAAATCAACAATTTCCTTTCCAATGGTGTAATGTCCACGAGCATAATTGTTGGCAGCATCCTCCTTTCCAGTGATGAGTTGTTCTGGATGGAAAAGCTGACGGTAGGTTCCAGTTCGGACTTCGTCTGCAAAAAGGAAGGGAAAAGTAATTAGAAATGTTTTAATATGAATTAGAGAATAATGTAGAGATGTTTATGAGATTGGGCCGGAAACATATCATTAAAAACATCGTCTCCAGTACATTACACGTTCAGCTGTTAGTCTGTCTTTTCGAGAAAATGCCGATTGTCGTTCATTCTTGTACAGCCGTAATTCTGTTAGCAGACTTCATACATATGTTTCCAGTAATTATGACACCGTGCTTCTCTCTGATCAGAGACAAGCGAAAATAGACATATATGTAGTATATAGATAATGACTTCATAATATCAGTCGTCTTCCTCCAAACTACTTTATAAATTGGCTTCAGGCCAACAATCGAATAGCCATCAAAGTACCATTTCGTACAACGTGTGGAACAGTAATTTATCGCGATGACTCACTCTTTTCAAATAATTTACTCAAATGTAATTTAGTGCTGCAAGAATGACTCGCATGAAAATTTCATTTCAAGGATGAGCAAAAAGACTTGGGAAAGCAAAATTAAAAGCGTCATGAAAGTAGGGAAATAAAGTCTAAATACGTCAGAACCTTTCCTCGTAGAAGATTGAATAGTTTATCTCCCAGCGTCCAAATTTGAAATAGCGTGAAATTCAGTAACCGTAACGGTGTATCAATGGAATTAAATTTCTTTGATTTTTTTCCACTTAAATAATATTTTGCTTTTAATTTCTAGATAGGAGAATTTTTGCAGATATTACAAAGATAACCTATTATTCATCGACTTTGATATCTAAGCTATAAATTCTGAGCAATTTTCTCAATAAAACGTTTTGTGTTTCAAATTTGTAAATTGACTGAGGTTTATGACTTTTAATTGCACATTATGAGTCAGGAAAGTATACAAAAATAAAATATTGGCAGATAAGCACCAAAAGAAAACAGCAAACACTTAAGTCTTCGATGAGAACTCAAAGAAATATTGGCGTAAATGCACCCGTTAGCTCCCAATCCTAAGCTTCTTAGAAATAGGCTTTAAATTTTAGGAAAATTTTTCGAATAGCGAATATTATTCCACATATGCTGATGTAAATTAAACCGGTTGATGACCATGCTAAGTGGCTTTATGGAATCTATAATAGTTTAGATTAGATTTAGTCAGAAATAATTCGGAGGATTTAGATTCAGATAATTTGTAATCTCTTGAGGTAGAAATTATTCATTCATGTTCCACTGGAAAAATGGATTAAATGCACTCAGACCGATTTCAAGAAAAATAATAACGAATGAAACTGTAAATTTAAAAAAATAAAACGTAAAATTAAGAAAAATGAGAAGTTTTGATGAAGGAAATATATTTTTGATATTTCCCATAAGTTTAAATAAATATAATATTTTCTTTATAAATCAGTAAAGCTTAAAACAATAGTTCAAGCTGAAAGTGGTTTGTGACTTATGCCGTTGGCCCGTTCGGCGTCATTGGACTTGTGTCCTTTTTTTATCATCATCATTAACAGCCCAACAACCGGTATCCGGTCTAGGCCTGCATTAATAAGGAACTCCAGACATCCCGGTTTTGTGCCGAGGTCCACCAATTCGATATCCTTAAAAGCTGTCTGGCGTCCTGACCTACGCCGTCCCTCCATCTCAGGTAGGGTCTGTCTCATCTTCTTTTTCTACCATAGATATTGCCCTTATAGACTTTCCGGGCTGGATCATCATCATCCATACAGATTCAGTGACCCGTCCACCGTAAACTATTGAGCCGGATTTTATCCACAACCTGACGGTCACGGTATCGCTCATAGAATTCTTCGTTATGTAGGCTACGGAATCGTCCATCCTCATGTAGGGGGCCAAAAACTCTTCGAAGGATTCTTCTCTCGAATATGGAAAAGAGTTCGCAATGCTTCTTGCTAAAGACCCAAGTCTCCGAGGAATACATGAGGACTTTCAAGATCATTGTTTTGTACAGTAAGAGGTTTCATCCTATGGCGAGACGTTTCGAGCAGAACAGTTTTGTAAGCTGAAATAGGCTCTATTGGCTGCCAACAACTGTGTGGATTTCATCGTCATAGTTGTAATCGGTTGTGATTTTCGACCCTAGATAGGAGAAATTATCAACGGTCTCAAAGTTATAGTCTCCTATCTTCATTCTTCTCGTTTGACCAGTGCGGTTTGATGTTCTTAGTTGGTTGGTCCTTGGTGCTGACGTTGCCACCATATATTTTGTTTTGCCTTCATTGATGTGCAGCCCAAGATCTCACGCCGCCTACTCGATCTGGATGAAGACAGTTTGTACGTCTCGGGTGGTTCTTCCCATGATGTCAGCATAGGCCAGTAGTTGGGTAGACTTGAAGAGGATCGTACCTCTTGCATTTATCTCAGCATCACGGATCACTTTCTCGAGGGCCAGGTTAAAGAGGACGCATGATAGCGCATCCCCTTGTCGTAGACCGTTGTTGATGTCGAATGGTCTTGAGAATGATCCTGCTGCTTTTATCTGGCCTCGCACATTGGTCAGGGTCACCCTAGTCAATCTTATCAATTTCGTCGGGATACCGAATTCTCTCATGGCCGTGGACAGTTTTACCCTGGCTATGCTATCGTCGGCGGCTTTAAAGTCGATGAATAGATGGGGCAACTGGTATCCATATTCCAACAGTTTTTCCATCGCTTGCCGAAGAGAAAAAATCTGATCTGTTGCTGATTTGCCTGGAGTGGAGCCTCTTTGGTATGGACCAATGATGTTTTGGGCGTATGGGACTATCCGGCCTAACAAGATAGCAGAGAATATCTTATAGATGGTACTCAGCAACGTGATACCCCTATAATTGCTGCACTGTGTGATATCTTGGTGTAACTGGTCGCCTCCATATTTAACCAATTCGGCTGTAATTCCATCGGCTCCTTGCGACTTATGATTTTTTAGCCGATGAATTGCACGGACTGTTTCTCCTATACTTGGTGATGGCAGTATTTGTCCGTCGTCTTCAGTTGGCCGGACCTCCAACTCGCCGATGTTCTGGTTGTTCAGTAGCTCAACAAAGTACTCAACCCATCGTTCCAATATGCCCATTCTGTCGGAAATCAGATTTCCGTCTTTGTTTCGGCAGGATGAACATCGAGATGTATAAGGCCTCATCCTGCTGACTTGTTGGTAAAACTTCCGCGCCTGGTGTGGTTGCTCCCTGTACTTTTCTAGTTCACAGACTTGTTGGTACTCCCAGGCTTCTTTTTTCCTTCTGTGAAGTCGCTTTTCCGCTGGATAGAGTTCGTGATAAGTCTGTGCGCGTGCCTGCGTTCTTTGAGAATGCAACATTACTCGGTATGCGGCATTCTTCCGTTCCGTTGCTAGCTTACATTCATCGTCAAACCAGCCGTTCCGACTCCTTTCGCGGCTGGGGCCAAGTATGTTTGTGGCCCTATCAATGATAACGTTCTTCAGGTGGCTCTGAAGATCATTTGTTGATGCTTCATCTCCAGGTCCTCTGTTGACTGCGGTTATTGCGGCATCCATTTCCCTTTTATAGGTGTCGCAAAGGGCTGTTTTGTGGATCGCTTCAGTGTTAACTGTCACCTGATTGTCAGAGGGGATTTTGGGTGGTGTTGTTATTCGAACTCAGAGCACCATGCAAACGAGATAGTGATCCGAGTCTATATTGGCCCCCCTATATGTTCTGAAATTCATCAAGGCTGAGAGGTGGCGGCGTTCGATCAACACGTGGTCAATTTGGTTGAAAGTGGTCCCGTCTGGAGAGGCCCATGTATGTTTGTGGACCGCTTTCCGCGCAAATCAGGTACTTCCAACAACCATTTCGTATGACACTGCTAGATGAATAATCCGTAGTCCGTTATCATTTGTATTTTGGTGTAAGCTATGGAAGCCAGCGTATCGCCTGAATACGGGCTCCGTCCCTACTTGGCTGTTAAAATCCCCAAGTATGCTTTTGATATCATAGCTAGGACAGGCTTCGAGGGTTCGTTCTACTGCCTCGTAGAAGGTATCCTTTTCCACTTTGCAGTCTCCTCGGTAGGGGCGTGAACGTTAATCAGCCTTATATTTCTAAACTTGCCTTGCAAGCGCAGAGTGCATAGCCATTCGCTTATGTTTTCAAAGCCGATAACAGCAGGTTTGATTTTTTGGCTGACTAAGAAACCTATTCCGAGCACATGGTTTACTGGATGGCCACTATAATATATGGTGTGTCCTTTTTTGGTGGTAATAAACCGATCAGTAAGTTATTAATTTGTTCGGAAAATGTCAAAATTGCTTTGCATTACCACTTCTTGCTTTCATCATTCTTTTCTCTTCGAAACATATTTCTTAATCAAAAGATAATTATAATACCCTGCCTGCGTGTATATATTAATTTGTAGAAATCCACGCAGTCGTTCTTGTGGCGAATCTTAAGCATATTCATGGGACAAGCTTGCAGAGTATATTTTGGAGCAATGACAAAGTCATTCTATTTTGAAATTCAAAATTTTTTCTCTTAGCCGGTGTCGAACTGATGCATAAGGCAATCACAAAGCGGGTTCTGATTATCTGGGGCCGGATTTGGCAGAATGAGGAGCATCTTAATAGTAAAGTGCTATGCGCCAACGGAGACTTGCGATACAGAGAAGGAACAATTGAATGTTGCCGAGGAGATGCTTCCTTAAGGTGATCTGAATGACATTGGTTAAAGTAGCAAAGACCAGCAGCTGTCGTCTTCTTCGAACTCTGTCTATGCAACTGCGAGCTGTTTAGTGGTATTGGATAGGAGTCTAGTAATGTTAATGTGATGCTGAATATCATGTATAATGGGTGTTGGGCATGCAGGTTGGAATTCTTTTTGATGACTTAAGGAAATTGTGGAGTCAACAAGGGACATATTGCGTAGATCCACCAGCAATCTATAGTGGCATATACGTGCGGATGGACGAGGAATTTACCACGAGTTTTAACGCGGTGCCAAATTATGATTTCGCGACTGTATCGACAAAGTAGTGACGCCGGCTCAAGGGGTCGTAAATGGTCAGGTGACGTGGTGCTATATTTCGGGAAGCCATCGCCAGAGCTCAAGTAAGCTCCAATTTTTTATCGGGAACGGTACGAAACGGGACTGGTACATTTTAGACATTTTCGGTGAATTTATGATGGTATCAGCATGCCCAATACTTGCCGAGAATCCCGATGACTACTACCCGATCGCCTTTTTCGAGAGGCGGATATGAATCGTGATCTCGCAAATTGGGAACCAAGCCATCGAAATGTGAAGCGCCTTGCGAATGGAGAAATAGACGCTAACGGGGAAACGAGGAAGGTCACCCAAGGAGCAAATCAAAGTAACAGTTCTTAGTAGACACGAGAGTAGATGTGTTGCTTATTCCGCGCCCCCGTGTAAGGACGAAAGTGCCACAATCGTATGTAAAACTTTACGCAGCGAACATTGTGGGTGTAGGCCCCTAATTCTCAACATAACGCGAAATGTCTATTGGGCATTCATCACCGCCGTCGTGGAACAACGTACTCTAGGAGCAGATTTTTTTACAGCATCAAGCACAAGGTAGAAAATGGAATATGGCATTATATTACCACCATTGGACCGCCAGTGGCACAACGGGCACGTAGGCTTAATCCGGAAAAACTTCACGCAAACAAAACAGAATTTGAGTGTATATTAGTGTAAGGTATTTGTCACCCTTCAAGTAGTCAAATGACTAGTCCACTGCATTTCCAAAAAATACGGAGCCTGGGGTCATTGCGGCAACTATCGCCGGTTGAATGAAGTGATTGCTCGGGACAAATATCCAGCGGCGCATCTGCAGAACTTCACGACCACCCTGTAGACGTTAGATTTAGCCCGAATCTATTCAAATATCGGCCTATTTGAGTTTAAGATGATGATTTTCGGATTGGAGAATGTAGCTTATATGTTTCAGCGATATATCAACAATTCCCTTAGAGGACTACAGCGCTGTTTTACGTACATCACGCCGGAAGAACATGAAAGGCACGTGCGTGGTGTTCGAAAGCCTTAAAGACTTTGGATTGCAGATAATTGTGAGCAAATGCGTCTTCGGGGCAGCAGTTGTCACATTCTTGGAATACCAAGCTAACACAGAGATCGCCAGAACAAAAGCAACACAGAACTTCAGAAAATCAACGCTGATCGACCAAAGTAGGAGATTCTGGACCATTATACAGGCGTCATCTGTCAAACCCGCTAGTGAAGTTGTCGGCAGCCTAACGCGAGGATCCGGAGGTTTGCAAGCCAAGTAGATGCCATTACGCAAGTTCCAGATGAAGGATGGGGTTTTTGTACACTGTGACACGCAGACGGGCAAGATACGACCTTGTGTTCCCGACCGCATGAGTAAACAGGCGATCGACATGAAACAATTGTCGAGCTACGCTGCCTGGCCAGCTATGTAGGATATCAGTAGTTGGCAGGAGCGCGAAGTTACAAACTTCGCGGGCACAGCTCCAGAACTGAAAGAATTACGAGAGTTTATCTCCACAAATGATCTCTCGATACATTAACTGTCATCTGGAAATTCATTTCTTCCCACACCCCTCACTTCGGAAGCCTCCGGGAATCAAACTGTGAAAGTATAAATACAGTTACAAAGGGTCTCCTCTGTCCAACTTTATGCACTACTTGCACAAAAAGAATTAGATTCAAATTGACGATTCAGATGTTTAACTCCTTTCCATTATCCAATTGAATTTTTTTCTCTAATTGAAGGAACAATACACAGAATGATTGAAATCCCGACAGGGATCAACGTAATAATATAAAGACATAATTACGTATTGTCCTCACAAGGACGAAAATCACTCTCGCTTCAAACTAGGAAGAAAGACAAAGTCAAATTAACTAAGTTGTCGTTGTGTTGAATGTTAACCTAGATCTTAAAATGAGCTCAAATATTACGGAGTGTCCATCAAAGAAGTAGGGAAAGGCGAGGTAATTTAAGTTAATAACGCATCAAGTGGCATTTCCAGATGTTTCATGTCAGCTTATTCACCGAGCACTAACATATCAAAGTATACAAATTGGATTCCAAGTAATGGGGGTGAGAAAAGGGGTCTTAATCAACCCCAGAGGAAAGAAAGAACGAACTGAATAAACGACCATTAGAACATGATTCGATGGATCGATTCGGAAGCTAGGAGGCGAGGAATATAATAATATATGAGGAAAATTGAACAGAGTATTTTCTGGTTCAGGAAAAAAAAAGGTTTTAGACAAATCGACGGCATAATTGACATGTACCGCGAATTAAGACATTTGGTGACAAAGCTGGTAAAGTCGAATTGGTTGGAGGCAAGAAGCCAACCTATAACTTTTTTTCAATAGGGGACAGGATTCATTTAGGAAAACCGAACAAACGGATAATCTGAAACATGATGCTTTTATATGACATCTAGGACATCTTCCGAATATTTTCTCAAAGTTAATAATAATCCATTTTGGAAGTGCACGGGGGACTAAGTTCGTCCTAGAAGTATAAAACTTTGCAGTGAGATAGGTCATATATTACCTCACAATGAAGAAGGACTTAAATAGTTCCCAAAGAGCAGCATACATATTCAAATTAAAAATTTTAGTCTAAAACGGCAAAATCAGGCAATTCTTTTCGCTTAAAAGATTGACTAACAAACATACTCTAGACCGCTTTCTTTATTATTTGAATGCAAGGTTCTTTTTAAGGTTTTGTGTAAAACAAAACCTTATTAAAATCGGTTTACTGTCTATCTGTCTGTCCGTCATACGCATTTTTCTCGGAGACTGTTACAGCGATTGACACCAAATTTGGTGGAAAGGTGAAAACTGTGAACGCTCTCGCATACAGTGAGTTACATCCTTTTACGTCGAATTTAAGGGGAGGTCCCCATTAATGCAAAAGGGGGATGTACATTTTTTTTACCAAATATTGTCACGTGGGGTATCAAATGAAAGGTCTCGATTAGTACTTTCCAAAGCCGGTCTTAGTTTTGACATTTGTTGGAAAGGACCGGAGCCATTCTCAGAAACTGCCCAACCGAAAAAATCAAGAGGCTGCCACTATATGGTGGCTAGGCTCCAAAATACCTTTCATACCGATATCTCCTCAAATAAAGTTAATAATAGCATATTACTATAATTTTCAGTAATTGGCTGCAAAACCCCCCTGAAGTTCATCCCAGTACCACGAAATTTTGCAGCAATGTAGACTATAATATAGAGCTTGAACCTACCAAATATCACTAACAAAGATACAATAGGTCAAAATTGTCACTCTTTGGAAATTCACCCGAAAGTGAATATTCTCACATAATATATGCGTATATTACGTGTTACATACTAATGGGGCAAATTCACACTCCACGGAAATAAACAAAATCTTTCATACCTCAAGTGTCCAGCTTCCGGTTTCCCGACTTGTTTGGATTTCCAAACAAAATAGCACATTCCAATAATCGGAGAATTACTGAGGTAATGTGCTCCGTTTCATTTCTGTGATTTCTCATAGGTATGAGCAGAACACACAAAATTAAACAACAGTATAGGAAAAAGACATAACTCTCAAAGCAACCGGGTATCTAAAAATATTTGCAAAACTAGTGGCAGCAGAATAACTGATAAATGGCTTTTATTAATTATGTAAATCTTCTAATTCCTCCTGATGATTCCAGCTTGAACCAGTAATACTTTTTTCATAATTTCCGCTTTGACAAAAGCACTTCATTTCAGGTGTACAGATTATATATTTGGAAAAAAATCTCATTAAACAAATTATTAATTAAAACTGAGAACATTGTCCGAACTCGAATTTCTAGAATAAACACAAAAAAATACAAAGATATCAATCGAACAAGAAACGTAAGAAATTATGTAAGAATTAATTTGTTCCAGGTGGTGGTCGCTTTTCGCGTGAAACTTGCCATTATTTTCCATCATTTCTTGTTAGTCCAAATCAGTTTTTTCAATAATTTATAGCCATGACCAGGTAGAGATGTTGGAGACATTATTAAGATGTATGAAGTAGACAAACTCATATGCATATTTTTGGTGATTACTTAAGACTAGATTAAAGTCAATTTCTGACCACTTACCTACTACAGTTGGTTCCAAATCGACGAACACTGCACGTGGAACATGCTTTCCTGAACCAGTTTCGCTGAAGAATGTATTGAAAGAATCATCTCCACCTCCAATTGTCTTGTCTGATGGCATCTGTACAAGGGAGTGAAGCGAGTGAAAAGAAAAATTAAATCAATTAGCTCATAAATGTTCGGATGTGCATTTGTAGCTTTTACTCTACTAGCGGTAATAGCGTAATAATAAAGTGAGTGCTAAAAATAACGGAAAGTTGAAAAGGTAATTCAGAAAATTATATACCTGTCCATCGGGTTGAATTCCATGTTCAAGGCAATAAAGTTCCCAGCAAGCGTTACCAATTTGAACACCAGCTTGTCCAATGTGTACTGAAATGCATTCCCTCTGTAATTATAAATAAAAGAAAAAAGATTTTAGTTTCGTGTTGCATTTTAAACAAAGATTGAAATGGATTTCTAGATTGTGTGAAAGCATATTTATCTTGACTCCATATAATCATGTTAATTGAAAATTTAAGTTGGATATGTTGCGTGGAAGATAGTCTTCTATTCAGACACGTTGAATTCAGTTGGCGTGCTCCTAATAAATGCACCTAATTTTCGAAAGCAAAATATGAGCGGGTTGTTCACGGGTAAAAAAAATGAGGGAAATTCAAAATTGATGGGGCTCCGATTTTGGTTACTCATAGGAGAAGGACATTTGTGCAAACAATTCAGTTATCGTATAAAAAAAGAGTTCTCCGAAGATAAATCCCAATAGATTTATCGGAATACTTATACCCTCCTTAACATCATTGCCTTTTCTTGCTCCTTAACTTATTTAGAGTTCTCAGGGAAACGCCAAAATGATACTCAACTGACCTTAAAGAATAGAGGAATTAAGTTAAAAATAAAATTTGTGGAGTGCTTAAGTTCAGGTCTAGTATTAAAAACAATATTTTTTCCCAATATGGAATTCACGTTTCCAGAAGGTATTGCGACTACCAGAAAAAATGTTCCACAGTGTTAAGTAGAAGGTGCTATTATAAGTGTTTTTAATCTTTTATTCAGTTTATAGCGATTCCGTTCTGTTCCAGGAAACACAGCGATTTTTAAATTAATCTGCACAGATGTTAGACATCGCATCAGCAATGTTTATAGAGACTATTCAATTGTAGAAGTTGGTTTATGTTTATTTATTGAGAAATTGCACAGGGCTAGGAGAAGAATTAAAACAAATAAACTTATAAAACTGGAGCTCATCAACTTTTATATCAAGTGGCAAGGGATCTCTCTAGGAGCAGCAATCCGTATGGATGAAGTTGATTCAGCCCGAAGAGGCTACAAGAGCAATATCTATGGTCGAAAAAGAAGACCAGGCAGCCCCTGCCTGAGATGAAGCGGAAGCGTAAGCTAGAACGTTAGCCAGCTTTTAGGGATATCGAATTGCTGGACTTCGGCGAAAAATCGGGATGCCTGGAGCTCCTTATTAAAGCAGGCCTAGATCAGATACCGGTTGTTGCGCCGCTGATGATGATGACATCTCATACATAAGCTGTGACCTCAGCAGATTCCTTCTCGTTCATCTTCATTCGAAAAGATGTTTTTAAGGTGGCACATCATTTTTAAAGTTCAATACCAAATATTTGAAGCAAAACCAATTTCTAGGGACAGCTATGTGAATAATATCCACTAATAAACGTGGCAGTAGCCACGGATAAACAGAGGAAGGGTTAGTTAGACTATGAATCTATCCAGTTGAAACTTGGGCGATACTCTCATAGACTCATCTAAGGGTGTGAGTAGGAAATTCAGCCCGTCCTACAAGTAAAAGTTACAGCGTAGGTTGGTAGAATGTTGAATTTTCAGTTGTCATTAAGTTATGAATAAAAAAGCGCATAATCCCTCAGATGACATTCATCGCGTTTAACACCGTATCTGAAAAAAGTAAGTTCAAGTGTTTCTTTGTCAATAAGATATTTTTTAGTGCGCTTTCTTTTCTATCTGAATCTTTCTTATAAGGATTATAAAAGAGTGTCAACCTGATCTTAAGCCTCATTTACAGTCGAAACACCTATGCGATGTTGGGAAGTTGATTTCAGGGATTATGATTTAAACAGTACAAAGTTAAATTAGGTAAAATATTTCTCCTTTTCAACATAGTCGCCCATCTATTTCAATGCAGGTGATGAAGCGGCGGATCGATTTTTGATGCCTTCGTCCTCATCTCAATCTCCTCCTGCACTACTTCGTTCGCTGGAAACCTTTTTCCAATCATGTACCAATGATGGTGATCTGAAGGGTCAAGATTGGGAATTGTGTTCAAAACGTTCCACACAAACGAGTTCAAGAATTGTCGTTTGGCAGATGAACTCGCTTTGTCAACATGACCTTAAAAGGTCATGTTTTCAATCCCTCGTTTTAGTTTTTTGGTGTCGACGATCTCCCCTGAGATGACGAAAAGATGTGACGCATCTATTGAAATGGTTTGGTTTCAGGCGTGCAGTGGGCAAACGCTATAAACAGTTTTAACCTCATTAAAGATCTCAACTGGAGTTTTTCCATTCACAACGAAATAGCGGATGGCGGCGCAGATTTCGCACTTGATGGTAAATTGATTGACATTTTTCGCAAGAGAAGATTTAGGATCTTCTCTTAGTTAATGGTTTTCAATAAACTAACCTCGAATTGGTCTCATTTCTAAGTAGAGGAGTCAGACTACATAGCTGTATTGCAAAAATGTCAAAAAACCATTCCCTACGGCGATATGAGCGCCCGTACACTTACTTTCTGGGCGTGCCTTCTAGTAATGTAGAGACCCCACACCAGCAGAATTATTTGTCTACGGGAACAAATCACTTACTGGACAATTTTTTCACATTTTTATCATTAATTCTTTATCATTGAGCTTTGCTATTAATAAAGTTTGGTAGTAACATTTTTGCTAGATTTCAAAAACTTTTTATAATGAGATTCGCCCGAGCGGTCGATGCTAGTTGTCGCCCTGGACTAACTCATTATTTTTTACTTTTGGAATTCACGAAATAGATCTGCTTTTTCTCGCCAGTCACAATGTGTATAGCACGGATGGATATTTGCTTCAAACTTCGACATTTTTGGCTCACAATAAAGCTTGAATGCATTCACCTTTATAAATTATGTTAATGTAGTTTTAAGACTTGTTGACAGTCGAATAAAATCGGAAATATAAAAGCCGATGCCTCTCATACGATTATCCTTTTTCCCACCTCCTGTTTTAATAACTACTTCACCCCTAGACCTCCCTGGTCCTAAATAAGTTTGGAGCTACCGACACCACATTGTACTGTAACGTATTGACACATATTCCGGAGAATATGACCTTAATCCCAAAAATACGAAGCAAGAGAATTTGCAAAATCAACCACTGACTCCTTCATCGCAGTGGATGCGTTACAAAGAAGCTGATATCTCACTTAGCATATTCAAAGACATTCTTGAGTGAGTGCGAGCATGTCTTTCGTGCCAACGGAGCTAGGTTGGATCTCCAGACTGACAAATCGACCTTCCAAACAGAGATTCAGCCACGTTCATATTGATATTTTTGGACCGTTTACACAGTCTAAGGATTTCTCATATGTTTCAATGATGTTTGATAGATTTCCGAGATGGCCTCAGGCGGTTCCTATCGAAGTGGTAACAGCCGTTCACATTGCCAATTTTCGCATATGAATTGGATTGCATAATTCTGGATACCCAAAACAGGCCAAAGATTTCAGTTCGAGTTGTAGAAAGATCCGAACAATGGATTGACGAGCGATGACATTGATCACTAAAAGCCGAGAATGGGTCAACCAACATCTTACCGATGGTTTTACTTGACCTCGCACAAACGTGAAGGAAGATATTGCTGCAACAACTAAAGAACTAATATACGGAATGTCACGTCAAATTCTGTGATATTTTTTCCGAAATTATTTGTTCAGAACTTTTGGGAAGAGCGTTCGGGCAACTCGTCATGGCACGAAGAAGTATAAGACCCTTTCTACGTGTTCCCATGTATTCGTTAGTGTCGATTTAGATAAGAAACTATTACAATACCTATACGAAGATCAGTACAAAGTTTTAGAACGAATTTCTAATGTGTTCAAACTAGAAATTCAAGACAACCCAGCAAAGATCAGTGCGAACCGACTGAACCAAGGAACAATCTGGGTGATTACAAAGAATCGGGATGGTTAGCAGAAAGGTGTCATGGCTGGACAGGACCAACACGACCACATTTCTCCCGGTCTCACTACAATAACTTGATTAATTCTTATATTGCTTCATTCGAGAGAGTACTCAAGGCTAAACCAAATGGTCTACGCGTCAGTTCCTTGCAGATTCAAAACTGCAATCTTTCTTATGCAGTAGTGTTGCCTAATGATGAAGAGCGGTAACAGTCTTGAGAGCAGTGATGCCGCTTCCCGAACAAATTCCTAACATTTGCCACGTACAGCAACAATCGTCACAATAGAGTGAAATGAATATGACGTGCTCGCGTAACCGAAGACCTGGGATTGAAAGCTTACAAAGGATATATTGGGTATCTCCTTACTTTGCAATTGAAGCGTCTCAGAGTGGAAAGGTCAAAAAGCTACTGGGCTCGTACGAAAAAGAGTTTATTTAAAAAAGTTGTTATCATTGTTAACATTCCTTGGATCAGAAGAAACTTACCTCCAGCCATTTACATATCGGAGGTTCCTATCAGAAAGGCTACGACGGAAGCTTCTTCAAGTATATGTATGGTCGCAAAAGGTAACTGAATAGTGAAGAGTGTAGGTACTTTCTGATGAATAAATGTTGCAATGAGAATTCTCATTAAGCAAAAAGGAACATCAGAATGCTAATGCAATAATCTGTTATCAATTTAGGGTATTCAGTTCTATCCGACAACTCAAAAAATCCGAAGTGTGAAAGTACAATTGATGACTGATATCTCAAAATCGCAGAACCAAAATTTCTCCAGGAAAATGTATCGTAGGAACAAGCAGTATCTCAACTAGAATCGAACTACTTCTAACTTCATGAAGCAGCAGAAAAAAAGAATAATGGCCAGACTTGTTATCTATACTAATCAAAACAATTAGATGCTGAAATTATTATATTAATAATTTTTCCCAAAAATAAGTATATTTTACGATTGGCTGTGAATAGCCAAAATGAGAAAATTTTCCACCGAATAAATTACAATTTCTATCCCTGTAAACAACTGAGATCATAATTTTGACCTTAGATTGCATCAAATTCCGGATGATAACTTGGCATTTAAAAAACATGATCCAATTTAGTCCCTACTGTCATCATGAAAATTAGATCAAGTTTTCGATGAGTCCATAACTCCCTACATGCGTCGATAGATGAATTTTTAACGTGGTAACATCACATCGAAGAACAATATCACAATTACTACAGATTCCTTTAGCGCCGGAGAATTAGAATAGCGGGCTTTGATCACATAAGGATTCGCTGATCATCCCTAACAAAGCACATTTGGATGTACGCCAAGCTTTTAAGACATCCGAAAATTCTGTTCCATAAGCATTATTGAAGTGATAAAGAACGGTAGAATGATCCTAACTGCAGTTCCCGTTTGAAAACCCCTGGCCAAACATCATGTGGCTCTGATACGTGCATATCATATAGCTTCCAGACCTTTCTTCGAGAATGGCATAATCAATGAAAAAGAAGAGTGATCATCAATCAAACGGCCACCCTTCCTTACAATAATCTTTATTAACGGATCAGTTATTGATCAGACTGAAGGATGCAAACTCCGAATGTGAAATCCTGGCATTTCAGAAAAATTAGTCATATTCCAGGCGGAAATATGTCCTATTTTATTGGCAGTATACATTCGACAGTTGATTAATGTTATCGGCAATAAATAACGAAAATTACATTACCATATCAAGCCATTTGACGTGGATCTCCCACCAAATGTTGCTTGAAGTCGGTCGACTAGGTGAAACGTTCATGATGTATGTGCCAGATCACTTGAACTTTGATGGTAATGAATAAGTTGGCACATTGGATCTCGCTCTACACTGGTGGGGCCCACTTTTGACGATAATCCATTCACTATTAAGTTTACTCTGCAAGGATTCACGTAGCCGGATTTTAACAGGTCATTGTTCCCTGCAAATCGAAGTACTGGCCTCAGTTACCTACAGTCATTTGAAGAAAAGAACTAAGCGGCCTTGCATTTTAGATGCAGTCACCTGGCTTATTCGGACTTCAAACGTAGATACCACAGAAAAGTCATCAAGGAAGATTATTCTAAATTCCACATATCATACCGGATCATAAACTTTATTTTTAGAAAACGAAATCCTAGTGATCATAAAATCGTAAGGAAGTTGAAAAAAGTGAAAAATTCTACAGTTTACTGAAAGGCATTAAAAACGATGCTATTCTTCTACGAGCCACAACCCTTATTTAATTGTTTTAAATTATAACAAAAAAACACAACGAACCATCGCCTAAATGCACATTAGCAATACATGAAATTATTGCATCACCACGGAAACCACAATATGTTCCTGCGAAAACCATTTAGAGTTCCAAGTGTTGTTCGATGGTACTAAAGTATTTACCAAGTTTTCCAATGGAATCGCATGATGTCCCATGGTGTTTGCATTATATTCCTTTTGCATACGTCCAAACAAA
Organism: Hermetia illucens; assembly: GCF_905115235.1. Taxonomy (NCBI): domain Eukaryota; kingdom Metazoa; phylum Arthropoda; class Insecta; order Diptera; family Stratiomyidae; genus Hermetia; species Hermetia illucens. Next base: position 63,203,317 of record NC_051849.1, on the reverse strand, counting down.
CAGTTGTTGATATCAAGAATGCATTACGGCCATCTATTCTCAGAATTCGCTACATTATTTTGCGTGATAGTACGCATAATATACCATAACAATTTAAAACTTATTGCGGTATTGCATGTTCTTTGCTAGTTTCATTACACCCTAGATGTCTATGCATGTGCAGAATTGTGTGTTGTATCATTTGTTCTGGTTGAAATTGCAATCGCGCTTCAAAACAATAATTGACATGTCTACATATGGCGAGGATTTCCTAAGAAGTTTGTCTAAGTGAAAATTGAACAGTCATTTATGGCCGCAGGCGATCTCGTTTCAATTGTGCAATTTATTGTTGACTATATAAGCGATTAAATTGTTTGATAATCTTGGCAAGTATGATTGAACGAGACTGCAGATTCCTAGCTTGAGGTTATCGATAAAAACCGACAGGATGATTGAAATTTCCAGTTCTTTGAAGCAGAGAGACCAGTTTTTTCAACAGGATAGAGTATTCGAAGGAAGCATTTTGCCTGAGGGACTACAACTAGTTCTTCTAATCTACCCCAGCTTCAAGTTTAATAATTTTAATAATTTAATAATTCAGAAGTTAATTTTGTATTCAGGCAACTGTTTAGAAAGGGCTGGAAGATTCTAGATATGACTGAACTTCTGAACCACCTTGCGTGTTTGCTATAACACTTAGATCAGGCTAAAATTAGATCAATTGAGTATCCATTTCTGATTGCAACAAGGGGAAAAACTCTCGGTAAATTATGCTATTGAATTGCTTCTCGTTATGCACATGTAATGCGATACTAAAGTGAAACATATGTTAAGCCGATTAGTAGAGGTGAACACCATACCTAGAAGTGGGACGTGCAGATGAAGTGATCGAGAGGAAATAACCAATTTGTATAAAGTGCTTTCTGTGTTTGCTGTTTCTGCAATCATCATTTCCAAGTTTATTTAGATGAAAGTTGTCTGATATTGTATCGATCTATTTATGCCGGGCATAATTATTATGCATTGGCATGGGAGAGATTGCATATTAAATATTTTATGGACTTCCATACGATTTTGCTATATAAATCGGGGAAATTGAGCTGATGGATATTCGAATGAATGGTTGATGCGGAATATAATATACTGAGGTCCATTACCAAATTGCAATGCATTCAAATAGAAAATAATAAAGTCCGGCTAAACGAAACTTCTACAAAAACAGAATGAACAACAATCATAAACACACGCAGCCTTGTCTAAAAGAATACGTCATATGAATTATACTCTTTCGAACCCCTACAGTCTGGATGATCCATGGAGAAAAAAATGCCCTTCAGGATCTTATCTTTTTCAGCTGACTGGCTGCTTATCAAAGGGTAGAAAAGACAAAAGGAAAACATGAAATTTCAAACAGAATCATCAATGCGCAATGAAGCAGGAAGCTCATGGAAGCAATCATCGATGTCTGGGAGGCAATCTCCATGCAAATCTATACCTTGACAAATAACGCCCTAACCCTGAACCACAGCATAAGACATATCATTAAAAAACAGCGCAGACCAACCACTTAGTGAACACTCAAAGAGTTTCCTCAAAGGTAGTTAACACAGGAAAAATTGCGCTTCCAGATTAATAGCCAAGGGCATTGTTGTGCAGATATCGATATGAGTGCAAGTCATACGATAAATTTAAAGGATGACGAGGGATGAACACAAAGAATTAACACTTTAATTTTGTTAAGAAACACACAATTGTGAACTTTTCTGTAACGTGAAGCTTATTTCATTTTGTACTTCCAAGATGAACTTAAAGAGATTGAAGACACCATCTCCATTGGGAATTCAATAAATTCAATTCTCTACAAGAGCTCATCTGTTTTCAATATGTCCTCACATAAAGTTACGTTTTCCAAGCTATGGTGAAATGAGTCACACGCGGCACACATGACACTTAATGGAATTTGTTACCAGTCTCGTAAAATAGTGTCATATTTTTTGATTTTGTTTTATCCTTCAAAATTCTCCATGAAGCAAAATCCATCAGATTAAGATCAGGAGAATACAGACGCCAAATTGTTGGTGAAATTAAGTCAGTGAACATTCTCTTATGCGTTGTGAGCTATACCCCACAGTGCCTTCAAGACTCTATTCGAAAAACGGCAGCGTTTACTTTGTATCCCTCAGCCAACAAATGTTCTTTTCCGACACATTTGGTCATTCAGATATGCTAAATTGGGTGCGGAATTCTTATCGATTTTACCATTTAAGTGGCGCTTTGTCGATGATTCCGCTGCAATGCTTATTTCGTCCTTTTGAGGTGCTCTAACCCACAAAGAATCTAACTTTTCTTTTGCATTCGACTGAACCAATCGCCTCGTAATACGTCACGGCATGATAAACGAAATCCCTACTGTAACCAGAAAATTTAAACACCTTAAAATTTGGAATCGACTTTTTCCACTTTGCGAAAACATAACCACACGTTCCGTTCTATCACCCATAATGGGTCGATATGCCCGTGGATTTTAAAAATAAACAACGGTTATACCTCAAATAAATGCTTGTATCAACTGTTAAAAATTTAACACGATTGTACAATGCGTTTCAAAATGACTATCTGAAGTTAATGCCATTTTAGGTGGTATAATGTGTGCTATCATTAAATTTTATTTGAGCAAATATCAGGAGAGTTTGGATATTTTGATGCAAAGACATCAAATAAGGGCAACATAAGGATCCTTTTTAACTGTTGGTAATCTCCGATAATAGACCCATGCTTTAAGTGTGCGGTTTTCTACTACTTGACTCCCCTATCCCCCGCAAGCCAGCCAAGTTTAACTTTCATAAGGCAAACTTCAAAGGTCTAAACTCAGCCTCAGCAACAATCAACTGGGCACCTTCTACACAATTTTAACAGTTGCCTTCCCTATCACGTCCCCTCCTATCCTAAGTTCCTGCGTTTTAACCATGTCTAATTCACCACTGAAGCTCACAAAAACTTCTTGTTTTCTGAAACCTATGGTGACTTGGTTTTTTTCACAACTTTGCGTACCTAGATCGAATCTTTAATACCTAAGTCCATAAAGAAATATGTGGCCAGTCATGAAGAATCGCTGGAGCGCGGAAACCTTAAACTTTTCTGACTCCACATTCGCAACTCCCGCAGTTTCGCCCAGCTATTTCCTCCGTTCATTAAATACTATGGCTCCTCTGTTAACTCCTCCAACTACCTTTTGATTTATTTTGCCGCTACTTTTCCTCAGTCTATGTTCGCTCTCCTAGATTCTCTTCTCTCCCACGGTTACGACGGTCTCCCAAACCTAACAAAAAAGAGCAACCGGTTTGAAAAGAGTATGCTGAGTAATGAAAGCAAAGACTAAATCCCTGTAGTAGCAAATGAGAAAATTTTAAATATCGCACGCGACTAGCTGCAAATAAGACTCCAGGACTGTATGAAGTCCCGAATAAGACTCTAAAGGTGGTAGACGCGCCAAGGCAACGCAAAATATCTCTGTCCAAATTTTTAAGGGATACCTGAAAGAAGTATTTTCCGTACAATGGAAGCTATAGAAGCTGATTTTTCGCGGTATAGAAGCTACAGAAGCTGATTCTCGGCTCGAGGTCAAATAAATCCATGAAGGACCCTTCATCGCATAGAATCATATGCTTACTAAATATCATTCGCAAATTATTCGAGCAAGGCACCATCCTGGAATGGAAGAACCCATGACAACGTAAACTAGCAGCTCCAGTCCTGGCTAGATAAAAAACCATTATTTTCCTTGCACCGGCAGAATTAATTGTATACCATTTTCGAAATTTCATTTCAGGTCATAATAGATTTCGTCTACGGTAATATCACGTTAGCGAGAAAAATTGGATTTTCTCTAATGCAAATTGCAACCGATTCACTTTTTAAGGTTTTGTGTGAAACAAAACCTTATTAGAATCGAGTAGATGTCTGTCTGTCACACATCGATTTATTCGGAAAAGGCTAAACCAATTGTCACGAAATTTGGTGAGAACGTGTCGTCTGTGAATCCCTTTACATGTAACATGTGGCGCAATTTTATATTGAGCTTAAGGGGGGCTCCCTATACATGCGAAAGGAGCTGCAACATTTCTTTTACGGAATATAGCTAGACCCCATATTTGATATCGCGTAAAACGTAGAGGAGTGAGGGCTCAAAATATGACTAAACAAAAAGTATAACAAGTCGTGTTCTCAGAACCTATCCAACCGAAAAATCTAAAAAAAAATAACATAATAATAATATAATTAATCGAAATCTAGCCCTCAAAATACATGCCGTTCCGATATCTCCAGAAATAAAGTAAATAATATATAATCACCATATTTTAGACACTTAGCCGCAAATCCCCCTTAAGTTCATGCTAGAAGCACAAGTTTAGCAGTAATATAAGAATAACATAGGACGTAACTCTTGTTTGAAGGAAATCCAACTATTATTAACAAAGTTACAGAAGGTGAAACTTTTACAGTTTATCTTAATTTCGTGCAATCTAAAACGTGTATGACGTCAACACAACATCAATTCGTCAACATCATAACGATAGTGTTTATATGTACATAGATGCTAATGGAGCTGCTGCCTAATTCAGATAGATATATTTGTAGACTAAACCAGCGGTATTCAATATACGTAATATATATGGTCATATGTATGCTTTTGTGCACGAAGTAAATCAGAAATATGTGTACGATCAATTTATATATGTGTATGTATAAGTACAGTATTCGGTAATAGGGAATGTTTTTTAGGGTGAACATAATATTTATGTCTGTAATATGCACGTATGGCTTGTAGTTTGAAAAAATATGAAGGATTTTTACCCACTTACGAATACGAGAATGTGCGCAGAGTTCCCACAAAAATTAACATAAAACTATTATACCCGAAGCACCAGCTTCGGTATTCAGACTTGTTTTGTATTAGAATTTTTGGGATGAATTCTCTGAAGGGATGTCTTGAACGATGACGTAAAAAAAGATTAACTTCTCCTAATCAGACGAATCAGATACCTAAAATGAGAGCTCAGCAATTATTTCACTACCGTCACATTTTGAAAACTCTTGATGTTCACTACGAGCTCGCTACCCTCCTGGAATAAACTTGTACAACTCAAAAACACTTGAGCGGCTCATGGTAGCATTTTCTAAGCAGCTGTTCGCGGGAAACAGTGTCACGTCATGCGCTGTTGGTCAAATCCACCACCCTCACCGCGCTCAAGCTGATCGGATTCCCCTTTTTCGCTTGTCTCGTCCGCAGAAATTCAATACTAATATTCACTGATTTCGCCATGTAGTCCTGCTTACCAATAAACTCTAAGGAAATTTCATCCGATCGGCTCATAATATAATAGCTTAAAGGAAAGCTGCCGCAGGAATATCAGAGGAAAACGTCGGAAGAATGGAAACAACATTTTAGACAATCTCAACGCTAGCATTCAAGGGATAAGAAACCTCCTCGCTAATACTTATACTGCTACTGATAATCCGCTGAGCACTGGAGATTCGCTTAGTTACCATGGCATTTCTAATCTCATGTAGTTTGTCTTGTTCCTGTGTAGAGTACACCAGAGCTAACTAGCCAATATTGCCAACATTTTTGAAAAATTTTACAGCAGAAAAAAATGCTTTAGTTTCTGCACACTTCATATGCCGCACGAATATCAGAGGAAAACGTCGGAAGAATGGAAACAAAATTCTGAACAATCTCAATGTTAGCATTCAAGGGATAGTACCAGAATGTTCAAAATAGAAAATAGTTTTAAAGTTGGGAAATTGGATTGCAATTAACGTAACACCCTCCGCTTTAAAAAAAAATGCTGCATAAACTGGTTGCTAACAGTTTCATACTTTGGAAAGGATTGTGGTCTCGTAGTTTTTCACGAAAAGTTTAGAAACACCGCACGATATTTCTTCAAAGCTAATAACAATAACCAAGATTTCATAACCTTCAACTGAGAGTGTTCAGCACATTTTTAAGCGTAAATAAAAGAGAAGGATTTTTTTTTCATGCAAAAGCTCTTATGGGATTTTCGTGTATAATACAGAATTTCAAAAAACCAATTCTGTTCTCCTCAGTAATAGATATTTGCATCTTTTAGTTTGAAAAGGAAATGTAATTCAATGAGCCGATAGTTCTATTTTTTTTTCGAAACGAAAGAGATAGTGTTATATTTTCTGAGAGAGACTAGAAATACCTTTGATGCAATGTCTTTTTAAAGGACACGTAGAGTATACAAAATATGGTATTGTAGAATTTTCATGGAATTGATAAATATGGGTATCAAGTATACATACTAATTCCAGACCATTTAAGTACCCATTGGATTTGTTGCAGAAGGATTCTAAAAAAAATCAATTTTCCAACATAAAACTCAAACTAATTACTAGTTTTACATATAAACTATTCTTCACGCAACCCATTTCGTTTTATAGTCGTAATAGCATCGTGCTGGAAGTGCCTTTAGTTCATCATACATTAACTACTAAACTAGGAATTATTTACCTAATCAACCAAGGAACTAGATATGTTGTATTTCATCCATAGAATCAGTCCTCATTAGAAGACGAACGCTTCCTTGCAGCCACCATTAAATCATTCCAGCAGTAAAATTGCACTTGAACCCAAGTCTAGAAGCATGTTTCCAGCATATAGTACTTACTTTGGAAAATTTCTCAATGCTACCTCTTGAAGCAATTACCAAGCTTGACTGGTGGTCGCTTCCTATAAGACGTCTTTGGCCAATTGATTATTATTGACATTCTACTAATGCATATGCACAACATTCCATTATTCCTTCTTTCTACATACAACCCAGTCTTGAATTCATTATTCTGAGAAGTTGCATACTTAAAATCAACTAATCAAGCAAATCGGTCATATTACACGACTCCTTCTTGGGAGATGCGCCGCTCGAATATTCCAATATGGATTCAACTGTCTTTTATTCGCTGCAAGGGATAAATCAGCCGAATCACTGTATCAATTATTCACAATGCTTTAAAGTGCTTTACTTTCTTTTTCATTTATAAATAATTCATCGGGGCGATGTTCTTCATATGCATTTTAAATATTTAATAAATGGATATGCGAGTTAGGTTGACCGAGCAAGTGATTCACAATCAAGATGGGGTAAGAAATGTATTATTTATTCAGAGACAGATTTGCAACGAATTGCCCACCGCAGTGAATATCGATCAGATGCGCTGACTCTATATAAGGGTTTATTGTAGAGGCAAGTGGCTTCTTTGTTTCGATGCAACTTTAGAAAATTAAGCCACCGTAGAAGTTAATTACCATCTGTTCCGGAAAGCAGTTCCCCTTCATCTAAAATTACAATTTATTGCGAATTTATCTCAAGAGAACATTAATTGGTGTTTTTCTGCACATTAGTTCATGGCAGAGCGAATGAACACTTTATTCTGTAGTAGTTGAAATAATATCCCATTAATTCATTTCTCAACTGCAAGATTCCATTTATCCTATCCCGTAATGAGCTCAAAAATGCTAATCGCGTTTTATTGCAACTCTTTACAGCACCTTAGAAGTAACGAAGTTGCAACCATTAATCATAATGAATGGTTAATTCATCATTTGTGAAGAATTGCAAACTTAATATGACTAATAGGCTTTCAATTGTGAGAACACAACGCAGTTGAGAAGAAACGTAGAAAACTCGTAAATACTCCTAATGAGTTCTGTTTTTTCATTAATCAGCAAATCACTCAGTGAGCATGCCACAACGCAGATTCAGCACGATGTAAGAAAAATCGTTCGGAACCAAGACTTTCTAGACTTTTTAATGATTCATCTTACACTTTTGATCTGATTTGTTAAAAATTTGTATCTAAACTGAAACATTTTCAATTGAATTAATCTTTACATCTACTCCTACTTGGCACCATGATTTGTTGAATCAATTTCTAAGCCATCGGCAATATCTCAAGTGCATCATTTCTTCTCACTACACGCAGCCATGCACGAAATTCAAAAGAAACTCATCCATCATTCCTAGAAGTATTAACTGGAAATAACTACACAGAACCCATATCAACCTTTTCAAAGTCAGGTGGGCACGTTTTCGGAGTTATTCTCGCCGTGTGACACGGTTACAGCACTATTAACTCTGGCCCGACCTAATTACCCACACAACTAAACTATTAAATTCCTACAGGTACGGGGACGTTGTACAAAAACCATAATAACAAGAATAATTTAGTTTCCTCCTTCTCAAGCCGAATGTACATCCACCCCATCTTAGATCTCTACATATTTTTATATAGAAAGGTTGAAAAATAATTACACCATATTTCAAAGAATAACGAATGAAAAAAATTCATTGCACGATATTCCCGCTTGTCACGCTACGAACTTTTTGTATTAACGCAACATAATGATTTGAACACGACCCCTAGACGATTTTGGCAGGAGTGCTTAGGGTAATTCCAACCGCAAGACTCGATTTGATAGGAAAATACCAGGGAAGGGAGGAGGATTTTGGAGGAAATTTTGGAAATTTATTGAAGTCAGATTTATTGAACTAAACACGAAATAGTTTTTGAGATTTTCGAATGAACTCAGGGAAATTCCCCTGACTATGAGCACTGGAGGCATTTGACGAAATGTTCATTATCCCTTGCCATTCACGCATTGTTCATGGAAGCAATTTCACCCACCCCATCAAAGCTAATTGAAAACTGAAGTTGGGAAAAGAGAAAAGTAATTATCTCTTCAAACATTCAGAACAAATTAACAACACAAAAGATATTTTAAAACATTAAAACTAACTCTAAGGAGCCACCCAGTCTACATTGCGAACCGGGCTAGCAACTAGATACAATGGCGTGTGATTTTCCTAAGTAAATAAAGGGGAAAGTTGAATGACACAAGAGCCTTGGAGACTAATACATTCGTTCTATTAACTCGGATAAAATGTGGCATGTTTGTAGGTTCCATTAGTGAAAATACTCCTTTCAAGCACGATACTTTTATTTGTTGAAGGACTCTTTTGAAATTGTCTACTTTCATTTCGGTAGGAATCTGATACCTTCTGGAGCTTTTACGTAAGAAATCTTATAACCTGATACCAGAGCTAGATTTTTATATCTACTGGAATTGAAGTCCTCAATGTGTAGTTATATAGGAGATCCGATTGTATGCGAAAATCTCGGTTTTTTAATTTCAGAACATTTGTTGGAAATGAATTTTCCCTGCCTTTTCGCTCCCTAAAACCTGAATGTTCAGAGGACTATGAACCTTCCCAAGCACAATACTTTCATGTTGGCTCCAAACATGTAGGGGCAAATGCAACATTTGATGTACGTGAAGTTAGAAGTAACTTGATAGTAAAGTGAATTAGGAGAGGATACAGAATAACTATCATAATAAATGATGATAAGACAAGCTTAGAAAGCGCTCGCTAAAAAAAAGATAAAGAAAAGAGCGCCTTACTCTACCGAACTTCTGAGATGAGGTGGACATTGGAGTCGACCCACCGGATTCATCCCGCCTAAAAGAAGGCTAAGCACCGAAAATCGATAATATACCCGCGGGAATATTGAAAGAGAATAACTGCCTGAAGAAGAAATTGGATTGAGTAAAACATGATTGCGTTTTTTGCAACAGATGATGTTGGTGCAATTTTGACACCACTAGGATCTTTCATATACGTTTGTCATGCAATGGCTTCAGTTTCGTTTTTAAGACAAAATTAAGCGATTTTCGTAATACTTTACTCTTTTACTTCTGTGAAGGCTAGAAAGCGATAAAATCCGTAAAAAATTGCGTGAGAAAACGTCAGTACTAAAACTGGTTTAAGACTTAAGATATTGATGACAACAAAATCATGGCAGCGATATTATGATTATTATTACAAGTCAGTCCAAAAAGTAGCCACTTGCACCGAAAAAAAACGTGGATACTTAAACAACCTCAATTTCTGGGTTACAAAGTCAAATAGATTCATTTCAAATGTCAAGAAATCGATCCTTTTTTAAAATGGTTGATAATTGCTAATGAAAAGTGGATCATTTATCAGAACGTGTTACGCCAACGGACTTGATCCTGATGTGAGTATCCGACCCAAACCACTACAAAAGCAGAACTTCATCAAAGGTTTGCTATCAATTTGGTGCGATTAGAAGAGTATGGTGTTTTTTGAGTTCACATCAAGCAACCCAAAGATCAATTCGGAGGAGGATTATTGGCAATTAGATAGTTTGAATGCATATCATATTCAAAAACGCCCGAACCTCGTCAATTGCAAAGGAGTTATGTTGTTGTGACAATACGAAACCAAACACATCTTTCGAAACCCGTCAAAAATTATTAAGGGGGTCATCCCGTGTGAAGGCCTTTTTTTGGCTTTTTTTCGAAATTTTTTGTGAAAAACTGGATCAAGATACAAACACGAATTTTTCACCATAGATCTGTTAATATCTTGAGCGTGCATAGTAATTTTTCCAGCCCGATCACATAGTTCGTTATTGAAATACAGAGGAATTTATACACCCATCTCCAAAAAAAGGTGTTTTCTGCTGCCACGCTAGAGGGCGCTGTGATCATTTTAGAGAAAAAGTAAACGGCATTTTAACGTACAGTCTGCAAACTAGGATTATTGAAAATATTAAAAACTAAAATTTTGGTGCCGTGTTAAACTTTTTTTTTTAATTTTGGTGTTTTTTACGGCTTTTTCAATGAATAAAAAAAAGCTACTGAATGAATCGCAATTATCCTGGCTTGCGGACCGTGGAAATATGTTCTGAATAAGTCGTGAAAATTCCAAAGAATTTCGTTGGATAGATTTTGGACTATGGTGGCAGCCGATTTTCGACATGCGATTTCGAGAAAAATGCATTTAAAAAGTAGAATGTTATTTTTAGCCATAAAACCTGAACTGACCATTAATCTGCTATACTTAGTCCATAAACCTTCGGTGGCTTCAATTCCTGTCCTTTTAGCGTTCGAACGACATTCGGACGGATAAATACGAGCTTTCTTACGGCGATCGACATAAATCTAGCACACGATAATTTCCGCACGGCTCCGAATATCAAAAATCACTTTGCCCATATATTCTACACTATATCTAGATACAATTGATGCCACAAAAAAAATTCGATTCCGACAGACGGGATGACCCCTTTAAAGTTTAGATCGGATGTACTGCCTCACTCAGCATATCTGCCTAGTCTAGCGCAGTTAGACTACTACTTGTTTAAATATTTTTAAAACGACTTGAATAGAGTAACGTTAAATTCAAATGAACCGATAAATGAGCACATTCTTCAGTTCACTAAAAAATGACAAACTTGATAACCGTTTGTCAAAACGAAAAATATATCATTCATTGACCTTTCATCTTTATTGAAGTAAATGTCTTTGAAAAATATACAAAAAAAGCAACGACTTTTTACTCAAACCAATGCATATCTATTCAATCAAAATGACGAGAAATTCCAACAGAATCGTGTGAAAGCATCGTCTGTTGAAACTACTGCTGTGTTCGACCTACAAAGTATTACTCTGGGAAACAAGCCCGACCCCTAAGAAAGTCATCAGGAAGTACTAGAGCGGATTCAGAAATGGACGTTTAATAACAAATCTTCTCTTTACCGTGAAACTAGTGTTCGAGACGCGCTGGAAATTCAATGTCTACCGCTGACCTTAGATGATCAATAATCAATCAGTCTGGCATCAGTCAGAATGACAAACATGGCAAACTGATCGTCTAGGGTATTTTTATGGCAGTTATCATTGTGTTGTTAGTCTGTGACACTATGAAGGAGAATAAATAATACCGGCCAACCACCAAAAACTTTTCATAGTATTGGCTCTCCCCTGTGTTTTCCGATAAGCTGAATCCGAAAATTACATACCTTGTTGAGTAATATTTGTTTATCGGAAGTGTGGACTTCACTAAAGTCCGAACCAAAGGGAGTATCTCTGCGGGACTGGACATCAGCGTTTTGGAAGATTAATAAGCTCAAAAACAAGTAGGTATGAAAGGTTCTGTTGATTTTTCATGTAACAATAATATATAATAATACTTGGGCACACGATGGTTCCATATATACATAGCTCGCAGTGTATTGAATGTTTTCGATATTCAATTCGATGTGATACTGAGGTTTAATCTCTTAGGTAGTAGTAATTTGATGCGAAATAGGCAACGTTGACAACTACCATATAACTTTGTTAACAATACTAGGATCTCTACCAAACTTTTCATTTGTGGGTTACAGCATGTGCGTAGGTGTGGTTGATGTTGAAACCTGCATTGGTGCCTTTTTCGGGAGTTTGCAGTAACTTTTCAAAATATATCATCATTAACATTGTTTGACCAGATATCGTAACAAAGGATATTTTGAGGCCGAGATACCACGTGCATGGATCAGTTTAGGAGAATGGGTCCTTGAAGCAATTGACCCTTTCAGACCCTTGGTTTCCTCCCCTTTGCAACCAATATCAAAACTAATACCTGCTTCGAAAAGTACTAATCTAAACCTTTCATTTGATATCACACGCGGACATATTCGGAGAAATTTGAAAATTTTGCATCCGCCTTTTACGTGAATGGGTACCCCTTCCCCTCTCAACGTACAGCAATGTAATTCATCCTATGTGCAGGGGTTCATAGTTTCGTGTTGATAGGTGTAACCGTTTCTGAGAAAAGTGTGTGTGACAGACCGATAGATAGATAGACAGTGAACTGATTTTAATAAGGTTTTGTTTTCAACAAAACTCTGATTACGAGAATATAGTTCAGTATATGTTGAATACTTCAAATACACACCCATCCATATTTTTAAGGTTTTGAGTGAAACAAAGCTTCATTAAAATCGATTCAATGTCTTCAATTCAATCAATTTAATGTCTGGCCGTCTGGCTGCCACACCCGATTTATTCGGAAACGACTGGGGTTATCATGAAATTTGGTGAGAATATGGGGTCTGTGAATTACTCGAGTTCAAGGAGAGAATATAGTGATGTGAGATATCAAATGAAAGGGTTAGATTCACTCTAGTTTTCGAAACTCATTTCTGATATTGGGTGAAACATGTATGCCCCGAAAAGTGTAACAGATCTCGCTGCCAGAACCTATTCAACCGTAATCTAGAAAAAAATCACAATAGTGCACCTATACAAAATCTAGCCCTCAAAATAAATCCCGTTCCGATATCTGTTCAACTAAAGTTAATAATTACCATATTTACCCGAAAATCCTAGAAGTACATGGCACCATTAGTATAATTCTCAAGTTTGGAAAGGTTTGAAGGAAATCCAACCCTTATTAAAAAAGTTATAGAACGTCAAAATTTTGTATTTCACTTGATTTTATCCCAATAAATGATGTGTATGACGTCATTATCATATAAAGTGGATATATCGAAGAATATTTTGAATTTTTAGCTATAATTTTCCAATTTTCAAGACAAGAGAACACAAAACCGTTGTGCCCGAAACGTCCAACTTCCTGTATTCCGACTTTTTTGATGAAAATCTTGGTGCAATAAAAAAAGAACAAAGCGAACATTTTCACTAAGATATTAAGGAAATGGAAAAATGATATACTTTAACAAGGGACGACTGTCAGTTTTACCCCATTTTAGATAGATCTCGTCAGACACTGCCTCATCATACTTTCTGTCCGGAGGATTTGGAGAGATCATGTAATTCTCCCACCCAGTCATGAGCCTTGGCCAAATGGCTTTAAAGGAGGAGAAGAAGAGAGAGAGTTGCGAACGTATTGGAGAAGCTTATCCGTACCCGTCATAGGCACTAAACCACATGTCTATACTGTTAGATATTGAGGGCTTATGATGTGTTCAGATGAGCTTCGCAAGTCGGAATCATTTAGTGTGAGTACTGCCTAATAGATGTAGTATGGTGGGGGCGTTCTAGCCTGAAAAAATGAAGAGCTTCGCCGCGGTATGAATTAACTACCTGGAGACGTGTTGATTAGAAGGCGAAAGTGGAAGTCAGTCAGACATTGAAAAAGGACGACAACTATATCACATTTTACGCTATGCAATGCAACCCACATGATGAATAACGAGCGGGTTGTTCTACATGGCGCAGACCAATGCAGGAGAAGTGCATGTTTCTCGGAAAATCCTGAAACTAAAGAACGTTGTCAGGAACTGTTAGCGATGACGAAGAGCAAAGTAGTTTATGATAACCATACATATTCAATTTGCAATCAAAATTATAAAGAACTTCATTATTTACAATCCCATCAATCGAATGTTTGATATTAGGGTTACCCTACAAACCCTTCCCAATATTCCGTAAAAATGCAAGATCCTCATGTCGCCCACTGCGTTGCCCAAGACCAAATTCACTCTTTCAACGACCAAAACCATTAAAAATCATGCGCCTGTTTGCATGGCAACTTGACGTAATCGAATGGAACGATATTAATAGACGCTATCACATCACATTACTATAGATTATCATGGCATTTTACCACCAAAATCAGAAGGATTTCCCTCGAGGGGTTTCATATTACTCTGACGTGAACGTGCAGATGTTCGTCCCTTGCTTCAGTCTAACATTTTCATTATGTACGTAACGTACTTCATCAAAGCAGGGGTTAAATTACAGGCGCAGTAATAGCCATCTATGTAGACACAAATAATACCCATGTTTGGAAGTATGCCGTTAGTCAGCAATACTGCAAATATCGACTCTACAATTACAGCTACACAAAGCAACAAAAACGTAAAGCATACGCCACAAATTCAGGATATGAATAGATATGCCAGCAGCGAAACTTCAGCCGAACCCTTAGAAATGTGCCGCTACCATACCACACCTTTATCCGTCGCTTTCGTACATTTTTCACTACAATATTGGTGGTTGAGCTGTTGTAGGAATCACTAATCCAATTAACTTTTTTCATGAGCAGAAAAAAAAACGACAGAAACGAAGGAAATCCTGGCTTGGCGAAAATCGCTCATGACGACGATAAAGGGTTGTAAGCCATATGTGATAAGAGGATGGATAGCAAAAAAAGACAGGGAAACAGGAGCTTAATGAGTCGAAAACAATTAGGAAGTCGTATGCAATTCTGCAGACTGTACCGAAGCCTGAAGAAATTGAAAAGAGAATCAATTGGCAGAAATGGCATGTTGGGGTCGTTCCGGTTGCATCCTGATGGCTGCTCTTCATGGAGGGTTGAAAAGTTGAATTCAGCGTTTTATTTAATTTGATGTCTTTAGGGATTTCGTATATACATAGGGTGCTATTCCAAAAAAAGGGAATATAAAAAATAAAATAAATGAAATGTGAGAATAACATTCAGGAGGTGGACGAAAATCAAATTAACGGTTTTTAGAATTTTAACCTAATCGAATATAGTCCTAATGGCTTGCTATGAAAATCGGAACGTATAAATTAGCCCACAAAACGGCGATTATTCCGAAACCTATACTTATTCTAAAGAGAATGGTTAAAACCAAAAATATGCACAATACATTGTGTGCAGAGTAATTTCATAGCTGAAACTCGCATGCATGACACAAAAACTCAAACCATTTAATTATTTCTGAGTGGAAACCAAAATTTCATACATCCCAATGACTGCGTTTCCACTTCATATGCAAGACCATCATTAATTTCAATAAATGAAAAGTTCTTTGCCCTCAGGTGTTTGCTGTCCAAAATTGGAGTCCATATCTTCATGCATATTTACATGCAATCCTCCATCTACAATCATCATCACCGAAAGTAACTTCCATACTCGTAAATCACGCGATGATGCCAACTATGCCTTCTTCAACATTCATTATATAGATATCGTCATCACGTTCAAATTTTCAACGTCAAAGTCATAGTCAGTGAATAAAATCGTGGATCTATTAATTCCACATGCTTCCATGCCAACTTCTTGCATGTTTGGATTACCCCGAAAAATCAAACATACACGATATTGTTGTAGACACACGTGACTCTGTCTGGAAGCAATAAGCAACAAAGATATGCAAGGAGGTAAGTGAAAAACGTTTTTTGCACACTATCCACAATACTGCCTACGGTCAAACTTTTGTTGAGATATCAACCACGGTCCCGCTTGTTGCGCGTCACTGGAAATATACTATGCCTATGGCAACAATCGGCAGCTTGTAGGTTGACTATTTCTTGGGAGACGATTATACGCAAATCCAAGTGTAATTAACGCAAGTTTATCGGAGAACCTACCTTGTGTGCCTACGAGCTCCACATCATTACCAAAGACACAACTCTGCAAGGAAGGAATCAACACGTTTGGTGTTGACGACTAAGGTCACCCTACGGACAATCCAGAAAACCAGACACACCAGATAAAAGCATCCTTCCTACATTGGAAAATTTCTGAAATTGAAAAACTTATGATCATGCAATCATGCTCGCCACCGTCGTTCTCAACCTCTGGAGCAGATACGTAGGCTGGATAATGGATTGGATTAGTTGCGTTACAAGATAGCAATATCATGATATTATCTTTCACCAAATATGGGCACCGTAAATGTATAAATTCTTATTAATTGCTTGGCAACTTTTTTTAGAGGATATCCGTTCCAATTAGTAGGAGAACGGATTGGGAGTGGGAGGAGGACGCTTTCCAGCAGACCTCAAAACGCATCAAATAAAGATTATTGAATTCGTTATGGAAGACTTGGCAAATTATGGGAAAACAATGAAATTGATGTTGAACGTATCTTTTTATGGTTTCTGGTTCAACGATAGATCAACAGGAAACATGAAATTACATTCTTCCAAAAGTGGTGAATTGAATGAATGAGTGGGTTTGGGTGCGTTTTTGGCAATCAATGGAGACAATGCGCCCATCTGTTGAAATCTTGAGAAAAATGTCGCTGGGAATGTAATTGCATTGAAATTGGAAGGAAATTATCTAAAATTAGAAAACAGGGAAATAATGGGAGGAAATGTTGATTGTGGGTGAGCAAATCTTTGGATGAGATGAGAACTCAACCAAGGTTTCTAATGATTATGTAATCGTACAAAATGCCCAGTAGACTGGAACTTAATTAAGTTATCTCCTTAGAGAGTTATACACTGAATTCAGCCTTTGATGATTCTGGATTGAAGTGTTATTTCAAGACAAGGAAAGTCTTCATGGAAAATATTCTTCGCAGTAGCGCTGAAAACGAAACTGAGCGAATACTATGAAGTTATTCACGTACTTTGAGCAGAGAGCAAGGCTTAGACATGATCCCCATTCGTCTGTGCTAGGGATGGCTTCCTTCCTCCCTCTCACCAACATTATATTATAATAAAACCCCAGATTAGCAGAAGTGAATCTCAACATTGCGGTAATGAAACGTGACATACCGTTTTTAATCTGCTAATGTTCCCACGAGTATTTCTTACATGAGTTCCTTGCTTCAAGTGTCGAGACCGCAATAGTAAAAGTAACTATTATATCCACACATTGTATGTACAGCTTTGCAGACGCTTTTCTTGCATAATTCTTGATTAACCATGACTATTAGCATTACTCGTTGACACCGCAAGAATTATACATATAAGATATACTTCATTCGACACATTTCCCTGGAAGCTTAGGCGTGTGCTGACACACCTTTCATGGCTATGATAGAAATGTGTATATGTACCGTTTAGACGTATAAAGACGGAAAGCAGTAATACGTTGAGATAAAATTAGCGATTTAGGAATGTAATCAGGCAATCCCTTTTTCTGTTGGCTTCATTGAACTACGGCTTATCTGGCAGATGATGCGGGGTCATGATTTTCAGTTGATTAGTTTCACCTGCAGCGATATATATAGAGTAGACAATATATGCAGCCATGAAAAGCAGCAACCCATCAGACTAGCGCTCTTAAGAATTAGTCTGATAGGATTGGGAAGGCTCTTGAGGACAAGGACTAAAATTGGATCATTAGTAAAGCAAAATTGTGATGAAACCGAATAAATATCCTTCGATAAACTGAATTAAACGTCAAAAACTGCAACAGCGAATTATGATTCTGTTTTTAATTGAATTGTTAACCTAGGGTCAAACGGGCTCGACCATATGGTACAGGACAAAGATACTGGGAGGCCACGATTTTCATTTATTTTCCACACCTCTTACACCTCCCAGTTGGCAATCCCGGATAACCACCATGTTAACTAACATTAGCGAAAACGACCTGGCATGACACGGACTTATGATTTGATAAAGCATACGTAATAGATTTGAACTGACAGTTTTACTGTTCACTTCTTTATAGCGGAAATAACGGATTACAGCTGGGGCCCATAATACAATGGCAACAACACTAGCAACAAAATTATGCCGACACATTCGGTAATAGCCACAATTTTTAGAAGCATCAGTAATACACCACGTTTGCCGGTTTTTGTAAATTTGCATGGAGGAGTCTACTAGCACCCCTTTGCAAGAAGCGCAAAGTTTCGACGGTCACTTATTGAAAGGGAAGAAAGTCGCAGAGGAGAAGGAACCTAGTAGTATAAGAGAAAGAGAGTAGCACCGTGGAAGATAGTTTTGGCGATTAATAAGGAGAGACACCATCGACCTCTAAGTCGAAAAGAGGGCTACATTCCCTTGCCGGGAAAAGACAAATTCACTAACCAAGCAAAAACGAACGCCTCATTCGAAAGATAAGGGCATAAGATGAGAGGCTACTTAAGAAATGCGAGACGATCTTACGACAAATGAAGGCTACCAAAAACGGCATAATGGAGATGGAGGAACCTTATCACACCTCGAAAACCGCTGGATTGGAGTTGGAGCGAATCTTCAGCTGAACAAAATGCGGGGTCTTCAGCCAGCTAGAAGCGGAAAAGACAACTGCTAAAGAGAGAACACCGTGTAGATCTGCCGGCAAAGAAGCAGTAAGAAAAAATTTCACGAGGTAGTAACCAAACGAACCAATATCGCTGCTATTTACCCCTTGGCGGAGCATAATGATCAATCACACCTACATGCCATCATTCAAGGTTTGCTGAAATGTGCTTCAACGCCCTCCGGACTTTCTGAGACGCCAGGCACTTTACTATTCTGCATCAATCAGCAAACGGACCAAGCCGCGTCGAAAAAAGGCGAAATGCAGCGACAACAACGTAAGTTAGAAATCGAGAGCTGATTTGTTTCAGTGAGTCCTGTAGCAAAGCGGAGGTCAACTACGACGGTAATATCAGTGCCGACCCGCTACTTTAAATACTGGGCCTAGGGGTACAAAACCGGAGGCTGCAAAAGGCAGGACAGAAACACTTTGTGTTTCAGGTATAGTGAACCTGGGCAAGACTTGCGCGTCGGAAAAATGTTGTTCTTTCCGAAGATTCCGAGGTCTGAAAAAAAACACGACGGTGCTGGGTCTTCAAAGAAAAGTAACAAAAAGAGAAAATTCAAACACAATGATGTACTCTCGATCTGATGGGAGAGATAATGCAAGAAAGAAGATCTGACTTGTTGCTCCTTAACGAGTAGTACCAAGATAGAAGTTCACCATCGTTGTGTGCCGATATTACTGGCACTGTTGCTATCTAGGTGAAGGATACAGCCAACTTACAAGTACGGAGCTATGGTCGAGATGGCTTCGTATAGATTTGTTGTGCGGAAGTTACTTTCCAGTGTCTAACTTACAATGAACGAATCTATGTTCGCTTTTTCGAATAAGCTCGGCGCCTTAGAGGATGAGATTCGAAACAAGAGACTTCTAATGCCACAGTGATAATAAAGAAACCTCTGGTGTAAACCGATTTTTTTGGTAACCAGCTGACATCCAAGGCTCTGTTAATGTCCCTCGGAGCTCAACGAACACAATGTGCCAGGAAGCAGTGCAATATACAAGAAATCGTACATATACATTTTGGTTTACCCCCATCCGAGCTGACGTTGCCGATGAGAGTGGGAGTATTGAGGAATACCTGTAAAAAACTCGAAGAGGCAGTTTTGTCCATGAAGGGCAGAAAAGCACGGAAACTAGTTGGTATTCTCAGTCAATTGTGAAACTTGTATTCAAATATAATTCCGACTTACTACTCAGTGCGTTCAGTGCGTATTGATGGAACGAAGAAATCGCAGAGTTCGGCACTACATACTTTCGAGCGAGAGAAATCTGCCAGAAGACCAGAATTCAGCGCGAAACAGGAAGCATACTCAAACCTTCAGCAGACTATATGCACCACCAAGTGGGAATGCTTTAAAGAACTCTGTGCGGAGGCAAACTTAAACCCCTGCGTATGTAGTTGTTATGAAGATGAAGGGGCGAACATCACAATTTCTGGCAGGTATCTGAACATACCAGCTCCAAACAGATGCAATGAATAGCCCTAAATAATAACTTCATGGGGGATTGGCCTGTCAAATTGTCGCCGATGGCGTGATTTGAACTACTTATAGTGATTTTACTGCAACTTACGAGCTACATTACAAGCAGTCGTCAAATGTGATTTTTATTAACTACTTTTCAACACTAAAAAACACAACTTGCCCTTGGTTGAGTTCGATCAACCCTGAGAACACACAAACATGATGTTGCTTAACACACCAATCACATGCAATGTTGAATTAATCACGACTTGAATTAGATTGCAAACGAATTACCCTAATTTCTAAGCAAACTTCAAGCGATTACAATTGCTAATTTTCACTTTCATTAAAGTAAAATTACTATTTCCCCTCTAAATCGCCGCAATCATTCTATGATAATGCACATTTCCTTCAAGTGCTCAGCCCTATCATCATACAATCTTAGTGTAGTTCCATATAATCACAGGTAATGAGGGCATACTCACGAACATATGCTAGGATTCCTCATTGTTTAAGAAGCAATTTTGCTTAAGCCAGCAATCATCTTAACAAGCATTTCTCTTGCTACAATCATCGATTTCATCTGAAATCCAGACTTGACTGCATAATATCAGATACTTTTTCTCAAACTTGCCAACCGTATGTATGAAAAAAACTGGCAAAAGTGCTAGAGTGACTAATTTGCTGGGAATTCAGCTATTTCCGAAGCGAACTGAGCTCTGGGGGTAGGTTGAAGGAACTCACTCAAGTGTGGCATTCGAGATATATACGTATGCACATTAGTAACAGTGTATAAACAGATGGTGATCTTTAATCTGTATTTACTTTAAGATGTTTGCAAAGCACTCGCAAATTTATTTCAGGCTGGTGCAGAACTCAGCTTGTGAAAGTGTCGTGGAAATGTTAATTTTGACACCAACAACAGGAACGCTGCCTTGGTGTTACCACTTGTGTGTATCTTTAAACAACTTCAAGTCAGCAATCTCAAGGTTTAAGTATTGGAAGCAGCTTGTGTCAGACAATAAGCTAATTGGCGTAGAGCTACATCTAATTTTGTCCCATCAATTGGCTACCCTATCCTCAGCAGCAAACGCGAATTCAGCTTATAATATGCAGAAATTGCAAGCATACTCAGATCATCCACAAGATCTTGCCATCATTACGAGAAATTACCGCTTTCTTTATTTCTTATTGCCCAACTCTTGTATGCAGCAGCAAACAACTAGAACTTGCTTTGGGTTGTTGCCCTATTCCAGCAACTCGCAACGAAATAAATCGGGAACTGGGCAATTATAAAAGCCACTCCAGCTGCTCTATTGCTGCAACTCCTATGTACAACAAGAAAATTATATTTTTTATGTCGTTGTAGCTGTTTCTGATTGCCTTTCTTTCGAGAGTGTCTAGTACTGCTGCCAGCCAGGGCAAAGACTACAAAATCCACTTGCTTGTCCGGTACTTTATACTTTGGCGAGCAAATAAATCAAAAAGCAATACCAACATTTTTTCGTAGATGCTCTTTCTACAGCAATAGTCAAGATATATTCTTAGAAAACCGCTAAGAAACGTCACGGTCCATAAAGCATTTTGAGGTTTTAGCTTGGAGAAAGGAAAGAGGTAAGGCCACGGTGGCTACTGCTGCTTCGCCATCAAGAAAACAGCTCTTTTATTGGATCTGGGCAGGCATGTACTAATAAAACGCTTCAATGACTCCGAAATATGTTTTCTCAAAAGATTGGCTAGAAATTATTTTCGAAGCGATACAACGGCAAATGGACGCATCGCGTTATGGTTGGGCTTGTTAATGCTATTTTTCATACATATGTAAGTTCCATGCACTGTTAGATTGGATGCATACTTGCTTTTTGTTAATCTTCTTTGTATCTTGATGAAAAGATATCTTAAATCATTTCACGTCATGAACCAGCGAGACTGTTGGTAAGATTGAAGGAAATATGCCTCCTTCTCTGGTTGAATTAATAATTACGACGACGATGCCATGCTGGGTACAGGAACGTGACAGGAGAGAGGTGAAAACCAAAATGACTAGCCAAAGTCAAGATTGTTACTCGTGAATCCATACACATGTATACCATGTAGTCATTAGATGACTAGAACGTTGATTTTTTTCAGAGTTGCGATACAATGGAAATTTTTATGAGCTTATGTTTGTTAAATTGGATTTTATCTGGTGTTAAGTGCAGTTCAACAAGATTCAAGATATTCTTGAAAGTATTGAGTGTGAAAGGGGAACAGAAAGGAATGTTAGAAAGTTATCAGCAACTATTTCCTGGAAGTGTGCTATTTTGGTCACTTTTCAGATACAATTTCATCTTTCTTGCATTGCACCAGATGTTTTTGGTCAGTTGAGATATTCAGACCTGCAGATGGAGAAAAAGTGTTCCCAGTTTTCGTTGAAGTTTCGTTGAAAAGATATATTAACCAAACTCTTGGTGAAGAAGATATTCTAGCATTATCATTTGAAGAACTTAATTATTCATAAAACAAATGTCTAATAATCACCATTCACTTCCATTAGACAAAACTTCACTTAAAAGCATATTATTGGTCTGTTGACGGCTCAAGGAAATTAGTGAATATTAAAGCCAAGAACCAAGAAATGTACGAAAGTAATGACCATTTTTGTGCTCGATTAAATCGATAGATATCTAGAACTTGATGAAACTATCACATCAGTGTTGGACTCCCTCAACGGTAAACCGCTGGATTACCAACTAAAAACCTCTCCACCATCAAAGAACTAACCGGGAACCGTTCGGCACATTACTTCGGGCTAGTGCATCGGGAGCCTTAAAGTCAGGGAATTCTTTTCAACAACGGGAGGAGAGAGGGAGAAGGAACTTTTTAGTTAAAACAACCCTCTATTTGTCACATTACCTTCCGCACCAGAAGATGGATACGAAGGTAATGTGCAAGAAGGCTCACTCTGCTAACGTTCCTTAGAATCTGTCTGACAATGTGGTAGCCCAGTGTATCTGAATAAAACTGCTGACGAATCCTATATCCCACCTTCCGCGAAAAAAAAAGTGCGATCGCCATCGTCCACCACATTATTGAAGAACGTGCCGTCTTGCGCAGGTCATATTGTATAGTTCCATGTCCGGTTAGAAGCTGTGAAAGAAAGCAGCCAACCACCATGTTTGTACGCGATGAGCTCCGCAATTAATCTACAACTAACTCCTTTCATGCCTCTCGCATACGGTTGCAGATTAGTTTGTATTCCTTAGTAAAGATAGTGACGCTCCCATATTTGTGCAAGGCGCTTACGATACCCCTACTGGTCAAAAGCATCCGTTCATACCTCCGCAACATAGAGCAAAACAAACTGCGAGAGCCCCAACGCTGACCTAGCTAGGTCGAAATTCCTGCTGCAGCCTCGTTCGTTAATTCAAGGCACTTTACCATTGGCTTTATGCTATAATCATTTCGCTCACCAACACGTGATGAAGGGACGGAATTATGTTTTTAAATAAGATGATCACTTCGGTTTTTCCAGCGTAAGATTGAAAGCATGGGCTATCATCCATCCACTTACCAGCCACATCG
Source organism: Hermetia illucens (assembly GCF_905115235.1). Taxonomy (NCBI): domain Eukaryota; kingdom Metazoa; phylum Arthropoda; class Insecta; order Diptera; family Stratiomyidae; genus Hermetia; species Hermetia illucens. Next base: position 63,179,460 of record NC_051849.1, on the reverse strand, counting down.
ATATGCGCCTGTTTCACAATACGTCCAAAAACAAGTGCCGCAACATCACCGACCTTAGGATGAAGACCTTCGCCACCACCAACGTGATCTGAAATCTGATCTAGTCCTTTTTAGAACAGGGAGCGATCTCTCACGTAATCCCCCAATATCCGCGATAAATAACCGGAAACATGAAAATGATTATCCGGTGTGGTTATCTGTCATCATCTTAGGGTATTGAAAGCGTTTTTAGCATCGAATGGTACCCGATACCTCCGTGTAATGGAATATACCGGTTCGTTTATATATGTATATCGCAGGATTTCCATTTGTGGATGTGATTTAATCCGCTGCAACTAGGGCACATCAGCACTAAAAATGTTACGTCTGATGCGTCTATAGGCGGATCAGTCACACAGAAATGTTCCGTTGATCCCGCTTCCGCATTACAGGATGGGCATGTATCATCTGGGAAAATGCCTATTCTGAACATATGCCCAGCTAGTGAATTATGCAAGTCTTCCTGCTTTTCTACAAGACAAACTTTGCAGCAGTATGTTTGTTTGATTCTAACAGGAAAAGTTTGATGCCTCTAGCAGCATTGACGCTGTGCCTACTGCCATTATGGGAAACTTGTTTCCAGGCTTTGGTGGCAGTATTAGTCAACGCTACTATCACTTCAATGGCTGGTTCCGGTCCAATGCTTCTACACTACAATGAACAGGGTTGAGTATTGAATCTAAAAATAGAGTTCAATCAATTTCTACAGTTCTGAACGATTTTCGAAGTGACCAAAGTACTGCTGGACGCCCTCAACAGAGCTTGATTATCACTACAGATGCGCACGCCCTTCAGCTGCTCGTCAATCACCTAGATTGGTGCCCGTAAGATTGGATACACTTCAGCCTGCAAGACTGTTGCATATAATCCCAAACGAAAAGCTCACCTCTGGTTTTCACTCAAGAGATAAACTCTTGCTCCAGAACCCTGTTCCATTTTTAAGCAATCGGTGAGGAAGATTTCCGTATATCCCGCCGCGCATTGTACTTGGACTTCCCAGTTTTCTCTTCTTTTCAGCATAACTTGATACCTCCTATAACGGGAAACTGTATTCACTTTAAGCTATTGAACCTTTGATCTCGTGAGCTTCACGTACCGTGAATCCTTTCAATTTAACTTGAGTTGAAGACATGTGAAGGTATTATTTGTTGTGAGGGTGGGGGCCCTTTTTATTAGCAAACCCCATCTTTGTTACGATATACAGTTTTTATTTTATCAAGAAATTGACAGCAATAGTCATCAGTTGACTTTTTCAATGGTCGCAGAGGAAGTCAATTAACTCCTGTATGCTAGTGCACCAGCCACTTTTTATTTGCATTGTTGATGGTTTTGTTATCAGTTTCTATCTAAACCGACGATATTTCGCTCGGCATGATTCATATCCATTTCGGGTTTTCGAATCAATATAATTGGAGTCAACAACATTAATAGCCGCTGCCTATCTTGCTGCTCCGCAGGGCAGAAGTAACAACGAAACCAGAAAAATATTAAAATAGACGCGCCCATTGACAATATCACACTTTAAACTGATTACCCGCAGCAGTATGAGGCACAGCAAATTTAATGATAGTATCATTTGAAAATAAATATCAAAATTGACTTTATTTGAATAACACTGAATAAAGGAGCCCGGATATGAGTCGCGTGAGCGATTGTACCAAGCTCCATGAAAATTATGGACTGGTGGTTTTATGATGAAAGCATTATCTCAGGATGATGTAGGAACGATGGAACCATTGAACAGTCAATGGTAGTGCAGTGGAATTGTCGCGTTAATCCTTAACATACTAAGCTCTTGTCATCAACGTTGCTACTCTGGAGCACATATAAAAATCATAAAAATGCATAACAAAATCACTTAAAATCTCTCTGAAATCCGTCCATCCCGTTGCCCTGGATTCGAAATCGCGTTCGTCGTGGATATTTCTGGGTTGCGCCTCTCCCGTTGCTATAGACTTATAACTTGCCCAACATTAAGTGTAATAATAATGATACTGAAAAACAGTCCCAATGAAAATCAGATGGTAATAGGACAGTTGCACTTAGGACTGAACAGGATATGTACTCGATAAGATTGCTAGCGTCATAACGCAACAATGGAAACTATCTTATTTAACAAAATAAGGAATGGTTTAAACTGCTTCCATATTCAATGAATTGCTTAGAATTTTCCTGAAAACTTAGAATAATTAAAGATAACAAATTCGTCGAAGCAATAACCAAGATTCCTTTAAAAAGATAACAGTCATAACATTGCCTTCCATACCAATACAAGCTACCTATCCAATAATTATCGGATTATCCAAGATGTCTAGAATAGATACTTAGGAGAGAAATAGCATCTATCCTGGTAGGAATTCAATTCACTTCTCGTATAGATATGATAAACTTCAACAAAGTCATCAACATTTGCCGAAATTCTAAGTTAATGAAATTCTAACGAAAATATTCCACTCTACTCCGCAGTATGAACGAAAAACATTATTTTTGCAACGATCCTAATTCCAATTTGTCATCTAAAACTTATTTGATGCATTCATCAGGAGACTTGCCAACTTCTCCAACTACTCACAAACATGAAAACCCCAAATGAAACTTTCCCGTCAGCACTAACAAACATCAAAGACGACATTGTGCAAAAAAACCCCAGTCGGTATGGGCCACATAAATCTTTAAACTCCCAACGAAAATTCCAATTTTCTAAAAATCCATTATCTGCTGCTACCTGCACATCTCACGTACCTGGAGAAAACTCCACCAAAGAGAATTCTCTCTCCAGTTCCACCATCCAGCATCCTGCAGGACTGCAGTACGTACTAGTAGTTTTTCATAAAAGGAGGAATGTTTGGAGAGCCTTCCCTGCAGGCTACTTGAGTCACGAAATACTTTTTTTGAGAAAGGAGTTTTCATTGGACAATTGATTTTTTCCGTCTTGGTTTGTTCCCTTTTGTATGTTCTAGACAAGCCATTTATAGGCATAGAAATTCGTAATTGTGGTTGATGTGGGCCTCGTTTCTCTGTTCATACGCCAAGTGGATAAATATTCAAGACAATCCTGAAAGCAGTGAATAAGGAAGAATAGAATTGGCAGAATTAATAAAAGATAAACATTGAAGCATAAAGACAACACAAAGTTTGTACCCTTCATGAAAAGCTAGAATGAGTTTGATTTACATAAAATATGACTCAAGCTTCTAGCCTACAACTTCTGCCTTTGACATCTAATCATTTTGTGAGAAGCAATTAACTAGTTTTCATATGTCTGTCCATGATTGTGTGTTTTTTCAATAAATGAAAATTGCAACAAAGCAATTATTAATTTCCACGTGATAGAGGAACTACTAATAATTGAACTAGCGATTTATGTCCTTTACAACAATGAAACTAACACAAATGAAACTAAATTTATGTATCACTATCATTCAATTGAATACTCATATAGGAATGAAATTCAGTATATTTATGGTAAGACGAGATCATTTGGCCACCATTAGCTTTTTAAGCAAATATAGCAAGATTCTTAGCAATATTATCTGGTGAAGTAAAAAGTTTTTAGCGGCTAGATATCTTTAGTGAGCCATATCATCATCATAGTGACTGTTGTAGTAAGAGCATGGCTGCAGAGTCCAACCGGCTCAGATCTTCATTCCCCCTACAACTAGAGATCTCCTTGCGGCCTTCAAAGAATGTGTCCGTAACCTGGCTCAAGCTAGAGCTGAGAAATCGCAAAGAAAGTGCATGATGATGATTTGTACCTCTTCTCTGTAATTTCGGCAATGCGAATTGTAGGGTATGCCGAGTCCGGCGGTAGGGACTCCTAGAGGCCAGTGCCCTGTGCAGACCATCGTAATCTTGTATGTATTTGCACGCGTCTAGCACAAGAGCCCTTGCGATTTGGTCTTGCGATCGTCAACTCGTGCATTCCCGTCTATGTTCCTATGACCGGGAACCTTAACTTTTGCCTGTCGGTCAGAATGGCTCTGCTACGATTGAGAGAAAAAATTCGATACATTCTGCAGTATTGCTTCAACCAAGGAAAGAGTAAGCAAATAATTTTGTTTGCAGTTTATAAACCCCACACAGTATTCAATCTCACAGCAAAGCAGCAAAGTGGTAATATAGATGCAAAAGATGAGGCACGCTCTGATAAGCCAACCGGGGCAAATGTCAATAAAATCGTGGAAATCATTCAATCAGACCGGATATAAACACTTATTTCATGGTCGAAGAATTGAAAATTATCCAGAAACCAGTTTGGAACAGTTTGCATAAGGCTATTTTTGAAAAGAAACTCGATGTATGGGTACCACAGGAAAATGAACTTTCTGGACTGAATTAACGCCTGCGATTCTTTGCCGTAATGTAAAGAAATCAATCCATTTTTAAAGCAGACTAACGACCAGGAAGATACTACCGGCCGTGCGATTGCAGGGTAACCGTCCATTACGAGCTCCTTTTATTCACCCATCACTCACTTCTGACCTTTACTGGGCCAATAAGAATGCTGGCGTATTGCATCAAGACAACGCCAACGCCGCTCCAATTATTAACGATGCGCCAGAAGTTCTAAGAGCTTGTATGGGAAGTTAAACTGCATCAGCGACACAGTCCAAACCTAGCAGCAATAGATTAACACCATTTTGAGCTAAACTGGCTTTAAGAGAGACTTCTCAAAATAGTTTTTTACCAATAGGGATGAAGGCTTCTTCAATGGTCTTCAAAAAGGGCAGGAGAACCGCAAAGAACAACCTATATTAAAACACAGTGTTACTGGGGTATCATTGAAATTTATTAGGATGCACATGTCTTGGCCTGATAAGAAACAAAATATTATCATTCCAGATGAAAAAAGTTCAATCTGGTTGCTCTGATAGCTTCCAGTACTTAGGAAAAAGCTTACTTTTCCACGAAGGCACACAGATGCAAACTCCATTATGATAAAAGAAACCAGCTACTTAGATAAGCCGTAAATAAAATTTAAGGCATTATTGCCCGTAAAAATCTGCTAAAAGAATGATTAAAGTTCTTGTTTGTTTTGTGCTTTTATGCATTTTCATATTCTGCTTAGGGAACCGTTTAGGTTTAGTTCTGGCTAACAAATCCCCACATGGCCTTCGCTTACTTAAATCCGAATTGATGATATACCAGGATTTTCCACCTGCTTATCTGCAGTATTGCCATCCCGGGGTACGCAAAAAGGATGGAGAAGATTAAGGAAAGTCATAAATGCTAAAAAAGTAAAAATATAAAAACCCCAAACAACTTCACTGGCTTCGGAAAGCAAAATAGAGAACTATCATGGAAGTAGACGATCCGCACTAGCATTTCCTGGGAAGTAATATTCACGATAGCCCTACAAAAACAGGGGCAAAAGTGGAGTCAAGATCACTACTGCAATTGGGGCAGCAAAATCTATGTAAGATTTCTCCCATTTAGTATTCAAAGATAAAGATTGCAGTATCTTTGCACAGAAGAGATAGCTTTGACCTATTTTACAACTTTGCTAGTAATAGTGCGACTTCCACCAAACTTGACAGTAGCAGGCTCTATATTATAGCCTTAATTAGTGCAAATTTTCATGATTCTATGATGTATTTAACAGAGGGGATTCAATTTCTTTAAAATACGATAATATACTATTATTTACTTCATTTGACCTGGTATCGGTATGGAGGTACCTTAGGGCCTAGGCACCGTCTAGTGGCAGCCTCATATTTTTTTATAGATTTTTGGGTACTAGTAGTGGTAGTTTCTGAGAATGGATCCGTAAAAAAAATGATCACCTCTCAGATCCCGCTGAAGTCTTCCAACACCTCAGGGTGAATAAATCTGTGTGTCGCCCGTTATTCCTCGTTACAGCGATCTGAAGAACATTGCCAACGTAAAGCAAGTGGTCGGAAAATAACAGTAACAACGCCAAAAATGAAAAGGGACACCCAGAACTGATTGAAATCCACGCCAAATTGTTGGATAAAATGGCTGTCGATACTGAGTACATAAAAACTTCGACCATAGACACTTTAATATGACTCAGCACCGTTTCGCAAAACGGATATTGATTCAAAGGTGCTTGCATTTCTGAATTTCCGAAAATTACGACTGTTCCTTAATCGTTGAAGTCTTTCTTTGGACAATCACAAACGACAGTAGTTTCGTCCAGAGCAGAGACAACTTATCAGGCGGAAGTTTCTCTGCAATTAGTCCGCTCTGTCGTCAAGTGGATGGCAGATTCAGGATCCCCTCAATTTCAAAAACAAATAACTAGTTCAGCTTCGTCCGACTTAGGCCTGAACTCCTATGCCGTTTTGAAATTGAATATAATTCGCAACCAGGGCACGTTTACGAAGAAATATAAGTGAGCAACCATACCCTTGAACCGCTCCAGTCACGGTAGTTCCAAAGTTGAGGTGAGATAACGTCTGATGAGTTCCCTCTGCCCTGCACGAAACCGTAGTTTGTAGTAGTAGATTGTTGAAAAAAATCCTGGATTCCAAAAACAAATAATCGATTATAATGATTTTGTGTAGATAACCTCTTCGCTCAGGAAGACCAATAAAAGCTGACGATGAAATAAATGATTGCAGAGCCACTAAGCATTGGTTAATCAACCATTTATAACCATTTGAAAACCCTCTGATTCGTAAGGACCTTTACGTTTGCATTCCCGTGAGCTGGAGAAAACTCATTTGGTGCAGCGTCTTACCATCTGCAATACGCTCCTCAGACGTAAAGAAAACGACCCATTTTTGAAGAATACTAGCACTATCGATGAGAAATTGAAATTGAAAAGATATTAGAACAAGAGTGATGAACCACACCTCATCAAGGTCGAAAGCAAACATTTATCAGAAGAAAGACATGCATTTCAATCTTCTCTACCAAGGAATCAAACGATTTATACAGAGAAAAGTTGGACGAATAGGATGATGCAACCAAAAAAAAACGTCCAAAACTCGTCAATCGCAAAGGCGTTATATTCCATCACGACATCAGACCACACAACAGTTTTGGTTATCATCATCATCAACGGCGCAACAACCGGTATCCGGTCTAGGCCTGCCTTAATAAGAAACTCCAGAAATCCTGGTTTTGCGCCGAGGTCCACCAATTCGATATCCCTAAAAGCTGTCTGGCGTCCTGACCTACGCCATCGCTCCATCTTAGGCAGCGTCTGCCTCGTCTTCTTTTTCTACCATAGATATTGCCTTTATAGACTTTCCGGGTGGGATCATCCCCATCTAGTGTTGGTCATCCGTCAAAAGTTTTTGGAGCTCGGTGGGAATGTGTTGTCTCATTAACCACACTCCCATGATATTCCGCCTCCAGGCTAGCATTTATTTTACTACTTGTATAGCCCTTTGAATGGGAAAACATTCGATCCTGGCAAAGTGAAAATAGCGAAAGGTCATCGAACAAAATGGTCAATACATTTATTAAGCTTGTGTTCTTTATATGGATTGCACAATAGGTACCATTTCATTAGAGACTAAAATAATAATAAACGAAGTAACCATTACCTCGCTCTTTTTTGTCCACAATTTTTCCAATTTCATCACTTCAACTATTCCTGGTTCAATTCTCTACTTCACGGTTGTCGACATATTTTGCAATTCAGTTATAATGCACCACTTTGCAATATTGAAAATCTATCATCAAAATCATTCTGTTGAGAATCTACGGACGATTCTGAAATTGCATCCGATGATTCTCTTTGCAATCGAAATATTGCAGAGCCCAATGGTCTGACCTAGATTCCCATCTATAAATGATATCGACGTCCGTAAAATCACTATAACGATGCGATAAAATTGCAGGTACTTTTTTGTGGTACTATAAAAAAGTGTTTTGCTTTATATCGATTTGTAGAAAGGATTCATCATCGTCCTTTGCTGAGTGCAAGTCTGAATATTGCGGTTTTTCTCAAGTGTACTCTGAACGGGTATAATTTCCGAATCCTGAAGAAGAATATGCACACAGGAATACATCAATGTATATTTGATATAAATGCATTTCCATTGACAGATCTCAGTAACCTTAAGTGAAATCATTAATGCTGGACGTCTTAGATTTTGCTATATTGATAACAGGTTTTACCCAAAAAAATCGGATTGAACAAGGAATTAATCAGAATTTTCTCCTAAATTATTGTGGATATTCCAAAAAGGAAGATGCTTCATGACATCAAAATGTTAGCAAAATATGTTAACAAAAAGATTCTCGTAAAGAATTTTTGGAGACATAAATCTGCCTCGTTCGAAATTCCTAACCATCCAACTACTAGCATTTGCGAATAAATTTAACCGAACATTTATACCGCCTAAATTAGGGGAATTTGACCTCATTTCGAATTCCGATTCTGTCATCTAAAGACACCAATCTTACAATATATCATCCACACTTATGGTAATGCAGCACAAAAAAATCAGTCATAAATGAAGTAAAACACGACGTCAAATAAAGGCTTTATCTCCATCTCAGATCAATAAATCAAAAGAAAATTTCCGTTTCAGATTGAGCCACACAAACCACTTGGCAACTCGACATCGGCTTTTCCACAGCTGCACAGAACAATCGAGAATTCTTCTTCGTCCGCAGAGGCTGATCATTTTTAACCTGAGCCTCTCCCCGCAATAGGCGTCATTAAGATATTATTGTACTTCAGTTAGTGTATCTTTTGTTGGTGCTGCTGTGTGGGCAAATAAGAGGCGAATCAACCGACAGCGACATTAATTCAATCGATATTCGTAAGAAATTTAGATTTTCTCGCGTACTGAGCTGTACTCGCTGAGGGGCCTATCTCAGATGCCAACCCGCCGACGAATCTCCCGCCAATACAAATTATTTTTTTCTACTAACACAGCTCACCTACCAACACCATGTTTGAGTCATCATCCGGCGAAACCTTGAATTTTAATTTAAAGGAAGAAGAAACATGAAAATTAGAGGAACGTTAGAGAATTATAATCAAGCCATTCGCATCTATTAGGGTTTAACACAAAGGTTACCAGGTACCTCCGCACGTATGTACTCGTGGGTGGATTGGATCAGACGAGCATTAAGAGGTTGATTATTTAATTCAAAAACGATATTCACTATACATCTTACATACATATAAAACTGAATAAGAGTCCGCTATTATCACACATCAAAATATGTCAAACATAGTTTCACAAACAAGCGATTCAGCTGAAGCTAAACGATTTTAATTGATATGCGGAAACGCCAAATCTGTCTAAATAAATTTGATGCTTGACAGTTTTGTGATATAATTTCAAACGTCTCGCTAGTTTCTAAGTGCTACTAGCTTACCCATCCTTTAATGAAATGCACCGTCGAATTCTGTCACTGCAAATTACGCGCTCGCCAATTTGTGCGAAGGCGAAATTTCCATCTCATCAGAGATCATTATTCATGCGAAGATATCTTGTCTTGCTGCATTTAGATGAAGGAAGGAATAGGCGACTGAACCTGAATTAATAGATGCAACTAGGTATTATTAACTTTAATGAAATTTTACCATAAATTGTTGCAGTTCAAAACAGAATAGGCATAATATGGTATTGCATTTCGCAAAATCAGTGTTCGAGTTTAATTAGAACATTCATCTTTTTGATGACCAATCCAAACTCTAGGTTAATTATGCACCCAAGCGATAATTACACTGGAAACTAAAGGAATATTGTATATAGAGAAATTTTACAAAATACAAGAAATTAATAAATAATTTCGCCAACCACACCTCTATAAAAACGCGATACTCTCCCCCAAAACAAGTAAATGTTCTGAGAACAAAAATCACAAGTTGCATGTATGTTAAGGCGTTAACAAATTTCTTTTTTATTTGAAAGGACGATGTACGCCATAATGAATGGAATATGAAATAATTAAAATGTCTGCCACGGCTTGGCAACCTTCAGGGAGTTCGCTATATAGCACATAGGGCCGTCACGCTGAAACCACATATCATTTGCATCCCCATCGTTCAATGTAGACCAACAGCCCTTGGTTATCATAGATCTATAGTGCATGCCGTTGACGTGATGGCTTCATAAAGGCTGTTTTCAAAAAAAAAGTATGGACAAAAGACTTTTTGTACTTTTCTAGCCAATGGACCTGATGTTGGTTGACATCGGTCATTAACTTTGAGCTGCTAAGTCAATTGGAACTTCATCGGGTGCAGGCCCAGGTCACTACGTAAAATTCGCCAAGTTGAAATTTACGACATGACCTAGCAAGAAACTGGTTGTCTCGGGTTCCTGAATTATAGAAAATACCTGCTTCTAATACCAAGCACAATTACAAAATTAACAACCCAATCTTTGGCCTATATAAAAGACCAACTGAAGCCCTACTCAACAGGAAGAGTGTAGGGGAACAGATACATAACTGACATAACAATCTTGGAAATATGGTATATCACACCTTCTCCACATAATAAAGGAGATATTCGTTTTTTACAATTGACGATTTTGGAAGTCACCCCTTGCGACATCCTTCAATTTACCGTCAACCAAGCCTCGACACAAGATCTATCAACACAATCGACAGTATTCGGATGCTCACTAAGAAACATGAGCGCCACGAAATTTAGTGAATCATGGCTGCTTTTTACGTAGTCCTCCCGAATACAAAGCTAAGAAAGGTCCACAAACACAAAATGGATATCAACCAGATTCCAATACGTCCTTTTTTAATATATCAAACATCATGTGGAGCAGTCAAGGAAGGACAGGTGGGGAGGATTCGATACAACCACAAAGAGAGCCAGCTCAAGAAAACGAACCACAGGAGAACCAGCGGAAAAAGTTGGAAAAAGCCCTTTGGAATGGTAGGTGTTGTTGCTAAACCAAAGCAAAAGAGATATGTATTAAAGAGAAGAGGTTTTGGAAGATGTGGCCGGGGCTCGATATCGGCAGCACCAATATCAACTGTATAGGTACGCATAGCAAGACCCCGCAGCGGAGGAACTCATCTGCTAGGAATATACTGTTGTACCACGATCCAAAGAGTAGAATTCGAATTATGATTAGGATGTCAAAGCCGTTCATACCAATTCTATATGTTCCAGTAATGGACGCTGTCATATGGGACGGTTAACATTCACTGCCTCACAAACTGCGCCATTCAAATGATGTTTCCAAAGCCTTTCACAATAAAATCCTCTAGCAATTCATTCAAACTTGGTAAATATAAGTCTTATCGCTAGATCGTTTACCCTGAATGAAGAATTTCGCAGGTTACCGAGAAGTTGCGAGAGATTGCTCGGTTAGGTAGGTTCTGAGAGCGACACCTGTTTCACTTTCTGGGACACACATTTTGATTTCTCACTCCCTTGCGTTTAACCCAGGTTTTGCTTCACACAAAACTTTAAAATGGTATTGATGATCGTTTCTAAAGGTTTTTTGGGCAATCGATTACATCAGAAAGAAGGAAGAATTGTAGAATAGTGAGGCGAAAACAGGTATATAGCATGAGGGGTAATATCGATCCAGTAAATAAATGAAAATAGACAAACTCGCGACTTATCTCTTAGCCAAGAAATGAGGAAAGAGATAGTGTAGAATTAGTTGCAATCGGAGGGAGGTATAATTAACTCTGCTATGTTATTCACATAGTATGTTAGCCCCAAGCCCAGATAAAGGAGGGTTTGAGGCAACATACTTTGTACCATTCTCTGCTGAGATCAGCGAAATGGATGAATAAAATGTAGTTAGAGTTACTCTACTATGCTAAATACTACCTCTCTTGGTCTCAAGCTGACCAAGAAAGTGCATTCAAAGTCGTTAAAAACAAGAATAATCGTGTTAAATATAAAGCTTCGGGAAAATGGTAAGGTATTCACCTAGTCGACGTGGCAAAGTGAACGTCAGTCCTATCGAGAAATCAGCAAGGGACGTATAAACGACGTCAAGATTAATCCGAAAGAAACATATACCATGTCTGCACGTTAAATATTGGCACTATGACTGGACTGGAAAATCACTGGAAAAACAGAAGAACTTACAAGAGCCCTTCAGAAGAGGCGCATTGATATTAGTGCCTTAGAAACTCGATAGTGCGACGGTGAAGATATAAGCTCCTCTATTTTGGTAGCCCATGTACTCAATATGATGTTGGCATTGCTATCTCTTTGGTTTTTCCTGATGCCATTAAAGAAGTCGAACAATTTGTTGATCAGCTGATGAAGCACACTATTATACCAGTTGATCGTACGATTCACTTCTTTACAACATGCGCAACACAGACAGATCGATCTGATTCGGAGAAAGATGCCTTCTGGCAACTACTTAATACAAAGACCTGTAACGTGACTGCCGGTGTCCATATTATCATTGCAGGCGATCATAATGACCCACATGGGGTTAAAAGACAGACGGCAACAGGTCCCGTGGAAAAGGGTTTGGAATACGCAATAAGGATAGCGAGCGAATAGTCGATTTCACAGACACTTACGCCCTTGTATTTGCCAATACCTGGTTTATCAAACGATTATCTCATTTTCCTACATTTTATAATGGGAACAATAAAATGCAAATCGACTATATCATAAGACCTCACTGCCACTGGTTGCACAGCCGGCCCTCAACATAGGCCGTAGATTGCTTTCTCATGAATCAATGCAATAATAAAACGTGCGGAACGCACTGGGCGATTCCGTGAAAAACACGAATTATGAATATCGAAAAATCGTAGAATTGAGATAAAAACACGATCCACAAAGCGGCTTATGCTACCCTCGGTGTCAACAAGCCTGCTAAGCGATTCATCTACCGAGATGCTTGACTTTGAAATCGTGAGATGAAACGTCTCTAAAGCACTCCATCTGGAGTAATTCCACCTGCCAGCGCCACTGAAGTCAACGAAACAAACCAACGAATGAGCAGCTGAGCTCTGGAAGGCGAAGAGTTGGGCTCCAACACCGTGGCTCAGCGAATTCTTCAATCGGGTTATTGGGAAGGGTAAAATACAATCTGACAGCCAAAAAGCACGGTCGTTTCAATATAAAAAAGATCCAGTAGAGTATTCGAGCCATTGATCGACCCGGTTACTGTTCCATACCATGAAGATTTTCGAAAACACGACTCACGACTCCATCCAGATCAGACTTTGGACCGAACAAAATGGCGCAACCGATCAAGACGAGCCGACCCCGTTTCTGAGCGGGACAAAGGCCGAAGAAAAGAGTGAGGTATAATTGATTTCATCGGAGTTCGATTGTTGTGTATGCCACTTTGTCCGGCTTGGTTGTAGTCGAGAAAAACAGGCTAATTTCTCCGACGGTGCTCATCAAACATTGATATTTCGAAAACCAGCTGTCCTCTCTTTCAGTAAAGCTTGGTTTCGATACACTCAGTCTTAGATTAACTGAAGAAAAAGACAACTATAAAATATTGGGTTGGGGAAGAAGAAATGTCGTATTTTGTCAATAGATGACGACACCTAAACATATATTGTGTTATACTTATCGCATCGGGTCATACTATACGGCGATTTGAAGACGACAATCTGTGCTACAAGTGCCTCTTTGACAGTGTTGTGATCGTATGTTTCAGTCTCAAGTTATAGCGCGTTAAAAATGGAGTCTACCAAGCAAGAAATTCGTCATATTTTATAATACATTTTTACTACCTGAGAGGTAAAAATGCAACGAAGATGGACGAAAAAATGTGTGAAGTTTATGGGCCCGATACTGGAACAATTCGTACAGGACAGCGTTGATTTGATCGATTTCGTTCTGGTGTAGTGGATGTTGAAGATACACCCCGTACTGGTAGGCCAATCGTCGTAGAAACGGGTAAAATCGTAGAAATCATCCAAATAGAGCGGGATGTGAGCATTCGCTCCATCAGCCAGAAACTGGATATAGACCATAAAATCGTTTGGAACCATTTACAGAAGATTGGATTCCAAAAAAGCTGGATGTTTGCTTGTCACACGAGTGGACGCAAAAAAATCTCTTGGACCGAATCAATGCCTGCGATGCACTGCTGAAAGGGAACGAATTCGACCCATTTTTGAAGCGGATACTAACTGGTGATGAAAAGTGAATCCCGTAGGACAACCTCAAGCGAAAAAGATCGTGGTCAAACCGCAGCAAGCCGGCCCAAACCATCGCCATGCCCGGATTGATGGCCAGGAAGGTTTTGCTGTGTCTTTGGTGGGATTGGAAGGGAATTATCCACTGTGGGCTGCTTAACTATGGCCAGACCCTCAATTCGGTCCTCTACTGTGAGCAATTCGATCGTTTGAAGCAGGCGATTGACCAGAAGCGGCCAGAATTGGTCAATAGCAATGGTGTTGTGTTCCACCAGGACAACGCTCGGCCTCACATATTTTTGATGACCCCCCAGAAGTTACGGGAGCTCGGATGGGATGTCCTATCGCACCCACTGTGTAGTCCGGACCTGACACCAAGTGATTACCATCTCTTCCGATCCATGCAAAACGCTCTTGGTCCTACTAAGTTTGCCTCAAAAGAGGGTTGCAAAAACAGGCTGTCTGAGTTTTTGCAAATGAGGAGGGAAGGGGTTTATAAGAGGGGGGGGGGAGGGATAATGAAGTTGCCTTCTAAATGTCAACAAGTTTGCGAACACAACGGCGCGTACTTGACTTAAATCGGATAATTCTAACTATGTTAAAGCGTCAAATTTCGATCACAAATATGATATTTCTTTTTCCCCAACCCAATATATTACGCTTTATATCGTACAGTATTTTACTTTTATGATTATAGGATGAAGTCACGAGGAATTGCACTCAATTTCCCAAATATTATATAGTATTATTGACTTTATATGAGCAGATATTGATATGGAGCAATTTCGTGATTTTTCAAATTTTTCGATTGAGTAGTTCCTGAAAATGGCTTTGTGAAATAATTGACAACTCTGTAGCCCCCACACTTTTTTCCCGTTCGAGATGTTTCATTTGATATTTTTTTGTTGAGGGTGTTAGGAATTCTGAGTCCGCATCCACTTGATGGCGGACCGGGCCACTAGGAAAGCAACTTACTTCCTCTCTTGTGGTCCACGGACTACTCTTTTTGGGTGAAACACCCAAGTTCAAAAAGAAGAAGGAAAATTTTTGACTGACGGACCTGGACCTGGACGAAAGGTCATAGGCAACTCATCAGGCGCTGCCTCACCAGGGCAGAAGTTAGGCAGCGTCTGATGAGTTACCGCTGCCCTGGACGAATCCGTCAGTCACGATTTTTTCTTCTTTTTTCATTTCATTTCATTCATGCATGTATGTAAACTCAAAACGCATTGCTTGTGTGAACGTTCACAGTTCCAACCTTGCCACCAAATGCCATATCAAAAGGAGCTAGTTTCTCAGACAAAGGGATGTAACAGACAGATGGACCAACAATGAACAAATTTTAAAATGGATTTGTTTTACACAAAACCTTTAAAAAACCATCATATGGATTTTTTTTTTAAATTTGCCCATTGCTCGCAATGGAAGATATACCAATTATAATATCATGTTCAAGATGGATGTCGTCATTATTCTGCTACGTAAAAGCGAGGAACCTAAATCGATTTCAAGGGAAATAACTATGATTCTCTTTGGAAATCTTTTGTGTGATAATAACTTTATAAATAGAAGGGAGAAACATAAAGATTAGAGCTATTTCCAGCAAGGTGTATTCACGAGAATTATTATTCATGATTGTAACAAATCAAAGAGGAAAGCAGTGCTAATGAAGAAACGAAGGGTCGATAGCTTATCTTTCCAAATATGAACCGCTTTCAGATTCATTCCTTCATGAATTGGTTTTTATAATACCCGGTGATTTTATAGATTACTCATGACATCAACTTGCATTACCTCTTTTCAAGCAACACAGATTTGGGGATAAAAACTCGCTATATAATGGGCCATATGCACACGGCATTAACAATCTAGTCATCCCCTAATAACGCCAACAACCCAGAGAGTCCTCTTCCTCTTATGATTTTTTTTGCAATGAGGAGAGAAATGCATCGTTGGAAAACTGCGCTGTTCATCACCACGACAATACGCAGATGGATGGCTGGGAAGTAGATGGAAAATAGCACGCCACTGCATCATAGATGGAATTTTAGAACATTTAGAAAGGAAAATCAAGCCATTCTGATTCACCTGGAAATCCAAGCAATAACCAGTCGAAGCAGAATTTCATAGCCACACAGGAACAGCGGGGGAGAACTACCAAGTCACGCGAACTATTTTCACTATATAATTATTTCGAAAGTAGTGTGGACATCTGCAATTTAGCATGAGTCGCCACTTTCCTATTCCTTCGTTCGTGGTATGGATCTGGTGCATTAATAATGCATTTGCTCCGACTGACGACATAGAACTTCAAACACTCAAGGAACCAGGATTTTGGAAAATTATTTAATGGGAATGCTTTATGTGCCTTGTGATCACCTCGCTTTTTCTTTCAAAGTTCAAATTCATCCCAAACACGAGGGCAGAATAAATCAAAAGGAAAAAAAACGAATAACCCGCAATTAGAAAAGCGTGGGCGTAACTCTTTCCTGACTTTCCAAAGTATAAATTTGCATCAAATATTTATATGGGGCTAACGCATGACTTTGTTAAGGACATCCTAGGTCTATACTATTGCATTTCATGGTGATGGAAGGAAGAATACTATAATTATAGACATATCCTTCCTACAAGGCGACTTTATTAGTGAGTTTTGATTGAATAAATGGCAAATGGCATTTTGCATATTGAAAATTTAATTTCAGGGGAAGTCTAGAGCAAAATGGGTGCTTGAAAGTTGGTCCCACCCCACTTGCTGTTTCATGTTATACCTCGAAATAGAAAGGGATCTATCTCAAACCATTTGACAACGTACAACTACGAGCGAATCCCTCAAGACAAAGTACTTAGCTCGTAATTCAGGCCAATTTTCCACGAGAATTAGAAAATTCAGTTAATATATTAGAAACACGATTCCTTCATTAAAGTTACGTAAATTTTCTTCTTTTCATTCAATTTAAAGCAAGACCAAATTCAGGCAAGAAAGAAAACGGCAGCCCGAGTGTTAATATGTTCATGAAAATCTCCGCAGCCGTTGCCTCCCCGGCGAACAATCAGTCCATGGGCGCGGATCAGCTGCTGGACTGGTATCAGCCCAGCCTCGTACGTAGATAAGCGGCCGTCAACGGACTTTTTTTCAAATCGTCATCTGCTCCCCAATTTCGAATTCCCCACGGTCTGAGGGCAGCTATCGGCCCGAGACTTCCACTCCGGCCCGAATAGCTTCCAAACCTTCCGGCGAGAGTGATTTCGTAACAGCTCCACCGCAGTCCATCGAAATATCAATAACCGACCCTTGGCCTGGCCGCAATTGTCAGTTATCCATTGACCCCAAGGCCCACTCCCTTCGAGAGTTGCTCGACCCACTTCTTACGTCTAGCACTTACCATTTTGGCTTCGAGAGTTCAATCAAACTTTTCACGGGAAAAAAACGCCGGTACAGCACGTGCGATTGGAGTCGCGTTTTATTCACGTCTGGCGGTTAACGCTTGAGACCAGATCAAGCCGCTGGGGGTGTCGGTTCGTAGCACCAAGTGTTCTGCAGGAATCTCAAATTTTGCCTGGGAGCACGCACAAAATTCGGATTTCCCTCTAAGGATAAATGGAGAAGACACTTGAAATCACTGCGCACACTAGAAACGCACTTGGGATGAATGAGATTGGATTTGAGTGAGAATGAACTGATCCGCAAATTTGTCCGCAATGCAACAAATATGGAGTTCGACTGGAGGATTTCCAGAATTTACCACGGCTTTTATACGCGGCCGTGGCTCCGACACGCACTGGAACAGGCCCACACGGCGCCCGTCGGAAAGGCAGAAGTGATTCCACGCAGCAGCTGAGCGCGGCATTCCAGCATATCCGCCGCCGACCCTTTTGCTTTTTAAAGCAACTTCGGCGGCTGCCAGCAGCCGGCGTGCCGGGTCCAGTGGAATCGCCGACGCGAGCCGTCAACGTCTTCAGACGGTTGGCTCCGCATTTGGTCGCGTGCAAGAGCAAAGCTCCCGCGGACAAAGAACGTCGCGGGGAATCGCAACGCAGCGATGACGTCGGTCGGATGGGATTGCGTCGCATGTGAACGCGGCATGCGTGCTGAGCCGCAGTGTCCGCTGCCTGTGCTTCGTCCGTCGACGGTGACTCAATCAAGTTCAAGTGAGGAATCACCGTCTGCTGCCGGTCTGACATTGCAAGCGAAGTTCCTCGACACAGTCTACGAACAAATTAAAGATACACAATGCAATTAAAATTTTATTTGCTCACCCTAGAAGAAATGGAACATTAGTGTTTGCATAATGATTTTTGAGGTTTTGTGTGAAACAAACAATTATGAGTGTGAAATTTATTGCCAATAAATTGATTTTATGTAGATTATTCTTAACAATGAAAAAAAAGTTTAGTCAACTATACATCTTATGATTAAGGATTTGCATACTCGCATGATTATTATGTTTTAATTTATATCAATACATGAGTACATCAATATAGAAAAAGAGGCAAACAAAACTCTCTTAAAAATCGGCTTAAAATTAGACCAATCCTAGCTTGCCCTACTTTAAAATGAATAACTAATTGTAATGAAAATCTAGCTTACTTCAAGGAAGATATTAGCGGGATTTCAATGAGTAGAACCCGCTCATAGAATTTCTAACTTGATTCTTATAATTTGAAATCAACTAAGACGACCTTGGCTAAAGAGTGCAGTGTCTTTGTGCTGAAAAACCTTGACCGATTCAGCATTATTTTCAAGACTTTATTTTGCGCGATATGCAGTTTTAAAATATGCGACTTAGCATAAGTAACAAAGATTGGCGCACCGTATGTCAATAATGGCTGGAGAATGGATTCAAAAATTAATATTTTATTTTGTTTACTTAGTTTAGAATTTCGGTTTATCAACGGGCATAAAACTTTATAAGGATGAAGGCGAGTCTCCCGCGCCTAAAAACGCGACAAATTATATCAACTGGTCCTCCAAGTTGGGGGTTGGGTAGGACTGACAACACTACACGGAAAACAACAGCAGGAGCCTCGGACTGGACGGATTATACAACGACGAACCCGGTAACGAAAACGGAATAATGACTTGCGCATTTTCTCATGAACGTGCACTCCCTTAACGAGGATGGAGCCGCCAAGCAGCTAGTCGATACCCTGTCCCAATATAGGTTTGATGTAACAGCGTTCGAGGAGATGCATTGGACAGGGACCGGTTTCTTGGAGAAGAGTATCTACACCATATATTATAGTGGCCATCCAGTAAACTATGTGCTCGGAGTAGGTTCCTTAGTCAACCAAAAAATGAAACCTACTATTATCGGCTTTGAAAACATAAGCGAATGGCTATGCACTCTGCCCTTGCAAGGCAAATTTACCCCCTACCGCCCCTACAGAAGAGACTACAGGGTCGGAGGAGGATACCTTCTACGAGGCAATTAAACGAACCCTCGAAGCCTGCCCTAAGTATGATATAAAAATCATTTTAACAGCCAAGTAGGGACGGAGCCCGTATTCAGGGGATACGTTGGCTCCCATAGCTTACATCAAAATACAAATGATAACGACTTGCGGGTTATTCAATTAGCAGTGTCACACGAAATGGTTGTTGGAAGTACCTGGTTTGCGTGGAAAGCGGTCCACAAACAGATGGAACCACTTTCAACCAAATCGACCACGTTCGATCGAACGCCACCACCTCTCAGCCTTGATGAATGTCAGAACATATAGGGGACAAATATAGACTTGGATCACTATCTCGTTGGCATGGTGCTCCGATCTCTAATAACAACACCACCCACAATCTCCTCTGACAATCAGGTGAGAGTTAACGCTGAAGCCATCCAGAACACAGCTCTCCGCAACACCTACAAAGGGGAAATGGATGGATAAAAATCATAAGTCGCCAGGAGCCAATGGAAATACAGCCGAATTGGTTAAATATGCAGACGACCAATTACACCAAGCGGTTCATCAACTCATACTCAACGTGTGGGATAGCGAATCAATGCCTGACGACTGGCAAAGAGGCATTATCTGACCCATACATAAAAAGAGTGATATCAGTCAGATATGCACCATCTTTTCATCGACTTTTAGGGCACCTATGGTAGCATAGCCAGGGTAAAACTGTACACGGCCATGAGATAATTCGGTATCGCGACGAAATTGATAAGACTGACTAGTCTGACCCTGACCAGTGTGCAAGACCAGATAAAAGCAGCAGGATCACTCTCGAGACCATTCGACATCAACAGCGGTCTACGACAAGGGGATACCCTATCATGCGTCCGCTTTAACCTAGTCTTGGAAAAAGTGGTCCGTGATACTGAGGTAAATGCGAGGGGTACGATCCTTTTAAGTCAATCCAACTACTGGCCTATGATGACGATATCGACATCATGGGAAGAACGACCCGAGACGTACAAACTATCTTCTTTCAGACCGAGCAGGCGGTACGAGATCTAGCCTGCACATCAATGAAGGTAGTACAAAATATATGGTAGCAACGTCAGCACCAAAAAATCAACCAACCAACAACATCAAACCGCACTGGTCAAACGGGAGGAATAAAGAGGAGAGTACAACAGCGGTCTCAATTTGATAATTTCTCCTATCCAGGGTCGAAAATCAGAATCGATCACAATCGACGATGGAATCCGCGCACGCCAACAGAACCTATTTCAGCTTACAAAAACTGTTTCCCTCGAAACGTCTCACCATAGGGTCGAAGCTCTTACTGTACAAGAAAATGATCTTGTCAGTTCTCATGTATTCGTCAGAAACTTGCGAACTCTTAGCTGCGTTCGAGAGAAGAATCCCCCGAAGAATTTCTGGCTCCCTACATGACCGTCAGGTTGTGGATAAAATTTGACTCAATTGGTTATGATGGATGGGTCACTTAATGCGTATAGATGAGAGTGATCCAGCCCGGAAAGTCTATAAGGGCAATATCTATGGTAGAAAAAGAAGACGAGGCAGACCCTGCCTAAGATAGAGCGATGGCGTAGGTCAGGACGCCAGACAGCTTTTAGGGATATCGAATTGGTGGACCTCGGCGCGAAACCGGGATGTCTGGAGTTCCTTATTAAGGCAGGCCTAGACCGGATAGCTGAGTGGTTAGAGCACAAGGCTGTCGTACGGAAGGTCGCGGTTCAAATCTCACTGGTGGCAGTGGAATTTGTATCGTTATTTGACATCGGATACCAGTTGACTCAGCTGTGAGTACCTGAGTCAAATCAGGGTAATAATCTCGGGCGAGCGCAATGCTGGCCATATTGTCTCCTAGTGTACTGTTACGGTCTTAAATGAAGTGCTCTAACACACTTCAAGGCCCTGATCCAACATGGATTGTTGCGCCAACGATTATTATTATTATAGACCGGATACCGGTTGTTGCGCCGTTGATGATGATAACACTTTAATTAATGAATTTATTTTACTTCTAATTTGAATATTATGCCTCTTATAAGTCAAGGAGTGATTTAAAAGAAAACCTAAATATTTCAGTTTCTTGCTCCCCTCAACATCCCCCCATGTCCCTCTCGGGCACAACCTTGTCGTGGTGGGGGAGCTTGTGGTAGTTTACCGCTACGCTAAGAGTGTCCAAAAAACAACAATTTTGATTTAATTGAATTAATTATATCCCTTATATCGTTGGGTTTGATAAAAGCCACTGGGGAGATTACTGGCTTAGTGCCAATTTCGTAATCTCTAAGCAAACTTTCAACATATATTCTACTGCAGCGTCATGGAGGTCGTCATATATGCGAAAGTTATTGGCAAAGATTGTTGCGAGATGGTTCGTTTTTTCCAATTTAGTCAGAAAAACTCCTTCAAAAAAGGAATAGTTGTGTTTCTGTTTCTTAAAATGTTTGTAATTTTCCAGAATGGTTTCCCTCCTGTTTTTTTAAGGTTTTGTGCAAACACAAAACCTTATTAAAATCGGTTTACCGTCTGTCTGTCTGTCTGTCTGTCTGTCTGTCTGTCCGTCTGTCTGTCTGTCTGTCTGTCTGTCTGTCTGTCTGTCTGTCCGTCACACGCATTTTTCTCGGAAACGGTTACAGCGATTGACACCAAATTTGGTAAAAAGGTGGGAACTGTGAACGCTCACGCATACAGTGAGTTACATCCTCTTACGTCGAATTTAAGGGGGGGTCCCCATACATGCAAAAGGGGGGTGTAATTTTTTTTTTCATCAAATATAGTCGTGTGGGGTATCAAATTAAAGGTCTTAGTTAGTACTTTTCGAAAACGGTCTTAGTTTGGCCATTTGTTGGAAAGGTGGAGAGTGCGGGGGGTTGAAAGTGACCATTCCTTTACGGGGGCCATTCTCAGAAACTACCCAACCGAAAAATCTGAAAAAAATCAGTGGGCTGCCACTATATGGTGCCTAGGCTCCGAAATACCTTCCACACTGATATCTGCACAAATAAAGTTAATAATAGTATATTACTATAATTTTTAGTAATTCGCTGCAAAACCCCCCTTAAGTTCACGCTAGGACCACGAAATTTCGCAACAATATAGGGTGTAACATAGAGCATGATGTTACCAAGTTTAGTGGAAATCGCACCATTGCTAACAAAGTTATAAAACGTCAAAGTTGTCGCTTCTTTGCAAATTCAGGGCTATAAATGTCAATATCATCCGAAAGTGGATATTCTCACATAATATTGTATATGCATATATTACGTGCTACGTACTAAGAAATGCACAAAACCTTTCGTACCTGAAGCATCCAGCTTCCGGTTTCCCGACTTGTTTCAGTTTGTTCCACCTGTTATTTCTGAGGCTAAAAAGCATCTCTTGTATGAGTAAATTGAGCTGCTCCCACCTGAATTTTGAGTTTGCATCTCTGTATCTCTGCCAAGGGAATATTAGCTCTTTGTACTGTATTTTCGGAACACTGCGATTAAAAGCGATTCAAGGTATGTTCAAAGGTTGATAATCCGAGATCGATTACATGTGTAGAGACAATATTGAATTGCAAAATACAGGTGAGATCAATATCAACGTTTAAACTATGTTGATACTTAGACTAATTTGCCCTCTTGAAGTTAAAGTAAAGATTTTAAGCATTACTGGTAGGTGATCCGAATTAAGTTCATTAACCACTTCTAAGCCAGAACAACAATTTTGAATCTTACGGACAACTAAATCTAAATTTGATTGGCGACGTTTTCTTATTGAAAGGAACTATGTCGAATTCACAGAACATAAAATGGAGATAGGATGAGTAAGCTGGAAGTTATTTAGGGTATTGCCGCAGCAATTGTTTTTTCTGCACCCTGTAAAACAAAACCTTATTAAAATCGATACAATGTCTGTCTGTCTGTCACACCCGAATTACTCGGAAACGGTCAAACCAACTGTTACCAAATTTGTTGAGAAGGTGTGGTCTATTATTCCCTTTACATATAGGCGCCATTTTGTGTTGAGTTTGAAGGGGAACTCTCCATATATGTGAAAGGGGGGTGTAAAATCTTTAAACAAAATGTGGTCATGTGGGGCTCAATTAGTACTTTCCGAAACTGAACCTATTTCTGATATTGGTTGAAGCATAGAGAAGTGAGGGCTCAAAATGTGTGCCCTAAAAGTTAAACATGTCTCGTTCTCAGAACCTATCCAGCATACATACGAAATCTAGGCCTCAAAATACATCCCATTCCGATATATGTTCAAATAAAGTTAATAATAGTATATTACTACATTTTAGAGATTTACACGAAAACCCCCTTAATCTTGTCCTAGAAATGCATAATTTTGGGAATTTGAAATCCAACTATTATTAACACAGTTATAGAAGGTCAAAATTTTGCATTTTGCAATGTACTAATGATAATGATAATATCCCGCTGGATCCATGTTTTAATTTGCGGTCCTTGGGGGATCCTAGCTTGCTTTTGAGCTGGTGAGACCTACTCGATGGTACTATGTTGATATTTAATACTTTCATCGTTTTAATAATTTTCGACGAAGCAGCAGAATGTGCGACCCCCATTCTTCTTTTCGCTTCCAAGTTATTAACAGGATGTCTTATTTCTTTCCATTTCGCCTTTTTCCACATAAGTCTTTCAATAATGGACGGTTGGAAGCCATTCTTCACTCTTGTGTCGATTATATATCACTTTTCTAAATCTTAAAGCATTGAGGGGCACGGTAAACAATCGGTAGATCATGGCAAGGAAAGGAGCCTTTTTATGTAAATGGGAACCATTCGAATTTTCCGGTATCGTTCGCTGTGTGTGTGTAGGCTTTCTGTAGATATCTGAAGATATCTCCTTTTTCTCTTGAGCCTTAAGTCAAGTAATGGTGGTTTTCCATTGTCCTCTATCACCATTGTGAATCATATGTTCCGATGTACCTTATTCAGAACTTCCAGCGCCTCCTTCACCCTCCTCAAAAAGGGCGATAGGGGGTTCCCTATTGCCACCCCTTTTTGTGTATTTTTTTTCTTTAAAAGCATTTGTCCCATTAGTACCTAGCACGTAATGTATATATTATGTGAGTATATCTACTTTCCCGTGATATTGAATTCTCTCAGAAGCGACATCGTTGACCTATTACAACTTTATTAGTAATAGTGCGATTCCCACCAAATGAAACGGCGAGGTTATGCTCTATATTATAGCCCACATTGCTGTAAATTTTCGTGATTCTAGGATGAACTTAGTTAATTTTTAGTTTAGTTTAGCTAACTGGGGGGAGCCGCAGCTCCGAGCACTCAGGCCATTATTAGGCCCATTGTACTATCCTCATAAGTTGCCTATTCAATGGTTTCCCCTGAGGATGCCGGGCAGCTGCATAAAAAGTGCAGGGCCGTCTCCTCCTCCTCCTCACATTGGCTGCACACAGCCGAAACCACTACCCCAATCTTTTCCATAGGGTAGTTAAATGAGCAGTGTCCCGTCAAAAGCCCTACTAGGGTTTTCATGTCCCTCTTCTTAAGGGACAACAAAAATGCCGCTTTAGTGGCCCTAGGCTCCTCCACAAGGAATGATGAACTTAAGGGGGTTTCGCAGTCAATTACTAAAAATTGAAGTAATATACCATTAATAGCTTTATTTGAACAGATATCGGTATGAAGGGTATTGCGAAGCCTAGGCATCATATAGTGGCAGCTGGTTGATTTTTTTTCAAATTTTTTGGTTGGGTAGTTTCTGAGAATGGATTTGTGAAGGAAATGTTCAATTTCGACCCCCCGCACTACCAACCTTGTCAATAAATGTCAAAACTAAGACCGGCTTCGGCAAGTACTAACTGAGACCTTTCGTTTAAAATCTCACGTGACTATATTTGGAGAGAAAAAAATTTACACTAACTTTTTTGCATACAACCCACTGTATGCGTGAGAGTTCACAGTTCCCACCTTTCCACTGAATTTAGTATCAATCGCTATTATGGTTTCCGAGAAAAAATCCGTGTGACAGGCAGATAAATAAAAAAATTTTGTTTTACACAAAAGGAGGGATAGCACGGCGTCGAAACCGTTAATCGTGGGGCAGTTCGACGTCTGGACGCTTCGATTACGAGGAGCATTACTCCGCCTGCTGAAGCTGTTTCACCACAATCTTGGGCGTTCACTTCAGCAGGTTCGCGTAGGCAGCGGACTGAGGCAATGAACCACTTTATCATCCGCTCCTATTACGAAATAACGGCGGGAGCAGGTTCAACATCTTACGGACCCTTATTCCACCAGAGATTCGTCGAGCGGTTCCCGCAATTCGCACATGTGATTGTATAGCGGGACGCAGACCCGTACCGCTTTATTGCACGCAGTGGCACAATCCCGGCCATCACCAAGGAGCATTTTCGACTTGAAGCCATCGCGGGAACTGATGACCAAGAGTCGATGGGGGTGTATGTAGCGGCATGAACAACACTACACCACATTGCGGGCAACAGCTTCAGCATTTATCAAAGTACTGTTCTCCACCGTCCAGCTGAAGTCTCCGCTGAGCTCCGGGAAGAAAATCCAAAGGCTGTCTATAGAATTCTCGAAAATGGATCCTTTGCATATACCAGGTATTCTCAGGCTCTATGCATCGCCAGCAACTCCGAGAATTCTATCTCAAATCAATGATGAAATTACATCTTGACTGCGTGCAGATATGTCGCTGCTGCACTCACAATCACTTGTGTATTGCGGTGTAGTTACGACTGTCAGATTGCACTTTCAGAAGATTCGCTTTCGCATTATTGGTTTAAGTGTCTAAAACTTCGCCGCAACTCATTACGGCAGGACATTATTAGACTGACTCAAATCAGCACTGACCATGCAGCAGACAGGTGAAGAATAAAGTGCATTGAAATTGTGGACACACTAAGGCAAAAACTTTCTGTCGTATGCAGTCGGTTGTGACAGTAGGCGAAAGTCACTCCAGACATTCCGAATGCAAATTCCACGAGGAACCTATAGATATTTTTAGATCTCTCAACGACTCTCAACAGAGCGACTGTCTGCCACAATTTTTGATGACTGAAGTAAAAGAATAGTGAGATGGACTTTAAGGGTTACCTGCCCAGCATGGTGAGCATGCTTATTGGATTACTGGTGAAGGCACAATGCCGGGCATAAATTTAACGGTTGTTACCGACGAGGAGGTTCAACGAGCCACAAACAACTGAACTGGAGGAGTGTGATTGGGTGAAAAATTTCTAGAACAAGGTAGGTTGGCACATAGCATAAATCAGATCAGTCGGCTGGAGGAATTTTTACCGTTCCCAAAAAAAGGGACAACGGATTAAAAACAAAGTGTAGAGGGTTACCGGATGTCATTCACCTTTCCTCGGTACTTATCTTGTCACTAAAAAAGATACGCTGCACGATCATGCAGATACAAGACCGATTACTTGCTTACCAATCTTCCACAAATTCATAACGTCTATTACTAGTGGAAGGGTTAATGCCCATCTCAAGACCAAAAACATTCTGTCTGAGGAGCAGAAGCGCTGCCCCGTCGGATCAAGGGGTTGCAAAGAGCAACTCATTATCGACTCAGTAATATGACAAGCAACTAGAGGCCAAAGGAAAACATGTTTGGTTGCTATTTCGATTACGCCCAGGGCTTTTGAAAACGCCCCGCACACCTGGCTAATCTACAAGCTACGGGGGGCTATGACACGGCATATATCCTAACCCCCATCATACTCGTGGGAACCAAGTGAATACACGAACGAAAATAAACAAGTCGGAATACCGGAAGCTGGCGTTTCGGGTATAAAGGTTTTGTATTAATCTTATTTGAGACACTTTCTACGCACATTTTTCCTTTCGTATATGGGTAAAAACCCAAAATATTTCTTCATATTTTGTTCAAACTATTATACAATCAATACAATCAGACGTAGATATTATGCTCACCCTAATACGTACATATGGCTGTCTGAAGTAATTGATATTGATATATAAATGATTAAAAAACTAAAATGAAATGTGTTCACATACAAAATTATGCTTACGACAAAAAAAAAGAAGACCAAACAAAGTTTTTCTGGCAACTGTAAAATTGCTTCTTTCGTTATTTAATTTGTCATACTTATGTTACAATTCTGCTAAATGGAGTAAATTCTGACATAGTACACCTGTTGAAATTTAAGTACAGCGCAGCAGAATTAAATCAGCGCGTGTGAATATTTGTTAGAGGAAGCAATTCTAGGCTAAAAAAATTGTATATAAAGAATAATTTAATGCAAAATAAATGAGTTGTTTTTCCAGTGATCAAGCCTTTATTTTCATTCCTCTGGTGAGGCTGTCAGAGGCACTGGACTTTAAGGACAACAATCTATATTCTAGTACTGTACTAGCAATATAGCAACACTAATATCCTAGTATTGAACTGGGTTATACTTTGGAAAAGGCATTTCGACGATACTTGTGTCCTAGTAGTAAACTAGTTCACAGTGTGTATCTCGGAAGGAGACATCAGGCGGTGGAGAAAAGCCTTCATCGCGGTATAAATCCAAAATATTTCCCTGCGTCCTCCCATTTACGTGAGCTCATTTTGTTGTGGTATTGATGAATTGATATGTTATGATGACATCATACACGTTGTATAATGCACGAAATTCAAACAAATTACAAAAGTTTCAAAGCTTTGTTAATAATAGTTGGATTTCCTTCAAACTTCCCAAAGTTATGCCTTATGTTATCCCGTATGCATGTATAAGTGTAGTTCTAGCATGAAGTTAGGGGGGTTTTACGGCTAAATTTCTTAAAAATGCTAATATACTATTATCAACTTTATTTGTGTAGATATCGGAATGGGACGCTTTTTGAGGCCTAGATTTCGTTTAGATGCACCACTGTGATTTTTTTCAGATTTTTCGGTTAGATAGGTTCTGAGAATGAGACCTGTTACACTTTTTGATGGTCATATTTTGAGTCGTCACTCCCCTAAGATTCACCTGACATCAAATGTGGTTTCGAAAACTACTAATCAATGCCTTTCATTTGATATCCCACATGGCCACATTTTGTGAAAAAAAAAATTGTACCGTTCATTCACTTGTATGGGGAGTCCCCCCTTAAACTTAACAGAAAATGGTGTCAAGGGAATGGTGTAAAGGGAACAATAGATCACACGTTGTCACCAAGTTTCGTGACAATCGGTCTAACCGTTTCCGAATAAATCGGGTGTGGCAGACAGACAGACAAGCAGACATCGACTCGATTCTAATAAGGTTTTGTTTCACACAAAACCTTAAAAACAACTCATTTAGGGTTCAGTCCATTGGGGTTTCGGGAAAATAGCTATACTAGCCAAAATTTGGATTTGGCACTATTAGATGGAATTTATGTCTGGTTGTGCCAAATTTTCGAACAAAATTTGGTCGGTCCATTTACTATAATATTACGTTTCGTTAACGTTTATCTTTTATCTTTGGTTCTGGGTAGATTGTTGAATTTGATTTGAGGCTAGCTATTCCTCTCCTCTCTAAAACGCGAAACACACACTAATATAAAGGGTATCCTTCAATATTATAGTCTGAGGATCCCACCACAACGTGGCAACTCCATCATGAGTCTTCCCTCTTGATCGCGGCACTCGAGTCCGGAGTTTTACGGCTTCATGCATGCCGTCGAGCAGTTGTAGGTCACGGGTTTACTTTCGATTGGTACACACGATGTTCCACATTTGTTGCGCTTTGTTGGTTCTGGTGCAAATTCACGTATCGCTTTAAGGGCACGTGAAGTTTGGTAAAATGACACGTGAGGGGCGGAAGTGTTCATAGCACCCCCCACATTGTCAAGCCCTAGCTTACAAAAAGGCGAGCAAGCGTGTGTCGACGGAATACTTCAGTATAGCTTCAATATTTGCAGGCGGATCTTCACATTCCGACAGAAGAGGCATATTGGAGCGATAGGTTGAGTACTTTGATGAGCTACTGAATAACCAGAACATCGGCGAGTTGGAGGTCCCGCCAACTGAACATCAATGAAGGCAAAACAAAATATATGGTGGCAACGTCGGCACCGAAAACCAACCAACAACATCAAACCGCACTGGTCAAACAGGAAGAATAAGGATCGGAGAATACAACTTTGAGACCGTTGACAATTTCTCCTATCTAGGGTCGAAAATCACAACCGATAACAGCTACGATCATGAAATCCGCGCACGATTGTTCTCAGCCAACAGAGCCTATTTCAAATGTTTCGTTTCAAACGTCTTACCATTGGGTCAAAGCTCTTACTGTACAAGACACTGATCCTCTGATCCTCATGTATTCTTCGGAGACTTGGGTTCTTAGCAAGAAAAATTACGAACTCTTGGCCGTGTTCAAGAGAAGAATCCTCCAAAGAATTTTTGGCCCCCTATTTGAAGATGGACGATTCCGTAGCCTACACAATGACGAAATCTATGAACGATACCATAACCGTCAGGTTGGGCGGGTCACTTAATCCGTATGGAAAAGGATGATCCCACCCGGAAAGTCTATAAGGGCAATATCTATGATAGAAAAAGAAGACGAGGCAGACCCTGCCTAAGATGGAGCGATGGCATAGGCCACAACGCCAGACAGCTTTTAGAGATATCGAATTGGTGGACCTCGGCGCGAAACCGGCATGTCTGGAGATCCCTATTAAGGCAGGCCTAGACCGGATATCGGTTGGTGATAATGAAGATGATCTTCACAGTCAATATGGTGGTCTTTGGGTTAGCTTTCCCCTCTAAGTCGATAAGGATTGACTGAATCTTCATTGAATAATATCACAACGTCTTGCCTTAATAACTCGCGCCTACGTTCCATTGTGAGTATCTGTGTATTAATAATAAAATGAATATGTTGAAATATATTACTATAGTAAATTGTAATCAATAATTAAGTTGATAGTAAAAATTTTGATTGCAAGTTGTCGAATATATTTTGGAATGGCGAATCCACAGATCATTTATTCTAGTTGAAGGGCAATAATAAAACAGTATGTGTCTAAATTGGTGTAACAACTTCATCTTATAAAATTTCGGATTTTTATGTAACAGTGTCTTCCAGCTCGATTGTTTGAAGCTGACCTGCTTTTGCAAATCTCGTGCGATATATCGTATTTGTTTTCGAATGTGTATAGCTTAACTGAGAAAGTAGAAATGTTAAAAATGCCTCATACCCACTCCTACGAATGTTAAGGATGTATGCATTTGCAGTAGGTCAAATTCAATCAAGCAGTTTTCCCTGAAAGGATTGACGCTTGAAATTATCACATTCCTCCTTACATAAATGAACTTCCATTCATTATAAAATCTTCATGAGGCGTATACTAGCTACCATATAATTAACTATGTACGTCAACAGAATATTCTCTGCTAGAAATGAAGCATTTCATTTTATTATTTATGAAAAATGTGCTGCTCTGATGGCCATTATTTGCTATAAAGGAAAACTGGAAGATGGAAACAAG
The DNA here is from genome assembly GCF_905115235.1 of Hermetia illucens. Classification (NCBI taxonomy): domain Eukaryota; kingdom Metazoa; phylum Arthropoda; class Insecta; order Diptera; family Stratiomyidae; genus Hermetia; species Hermetia illucens. Next base: position 63,148,487 of record NC_051849.1, on the reverse strand, counting down.
CCAGAACAACTCAGATTGCCTTTTTTGTGCGAGACCAGATTTAGTAATAGATATACGTACCTTTGTTCCATTAAATCATCCAATTCATTACCATACAGAACTCTTTTGACGGTTAATAAATATTTTATGCTTGACTTCTCTGTTTCATATCGAGTTGACGTAGGTGCATTTTATCACATGGATTCCGTCATTCCTTTTAAGGCTTTTGAAATATTTAACGATTGCAAATTGAAAATGAGGGGATTAATGTCCTTCCTAAAGAGCAGTTTTGTTCGAGTAGTTTTGAAAATGATGTGGATACATTTATTTTATCATTGTTAGATATTCACTAAAATATTTGGATTATCGAAATCATTTTTTCAAACTCTCAATGTTGTCCCATTGTAAATTGCAATTAAATTATATTTTATTTATTATATTTGTAACATTAAACAAATATACATACAAATATGGAAACATTTGCTATTCACTACCCACTGTAAATTGATACCCTCTTAGGAATACGTACATATATACATTGATGGCAATATATCCGGAATCTTAATGGTTTTATTGTTTTAAGTAAAATATGCATAAATTGTATTAGAAACTTTACAGTCGATTTACTTCAAAGCCTCTTATAATTTTAATTTTGCTCATTTCTTGGGAAAATTCAATTTTAATAACGTTTGTTTCGTAACAAAGTATATTTCAATGATTTGAATAGCGCCATGAATATTTCAGATCCATGCATGCTCTACATTTTCCAATGTGTGAGACATCGCGTGCCTCCTGAATTTTGTCGCTAGCAGCTTTTCACTATTTACATCGCCATGGAATATAGTTAAATGCGCTGTTCCTTTGTCCTTCGTCCTTTTTTATATGAGGGTCATATGGGTACATCAACTAATGGATGTATGTACATATAATATGTACCATGAATAGTGGAATCAAACACATAAATAAAGTGTCACAGTCAAAGAAACGGACAAAAATTTATTCAGAAGACCAGAAAGAAAAATCATTTCGTATTTCCAATCGTTTTTACATTTAATTCCTCAAATATAATTTGGATTAATTTCAAGACCTTTTCCGAAATGATTGGATTCATTTTCATAAATACCTTTTGAAATGGTCTCTTTGGAGTTTTGAATTTGCGTGCAACTAATATGCATTAATCATGTCCTCAATATTGCCACCCACATATGGTTCTTTCAGAATTCTCGACACAGCAATTGAGGTGCTGAGACGGAAACAGGAGGGAGGGAGGGACTTTAGTGGATATCTTCTCTAGGGGTCTAACTCCAACACCAAAAACAGAAAAGAGGGTGTGGAAGAGAGATATGTTTACCCCGTGGTTTCGAAAAATCGGATCGGATTCTAATGATACATTGCCATTTCACTTTCGGTATCCATCATCATTATCTGTTGTTAGGGTCCTCCAAAGGCGTCACTGGGACTGAACACAACTGTTTAGTGAAACCCAATAGTAAATAAGACACGCAACTTCTTTTTCCAAATGTCGAATTTTATCTAGTATTATTGAAGTTCTTTGCTAAAGCCTCCACCAGAATCAGAGGGTTTCTTATCAAATTTTCCACTAACTTCGGTAATTCATTTATTTAAACTGTATTTTTTATGAATCTGTAAGATGATGCTGTTTCTTCAACTGGATACGGATCGTTAATGATGAATACCCCTTTCCATTGTTTTAACCTTCCTTAATACTATTCCACTGTCAGTGGTTGTGATCTTGCTAAGAGATTCATCGGGTGGTGGTGGCAAAGTTGAACCTAAAACAATAATGGATTCTAAACAGTCATATATTATTTGTTTCCTCGGGATTTGGCCTATAATCACATCAATGAATTGTTCAAAATAGGGATATGTATAACTTTTCAAAATAACTTTCTCTACGGTCGGATTATTTTATTATTAGTGTAAATTCAGTCGGAAGCACTTCGTAAGAAACATCAGCTAAGACTTTATCTGGTGTTCTGGTGACCCCCCGATTACTTAGATCAGGAGAATTTACCCTAGTTTTATCATCATCATCATCATCAACGCCGCAACAACCGATATCCGGTCAAGGCCTGCCTTAATAAGGAACTCCAGACACCCTGGTTTTGAGCCGTGGTGGACCTCGGCTCGATATCCTTAAAAAGTGTCTGGCGTCCTGACCTACGCCATCGCTCCATCTCAGGTAGGGTCTGCCTTTTCTTTTCTACCGTATATATTGTCCTTATAGACTTTCCCGGCTGGCTCATCCTCATCCATACGGATTAGGTGACCCACCCACAGAGAATCTGTTGAGCCGAATTTCATCCACAACCCGAGGGTCGTGGTATAGCTCTAAGACTTCGCCGTTATGTAGGCCAAGGATTCGTCCATCGCAAGGGGCCCAAAATTCTTCGAAAGATTCTTTCTCAAACGCGGACAAGAGTTCGTAATTTTTTCGCTGAGAACCCAAGTCTCCGAGGAATACATGAAGACTGGCAAGAGCATAGCCTTGTACAGTAAGAGTTTTGATCCTATGGTGGGACGTTTGGAGCGAAACAGTCTTTGTAAGCTGAAATAGGCTCTATTGGCTGCCAACAACCGTGCGCGGATTTCATCGTCATAGCTGTTATCGGTTGTGATTTTCGACCTTAGATAGGGGAAATTACCAACGGTCTCAAAATTGTAGTCTCCTATATTCATTGTTTTCGTTTGACCAGTGCGATATGATGTTGTTCGTTCGTTTGTTTTTGGCACTGACGTTGTCCCCATGTATTATACTTCGTCTTGCTTTCATTAATGTGAAGCCCAAGATCTCGCACCATCGCCGCCTGATCGATCTGGACGAAGGCAGACTGTACATCTCGGGTGATTCTTCCCATAATCTCAATATCACCAGCGTAGGCTAATAGTTGGGTGGACTTGAAGAGGATGGTGCCTTTCGTATTGACATCTGCATCGCGAATCACTTTCTCCAGCGCCAGGTTAAAGAGGATACATGATAGGGCATCCCCTTGTCGTAGACCGTTGTTGATGTCGAATGGTCTTGAGAGTGATTCTGCTGCTTTTATCTGGCCTCGCATATTGGTCAGGGTCAGCCTAGTCAGTCTTATTAATTTCGTCGGGATACCGAATTTTCTCATGGCCGTGTACAGTTTTACCCTGGCTATGCTATCATAGGTGGCTTTAAAGTCGATGAATAGATGGTGCAACTGTTGTCCATATTCCAACAGTTTTTCCATTATTTTCCGCGGAGAGAAAATCTGATCTGTTGCTGATTTGCTTGGAGTGAAGCCCCTTTGGTATGGTCCAATGATGTTATGGGCATATAGGACTATCCTACCTAACAAGATAGAGGAGAATATCTTATAGACGGTACTCAGCAATGTGATACCCCTGTAATTGCTGCACTGCGTCATATCTCTTTTTATTTATAGTACAGATAATGTCTCGTTGCCAGTTGTCAGGCATTGATTCCCTGCCCCACGCCTTGAGCATCAGTTGATGAACCACTTGGTGGAATTGGTCGCCTCCATATTAAACCAATTCGTCTGTAATTCCATCGGCTCTTGGCGACTTATAATTTTTGAGCCGATGAATTGCACGAACTGTCTCTCCTATACTTGGTGGTGGCAGTGTTTGTCCGTCGTCTCATTTAGCGGGACCTCCAACTCGCCGATGTTCTGGTTGTTCAGCAGCTCATCAAAGTACTCAACCCATCGCTCCAATATGCCCATTCTTTCGGAAATCAGATTTTCCTCTTTGTCTCGGCAGATGAGCATCGATGTGTATAAAGCTTTATGCTGCTGACTTGTTGGTAAAACTTGCGCGCCTGGTGCGGTTGGTCCCTGTACTTCTCGAGTTCACAGACCTATTGGCTCTCCCAGGTTTCCTTTTTCCGTATGTGAAGTCGCTTCCCCGTTCAACGGAGTTCTTGCTGTTGTTGTCTCTGCGCATGCCCAGGTTCTTTGATAATGCAACATTACTCGGTGTGCAGTACTCTTCCGTTTCGTGCTAGCTTACATTCTTCGTCGAATCAGCCGTTCCGACTCCTTTTGCCGTTGAGGCCAAATATGTTTGTGGCTGTATCAATGATAACATTCTTCAGGTGGCTGTGAAGATCATTTGTTGACGCTTCATTTGCAGGACATCTGTTAGCTGCGATGATTGCGGCATCCATTTCCCCCTTATAGGTGTTGCGGAGGGCTGTGCTGTGAATGGCTTAAGTATTCACTCTCACCTGATTCTCAGAGGGGATTGTAGGTGGTGTTGTAATTGGAGCCCGGAGCACTATGCCAACGAGATAGTGATTCGGGTCCATATAAGCCCCCTCATTCATCAAGGCTGACAGGTGGCGGCGCTCAATCAGCACATGGTCAATTTGTTTGAAAGTGGTCCGGTCTGGAGTAGCTCACGTATGTTTGTGGACCACTTTTCGTGCAAACCAAGTACTTCCAATATCCATTTCGTGCGGTACTGCTAATTGAATAATTCGCAGTCCGCTATAATTTTTAATTTGATGTAAGCTATGGTAGCCGATGTTGAAATCTCCAAGTATGATTTTGATATCATACTTGGGACAGCCTTCGAGGGTTCGCTTAACTGCCTCGTAGAAGGTATTCTTCTCCGACGCTGCGTCTCCTCTGTAGGGGCATGAACGTTTACGAGGCTTTTGTTTTTAAATTTGCCTCGCAAACGCAGAGTGCATAGCCTTTCGCTTATATTTTCAAAGCTGATGACAGCAGGTTTCATGTTTTGGATGACTAAGAAACCTATTCCCAGCACATGGCCTACTGAATGGTCACTATAATAAATGGTGTAGTGGTTCGTGTCCAGCGCATCTCTTGCAACGCTGTCACATCAGCCTTATATTGGAATAGAGTATCGGCTAGCTGCTCAGCAGCATTCAGGGAGCGCACGTTCCATGAGAAAATGCGAAAATCGTTATTCCGTTGTCATTTTTAAATTCCATCCTGTCCGAGGCTCCTTCTGCGGCTTCGTAACTTGGGTTTTCCGTGTACAGTTGTCAGCCCTATCCAATTCCTAACCTGGAGGACCAGTTGGTAGAATTTGTTCCGTTTTCAGGCGCAGAAGACGCCTTCATCCTTCTCCGTCTACAGTTTTTCATTAAGAAAGAACTCCCAGCGATCACTACGTGTGTTATCAAGGTAAAAAAAAAAATGAATTGTTGCTTAGAAGGGAAATATAAAAGTCAGTTCTCTCTACATCGACGGGCACCTTTATTATTTGATGTTCTTTTCTAATTAAAATCCGGTACACTAGCGCCTCGTTCCCTTTTACCTTTCAAACGTTCATTTTATCCTGCAGTTTTTAAAGTTAAGGGAGGAGTTTCTATACATGCAAAAGGTGCGTTTAAATTTTTTTCACCAAATATAGTCATGTAGGGTAAATGAAAGGTTTCGATTACTACTTTTCAAAACTGGTCTAAGTTCTGACATTTAATCCACAACGTCAATCAGAAACGCATCTTTCTTTGGTAATATCTGTATTGATAAATCTTGTTTAAAAAACAATATTGTCTGGGTCTGATTGTCTCGTTGACTATCTATCTTGCTTAAAGGGGGGTACGGTGTGAAAAAAGCATTTTTTTAAGAATATTCTTTAGGAACATAGTTTGAGTAAATTAATTGAAACCGCTTGTACATTATTAAGTACACTTTTAAGAATATTGTAATTTTAAAGCAAACATTTTCACAAAGAGGCTGATGACAGATTTCCCACGTTCACTGTATCTCAGTTGAAAATTATTTGAAAGAAAAAAACGAGTTAAATCTAGTCAAAGTATTAATATATTCCCCCCTCCCCCCAGACTTTCTTTTACCTGTTTAAACCTGTTGTCGGCCATTGAATGTGGAAAGCGCTACTTTTCACGGAAAATTAGAAAAATAGTGTAAATGCTAGAGGCACCATACCCTTCAAGTCCAAATAACTGCTCGCCTATGCTGACGATATTGACCTTATAGGAAGAACACCCCGAGATCTAAAACATACCTTCAGTGAGATCAAGCAGGCGGCGCAAGATCTTGGGCTGCACATTAAAGAAAGCAAAACGAAATACATTGTCTAAACGTCAGTACCAAAAAACAGACAAGCAACAACATCAAGTCGAGTTTTTAAAGTAATTGCTTTTTCAAAAAGACTGCACCTATAAGAAAGCCCACAAAACCCTGAAACTGTCCATTCAACGAAACAAGAGGGAATGCTTTAAGGAGCTCTACTTGAAAGCGGATGTAACCCCTTGGAGAAACGTTCATCTCAACAGGTCACGTGCACTTTCCTCTTGCAGTATGGTGCTCCATAATATAACCTACATATATTACTGCACGAATCTAAATTAAACTCAAGGGGGGTTTATAGCAAATTTACAAAATATAAAAATATATCGTAACGGAGCGTGTAATGGGGCCTAGGTTCTATGAGCATCATCATCAACGGCGTAATAACCGGTATCCGGTCTAGGCCTGCCTTAATAAGGAACTCCAGACATCCCAGTTTTGCGCCGAGGTCCGCCAATTCGATATCCTTAGAAGTTGTCTGGCGTCTTAACCAACTCCATTAAAAATCATCTAGAGCTTCTTCCCTCAACAAGAGCAACGCATTAACTACTTCCAGCCACCTCTGAAGATCTGAAAAATAATAGGAGACAGCAAAGCCCGTAGTCTGGATGGATATCGAATAGGGTCCATAAGCTTACCGTGAAATCCAGACCGGACATGTTATTTCCTCGGCGTGGAAGCGGCAATACAGCTGAGCCATTCTCCTACAGACCTATATGTCTTCTGGACGCTGTGGGGAAAATGTTAGAGTAAGCTAGATTCGATTAATCCCGTTTGTTGAAAACGAAGGAGCTCTCTCATATCAATAGTATAGGTTCTGTAAAGCCAGGTCAACCATTGATGTGATCAAACTAACCAGTTAATATTGCGTGGTGGTGACCCTGGACGTGATAAATGCCTTCAAGTCGGGAAATTGTTACCGGGCAGGATGGTCAGCTGAAACTGCTCTGTATCAGCTGACAGAGGTACTACGGGACGCCATTGAAACAAACGAACTTGCACTGCGCGCGTTTTTGGATATCGAAGGAGCATTCGACAACACATCGCGCACAGAGATGCAGGATGCCCTGAGCCGCAAAGGAGTGGCAAACACCCTGCCACTCTGCATGAGCAAAATGCTAGAAAGCAGACCAATAGAGGTACAGGGTGGAGTACTATCACCGCTGATGTGGAGTATGGTAGTGGATGAACTCCTGGACGTGTTAACAAATACTGGAATACAAGTCCAGGGCTACGCGGACGACATTGTTTTAATCTGTAGGGGCAAATATGAAGATAGCTTATGTGATAGAATCCAAACTGGATGAAGGGTTACTAGTGCCTGTTGCAGGAAGGCAGGACTGTGGATCAACCCAACCAAAACCACCATAGTACCATTCACTAGGAGGCGTAAGCTGGATCACCTGAGAGCCATAACATTACATGATATGGAGGTGAAACGAGAAACAGAGGTCAAATATTTGAGAATTACGCTAGACCAAAAATTACTCTGGAAGACACATGTCGGAAAGCCACGAGGGCTCTGATGACTTGCAGATCCATAGCAGGAAAAAATGGGGTTGCAGCCCGAAGATACTTCTTTGGATATATACTGAAATAGTAAGGCCAATGATTACCTATGGAGCGGTAATCTGGGCAGAAAGATCCCAACTCAGCACACAAGCCAGGGAATTACATAAGCTTCAAAGGCTGGCTTGCGTGTGTATCAGTGGGGCAATGAGGACATCCCCAACGGCATCCCTGGAGGTCCTTCTGGGATTAACCCCTCTCCGTCTGCACATACAGATGCAGGCAAGGAGATCAATAATCAGGATGGGCGGTAGTATGAGTGAGGCGGGGAGCTGCCTAAATCGAAGGAAGATTGATATCCTTTCTAGGCGGTATCCCGAATAACTGATACCAAGGGATAACACGACAACGAGGTTTCACTTCGATAAGAAGTTTGAAACACGTTGGAGTAACAAGGCAAACTGGGAGAGCGTGGCTGCGACATACGGCTTAAACCAGCAACTGATTACTTGGTACACTGACGGATCCCTCACAGCAGAGGGAGCAGGTGCCGGTGTCATTGGTCCAAGGAAAATGTACTTTGACCCAATGGGCAGGTACACTAGCATTTTCCAGGCGGAAATATACGCCATAGACAAATGTGCCTCCTTTAATCTGCAATGGAACATAGCTATTCTCACTGATAGCCAAGCAGCGATCAAGGCACTTAGGTCCAACCAGGTGAACTCTAAACTGATATGAGAATGCCTTGAGAGACTGAATACATTCGACTCGTCCAACAAGGTCTGGATACTTTGGGTTCCAGGCCATGCTGGGTTGGAAGGCAACGATGCAGCGGACGAACTAGCTAAGAAGGGAGCAGGGGTGCCTTTACACGGGCCAGAACCCTTCTGTGGAATCGGAAACGGTTTCATGGCTATGAATCTAAGAAATGAAGAGAAACGGTTGAGGGAACTATACTGGGCGGGCCTACCAGGGATGGAGCAGTCCAGAGTGCTTATTGGGGGATACGAACCCATGCACAAAAAGGATTGCTTAAACCGCACCAAAAAGAACCTCCGAATCATAGTGGGAATTCTCGCTGGTCATTGTCGGGCTGAACTATCACCTAGGGATATCTGCGGACACTGCCTGCAGGTTTTGTGAGGAGGAGGACGAAACCTCTATACACGTCCTGGGACAGTGTCCGGCACTTGTGCAAAGTAGGTCGAGGCTTCTGGGAGAACACTTAATACCAGATGCAAAGCTGAAACATCTGGAAATGGGGAACATACTAAAGTTCCTAACGGTTACAGGCCTGCTTGAGATATTATGATCAATAGGTACACTATAACCAGTAAAAGGGGCACAATAGTTCTTCAAGGACGCGGTACGACTTTCCCTTAACAGAATAATAATAATACCGTATATAGAAGTTGCTAGCGATGATTAGTCTTTCTACTTATCTCGCTGCATTGTGGATAGCTCCAGGAGTGTCCCAGAGGGCTCTGTACTAGGTCTACTGCTGTGGAACGTCAATGACGTTCACAATCCTCCGGTCGCGGACGAAGCCACGGTGGTGGGTTACGCGGGCGAATAGCGTAATTATAATCGCAAAGCATCTCCAAGATGCTGAGTTATATTCTTGCGAAGCAGTCAGTGCTGTTAAGGATTGGCTAGAGAGTTCTGGTCTGACGCTTGCGAAGGAACGGTCCTTATCACCAAGCGCCGTAAGATAAATTACTCCTGTATTCAAATTGGGGAGCATATCATCATTTCCTGGTCGGCCAACAAATAATGATGATATAGTGATGATAGACATGAAGCTCAGTTTTAAACAATATGAGCAGTATGCTTCTGACGTGGCATCCATTGCTAGTGTGGTCCTGAAAAGGATACTACCGAACCTGAGAGGGCCACAGCATATTTTTAGGTTACTTACAGATCAGATGGTGAACTTGATCTTGCTCTATACAGATGAGTAGAAGTTTGCAGTAGATTTCATTCAATCTTAAGAAACCGACTGCATTCGGCAGAAAAACAGCCTTAAGGGGCAACCTCTAGGACTAGGTCGGATGAGCGTTCGTCGTCTCGTAAATGATGCCGATTTATATTCTGGTAGGTGAGATGACGAACATATATAAGGCCAGATCCATCTCTCCTTTATCGAAGACGAAGAACTAGAGGAACAGAGAGATCTTTAAGTAGATGACAAGAGCGTTGGGACCGTTCCGGAAGAGTCCGGTGAACACACAGGCTTATGCCTGCCATTTGTCAATGGATAAAGATCCCACCCACTGACGTGTCCAGGCCAGTATTTTTTGAAGAGTTCCACCGCCCAAAGAAAGAAGGCAGAGTGTGAATCAATTGTTGTTGAAAATAAAGGCTTAAAACTACATGCTCGGGACTATGACCGAACCGTATATTACATGTTGAAAACTACCGCCTCCTAATTCAAAAATTAGGAGGCAGACAGGCAACAACCGGAAGTTTCTAGATTTTTATGTAAGAATGTTGTATATGTGTTGAATATACCCCATATTCCACTGGATGTGACATTTTTATGTTTTAGGGGGCAATAATTTGACGTGGAAGACTAACTTTGACATATTATATCCTTATTAATAATGGGAGGACTTCGGTCAAACATTTCAGTATGGTGCCCCATAATATAACCTACATATATTACTGCACGAATCTAAAATAAACTCAAGGGGGGTTTACAGCAAATTTACAAAACATAAAAATAAATCGTAACGGCCTAGGTGCTATGAGCATGTACCACCATAATTTTATTCCAATTTTTCAGGGGGTAGGTTCTGGATGGTTCACTCGTAAAGTACTAATAAGCAACTTTCATTTGTGACAGACAGGCAGATAATTGTAAAATGGCACATGAAGGTCTGAACTGTCTGAAATGACCCCTCCACATTCCCCAGCCTGACCTGCAACCGCCTATCAGTGTAACACTTCAATGGCCCTTCAGTAGTTTCGGACGGACCATCTCGGGATAGTTGTGTCGCTTGGGTTAACTTCCGTCGGCTTAACTTTTCGCTCTTTTCTCAACATTTATCGTTGTTAGAAAGAGAAAAGACGGATGGTCATTTTTGCCCTTTGCCAAACATTCATAGTCATTGCAACTTTCTAAGAATTATTAAAATCAAATAGTCGAGCCCCAATCAAAGCAAGATGCAATTAAAGGTATTATTTCTAGTAACTGTTGGTAAATGGAAAATGGTTTAAAGAAACTTTCCGAAACTGAACAGTTTTAAAGAGTTGAGCGACTTGAGGATGTTGGAGAAAACTAAAGAAAGGGGTATTGGTTTATTCAGGCCAGATATTTTCGTTTGTAGGAAGCGATACATACATATGTAGGTCTCTCAGTCTAAAAAGAGAAGATGGAAGTAACAACGTCGTTTCCAATTGTTTTCCTTTTAAGCTTTTTTCCAAAAGTTTCAAATTTTTCATGTGGAAAATGAGCAAGTACAATCCGTTCAATGGCATCGTCTTCTCTAACCATAACAAATCGAACTTGGTTTTCTTCGAAACCCACTTACATTTCATTCTTTTGACTCGCAACCGGAATCCTACCCTCGAAATCAAATCTTTATCAAGCGGCACACGGCTAATTTGAGAATTAGTTGGACTATTTGAATGCAAAATGGCTGTGTTAACCATTCGTTTTCACGCAATGCTGAATGCTGAAGTATAGATCCTGCCATTCGAGCTGATGACCTCATTCGATACTTAAGTGACCTGCCCGCGAAGTGTTTCCACTCGTACCAGGGTGCTCAGCTAATATGAGCATTAGTAGGATTGGGGGTAGCTGCTATCGGCAAGGAGGTGTTTAAAAATGCCAACGTAAAAAGAACAAATACATAAGTAACGGCTAACACGCAAGTTTGATGCAAGTACTGAAAAGGTAGATAATCGAAACGCTTACTTATTCAGGTTAATGCCTTACCTCAATTTTAACTCTCGCATTGGAAAACTGTTTGCACTTATATACAATGCTAGATGTGAGACGATTTACGGTAGATACAGATATAAGTATAGATACAATGTTTGTTTTAATTCATATTTACTAATATGCATGGTTACATGAAATAAATACATTTGGGATCATTTCGATCTGACCATGGGCTTCACGACATTATTCCAAGTTGATTTGAAAATACAGTCAGTGAATATTGGTATCATTATTAATTAAAGGCAACACGCGAATTAGATTGCCAATGCTAAAATGATTGATCAAATCTCATACCTGCAAATGTCGGTAAAAGTAATACCAAAGATAAGCAAATTGGAGACCGGAAGCTAGGCAAGAAAAGTTCCATGATATCTTGGATTGCCATAAATTTGTTAATAATAGTAGAATTTCTCCAAAATTTGCTTCTTCTAGAATATACTATGATAATATTTGAAGGAAAAAATTCTACAACCCCTTTGCTTTTATGGGAACTCCCTTAACCCCATACAAAAAATGGGAGTAAGCAAGCGGGCTCGCGGCCCTCGATATCCGCCGACCCCAATTCCTCGATGGTGGATGCTACAAGTGATTTAGATTTGGAAAAAGAGGTGTTCATATGAACTAAGGCCTTTTCAACAAGACCAATAACGAAGGCAAAAATGATGGGCTACAATTCCTTGTAGGCGGTTTCGACATCTACCGCATTTGCCCAAGACGAACGACCACAGGAGATACCCCAAAAAAAGAACATTGTTGCGACTCTTTTGCCGGAATTTTCTTCCGAAATGTTGTTTGATGAAATACCAACCAACCGATGTAGTTGCTGGAAGTGTCGTTTGGTGCAACACCAACGGGAACTTATTATGAACTTTTTATTTTCCTCCTCAAATTTTTCTGCATACGTAACACCTACGCGAAAATAATGAAAAATGTTGATTATCACAATGTGCAATGTGCATGAATAATGATAAGAGTGGAGATAGGAGATCAGGTCGATCATCCTTAGTGGCCGATAACGACCTAGAGGGCAGAGCTATCCCAAAAATCTAAACAATTTGGCTAAATTGACCGTGAAGGTCCGCCCACAAAGATTGAAGCTCCATCAAAGTGCTCGGTCGACACGTTCTTGCACGCCTCTGTGCTAGCCAGGCTCGGGAATGTGGGGGGGGGGGGGTCCTTTGAGCGCTTTGATCCCTCACGTTTCATTACTAAAAACCAACGTGTCTTCTCCGATGCGTGGGTCCGCACCGGATTTTAAATTCCAGTTGACAACGAATTTCGCGACGGCCTATCGATAGACAAACAGAACGCGAGCTAAAAATAAAAAAAAAAATCGGCTCGACCGCGCGCGTGGAGCCGTAAGTCTCCGGACCCGAGTGCCGCGATCAAGGAGGGGAAGATCCACGACGGATCACCGTCTCGATTGCTGGCTCTTCCGCCTCAGATCTTATACGAGGCGCGGCCTCTGAGGTTCCCACCCTTCCTCGACATCCTCCGGCCAGTTATTCATTTAGAGGATGTCCCTTTAATAGCAATTCTGCGGGAGTAAGGAGGAACGAAGGGGAGGAAGTCCTCAAACTACGCTCAGACTATTCAGTCATCATTATTCAAGCATTCAATACATGTTAAAACAAAAATTATTACAAAAAAAAGAAATGAAAATAAAGATAACTAAAAGGTAAAATTCACAAGAAAATAATAAAATAAAATAAAAATCATAAAAAAAAGAAGAAGAAGAAAAGAAAATAAACAAAACACTTACCCAGATGTCACTCCGAGCTCGGATTGATGCTTCTGGTGCCTATTTTTTTTTTTAAAATTCAAAATATTAATAATTACAAAATATATAGTCCTTAGAAAAAAACTAAAGTTAATTCACTTTCTCTCTATAATTTCGTACTTCACGTTTTATGAGTTTGTTTTGTTTATACACAGAGCGGGAATTCCGACACGTTACTTCTGCAGCTAAATATTCACTTCATTATCCGACACTTCAACTATCTGTCTTTTCAATTGTTTTTCTCCTCTTTGCCCTAAATCACTGTGCCTTTATCACTTGTCTTCCACCAAGCACCAAAAAAACCACTCTCCTCCAGACCAAAACTCTTCCACCGTTCTTTCTTCCTCGATTCCCAAGAAAAACTCTCCTTCCTTTCTTTGTCTTCCACCAAGCACCAAAAAACCACTCTCCTCCAGACCAAAACTCTTCCACCGTTCTTTCTTCACTTCTCCACCCAGCAACCTTCTCGCTGTGCTTTGTTCGTGCACCGCTTCTATTCCCGCTACATAGCCTTTCTCACTCGGCAATGTTGCGGCAACATGCGCATGCGCCTGCAGATGCGGCAAATCATTCGCCTCCTGTCAAGATCAATTCGCTCGAATGCATTGAATAATGTGCAATCTGCGGCGAACATTAAGGCAATTGCACACTATTAAATGCATTGTTTAAGCAAATTAATTAAGAAAGAGCCAAATAATGCGGGGAAAAAGAAGGAGACCCCTCGGCAATCAGCAAGCGCCTGAGAGAAGTAGTTCCAAAGAACAGATCTAAAAGAACTGAAAGGAGGAAGCCTGTGCCCCAAGTGCGTTCGCCGGCAACCGAAGCGAAACCTAAAGGAACTCAAAATGGTGGATAGACCAAGGTTATTCACAAAAAAGCAAAGAAAAAATGGAAGATGCAATTTCCCCAGCGAGGCAAATCTGTCCTACGTGCAGATACTAAAAATGACCGATGTGGACCGCACCTGAAAGATCTAAGCGGGAATGTCAGTAAAATTTGAAGGACCCTGAAAAGCGATTTCAGGTTATAATTGAAAAAATTCAGTTTAGACAAAACTGACGGCTTTCGTAATGAAGTTAAGAACTCACTTGTCAGAATGTCATAGAACATGAAATTTAAATACAGTGCAAGGATCTAGACGAAATAACATTATGAGACTGAGAAAAGCCTATGGTAGCACTCAAATGTGCACTCAATGGAAGCAACGTAGAAGCGGCGGGAAAAGTTCGAATGAATTATCTGTCTGAGAGCGCAGATCTCAAATCTGGCCGCTGTTGAGCTTCTTTTCCAAGAAATTGAATACAGCTTAACAGAACTACAGCACCTACGATCATGACCTATATAGCCGCGTACATTGCAATTAAATACTTTCAATATTCCCTAGAAGGCAAGCCGTTCACAGTGTTCACGAGCCACAAGCCTCTTATTTTCGCTTTTAACCAGTAGCCCGGCAAAGTGTTCCCTCGTCAACTTCGGCACCAGTTTACTTCAGACATCCAGCGCGTGCCCGGCAAGGAGAATGGAGTTGCAGACGCTTCATCACGCATTTCACAAGTCAAAGTCCCTGCCACGGAACTAGGCGATATATTCCGGTCACTTTTCGCAAGGAATTATTCCTTGCAGTATAAGCACTCGGACAACTAATTGGCTTGTCATTAGAAAATATTTCTGGCACTCAATGAATAAGGATGTAAACTCCTGGGCTGGCATAGGACACTGAAGTCCGCTATAATGGCACACGATGACTATTCGTGGTCGCAAGTCCTGCCTTTTCTTCTACTTGGCCCACGTACAGCCTGTCGTGAGGAGTTTGCCTCCAGCTCCGCCAAACTAGTATACGGGGAGAATTTGAGACTTCCTAACGATCCGGTGTTCGATGCCAAGTCAGCTTTTTCCATCACTGGGCATTTGCGTTTGCTTCGTGGCCAAGCTAAAATCACCCTCACCATCCCGTCATTTTTCGATGAAGGCTAACACCCCGAAGGACCTGGGCGCCTGCCTACACGTGGACGCTTCCCGGAAGCCCCTTCAGCCACTATATGCGGGCCCATTTGAAGTGTCAAACAGAGGAAAACACTTCTTTAGGCTTGACGTCGACAATAAGCCCAAGAACGTCTGCCTATCCAGGCTAAAACCATTTTCCGCGGTGATTTGATCTGCATCCTAGAGCTGGCAGGTCAAGAGTCGGATTTTGTCGCTGAAGCCCAGTTTCAGCGGGGGTGGGGTAGTGTGGAGGCGCTGCAGTGTGTGAGCAACTTGGCGAAGATTGACCCGAGCCTCGCACGACTGAGCAACACGGAACACACCTGCCTGACCAACTCGACTACCAGTCAGGATGAAGGCCACGAAGCCGGCCAAAAAGTAATCAATGCTTTTCCACTTTTGTAACATTAAGTGTAAAATAAGACGTTAATATAAATAGGATCGCATATTTTCAATGTAAAACAATACTTTGTCTTCCTAGTCGTCATGAATCAATTAAATGATAATCCCAATAAAGTATTTTAATCAAATTGGTTAAATTAAAAATGTGAATTACTTAATAGGTTGATCGTAACAATAGCAGTGAAAGGTTTGTAAAGTTCTTCAAATTTCACTGTCTTATAATCAGGCTTCTCGAGCACAGGGCCTGCCACAAAGTCAGGTGAGTTTCTACTGACTGGTAACGGACATCAGACTGATGTCGCAATCATCACTAGATTTTTCAGAATCTGCGTAACACAGCTGCTGGTAACATCAGCCTCGAAAATGACTATCATCTGATCGTCCAACTTCATCCCGTGGAGACTTGGCTATAAACTTGTCACCAAGAAAATCTGGACTCCGTGGAAACTCTGCATACTAAGTACCGACTAGATAGATCTCATTGTACGGGCTTTATTCCCCAGACATCCCGTAAGGGTTAATGTCAGCAGCACGGAAAGCGTCTAGAACTGCCCCCTTTTCACAATAAACGAGCTCGAAGAAACAGTTCTCATCATGAAAAACAAGAAGACGCCAGACTTGCTGCTCGGGGCATTCAACACTTGCCTGAAGAAGGCCATGTATTCTTGTCGCTGGAATGTGGCGAGACTCACGCTAATCAGCAAAATAAAACGAGGCCCCGAACCGTCGTCTGGATACTGACCGCTGTGTATGCTTGGCACGGTGGGGAAAGTTCTCGAAAAGCTCATCAGGAGTAGACTCCCTGAAGCGAACCACACTGCCGGGGATAACATATTCCCAAGGTAGTTAGAATTCAGAGCAGGGAGATCCACGGTATGTTCATGGAGCCGAAGTACACAACCACCGATCTCGACGGAAAATGCTCCTCATAGCGCTTGATGACAGAGATGCTTTCAATTCCGTAAGATGGACAGATATGCCAGGCCCATTAGAAAACTCATTCCACGTGCCAAGCTATCGGATATTGAGGGATTATCTGAAAGACCGCCCCCTACTCTATGAGATGCTAGAGTGCAGGAATGATCCCCATGGCGCTCCTTGCTAAGGAACGTAAAGCTATCTACAGCCGCAAGGGAGAAGATTTAAGATAGGTGGGTGGCTGTGATGAACGTCAACGCGCACTTACCGAGTGACAACTCTCTTGGCAAAATGATTCAAGAAGCAGATGGACTGCACGGCTCATCGACAATTAAGATCCCTGGCTAAACCGAACGCATGGTGAGACTGATTACTTCTTTAATCAACTTCTTAGTGGGCATGGAAGATTTCAGTCCTACCTGCACAAGATTGGGAAAGCGCGATCTCCTGGCTGTGTGTTATGTAATAGAGTGGTGGGTGACGCCAAACACACTTTTTTCTCTTGTTAAAGGTGTCAGCAGCTCTATGAAGCCACAGGAGAGTTCTCTCCAGATAACATATGTGTACGTGTGTGTGTGAGCACTCAGATTCGAGTGGTCCATTGTGCTCGATTCCCCCGCCTAATGGAATATCTCGGATTCGTTTATGTATACCAGGATTTCCGGTAGTGGATATGATGCTACCCGCTGCAGTTGTAGCGCATCAGCACCAAAAAGTTGATGTCTGATGCTTCCATAGGCGGGGCACTCGCATAGAAAATGTTCCGTGGATTCCGCTTCCTCATTACAAGAAGGACACATATTATCTCGGAAAATTCCTATTCTGAACATATGTCCAGTGAGTGAATTATGGCCAGTCAGAATGCCTACAATAATTCTACAAGTCTTCCTGGTTCTGTCAACAAAAGTTTGGTGTGTTTAGCAGCATTAAGGCTCAGCCACATGTCATATGGGAAACTTGTTCTCAGTTTTTAATAGCGGCATTAGCCAATGCTACTCATACTCCAATTGCTGGTTCCGGTCCGAGCATGGGAGAAATTGAACTCTCTTTTGCTAAAGCATCCGAGATTTCCCTCTACACCACAACGACCGGCTACCCAAAGTAGTTCCATCGTATTGAATCTAAAAACAGAGTTCAATCAACTTCTACATTTCTGAACGGTTTTTGAAGTAATAAAAGGACTGCTCAAGGCCTTCAATGCAGCTTGACTATCACTACACATAGCTACGTATTTGCCCTTCAACCACTCGTCAATCCTTCAGGTTGCCGTCCTAAGGATTACATACACTTTAGCCCGAAAGACCGTTGTAAATTGTTCCAAAAGAAATGCCCACTTCTCGTTTTTATTCGATAGGTAGACACATACTCCAGAACCCTGTTCTCTATTTGAGCCATCGGTGTAAAAGACGTCAATATACCCTGACACGCATTCTTCTGGTTCGTCACAGTTTTCTCTTCGTTTCAAGATAATCTCATATCTTCTACTAAACAGAATATGGAGATTGGAGAATCAGAGGACATTGCGAAAACGGGATTCAGTTATCCCATAACTGTTCCAATGCTCTGTGAGTAAGCCCCCATGTCGAGGCAAAGGTCCGCCCACATAGCACATAAGCTGTGAGAGCTCGTTTCACCTTTATCCCTACATGTTTGCTTCAAAGAAGCTTCTTGTCTAGAATAACTGCGTGATATTTCATTTCTTCGGAGAGTTGACGGGTTGTACCTCGTATCTCTGGAAGGCTTGAGGTACCAACTGTCAATCAAATCAACGGCGTGTTGTGTATTTCTACACATCGTTCTGGGATCTCGAAAAACAACCACGTCATCCACATAAGCTTAAGCGTGTATTGGCAGATTTTGCAAAGAAGCGCGGTAGTACATTACCTAGCAATCTCTGTGTTAACATAGCATAGATACACTTAATTAAAGTTTCATCAGCACCATGCTCTCTGAGGGCATCAAGGAGCTTTTGGAAGGACGCACAGTCAAGCGCCCTTTCAATGTCTACGAACACCCTCATTGCGTACTCGCCTTTCAGAGTTGTATCCTCTATCTTTGAAACCAAGAGTGAAGAGTAGGCTAACAGGATTTTCTATGTTGGTTTTCATTTGGTGGGTGCAGCCTTATCGCCTTTTTGCGAATGTCACGCTCAACCAGTTTCTCCAGACATTTCAGGGAATACTTCCAAGAGAGTCTAAATTGGCCGAGTCATATTTAATAAGGGCTCCCTCCCCACAGCCTAAAAATCTACCTTTTACCTTGCAGTTCCTCACAGTATGCTCGATAGGAGTCTCGTTTCGAATGATTTACGAGCGTCTTATATTCACGCTGTGAGTTTCGGAACTTTAACCATCTTCATCCTTATTAATTTTGCAAGCACGATTTAGAAGTCGTCTAGTTGATTTGCAATCCTCGGTTCCACCATGGAACCGTTTTACCTCGTTGGCCTCGAGAAAAAGGACAAGCCTCTTCAAAGCACTCTAAAAGTGTGTGATTAAGAGTTTCCAATTGATATTCTATCGCCAAAGGAGTCCTTAGTCGCCTAAGTGAAGTGCAGATTGTTAGGTCAATTACTTCACTTCTTCTGGGCCCCACGAAGGTAGGGAAACATCCTACGTTCGCGATCATCAGATCAGCTAAAGTGATGAAATCAAACAGGTTCATGGATTTTATTTGCTGCTGCCCCAACAAATATGCTGAACATTCACATCACAACCTATTAAGAGTTCAAGGCCACTTGATTCTGCATACACTATCAGATCTCTTAGTTCTTGCGTCGGCGGGGGACAAAAAATAATAATAGGGTAAGTAAGCAGATGCAACTTTAACCTTTCTCATCTTACCATCATCCTGATATTGTAAGTTGACCATAGTAAGTCCTGGGCACAGAATTCTCTCAGTGTGGTTGCTTCTAGCAATTTTGAAATCAGAACGCAGGCCCTCGGTCTCGAGGATCTCTCATCGAAGAAGATTTCAGTCCCTTTGACTGATCCAATATCACAAATTTTGTTAAAACGAACCCACGGCTCTCGCACCAAAAATATATAAGGACAATCCCAAACAATGCCAACCTTTCTGCCAGTAGATAAGAAGAGGGTTTGGCATGCTTCAGGTTAATTTGGCTAGCTCTTATGTTTGCAGACATAAGTGTAGTCTAATATGAAAACTGCCGCTAACTGGAAAGTATGCTGCATTCAGCGTGGATCTCACCGGGGTTAACACGCCAACGCCAGCTTCCCTTTCTTTCACTTTTCCTTGTAGAGGCGGAGCAAAAGGTTCTGACATGCAAGCCTGAGACCCTTCTCCTTTGCGGCTAAATTTTTCTTCTGCCGAGCCTTCCTTTCCCGTTTTTTGGAAGAGTTAGGTATCAGTGTTACCGTTAGGGCGGCTGTAGTCAGGTCTCCAGTTTCTCTCATTAAGGGAGTTGCTGTATTATCTTTTCTGGCTGACCATGCCATAGACACTGGGTGCAGGTTTTCCATTGAAGTGGAGACTCTGCCTTCCACCGATTGCTCCGTGGGGCACATGCATTTTGCGAGGCCTCCAAAATCCGTACCTCGCCCACCACCTGATTTCTCAAGTCGCGGGCGCAATCCGGAGTCTGTGACTTCTTACCACTTGGAGAGTTAGAATCCTTCGTTTCCATCTTCATATGTTTATGGACACCCTTAGTGTAGTAGTAATCTACCATAGGTTAACCCACCACGACAAGGTGGTCTCCCGAAGGAGAGATAACAATGTCAGAGGGATGTTGAAGAGCGCTAGCAGATGGAGTCATGTTGGACATTACGTTCGGGCTCTTCTTGCTGCGACGAAGATTGGGCTCGAGTGGCGGAGAGACCGAATGGCAGGGGGTTCCCTGAACTGACAACGCCCTTCCTCTTCCCCCCTCCCTTTGGCGAATGGAATTCCCTGATTTTAAGGTTCCGCAAGACGGGAGGGTTCGGACTAGCCCGAAGTAACGTGACAAATGGTTCTAGTCTAGTTCTCTGATGACAGGGAGGTGTTTAGTTGGTAGCCCGGCGTACTGTTGCGGGCGTCCAACGCTCTGTGCGTAAAAGGATTCACCTACCCTACTGCAAAAAAAAGTGAGGCATGACTCATTCTCAGAAACTACCCAACCCAAAAATCTGGAAAAATCACCCTTTTTTTATAGTCTATAAAATAATATAAATAAAATAATATGTATTACTATATATTCTAATTTTACTGGAAGGAAAGCTCCCAAAATTCATCGTAGAATTCCAAAATACAAACACATAAAGCACATTGGACTATCTTCCATCATATTGGGGTTTGAAAAGAATCCAACGACTATTAACCAAATCATAGTAGGTCAAAATTGTCTACTGCGTGTGAAATATTCTAGATGAATGATTCCTGAAGCACCGAGCTCTCAGTTTCGACTTGCTTCCATTTAGTTGTTTTTATTTAATTGCAGAACAAATTCGTTTATCTGAGGATAAGTATATTAGAATAACAATTAAAGCAGCCATTTTCCTCCATGGTGCCTACGTATATTTGCTGAAAAATAAAATGCTCAATTTCTATCTTTAAAGCGAGTCGCACATAAATGGACTTTTCTCTTTGCAATACTGTTCAAGAAATCTTTCATACTTGAAGCACCCAGTTTCCAGTTTTCGAAAGTCTTCGGCGAGCGGTTGACTATCACTGACAGCAGTGCATTAACTCCAGTGTATAATAGGTGGCGCCCAAGTCACGTGAAATAAGTGACAGGTGGAATGTTTACATCACTTAGCAACGCACAAACTGTCATTGTTTATTAATATTTTTGCAGTGGACTTTGTTTTGCCCACGGCTTTTTTACGCATTTCGTATTTCATTCAAAAGGTTTCGAGCCTACAGGTGAGTTAACGGTCTGCTTCTCACACTTTCTAAGATTGCACTCTCGTAGTTTTGTTATGTTTGCCCAAAGTCGAGCGCTCGCAAGCCGGGGAAATTCTATCGTCGGAATGCTGACCCGGTCCCAATTCGCAACCGCGCCACCAAAAGTGAACCACCATCCCAAAAAGGAACTTTTCTTCATGGACGTTGACGGGGATCGGGCGTTCCTGCAGTATCATAAGTCCAATGACGTGATCACTCTGCAAGAGACCTTGGTTCCTGAGAAACTCGAGGGTCGTGGACTTGGCAAAATGCTGGCAAAGGTTTGATTTGCTTTTGAAATTGGTTTCCTCGCTTGCTTTTTTCAATATTTAGTTTACATGAATTGAAGTGATACCTCGATATCATTGGAGTTAATGCTTTAAAGCGTCCAGAATTACTTCGGAAAAGGAAATGGAATGTTCATTTGGTGCAAAGTATGACTTTTATGCGTGGCGAAAGTGCACCGCGTAGAATCGTGTGAGCCTAATTATTCGGTGCTTTTTGCTCATGTCTTAACTATAGATCTGCTGAAGGAGCTAAAATTGTTTATTTCTTGCCTGGCTGGCCATCCAATTTTCACTACTCCTCACTAAAAAAGGATTTCGCTGCATATTAATATCAGTGATTGGATCGTCGACCTCCACTTGCCGTCTAAAATCCAAAGAGAAACGTCTAAATTTTTCCGAAATGCCGAATAAGAATTTATATTTCCCATATATCGATATTTCGGGGATCAGTTGTCCTCTTCCTCAGTAACTTTCAATCTTAAAAATATAAATTCTTATTCGGCATTTCAGGAAGGACTAAGCCTTTGCTTTTTGTTTTTTGTTACCGCTTCAATGCAGATAGGAAAAGCGGTTTATTCAATTAGAGCATTTGTTTGCATTTGGGCTGGTTGGTGTGTGACTGATCGTTTTCAGTATTTCCTGGTTCTGAAAAGGATGTTTTGTGCGCTATTGGGTGCTAGATGTCAACGATATTGAGCCTCTAAAGGAGGCTGCTGGTCTTATGTTTTGTTGTTTCATACCTTTAAAACAGTCAAAAAGACATTTCTGCTCTTTGAAAAATGCAGTGGAAAATGGTATGGTATGGTATTAGTATCGACCTCAGCGCATGTAGTGAAGCTGCAGAGGTTGCGGATGGTTTGGCGTCTAGTTTATTGATCGGATTGGCAAATTGTGAGGATTTTGTCCATTACGGGTGGAAGCGTTTTTCGTGCACGGACGCTGTGTTTTTTTAACTTTCAGAAGAACAGAAGGGTTCAGAGGAATGGCGATAGACGCTTTTACAATTGCTTTAAATTTAGAAAGAGCCCTCTCTACTAGATTAGTAGCTCGTCGAGCCGGTAGTGTTGATGTGGTGCTGCACATCGTGCTTAAACGGCTGGGAGAAACTTGCGCGAATGTGATGGTTGGCAATGTCCTCGAAAACAATGGAAAGAGTCTATGAAGGATTTGTTCTGCAGGTCCACCAACAGCACATAGTGGACAGGAAGTCTGCGCCTAAAATGGGAGTGCTAATATCCGCCAAAACGAATCGTCGCGAATACGTGTGACGCAGTGCGAGACTCACTTCCACCAGCCTGTAGCCGTAAGTGCGAATGGAAGAGAAGTTCAGCAGCAAGTCGCACTCTCTGCGGTATCAACGTATTTCGACTTGGCATAGGGAGAACCGACACCTCAGCGCCGTGTAGACCAGAAAGCAACTTCTGCTCAGAGAGATGAATATTGAAAGACGACGTGATACTAGCCATCGCCGAGGCACGGTGGTACATTTAGTCGCTTGAGCTCCGAATTTACGGTGGTACCAGCAAATAGTCGGGGACGGTGAGGGTCCCGGCGTGCGACTACCCGAACATCCATTTCGAAAAGTAGACTTCGGCCGTGACTGCGATCGAGACTGTGCGAGTGTCGTCACCATTGCCTTTAATTCGCCGACTTCCCGATTTATGTCTCTAGAGACTTCTGCGGGGCGGGTGTACACTTCGTGGATTTTATCAGCTGGGGCAAACAACACCTCCAGGCAGGCCAAGATGGCACGGGTGCTCTCCGGAAGCCTGTTTGAAGCGGCTTCAATAGCTCTGAGCCATCCTTATCCTCACCCAGCTGCCTCATTTCACAAAACAGATAGCTATAGCTACGGTCGCCCAGTGTCAGCTCGTTCAGCAAGCGATTCAGCTTCGGTTCCTCACTCACTGACAACCAGCATATGAGTTGCTCCTTTAGCCTGACGTAGGAGCAGTTTTCCAACACATCCGTGGCCAAACCAATTGTCTCCTGGTCGAGACCGATAAAGGCGTGGTTAAAACAAGTGGCGTTTGTTCCGACGCCTACCAGCGCAAATTGTGCCTCCGATTGGCAGAATCAAGCCGCAGAATTGCGAAGCCAAAAAGGCGGCACCCTGACCGAGACCGCTGCTACAGGGGCAATCGCGATTGCCGCAGTTTTTTGTTCTGGAGACATATCAGTCAGTGAGTGAAGCAGAGGCCGAACATCGGAGCAGAAACCGACGACCGAAACGGACAAAAAGGAAGAGAGTTAACTCACTCCTCGCAACTACACGGAGAACGACTTAGCGAACACCGGAGCGAAAGCCTTCCAAAAGACCACCCGTCGACTCATGCAGTGCCCTTATTTTATTGTATACAAATATCCAAAATAAAATAAAATAAAATCCAAAATTATAATACAATATAAAAGTATCAACCAAAGTTATCTCATGTGGTTGGCTGTAACCTTCAGCAATATTATGTGTGTGGAAAACTCGCGGTCGCCGAGAATCAACAACGCATTCCCGTTTGCAAGAACTTCACTACTTTGGTAATTAGCTCGTATCCCGTTACGGAAATTTGCCCACTTACACACGGAACTAACTGCATGTTCTCACAGCATCGGGCGCTGATAAACGAATGATGAAACCGCAAGACGAAAATATACGGAACTTGCGATGAAATTGCCGTACACTATCCATCTTTGTCGTCCCTAATGTCCTTTTTTTGTGTCCGTTATTGTTGCAACTGTGCGTCGATCCGTGTGTCCCCCGTGCTTTGTTGTGGGGGATTCACAGTTGCGTTGTCCGCCGAACTTTTTGTTTATGTTTTTTTATCTTTCACTTTTATGATTGATAACACAACGAACATCAACAGATAATCTGAAAAACAGGTACAAAGTACGCTACAACAACTCCACAGTACACTCCTCTTTATTCAGTTGTTCGAATTGTTGGGGTGGACAGTTTTGGCCTCTAGTTCACTGATCGGACTGGCCAATTGGGAGGATTTCCTCAATGCGGGCGGACCGTTTTTCGTGCACGGACACGGTGTTGCGTGTGAAAACGAACGCTAGCACATCACCAACGGAGATTCCACGCAATTTCCATTTGAACTTTTCCTCGTTTTCTCTAACTTTCAGAAGAACAGAAGGGTTCAGAAGAACGGCGCTTTGAATTTAGATAAATTGTAGTTTGAAGGAAGCTACTCCTTGCTTGTTAATTTTAAGGAGCAAACACAATATTCCATTCAATCATATTGCATACACTACATACAATTACATAAAGTATTTCCTAAATAATTACCACCTCAAAATAGCATTTTGACAAGTAAACGCTCAATGAATCAACTTACAGCATTGTTCTCTGTCCGCGAATTGCAATAGTGCGATAACAGTACAGCCAGAAACGAACCACATATTGTACTGGTCGTTGCTCATCTGCTCTTTCATTATGGGGTTTTTCTAAGCTCGGGTGACGTCCACCACGTCCTAAATGGCACACATAGCTCCCTCTGTCTCAGTAAATAGTTCCCCAGCACATAGCCATCAGTTCGGCAAATGGCTGCCAGCGGCAATTCAGGTGTTCACCGGATGCCAAGGGAAGGTGAGAACTCCAAACGCCGCGCTTCAAGGACATCTGAGGAGGCAGAAGAAGCATCGATTGAGGATGTGATTCGTCGTGAAATTTCCCTTTCGATCGCGGCTATCGGGTCCAGATGCGCGGTCGGGCCGTTATTTTTTTCTTTTCCAGTTAAAGGTCACGTGTTTCGCATCAGTCTAAGAACACGTGAAGTTTTATATAATGTACGTTTTCAAAAGGACTCGAAGGTGCCTCCTCGCGTCAGAAAATAAATATATGTCTTGTTTACGATTAAATAGTAGTTTCAGCTGCCAATTACCATGTCCTTTAAAATATAGTTTAAAAATTGACTTCTCACAAGGCGGAAATGAAAACGCGGTGATTGGCTGACACTTCATGTGATATCACGGAGCGAGTAATTTGCATCTTATCTGTGCGAAAGCGTACGGCTTAGTGTTTGTTATTTGTTACTTTTGAAGCATCAATCAGTTTCTAACAGCAAAGTGGGAAATTGTTGCGTGAAAAGACAGTCCTTCAAATTACCTTATGTTTCAGCCGTCATAGTAACAAGGTATACGGCAAATTCTGGCAAGCCCAAAGTCCCCGAAAAGAAAGGTGTCAAAATGAAAAATTCAATATGTTGTTTACTGCATATTAATTATACTAAGTAGAATAATAGTGTCGCAATGTTAATTAATTAAGTTAATGCAAATCTTCGCCATATTATTACATAATTGCTTTACAGGTGCCAGCGTCAAAGTTATAGGGACAATGCGGTGGGTAGAGTGCGGTTAATGTGGCACGGCTTTTGGCGGAAATAACGAGCGAACACAGTGGCACAAGAAATTTCACACGCATCTTTACCTAGGCGGCGATAAAACGTATATTTTTGGAATATTTGCAGGCCTCGAAAAAAAATGGATTTGCATTGGGCGGGATTCGAACCATGAGCCGCTTGAATACTTTGAGGGATCTCTTCCGTGACATGACTTATATTAAGCTCATCTGACACCTGCAAAATGCTTGCCAAGATGCGTTTCCTTTGCTATTTTGCAGCTGTAGGTCGAATTTTCCTTGGGGAAGCCATTCTGAGGCGCTTCTTTTGCCATTCAAAAAAGTGAGTTCGATCCTTCGAGCCTTCAAATAAGCTCTGGAAGTGGGATCTAATGAGACATACATGTAATTCTGAAGATCTTTTTCAACTGAAACGGGAAAAATAAATAACAATGACACAAAATTTTAACGCAGCCATATATTATTAATTATTGTACATTAACTAACATTGAAATGATCCTCACAACAATATAAACCTGACCGCAAAGAAACCGGATTTCGCCGAGCGATGGCGGTCCACTTTTTCCGAATATCTCCTTTTGGAACAGCTAAAAAAGTTTTCAGCGATTTTTTTTTGTGTAGTTATTTATGCAGCAAAGCACGAAACAATATTTCACAGTCCTCCTTGACATTAATTAATAAATTAAATTTGACACTTCTATATTCTTATGAGGAATTGCCAGTTGCCGGTCTACTCGAGTGTCTTGGCGCGATTTGGTACGTTTGAATTTGGGCGAAATTTAAAATGCTGGTAATTTCAACAAACAGTTTTTCTTCAAAAACTGTCTTTGGGGTATTTGAAAAAATTAAGACTTGTTTTTGCTTTTCAATAGTATTATTTATTATACTTGCATATACCGATATTTCGGACACCACTTGTCCCCTTCTTCAGTGTTACATGTCTGCCTTGTTTTTCCTTCATCAGTGCTAGAGCACAGACTTGTAGCAGTAGCAAGTCTGCTTTGTTGCAATGATGAAGGGAACAAGTGGTTTCCGAAATATCGGAATATGCAATTATAATAAATAATACTAGCGAAAAGCAAAAACAAGCCTGAATTATTTCAAATAATTTAATCGCTAGAAACATCGCAAAATTACACTTAGGTCTTTGACAGTCATGTTAAATTGCACTATAGAAATGATTTCCGTCATTAGTCAAAAATGGGGAGTCTATTAGCTCCGTTTGTGATGTGTTTTCTTAAAAAAAATTGAACTTTCTTTGACTGCAAAATAAAACCTTTTTTTATTGTTGAGTTATTTTTTAAAGTTTCGAGAAGAAACTTTCCTCGTAGCTGTACTGCTATATGTGAAATAAAAATAGTGCTGACTCTTTTGTAGAGAATGCAGGGAGCCCTGAGTTCACATCCACTTGATGTCGGAATGGACCACTTGGGAAGTAACTTACTTCCTCTCTTGTGATCCATGGATTCCTGTTTTTCGGTTAAACACTCAAGTTTTTCAAAAAGTTGACTGATCGTTTCGCCCAGGGCAGAGAGAACTCATCAGACGCTGCCTCAGCTCTACCTTGGTAGCAGTGTGATGGAAAGCGGCGGCAAGTGGTAATCGCTCCTCCGTAGTCGCAAATACGACATCAGTGCGAATTACATTGAAGTAACGACGGATTTCACAAATTAAGAAGTACTTAAAATTCATCCCAGAATGGAAGAAGTGCGTCAGCCACGCTCACGCAACGCGACCCACTCATCGATCATCTTGGAAATGTGCTATCTATCCATTGCCAGTTCCACCTTCAGATTAACACATCCACGGCTAACTGGCCTTTCCACCGACGAAGTTCTTCGTTCGAAAATGTATCAGGCCGGTGTATCTCGATGACACGTCGCAGACAAGTGTTGACGGAGGCTTGGAGCTTTTAAGTAATGGTGGTGGTTACTTTCAATGCGCTGCTACCATATATCAATACAGAAAGAACATTAGAACAGAGCAGTCTCAAGATGTTATTGGAGTTGAGATAACTGCATTTTCAGATTTTGTACAAAGCATGTAACACTGCTAATGCGTCGAGCGACATCAACGTCAATACCACCGTAATCAATGCCTTCGGTGTTTCTTCCGACTTTATATGTCCCTCTTTGCATTCTCGGTGAGAGAACAAACGATGTCATCAGCGTAGTTGCAGTGTTCACCGATAACAAGGAGAAATAATATTAATAACAGGATGCAATCCTGGCGGACTCTATTTTAAACCCCAAATTGCTCTGAGATTGTTCGCAATATCCGTAAGAACTGCATGAGCATCGAAGCAACATTTCAAATGATTCAGTTTAGTCTTTTCATGGGCATTTTGTGTGTTAAAGAAAATTGTAGATACATGCAACTTTTCCTGTTACTCCCAAGCTGTCTGTAGCTTCCACTTGGCTTTAGGAAGCGCAATGTAAAAGAGTTTTGGCCAGTATGTTGATTACCGCAATTGGTTTGAAGTTGCAGACGTCAATGAGGTGGGGGAGTGATTCTCTATTCCGGTGGCACCGATTCTACAGATGAGGAACTGCTTTTTGGAAAGCAAGTCCATTAAGTTAGCTGGTGAGAAAAGGTGAATTACACTGAGTCAAATTGGGATCTTTAGTATATCAAGCTATTGGACATTGTACTTGTCATTCCAGGAGAATTTAAAGCTAAGTTTCTTGCGAGGAGATCAGGATTCGTTTTAATTGATTTCTTTGATAACGCACATTATGCGTCCTGTCGAAACAATTTTTATAAATGAATTTTTTGATAATATTAATGACTTTCTAATATATTGTTCTTCCATTCCATTTCAGGAAGCTCTCGATTACGTCGCAAACAATGATCTTCGCATGAAAATCGAATGTACATTTATTCAACATTATTTGAACAACTACGCGCCTCAATATAAGAAGTTTCTAGCAAAACTTTAATGTATTGCGTGCATAATTCTGTAGAAATTGGCTTTCATGTTGTTATTTAGAAGTTGCAGCTTCAATAAAAATAAAATCCATTGAAAGTAAACATGTTAGACGAGCAAGATTATATGAGTTTGATCCTTTACTATGGCCGTGCAAAATTCTATCATTCCATGCAAAAAACAGCCCTTGATGGGCTTTCGAAGCATCCGGGCAATGGTTCCT
Source organism: Hermetia illucens (assembly GCF_905115235.1). Classification (NCBI taxonomy): domain Eukaryota; kingdom Metazoa; phylum Arthropoda; class Insecta; order Diptera; family Stratiomyidae; genus Hermetia; species Hermetia illucens. The sequence continues at coordinate 63,119,213 of NC_051849.1, read as the reverse complement.
TCCGCCTGTTCAACGGCATTGCGCTTGCTTTAGGCAATCGAGTACAAGAGGGTATTCGAGAATTGAATCCTTTGAAAAATGAAGGAGATTTCGCAATGGCTGCTATATTGAGCTTGATTTATGCTCATAAAAGATGTAATGTGATTGATAAGGAATCAGTAATAAGCCTGGATGTTAGGTTAAAGGAAGAAAGGAAACAACTTACAGCAAACTCGGCGTACTACTCGGCTGTATTCCTATTTCTTAGTGGTAAAGTAGAAAAGGCGCGTGAGTATTCTGATAAGGCTTTGAGGCTCAATAATGACTTTGTGAATGCTCAAGTACTGAAAGGATGGACAGAACTTTACCTCAATCCGAGAGCTAGCAAATCACTCCTAGAAGTTTTTGAGAAGGCTTTGGTAAACGGTAAAAATATTGATGCTAGTCTCGGCCAGGTTCGCTACTATCAAATTAACAATGACTTCGAGAATGCAATCTCAGTGCTGAATAAACTTTCAGTACGCTATCCTGAACTGAATATTCCATTAATTGAGAAGATGGAAACGCAGTTAGCAAGCTGGAATTGGGACCATGCTTTTGAGACTGCCTTACGCATCATAAATTTGGATCCGACTAATATTTCTGCTTTGCGAGTCAAATGCATGTTGTTATTATGCCGCGAGGGTAATCACTTACTCGCTGTTCAAACAATTCAACAACTCTTCGCTGCTATCGAAAAGCACGAAATCAACAACTTGAAATTAACACTACAAACTGCCCAGCTATTCTCAAGGACTTGTGGTAGAAACATGGATGTTCTCTCCCTCACGTTCAAATATGTAGAGAAGATTTCACAACTGTCGCCAGGGAATCCGGAATTTATAACTGAAGTCGGGTATGTTTATACATTTGGTTGCTTTCTGCATCCATGTTAAATTTGTTTGTTTGTAACTGAGTAGCACTCTTTTTCAATCATAAAAAGGCAGTCGTTTTAAGGAAAATATTATTACTTTCGTTTGCAGGTATCATTGCATTATGATGGGTCATTACAAGGAAGCTAGCAAATACTTCCGATCAGCCACAAAGATTGACGATAGTTCTATTTACGCACTTTGTGGACTAACTTTATGTCAGATAGCTGAAAATGGGATAACTGAACAAGCTCGACAACAAATTGAATTTCTGAATGAAATCCAAGGTCTTAATAAAATCCCACTTTTGATTTTCATGACTAGTAAAATTGCCGAGAATGGTGACAAGGCAATTGCTTATTTGATTGAAGCGTGTGAAATACATTTCAAAAATCTTCAAACGCTATCATTCGGTCACGAATATTTAGTGCGATTTGATCCTGACTTCTTGTTACAAGTCGCCAATGAGCTATTGCAATACTCGCCCGTTCAGTCGACAGTTAAAATTGGAGCAACTATTACCAAGGATACTTTACATATTTCACTTAAACATAGTCTTAACATTCTCGAAGCTGTAGTGAAAGCATGCCCTGGTTTGGTGCGAGGCATTTACATGCTCGCTAAGATACAATTTCTTTGTGGAGAAGTTTCCGTTGCGTCCAATACTCTCAATAAAATATTAAATGACATCGACGCGACCGACACCGATGCGCACCTTTTATTGGCTCAAATTTATATACAACAAAAACAATTTCTTAAGGCATCACAAAGCTTGGAAGTTTGTTTATCGCACAATTTTAGCGTTCGTGAAAATCCGATGTATCATCTCCTGCACGGATTAGTACAGAAGAATAATCAACAACTGGAAGAGGCTCAGAAGAGTTTTATCAATGCCTTGAATTTGATAGGATTTAAAAATATTGGCTCAACTACAGCGAGTCAACCATCATCGATGTCGCCAAGTAAACAGAAGCTTGCCGGGAACAAATCACTTTTACCTTTGACTGATAAAGTAACTTTGTTTTTGGAACTGATTGATACTTATATGGCGATGGGGCAGACCGTCGACTGCGAAAGGGTAATGCAAACAGCTTTAGAGGAGTTCTCGCATAGCACAGAGCATGGACGGTTGGTTATCACCAATGCTGAAATCGCTTTGCAGCATGGAAATGTAAATCGAGCTTTGGATTTACTGAAAAGCATTTTGCCAGGACAACCGTATTACTTGCAAGTAAGTGAATATTTTTATAGAAAACAGAAACTAGGCAAACATTTTCAAATTGATACCAGTTTATATTTGGTTGAAATATTTATTTCTTCGTCTAAATATATGCGGATTTTATTTATTTGAATTTATATTTTTAACTGTTAAGTAAGAAATATTGCTCTATGATTGCACATCTTGTCGAATTGTTTATCTGGGATTTGCCATTTAAAACAATTCTTAAATAAGCGGAGAAGTATACATATTTTGCCTTAGATCTCCATCTAAGGCGATGGCGTAGACCAGGATGCCAAACAGCTTTTAAGGATTCCGAATTGGAGGACTTCGGTACAAAACCGGAATGTTGGTTATCAAAATGGTCATAGGCCTTTGGATATCGAAAGATACTGAAATCATATGCTTCTTTTGCTATTTTTCAATTATGATTTGATGTGTAATGAGTAGTTATTTATGCAGGAAATGGCAGATACGCACCTTCTGTGTGCATAACTCGTATTTGGTAAATGATCTTTAGTTATTTTTTTGGATTAGTTTCTGGCTAATCGTTGGGAATTTGCAATTTAAGTTAAGCGAGAAAAAGCCAGTTTATTGCTGACAAGTTATTTAATTAATGCCAAGTGTGGTGTGCAAGATGGGTTTTGGGCGAATGGTATTGTACGGCTCCCTAAGGCTTCCCGAGACGCCTACAGTCCTCACCACCTCCTCTACCCTGCTGCACTAAGTACGCTTGGGGCGACCCAATCGTCGGCGGATTCCCCTGCATAACGTAGCCAGTAATGCAATTGTTGTCTCCCCTGAATGTGTGACCTATCCACTGCCGCCTCCGCCTTCTGATCACATCTTGTATTATTATCAGGCTAGCGTACTCCAATGATATGTCGCACAGGTGTTGATGAAAACCTGGAGCCTTCGAATGACAGCAAGTTCCATCAAAGTGCTCGGTCGACACGTTCTTGCACGCCTCTGTGCTAGCCAGGCTCGGGAATGTGGGGGGGTCCTTTGAGCGCTTTGATCCCTCACGCTTCAATTTTTGTGGGCGGACCTTCACAGTCAATTTAGCCAAATTGTTTTTGGGATGGCAGAGCTATCCCGTGGCGTGCGGCATGTTGCCGCAACATTGCCTAGTGAGAAAGGCTATGTAGCGGGAATAGAAGCGGTGCACGAACAAAGAACAGGGAGAATGTTGCTGGGTGAGTGAAAAAAGAAGGGTGGAAGAGGCTTTGTCTTGAGTGGAGAGTGGTTTTTTGGGTGCTTGGTGTGGAGGAGAGGAAAAAAGAAGGAGCGGGTTTTTTTTGGGAATCGAGGAAGAGGAACAGAATTCAATTTTGATAGAAGGAGAAATAAAGAAAGAGGAGAGAAAGTCTTGGAGAAGAGAAGAGGATCATTAATCCGGAGGTGTGAAGATTTTCGAAGCAAAAGAAAAGAATTCAATCAGAAGAAAACTAAAACCATATCGTGCTAAACCCTAACGCAAGTGCATTTTAGCTGTTTATGCGTCGGGCAACATCCAGTTCAGTGTCGCCGTCGACCTCTGTTGACCACCTAGATATACAAATGTCGACGGTGTCAAATTCAGTACGATTCATTCGAAATATTCCACTCTCGATATCGTTGCACCCAGCGCCAAACTATCTATCCGAAGTCTTGTTTGTACTAATTAGAACAATAAATTACGATTTCAACAAGGAACTTTAACAACTTAATTGCACTAGTTTAGTGTGGCCAATCGCACAAAACATGCGTTCGCTATCAGAGATCGAGGAAGAAGAAAGAAGAATTTTCACCGTTGGTTCTTCGCCCTCGTGGCGAGTTCGAATCGGTCACAGAGAGCGCCGCGTTCGCATTAACAACATTCGAAATAAATTTGGAATGTTGTTAACTATGCCGCGCCACATCACTCCGCCCCCAGATGAAACTAGGGGTTTCAGCGACTGAACCCGGAACTACATTCTCCATCATTCTGCGAAGCGAATGCGACGTTGTTTTTGGCGTAGACCGCCTTTTTGTGTCCCCGATCTCGAGCTGGAAGAAATACTCTCCCCGCTTGGGAACACGGTACGGGCCTTCATATGGAGGTTGCAGTGGCTTCCGGACGGCATCCTTCTTGACCAGGGCGCGTGTCCAGTTTCTTGGGCGCGCAGGCAGGTGCGGACGAGTGTCGGGTGGGAGGTGTGGCTTTGATGCGAAGAAAATTGTCCCTCAGCAGGCGCAGCAATCCCGAGTCTGTGAGACCCGATCTCTTGTCGAAGACCGGATCACTTAGGAGTCTTGTGTTCTTCCCGTATACCAGCTCCGCGGGGCTGGAAGCAAATTTCTCTCGGCGGGTTGTTCGTAGGCCGAGTAGGACGAGAAGCAAGGCTTGAGTCCAGGACGGATCGTGGCGTGCCATAATGGCGGCTTTCAGCGTCCGGTGCCAGCGTTCTAGCATCCCATTGGATTGCGGGTGGTATACCGTAGTCCGCTGACGTTAAAGGATAGGGAGAGTGCGATTACCCGTCAGACTGAGAATCTTAGTTTTATTGGTGTTTATCTTCATTCGAATTCTACCTGCCTTCGCCTGTTTAAAGAAAGATGCCATCGTCCAGCTTCTTTACGTCTTACGAACAAAGCAGCATGAAGAATATCACCGATAATAAGAAGAAACAACATCGGTGATTGGATGCAACCCTGGCGGACTCGCATTCGAATTCAAATTCCTCTTTGGGCCATCATATACAATAGTTATTAGTTTCTTCGGAATGCCCCTCCTCCGTAGAGTATGCCAAAAGCACTCCCTGTTCACGCTATCGAAAGCTTTCTCGAAATCGACGAAGAGCATGTGAAGCGAAGATCTAATTCCGTGCGCTGATCCGTAGAATGTTAATATGGTCAACGAAGTAGGACCTTCAGCGGAAACTAGCCCGTTCTCTGGTGATCAGGCTTTCCAGATGTTTTTGATGCATTCCGGGGTCATTTTAGCTATTTTCTTTTTTGCGATGGCAGAAAGCACGCTAATACCCTTTCAATTGTCAGACTGCAGTAATTGCAGGTGCAGCAATAAATAACCCCTGGGAGACCATCAAGCCCAGCGGCTTTACTCCGTTTGAGTGGATTAATCGTCGAAATTATTTCTCTTCTGCTTGGAGGAAGAGTTTGTATCCGAATGTTGCGGCGACTAACCATTTCATCCACAAGAGGAGGAACCTCATGTGATGTGATAAGGTTAAGAACCATGGTAAAGTGCCACTTAGGGCCGTGGCCGACGATTTGTGTAGCATTCGAAAAAAGAGCATTTTTGATGGCAGCTCAATGTTTCTCAGACAGGATTCTCAGTGTGTCTGCCGTCGGATCAGCTAGGTAGCTCTCCCACTGTAGAGCGATAGGTGAGTGATAGAAGCGGTCGATTTTGAACTTATCGCAACTCCCCAACTCTGCGGGAAGTGGCGGACGCAACATGCAAGCGAATGTATGCGAACATCAGTACCCTCCAGAGTCCCACCATCTTACTGCGCTTAAGCCAAGAATGTCTAGCTTATATCGTTATTCTCACTGGAGTTGGAGAAAGCGAGCATTCTGGAAACCCTCGATATCGTTGTCGCGGAGCGTGCGCATATTCCAAATTATTATAATTCTTTTTCGATAGCCAAAACTAGTCGGTTGCAAAACATATTGAGGTACAAGGGTTGCATAAGACGTTGAGATAACTGCGGTGCAAGGTATATGATTTTTTTTGGGGTGTTTTGTTTATTCCATGTTGCTTTGTTTCTTGTTTATTTTGATGTTTCATTCAGGTTAAACCACCTGAATGAAACATGGTTTAGGATTGATTGAGCTTTTAATATTTTGTTAATCGTGTTGTAAATCGGTGTGCCACTGTTAAACAAACAACAAAGATTTAGCAATTCGAAAGTTGTTTTTGATTTTTATATGGTAACAAAACTAAGCGGTTGCTTCAAACCCTTATGAGGGGCATAGTACGTCAACTACACTATTGCAATCGGTTTATGACAATGTGTTTCAACACTCTCCCGCTTTTACCTGTGCTCCACTGTACTATCGTCATTCGTCGGCTATCCTGAGGTAGTGGCTTCTCACTGTGTGACTTACCCGCTGAATGTTTGATTTTTAGTAATTTGTTGCAAGCTTTCATTTGGGGAAATTGACACAGACATTTCTTGAACGCCATCGTTCGGACTTTTATAGAGGATGTATTTTTACCTCACATTCTTCTGTGTATGTTTCCTTCCGCATTTGAGGCAGCAAGTTTGCCGCCTTGCAGCTCATGAGTTGAATGAGGAGGTAACTTAATAAGTCGATAGAAGAAAAGAGAATGTATTACAAATTCGATCCAGTCAATAAGGAGCAAATAGCCAACAAGGGGCAAGTGGGAGGGGTTGCTATAAAAAATCAGGAGCTTTATGTTTACGATTTTGCGATTCGAGATTTACTATCGGTTCCCATATAGTTTTCGCCAGAGTAATATTCATTGACTGCAATGCATTTATTATTTCTTTTTAAATACGGTGTGTGGTATCCATTACTTCTTCTTGGTAGAAAATTCGCGGATAATGATGACATTGTACGAACTCGCGTTACCTTGGTGTTAAATCCATGAGTTGGTTGCCCACAAATTCTTTTCTTCTTGAGGAATTTCTTCAGACAGATGTTTCATAACGCCTAGATAATACTCCCTGTTTTTGTCGGATCTTCTGGCAATGACATGGCATTATTTGAATCGATGATAACCGTGAGTATCATTTTCTTTTCGCTGAAAACTAGATGTTTTTTTCAGTCCTCCTCAGGGCTTCAGAAACGCAATCTAAGATCCGTTGAGGTACTTTGAAGGGGTCTTTATGCCGGGCTAACACGTGCACGCAGGTGTCCAAATTTTTGTGAATGACTTGCCAGCGTCTGCTGTAATGTGCCATTGGGGTTGCATAAAATGTCGGTGTTTGTTTTTCATAAAGCCCCTCGCTCGATTCTTGATCTACGAACAGTCCCCTAGAAGTCTTAGTGTCCCTTTTCCTTTTTCTGTTTGCACAGAGCTCTGTGCTGTATGTTTAAGGAATAGTCTATAAGAATTCAGCATTCTCAGAAAACTGCGAAGTTCAGCGATGGTTATTGGTTTTGGAGCTACTACTACACCCGAGGTAATTAATGTCTTTCCTGGCTATTACATACTTAGTCACGTTGGCATGTGGTCTGCATTTCTGAATTACTCTAGAAGCATTGATAGATGCTCTTTATGCTGTTTTTCTGTAGCGATGAAAATATAGTCGATATAGCAGGGCACGAAGGCCAGTCTCCGTGGTACAGGGTCCATGAGGCGCTGCGTTCCATTCGGAATCTTATTATACTCAATTGAAATAATCCAGAAGGCATTACGGCGTTTTTATGATGATCTTTTGGGGCGATAGGTATTTGGTGATTCGGTTGTACAAGATCTATGGCTGAAAAGATTTCGGCAATAACCGCGACAGTCTTGGATGTGTACTACCGAGTGCCGATCCGGGAAGTTGACGACGTTTAGATGTCTGAAATTACTGCTGGGCCTCTACTCAGCGTAGTATTTGGGCACTAAGTACAGTGGACTAGCCCGTTGATTCTGCGAAGACCCTGTTCGACCATTCGGTAAAATTGGGCTTTGCCGACTTCAGAATTTCAAGAGCGAGATGTCTGGGTATTTCTTCAATAGGTGACCTCGTCATCTTCATATCAAATTGGGTGTTATGCTTAATCACTTGGGCGAATTTTCATAGTGAACTTACGAGACAGTTGTGTTTTATCTGTTGCCAGACTTTCCACTTGATGGTCGATCAAGCGTTTTAGCTTGCTATTAACTAGCAATCCGTAGTACACCCTGCGGCTTTGCATTCTCTACATACGTTAAAGACTAGGCGGTGTGCGCCGGTGTTTGTCCACCAACATGAACCCGTTGCTTTTCGACACCGCTGTCCGCAAGGGGTTAGCTATTGTGTCTGTAGGTATGAACCGATTTCCTCAACGGGCGTAATGGAAGACTATGATAAGCAACGCTGGAGCCCATTCCAGCCACTTGTGGAGTTTGCGACAATTCTGAGCCCTAGTATCGGATTTGCGATAGAAGTAGCACAAAATATGATGTTTCCCTTTCCGTGAAGAACATGCTACTTATCTCGTCGATTTAAGCGCTTATGTCGTCTTCAAATTATGACCTCTCTATCTACTCTGCTGTGCATCCGTGGGGTGTTGGCTATGATGGCACTCATGATAAGCGCTGCGAATTTTTCACCGCAGTGTTTGTCGGATAAATTGTTGTTGCTGATATAAGAAATGACTTAAATTTTTGTGCTTTGAAGTTACGTTAAATTTTATTTTCCAATTTATAGGCAAAAACGCGACTAGCTAATGTACATTTGCAATATCGTAAAGATCGTTTGGCATTCGCTCAATGTTTTAAGGAGCTTGTTGAAAATTGTCCAGAAACCGAAAGTTATTTGATGCTGGGGGATGCTTACATGTCAATTCAAGGTAATGGAGATATAAAGCAAATTAATTCTAAAACAGGAAATTTAGATTTTTCGCATAATAAAATGGTCATAACAGTTTCCACGCAAGCTTACCATTCTTAAACTTTTAAAAAAAATCTGGAAGCTTTGGTGTTAAAAGTTGTTCAAAGATAATATAATATCAAAGATTTAACATTATTTCGTTGCTCTATTTTGCTTTCTCGAATTTCACCTTTGCAGAGCCCGATTTAGCCATAGAAGCTTATAAACATGCTTTGAGGCTTAATCCCCGTGATTCTTTGCTTGCAACTAAACTAGGCCGGGCTTATGTTAAAACCCATCAATATGCAAAAGCCATCAATTACTATTGCGAAGCGGTTATGAATCCCGATCATGTTGGCTTTAAACTAGATCTAGCCGAACTATATCTCAAATTGAAACAATATCAAAATGCTGAACAGACACTGATTGACGAAGTTGACATTAAGAAAATGTAAGATATTAACACAATAAAACGGTTTGAATTATTTTTCTAAGTTTTTTGATCTAGTGATGACACTGATATATCCATGTTGCAAGTTCGTACAAAGCAGTTTTTATTATTAGCACGGATTCGAGAGAAAGCAGGGAACCTGAATTCGTCTTTGTCAACTTTGAAAGAGGCGCGTGATAATCAGTATCGTGTGCAGAAGAGAATAAGCATTGATCAGTCAGCTGGACTGGGAGAACAGTATAAAATTCTATCCAAGTAGGTTTTTTAAAAAAAAAATATACAAACGAGAGGGAACGATTCTAAATACTTGAATATGGTTTAGGATTTGCGTATTAATGGCCGAACAATGCGTCAGTTTACGTGAGAATGAAATGGCTGTTCAGCATTATAAGGAAGCATTGAAATATTCGCCCGACGACATCCTAATATTAGCCGCACTAGCTCGGTTACTTATGCAGGTAATTTCACACATGATCACAGACATTCACTCTTTTTAAGATAATATTTATTCATAGTTGAATCACATGGATCAATGTCGGGATAGGTGTACACAGATTCTGCAAATAGACGCTAACAACGAAGTTGCTTCGGTAATGATGGCCGATTTGTCTTTCCGAAAGGTAAGTGGAATTTTTTAATGTAAGCCAAAGCCCAATCTCATATAACTTTATCCGTTTGGTTTAATGGGGAACATCGCAAAGTCGATATCTTTTTTTTAAATATCGCCCGAGAATTGCCAAATATAAACCATCCGTAAGAGGATGTTGTACATACATATATACCAAATAAAAATAAAACTAGGTAGCTTTCTCCTACTACAATATATTTCAATAGTTAGTAAATACGTATTTCGAGAGCTAATTACTCTCTTCCTCAGTATTTAAGCTACTCGTAGGTAACTTAAGTACTGAGGAAGAGAGTAAGTGGCGAAATACGTATTTACTAACTATTGAAATATATTGCAGTACGAGAAAGCTACCTAGTTTTATTTTTATTTAAAAGAACTACAAGCACCGGAACGACAACGATTTTTCTTATATACAAAGTTGAGTCGTAGGGTCTCAATATATTATATTTATAGATTAGGTTCCTTGTATTCCACTGATGTCAAACGCTTTAAGAATAATATCAAATTTCGCTCGCGCACATTGTAGATGGCGTTATAAGTAGTAAAATTCATTTATTTGCTCCCGATTTCGACCAGTGGTATTCATATAGAAAAATATTGGAAATTTTACATCGGAATTATACTATATGTGGTATTTCAGTTGTTTGATTGTAGTTTTTTTGAGAATTGTGGGGTCCTAATTCCGCATCAACTTAATGCTGGACCGGACCAAATGGGCAGCAACTTACTTCCTCTTTTTTTGGTCCACGGACCTCTCGTTTAGGACTTAGCACCCAAACTTTCTAAAAAAAATAGGCGGTGACGGCTTTACGGTTTCTTCCCAGGGCAGAGGTAAATCGTCAGACGCTGCCTCACCTCTGCCCTGGGAGCAACGTGAGTGTTCACAATTCCGACTTTTCCACCAAATTTGGTGTCCCCGAGAAAAATGCATGTGCCAGACAAACAGACAGTAAACCGATTTTAATAAGGTTTTGTTTTACACAGTACAACATTAAAAGTCCTAGTAGGACGGTTTCATTTGTTGAAAGTGTGATAATTTGTTCATGTTCGTAGCGGCTGGCAATGCAATTGTTCCCTACTTTTCCGTTATTCAGAACTTTTTCATTGTTTCAATTTGCAGCGGGCCAGCGAATTAGGTTCAAGTTTTCTATCTACATTTTTTAATTTAGAGCAAAAACAAAGTGCATTATACTTCGTATCATCGTTATGTTTGGAGTAGGTTTGGTAGTCAATTTTCAAGAAAAACACACAAACACAGAAAAGCTACTTTCTTTTCTAACAAAGAAATCATCGGATTTGTGCGTTTACAGAATTTTGAGAAGATACTAACATGCTGCTTTCTCTTGTTCCGCAAGGAAATGTTCAGCCCAAAGCTACGCCCTTTGCTTTTAATAGTGGCATTTGTATATGCAATGAATTAGCCATAAATGTGGAACGCCGCTTCATCCAGGTTGCGCTAATGCGTGAAGCAATTTCATAATACAGTTCATTATTGGCTGAACCCGGCTTGATTCACCGTTATTTGAAAGATGTCGCGAATACGGTTGTCAAGAATATGCTCAAAAATCTTCATGGTATGGAACAGCAATCGCATCCGACGCATCCGTTAAAATCTGCTCTATTCCCGCTACCTATCTATCGGGGCTCGTCGATTGGTAAGCAAAGTATCGTTCTTGCCATTAACGCAACAGAAGTGTTCGATATCCTTTGTACGTTCGTGTCAGCTTTTAACAAGTCGTTACAGATCTCTCTCATCATCCCGAGTGTCCAATTTATCATAATATTGTTTGCAGTAAACCGCTCGGGTAACAGCGATCGCTTTCTTTGCTTCCTGATATTCCCCAATAATTTATCGTCGAGAAATTCATTTGGACATTGTATCTCGGTTGATGAATCGCTTACCTGGCTTGATGACCCTGAGGGTTGCGTAAGCCGTTTTGTGGATTGTGTCTTTTACTTGGTTCCACGATTCTTCGACATTCGTAATGGTTGATAATTGCGTAAGTGAGATATTTTTATCTTTTTTCTCACGAAACACCTATCATGTAATGCACCGTGAGCCAATGCACTCCTCGTGCTGTTTTATCTGTGGCCTGATTTGCAAGACAGCAATCAACGGTCGATGTTGAGGTGCGATAGTCTCATAGGGAACGGGTTTGCGGTTAGTGGCGGTGATAAAATGTCGGCTTTTTATGAGGATATACATAATTGATTTGCGTTTTACTGTTCCCACTATAAAATGTAGGAAGATGAAACAATCGTCTGATGAACCATGCATTCACAAGTACAAGGTCAAAATCAACTATACACTCGCCATCCTCATTACATGCTCCAAGTCTTTATCCCCATACCACTTGTTGACGTCTGCCTTTTCACCTACGTGACTTTAAGGTCACCCGCAATGTCAATATAATCATCAGTAGGCACGTCACAGGTCTTTGTATCGAGAGGTTGCCTGAAGGCATCTTTTTGGCATTCGCATCGACCCTGTTTGAGGTGCATCCGCGGCGAAGAAGTGAATAATGCGAGCGGATGATATATGCTTCATCAGCCGGTCATCAAGTTGCTCGACTTCTTTAATGGGATTACGGAAATCCTCTGTGGTGGCAATGCCGACACCATATTAAGTCCGTTGGTTACCAAAGTAGAAAAGCTTAGCGCCACTTTTATCGCGTTCACATTCTCTGTCGCAGCTTTTGGCACTAGACCGTCGGCTTTCTTGTAGAGCGCAAATATCAATGCGCCTTTCCGAAGGGCTCTTGCGAGTTCCTCAGTTTTTCCAGAGAGGATGCCAAGATTTATCGTGCAGGCACCTATTTGTTTTATTCGTACTAATTTATTTGCGTCCTGACGCATTGTCCATTTCACGACAGAACCGAGGCCCGTCCTGCCGCGTCTATTGAGGTGAACGTCCTAGCATTCCTCCGAAGCTTTGTGTATCTCAATACGATCCTTTTAAGGTTTTGTATAAAACAAAATCTTATTAAAATCGGTTCACTGTTGTACAGTGTCTGTCTGTCACACGCATTTTTCTCGGAAATAATTATAGCGATTGATACCAAATTTGGTGGAAAGGTGGGAACTGTGGTTGCTTAGGCATACAGTGAATTACATCCTTCTACCTCTGTCATGTTGGGTATCAAATGAAAGGTCTCGGTTAGTGCCGTTATAAAATTTGTTGGGAAAATGAGGAGTGCGGGAGGTCGGAAGTGATCATTTCTTTAACGGACCCGTTCTCAGAAACTACCCAACAGAAAAATCTGAAAAAAAAATCACTACATGTTATTTTTGTTTTACTGAGGATCTTCTGTGTACCTATTCATGCATTGCACCGCGCTTGCCTGCTTGCAATGCTGTAGTTTGGCATTTTTGAAAGCAAACCACATATTCCGCATTGACACTCTTGTACTTGTTTTCAATATAATAAATTTACTACAATCAGGAGTGGCGGCCACGCGAACGTGAAGGGTTCAAATTTTTCAAATGCTTATTTTTTTTTCTTTTTAAAAAAGAGGAGATCTCGATGAAACTTTGCCTAAATGCTGCTGTAAAAAACTTTTTATCTGCTAAGGATTTTTATATAAAACATCAACAATAGATGGCGTGGGTGATTTTGGGTCACTAGACAAACAAAATGGCGGCTTTTTTAAATTTGCCTGTTTTTTACCTCTAAAAACTTGATTTAAATCGAAGTATCTACCACCAATCTATCCCATCATAGCTCATTCTATTATTTTGAATGTGTATAATGACATAATCAAATTTCTAGGCGATTGGTCAAGTGTTTTTTAAGATTTTGTATGAAACAAAACTTTATTAGAATCGATTTAATGTTTGCCTAGCTGTCTGTCATACCCGATTTGTTCGGAAACGGCTGGACCGATTGTCATGAAATTGGCGAGAACGTGTGGTCTATGAATCCCTTTACATATGGCAAGTGGCGCTCATTCTTAGAACGATATATGCACACATAAAGTTCATAATAGTGTTACGTTCTTGTTTTCCGTAGCTCGTATCACTGCATTGCGTAGCACTGGGCAAAAACCCATTCTATAACTTTAATATAAGCGTTTATTTTGCACTGAATTATACAACCATACTGCACAATTAATTATGGAACAATTCATTCAACTAGTACAAGTCGAGGCGACCTATTCTAACTCTGGAACTAGACTGACTTCGAGGGTGGACTCCTGGCCCTTTTGTACCCCGCGGAACATTTCAGAAAGGCATACAAACATTTTGCTACTTGGCGCCTTTGACGAGATGTCGTTACTGGCATTAGAGTCAACTATTAATAATTTTCCTAAGTGTTCGCCCTACTGTAATACAATTTTGGTGTCCTGACTAATTGTCATTACTATGATTTACATTGACATCACACATAGTTTGCCCAAAGTGATTTCCGTCACAATACAGGATGAACTAGAGCGGGAATCAGTCTGCCTTCTGTCGATCGAGCTATTCCTTTATGGGTTCCAGAAAGATTTTTTCTATTATCTTGGTGACAGCAGGAAGCACGCGAGATGCGTGCCCTTTTGCAGAATATTGACGATAGTCCCTTTCTTCCATCCACTGGGAAAGATCTCAATTTCCTTGAATTTACGGATGTGTGGAAGAAGTAGCTCTGCAGAGACTGCAGGGGCTGCAAGGAGAAGTTCCGCAGGGGATTGTCAAGGCCGGCGGCTTTACTCAGGTGAAGCGGGTTGATGGCAAAGATAATTCCGTTCCTGTTGGAAAAAGCAATCCGTATCCGTATGTTATGATGACTTATCATTTCATCCACAAGAGGTGAAACTTGTTACTCGATTCGGCATCGTGGTGAGTTGCTCCTTTTACTTCTTCAGCTTCTGATCAGCGTGAATGAGAAGCTTACTGTTAATGTTCCTTGCCGCATCGCCGAAAGTTCTACGAGACCTGCAAGTTCTTTTGTGATGCGGTATACGGTAGCAAAACCGTTTCTGCTTGCGGAGTTCCAGCGTTTGCGCTCACCCCAGCTCGCAGCCATCATCAGGCAGTTTTGATGGTAGCTCAGTGTTGATCAATATTAGAGGGTTGTTTGTGTGTTTAGTTTGTGACGTTTGACCAGCAAGATAGATCTCCCTGTGATGGACTACAGCCGGATTGCGGAAACGACCTGTATTGAATTTGGAGCGCAGATATTCTGTTCCTCTTTAACCAGAAGCCATAGTGTCGCGCAAGCGAACGTAAGCGACCATCATATAATATTTGCTTCTGAGGTCGATGTCAACATCATTTTTGTAATCATGCCTCCTCAGCACTTGCCCGAACATGGTGTTTTCAGGACTCACTCATTTACGTTTAAGGAGCCCCTTCTAAACTGTATGTAATTGGTCGTAGATAGTATCCTTCTCCTCTGTATCAGAAATTTCCGTTGGTACGTACCACTGCATAATTGTGATGCCCTTAATCTGGACTGAAGTCTTGCAGTCAAGATCCTGTCAAAAACCAGTTCCTATGTAATGAGAGTGCACCTTGCGATAGTCATCAATTACAATCGTACACCAGATTCGCGTCTGCTACCATTTGGCTTTTCAGAGTGCAGAAGCACAGTACTGTGAATGGGAGAGAGAAGCACTCTCCAGAGTCCCACCATATCACTCTACTTAGGCCCAGAATATCCAGTCTATGTCACCGGAATCCTCACCGAATTGGAAAATGTGAGCATTCTGAGGACTCTATCCCTTTTAGCCGCCTCTTTAAAGAATACTTTCAAACCTTACGTTCGATATCGATTCATCTTATTTATAATTACCATTTGTGATTCATTACATTTCATTCAGTTTCATTTCAATCACATTAAATATGATCACGTTAATCTAATTCTTCCAAACATTATGAATGGAAAAATGTTCTTAATAGCAAGGTTTTATTGGTATCTTTCATTCATCTTTTCAGATGGACTTCGACAATGCCGCTTACCATTTCTCACAACTGCTTCTCGGTCAACCAACTTACTGGACTGCTTTGGCGCGTCTCATTGAAGTAATGCGGAGATCCGGCACATTGCAGGATGCAGTTGCTTTTCTCCAAAGAGCCGAACAAAATGCCGTTAACGCTACAACCAATGCTGGCTTCAATTACTGCAAGGGCTTATTCGAGTGGTACAATGGCAACCCAAACGCAGCCTTGCGATTCTTCAACAACGCTAGACGTGATTCTGAATGGGGTCAACAGGCGATATTTAATATGATAAATATTTGCATAAACCCAGACGGTGACTTGCCAACGGAGGGTGGAGCGATTGACAATGTTGAGGACATCGATTTTAAGGATTCGAGGCTTATAGCTTTGCGCACGGCGGAGAGATTATTGAAAGAATTGAAGCCTAGACCAGGAGGAATGGACAATGAGGCAGTGAATCATAGATTGTTGAAAAATTTCTTGCAGCTGTCGTCGCGCCAAAAGTACAGCATTGAGGCCGCCCTCAATGATTTTACTGATATCGCATCACAAGAAGAGTACAAAGACCTAGTTGGTCCTATCTTAGGCATGGCATCCGCGCATGTACTTCTGAAACAAACCCAGAGAGCGAGGAACCATTTGAAGCGTATTGCAAAGAATCCTTGGAATTTCGAAGAAGCGGAATATTTAGAAAGGTGCTGGCTCTTGTTGGCTGACATTTACACACAGTCAAGCAAATACGACATGGCGCAGGATCTATTGCATCGTGTTTTAACCCACAATAAATCGTGTGCAAAGGCATACGAATTCTTGGGTTATATTTCCGAAAAGGAGCAAGCTTATCGTTCAGCCGCAGCAAATTATGATAATGCTTGGCGTCTCTGTGGTAAATCCAAACCTCAAATAGGATATAAGCTTGCTTACAATCATATGAAAACAAAACGTTATGCCGACGCCATTGATGTATGCCAGCAAGTACTTAAAATACATCCAGATTATCCGTCCATCAAGAAAGATATTTTAGATAAGTGTAGGAATAATTTAAGAGGATAAATTCTCTTGTTTTCAGTTACGAAGATTAAGAAAAAGAATAATTGATCTCAACTAAGAGCAGATTTCATAGTGTTCATGTTCAGTAAAGATCATATCGGGGATGTGATAACATAGGAGAGTTACTCGATTTTATTGACAAAATGATAAGCTCAGCACCTGTGACAGTTTCTTAACAAATTTTTCCAGCTTTTTGGATATATTGGTATCCATCACCATCATTCGCACTTCAATCTTCAAGTTAAAATATTTGAAATAAAAAAAACACTTCTCTCACAGTATTTTGCTTTATTTAATCTATTATATATTATTCTCTACAATTTTCAACGAGTCGGAAAAATGCTATAATTATTTGATTTACATACTAACAACATGAATACTGATACGATGAATATTTTTGAAACTCAGTTCCAAAAAATATTACTTTACAAATCTAAATACATGATTTGCGTTGCAGACAATGCCCCGCAAAAACTCAAGAAACTCGCAACACTTACAACGGCTGTTGTCGTCCCCGACCATGTAACTATCGTCCCCATGCACATTGATAAGATGAATTGCGCTAAGAACACCATGCTGCTGACTATGGCAATGTCAGTTCCCAAACCGCGAACCTCAGTTCCTAGTTTTGCTTCTCCTTCTGCTGTTAACTCGAACTGTTGAAGAAACATAGTGTCGGTAAAAGTAAAGGAAGAAAGGTTGTGGAGCTAGTTTATTAGTTACCGTTCCTTGTGAGTGATAGTGAGCGATCAGCAGATATGGCATAGTGAAGAGGGTCGAATACATCACGCCGGCAGCCCAACTGAAGACAATTACGCTAAATTTTGCACGTGTTAGGGCCATAAGAGTCATTCCAACGCAGTAAAATAGTAGCCCGCCTACATATACTTTTTTGGCTCTGATGGGAAAGATTTGTTAAGATATTTGGAATTGCATTTGGTATTAAACATTGTGGAATATTGTGGAAAATTTCTACACATATTATGTCCTAGCAGGCAGCGATTTGGATGCATTGCATGATTCTCTTTTTCCATTTTTATTCACCAGTTTCAGCGAATATTGTCCAGGGAATCAATTTTTTAATAACGAATGGAACAGAAATGAGTGAAGCTAATAGTCCCTCAGGAAGATCACCATATTCCACCAGAGTAAAGGTAATCAAATTCTTGGGGGTGTACTTATGGGCTGCTCTTCAAGATCTACTGCTTCTCGATAGTTTCGCTCCTGCTCTCTAATCACCCCCCGACTGATCACTTCTTGTAATTATCGAATATCCTGACTGGTACCCTTAAGCAACTTTCTGCTTTCCCCTGCCAATTTTTCAGCTCTTCGGATGCTCTCCTCCACTGGTTTTGGAATCTCATAGGCTTTACTTCCTATTTGCTCAATTTGTGATACATTGACTATTCATTCTACTTCTCTACAGTATCCTCTTGGGTCTCCATAGCTTTTCTGAGGCCGTGCTCCAAACACCGTGTAAGTTTAGTCCCACGGTCTCCTTCAGACGCTGATTGATTTCGCGACGACTATCAGAATTTTGCTGTGGGTAGCACACGGGACTGGTTTATACTGAGTGCAGTCCCAGCATTCACGTCAATGGATACGAGGTCTATCTAACACTTCTACCGCAACTAAGGAGTACAGCGTCCGAGTTATCCAGTGTAATTCCACGCTTAAGACCACAAACGGCTCAGCTCGTGATGTGTGCACAAGTACAACCACTAACGCAAATAACTAGGGTCGAGAAGACCTCCTCTATGAATTCTCTTGGAGCATATGCTCTCAGAGGGTCATTCCGGTTCCCATGGTACCGTAACTTATGGTGAGGATTCGTGGCAAGAACCAATTCAAAAGAATCCCTTACAGACTCGGGTCGAAATACCCTCCTTGAGTACGTGAGGATGGTGCCCCAATGTAATTCTAAACTGGAATCGGCCCATTGCGGAGACCCGGACGATAACTTTCCACCAGTTAACTATGGTTGCCGTACAGTAGAAAATCTTTATTGCTGCAGAAGAGAAATCATTTCGGTCAACAAATAACTATGACATCTTTTCTCAAACAGTTCGACTACGCTGATGACATCTGTTTGCTCTCTCACCGGACCATGGGCTTAGAGAGAGAGGCAAGTAGAGTTGGATTGAAGACAAACGCCAACATAACCAAAATACTTAGTCGGACAGGTCATCGCGCTCTTCCTATCTGTATTAATGGCTAGAGCATCGAAGGCGTCGATCAAATTGTGTATCTAGGAACTAGAATGCAATTATTTTAACACTAAGACCAAGTTGAGAATCTTCCTTTTTTTCTGAACAGTAGCAGGGGAGTAGGATATACAAAGTGACCCCCACTGTCACTAGAAAAATCTAAGCTTTCGTCAACATCCATTTGCTTTGTATTACAAACGAAGAGCTTGCTCGAGACACAAGCCTGGCAATCGTACGCAATATGATCGGAAGGCGGAAGTAGCAGTGGATAAGTCACACATTAAGGAACAGCGACAAGCAGGGAACTGAAGTGAATTTTAGATAACCGACTAACTGAACAGAATGATGGCGTGTAGTTGCGGTTGACGCGTTATATCCCACTAAGAACTGCTGACTGTGGATACACGAGTGGAGTTGCCAGTGAACAAAGTGCAGGTTAGCATACGCAGGAGCAAAAGAAAATTGCCAATGTTCTGAATAGGAGAGTAGAAACTGCCGCAAATATAAATGATTTTAGAACCTTAAGTTTTCCAAGTGGTCGGTCGATGATCTTATGAATGACGTTAACGCTTTGCTTTAATGGTGCCAGAACCAGTTCATCCAGATGAGGCGGCTAACATTGACAGTAACTCCAGGGAAGCAGTTTAGTTTTATCAAAGTTCGGATCCCCACTTATTCAGAAGTTTTAGGAATCAGTTCTTCCCTAGTAAATAGCAGAAGGAAATGATCGTTAAGATTCCGAAGAAGATCATTCACCTGGAATGGGTTGATTGGAATGATGTTCGTGTACTTTTTATTCCTGTTGCAACGATAGTAGCTAATATAACCCCACAATATAATACGCTACAAAACACCTACAAAGCCTGATCGGCAGAGGGTCATCAATTTCGAGAGAGAAATTCCGAAAAAATGTTCTGCCAACGGCGCATCGGAAGTTGTTCAACGCATTAACATTAACATTTTTCCAAAATCTCAACAACATCAGGATGAGGCTGTCCCTCACCAAAGATATTCCTGTGCTGCTATCTGGGAGCGGTGCATGGATAGTGGCCGGCATATTTACTGGCAAGCTCTTAAGTTTTTATCTACGTCTTGTGATTGGGGTGTTCAAAAGGCACAGGCCGACAGGTGGGTTGCCTTGGAGTTGCATTGCACAGAACAGTGGATGAGTAATTCAAACTTCTCAGAAAGTCCTGGGAGTAGCTGATGCGTATAACTAAGCTCCGAGAATGATAACGCATAAGTGTCATATATTCACTATAGAAATCATGAAGCATTAGGGTGGCCAAAAGACTATTTCCAAATGACTTTTGTTACCCATAAGTCATGATCTTCTAGTCACTTCAACGCAAGGCGCGGTCGGTGATGGAGTTCTGACAAAATTGCTAAAATGGTTACTGACGTGTGAGCTGGAGCTCCGCGGTCAATTTACAATCAAACTTATAATATGCACAACCCATCGTATAAGAAGAAAATTCCAAAGAAAGACGAATTGAGAAACACTGTAACTGACAAGGTGTTACATTGCTGAACTTTGTGAAGTAGGTTTTAGCTCCACTCGGAAATAGAATAAAAGGTAGGAGGCAATCTGGTTCGTAGCCTTAACTTATGAACGATCCGGCTCAATAGGTTGCGGAGGGCAGATCTTTTAACCTATATAGGGGAGGATGATCCATCCCAGAAAGTCTATGAAGGCAATAGCTATGGTAGAACAAGAAGACATAGCAGACGCTGCCTCAGATGGAGCAATGGCGTAGGCCAAGATGTCAGACAGCTTTTAGGGATATTGAATTAGTGGACCTCGGTGCAAAGCCGGGATGGCTGGAAATCCTTACTAAGGCAGGCGTAGACCGGATACTGGTTGTTGCGCCGTTGATAATGATTAATAAAGGCCTTAGAAAGAAACTCCGGTCCCAGAGTGAAAATCATACGGATCTAAGGTGAAAATTGTGCGAGTCTCTATATTATCCTTTGTTTTAATTGTAATTCTTATTAAGGGCCCCGAGAAACTCCGGGCGCGTAGGGAAACCTCCTCGTTTCACCTCCCCCCGTCAGTCCTGGAAGCAATCTATGGAAAGAAAGGCTTCACAAAAAGAAGGGGATACAATCACTCAAACACTCTTATTACTGATCACAGAGCAGTAGAATGGAATCATCCCTCTGTATCAGTTGTGGAATTTGAACGGGCGTTTAGAACGCTCAATCATGAAGTATGATAATATGGGTTGCCTTAATGCCCTGTTCTAATTTTAAAACTCTGCAAGAATATCAACCTGATTGCACTATGCGACGTCAAACCAAACCAACCCTTCCGACTGCTCATTGGAGTCAAATGAAGATGTCACTTCTTCCAATGTATACCGTGCTGTGTAAATTAATATTCAAAAGCCCAGTGATGCAGGGCTATCAAGTAGATACTATTCATTCGACTAGAGGACATGGGATACGCTAATGACATATAAACGAGGACCTGCAAGACGATTTAGGTAGGTCAGGGTCAGGGAAAGGCAAACGGTCAGTTCCCTGGAACTCGGCATACGGAAGACGTTCAAAACTTTTAAGCAGCTATTACGTATTAGTTGTTTGATCCGCGTGAGAGAAAGTCCTCGAAAATGAAAAGCTTGTCATCTGGATCTCTTCTACAAAAGTTTCAACGAATCTCATAGAAAATACTCAATAGACGACAGAGAGTTTGAGGCCATTTATAGCGCCCTCAATTACCTTTGCGATTTGTGTGGGAGTCATATCGCTTCGAATCAAACCGACATTACTCAACTGTATCAGTCAATCAATATCATTATTATGCACGTTACAGGTGAAGGAAATATTCCTACGGATGTCTTTTCTCGCATCCAGATCATTGACATCCCAGTCGCAATCAGCCTATTGAAATTGAAGACAACTCAGGTCGACATTGAACTTAAACGCCTTTTTGAAATTAGCTCGAGTCTGAAGCTTGTAACAGCTAAGAGTGGATAATTCGTATGTGTCAACCTAGTTCATCATCGCTACATTCGTGCACCTTCCTGCAGATGCAAATTCAATATCATCCGTGGTCCCAAGCACCTCGGTGGAAGAGTTATAAAAAAGGTGACTTCTAATAGGCACGTGTGAGCAGGGCTGGCCAAGGACATTGCTCCTTGGACTCGGCTTTGCCTGCCTTATCGGCGATGTTCCACTTCGCACTTCGATAAGTAAGACCGCTTCCTAGGCCCTGTAGATATACTTCCCTGCATTGATCGTTTCACCCACTTGTCCCAAGCCACTCCCCAATGAGAATAGCGCAAATAACATTTCAACGCTTTCACCGCGACATGGATTCCACATTTTGACCCTTTGGTTCAATTCAGGAAACTTCACAGTAACAGCTTTGAAAGATGGCATTGGAGTTTTTCCAGGCGAGTTACTCTTTGGAACAACTCTCCGTATTCTCGAAGAATTTTTCTTTGACACTAATTATAAACCAGAAACAATTTCTTTTCTCGACCATCACCGAGAGAGATTGTGTGTGATCCAAGAAAAGGTTAAACCGTCTTTGTAACCTTCATACGAAGATCCTTAACACGCCATCACCGACATTCTAGAAAAAAGTCGCATTCGCTCGCTGGAAGGGAGGTAGTGCGGCCACTAATAACACGACTTAAGGTGAGAAGTTTACCACAGCAATGTTTAGGGTACACTTTTCTGAGTTAATCGTGTAACAGAAGGACGGAATGGACGCGCTTAAAAATTAAAATGATGCGATGTGTTTAAAATTGCAACAACTTTACAGTAGAGGGGATGTCCAGAGCATTTGGCAAGCATGGGGGTTTGACACCTACCAATTTAAGATGAAATGACAATGAATAGGCTCTAGGCTCTTCCCAAAGGAAAAGGGATTTATTTTTAATACAAAGTCACCACTAGAACTACAGGATGCAAAAGTAATCGGGAGCAGAGTAAGTTTCTTAGAAAGTCCTAGGGATAGCCTATAACAAATAGCTTAATGCGTTCCCACGGGGGGGGGGGGGGGGTTTACAATAATCAGATATTACATTACAGTCAAGGAGTTCATACTAGACTGTCACTTACCTGAATCTTTCAATTAACTTTTCAATAATCAACGAGTAGCAGGAGCATGACAGTGAGTACATTGCCATTCCCCAGCATCCAAATCGAACCCCTTCTTCATAAAGAATTTGTGCATTAGTTCCTTCGATAGCTTTTGGGTCACCATTAAAAACTGCTTCGCCAACAAAGTCCGTAAAATAGAGTGAATAGCATACGTGTGCCATCCAGCAGAATAGGTTGGTTAGACAAACCATTCGCATTGAATGTGGCATAAATACAATTGAAAGCAGATAATGGGATAGAGAGGCTACTGCTTGTTCCTGGACAGGTGGCAATTGTCCTGTTTCATCATTCACTGTAAATGAGGTTTCGTCGATATTCTCTCCGGGAACAGTTGCATATTCTGGTTTCAAAGGAGTTGCATACCGAGACTTCCGTGATTCTTGACTTTGTTCCTGTGAAGAGAATTAATTATATGTTGAGACAATAATTATAGTAAATCCAACATATAACTTATTTTTTTTTCCTTGTTTATGATCCCAAATAGGGGCGGGGGAAAACTGCCTTAGACTTTCTTATACTTACAGTTTGTGCTTCATTTGGTGCCTCTGGTTCTTCATTTAAAGTTCCGTATGATACGGGAGCTCCATTCTTTTCCAATTGAGACTCTTCGGTGGGTTGTCCTCCCTCGGCATCTTCATCAAAGGGTGGTTTAGGTCTTCCCTGAGATTCTAGTGCCCATAATGGTATTTCTTTGAAACTAGTCACCGTTGCAGATACACAGAAAACAAAGATGAATGTGATAAGGGTAAATACAGCCTTAACATGTCCGCCGAGTCGTCGTCCTAGAAATAATGTTTTTCGAAAATTAGCAAGAATTACCAAACAAATCCTGATATTTAGTCAAAATCTTACCTAAAGTAGTTGCATCCCAATTTATACCGCCCAAGGAATATCCCATGAATCCTCCCAATCCTGCCATAATTGTAAATGTGGAAAGTCCTTTCGCATGGTCATCTTAAATGTAACCCTTTTGAAGATAAATGAGTAAAAAAAGATTATGCATGCAGTATTCACCTGGAACCGTCACATCTAAGAGATACGCTCTAGAAGGACTCTGGCATGCATCTGCATCGAAATCCAATAAAACAGTTCCAATAATCGTAAAAAATATGCCCCAGGGATGCGATGTCTTGGGAACCTCCGCGACCTCACTTTCTGAAGCGGAGGTGCGATGAGGGGAAACGTTAATATTGTTGATCGTTTGGTTCGCCGTTACATTCATAGCAGAAATTTGCAGATGCGGATCTACGTCACCAAAAATATATCCTAGATTTTCTCCGTTCGGAACCAAAAGTAATCCTGCAGAACAAATGATTTAGTTAAGTCCTTTGAATCTTTTATTATCTTCCAGGACTTCTGTATCTGCCCACCTAAAAAAACTCCGATAGAAAGTAGAATAATGAAAGGTCGTCTTCGTCCCATATTTAGTTTGCATCTGTCGCTCATTGATCCGAGAACGGGTGTAAGGAAGAAGCCAACAAGTGGAGACAGTGCCCACACTAGGGTCATGTGCTGATGCTCCACGCCGATTTTCAATAGAGTTGGGGACACGAATGCAGTCTCGGCAGCATAAGAAAATTCTATTCCCATTACAGCAGCTGAGACACGAATCAGTTCCGTGCGTGTTTTCCTCCTAGGATAAAAATCGGGATTTAGAAAGGATTTTCAATACTTTATTGCTTTTGTAATGCTTTTTCTAACTCATGCTACGCAAATTTGAATTTATTCAGGCCAATATATATGTATGTTCGCATATATGTATCTCAATTGAAAATTGATTTCCTTTGAATAAGTTGAAAAGGAGGATATGAAATCCTAGTTAACATGTACGGAATGGCATCGTGATATGTAGGTTCGGGATTTGTTGCAGATATTAGGTATGTTCATTATATTGTATCTATTTAAATAAAAGGATGACGTACCGTAATCCAGATAAGGAATTTCGGCTGATTTCATTCACTATGCTAGAATTAAGCCTAGTGCATAATTTATGTAGTTTTCTGAGGGGGGGGGGGGGGGGGAGGGTTCTCCCTTGATTGATTAAATATATAAATTCTACATTGAGCTCCGTCATAGACGGATTTAAGCGGGTTTACTATAAAAGAGCAGGAGGAAAGAGCTACTATTGTTTGAATGGCTGGGTAAATCCTAGGCATCTCAAGGAGTAGGTGTGGTAAACTCCTCTCGGAATAATAGCATTTACTATTAAGCCGGAAATTCGGTGCCTCTCTGAAGTAGTGACTCGTCTACCAACTGCGGGGTTTGAAATTCAGTCAAAGTATTCCTTGCTTGAATAAAACATTTCTCGACGACGTTATCGAGGCTCCCAAGTAAACCCGTTTGCTCCAATTTCCGTGATAATTTCAGCGATACAGGCTGAACATCCTTTGATTACAGGAGGTAAGATGGTCTGACTGTACGGCCAATTCTTTTCCTTGTTACGGCACTGCGTTGCTATACTTTGACAGTAAACGTGAATCCAATTTCGGATTAATGCTTACCGCTTGATGCGCCCCCATGCACTGGCAATAAGTATCAGACAGAATATTAACTGGGAGATTCCAATCCGGAACGCGAAACATTACAATAGTGGAGCGTCACGCAACAATGGAGTCTTTCGATGTAGGATGTAGAATGATGATGAGCTATGAGCAACTCAACGCAGCCCTGAAGAGATTTCCTAAACGTGACGTGAGTTTGATAATACTTTCCTCGAACATATGATGGCGGCAACGGTTTTGGGAGCCGTAAAGACAGTGATGAGAGGTTTTCGACTTTCTATAACTTCTAACGCCTCGTAATTGGCGGAACACCATTCCAGCACGGGGTCATTCATAGGGTCAGCTAAGTTTCAACAACCTACGTGTCATAGTTGCCGGTCATCGAAATATGTTTCAGCTTTCTCCTGGTTTTCCCGAGAAGACGTTTCTCCTCTACTGTTCTGCCGCTTTCTAATCAACACGTCTACCCGGATTTGGCCGTACGTTGACGCTTCTACTTGTTCGTGATTGTGTTGTCCAAAAGTAAACCGATAATACCATCGAGTAGTTCAGTTTAGTGGGGGGAGCCGCAGCTCCAAGCACTCAGACCTTTGCTAGGCCCATTGCACTATCGCCGGAGATCGCCTATTCATCGAACTCTCGCCGACGGCGTTCGCAGGCTTTCACGAATCTGAGAACATTCTCCCGAGACAGAGAATGCGCAAACTCTTTGCTGAAAAAATCCTAACCGAGGTATCTTCGTCTGGGGTCTGAGGAGACTGGGAAGCTGCATGCGAAATGCAGCCCGCTTTTCTTCCTACTCACATTGGCTGCATATGGCCGATACCACCAGTCTATTTTTTCCATGTGGTAGTTTAAGGAGCAGTGTCCCGTTAAAAGTTGTACTAGTGTTTTAATGTCCCACTTCTTAAGGGACAATAAAAATGCCCCCATAGCGGCCTCAGGTTCCTTCACGAAGATTTTCGCCTGCCGGCAGAAGTTCAAATTTCTTCATTCGGCTGCGTGAATCCTTGCTTATTCCCCCTTCAGAGTAGACTTGACAGTAGATGGCCGGATGGCAAAAGCTGGTTCTGGCCCCACCATTGTGGATTCGGAACCGTGGCGAACCAGTCTGCCAGCTTCCTCATAACCAGCGATCTTTGAGTGCCCTGGCTCCCACATTAGGAATGTTTCATTCAGTCGGCCAAGTTTCAAAAGCATTTGATGACAGCTCCACACCAACTGGCTTCGTATGTCGTTGCTGGTTACTGCTTAAAATGCTGCCCGACTCTCGGACCAGACTCGAATGATGCGACCCCTATATTTTTGCCGCAAACATTCTTCTGCTGCCAATAAAATGGTATATATCGGATTTCCAGAGAACACCTTTGCGCTCAATCCCGACAATGAAGATTATGAAGTCTGTAATCCCAAAATATTCATGGCCATTTATCGATTATTCTTCTTGGACGCATGACCGTATGATTGGCCGCCTTTCCACGCACCAATTGTATCAAGCCTATATGCATCGTCAGCTGCTTTCCGTTTTATCTCCAAATGGATTGGGGGTAAATTTAGAATAGCTTCGGGTGCCACGGTCGGCATACAACTCATTGCTCCAGTAATACTTAGGCAATTGAGCCTCTGAATCTGCGTCAGCAGCTCCCTGCTGTTAGCAAAGTTCAGTCTCCGGTACTAGACGATGCACGCATACATTGAAATGGATTTTATTATGGATCTATTCATCCATTGAATCCGTTTTGGTGAAAGTCAGATCTTACATATCGTAGTCCTACAGCACCAGAACAATCCGCAGGATTTTTGGTATTGTTCCTGGATATTTATAGTTATATTATATTATATACTAAAATTTTGCATGCATTTATTTGGGAACTGAATCTTCAGAGCTCGGAAGGGAAGGAGACTTCGTTTCCTAATGGGGTGCTTTTGAATAGTTAACATCATTTTTCTTCCATATTTAATTTAGTAGATATTTTATCTACTTTGCTTTAAATTCATTCTTAAGTTCTTTTGTTTCCTTTTATTTTATTTCATATATATTTTCATTCTTATCTTTATTTCTCTTTGTTTTTAATGTTGTGTTAATATTTCTTCCTTTTTTTAAAAAAAATATTTATATATTTAATATTTAATAAATATTTAATTTTTCCTCTTTTAATACAAAAAGTATTGATTTTCGTCGAATGAAATCTTAACCTTTTTTATTTTCATTTTCAGGTTTACCTCGCATGTTGATCATTCGGTAGGCGCGCGCAAACCCCCTTTTTGTTTATTTTCCAGGATTCGGTGCTGATCCAGGTACTGAAAGGGACACGTTAATTTTAATAATATAATACGCGAGGGATCAAAGCGTTCAAAGACCCCACCCCCTCCCCCTTCATGATCAATTTCGCGGTCTTTTTCGGTTTTTGGGATAGCTTTCCCCTCTTGGTCGTCTCCGGCCACTTAGGATGGCCTTTTGGCCATCTCCAATACCAATTTGTCATTATAACTGGCTCTCGGAAATGCGATTGTTTTTTATATGACTTGAGAATATAGGAGGCGAAATTATTAACCATCTTGCGATTCGATGTCTGCACATCATTATCCACGGCGCAACAACCAGTATTCGGTTTAGGCTTGCCTTAATAAGGAACTCCCAGACACTCCGGTTTTGTGCCGAGGTCCACCAATTCGACATCCATAAAAGTGTGGCATCCTGACTTACGCCATTGTTCTATCTCAGGGAAGGTCTGCCATATCTTCTTTTTCTACCCTTTTGCCCTTACCCTTGTAGTCTTTACGGGCTACATCCTCATCCATATGAATTAGGTGACCCGCCCACCGCAACCTGTTAAGCCGGATTTTTTCCATAACCAGATGGTCGTGGTATTGCTCATAGATTTCGTCCATCCTTATGTAGGGGGCCAAAAATTCCGATATGTCTGTCACACGCATTTCTCTCGGAAACGGTTAATGCCATTAACACAAAATGGTGGTTGGTGGCAAGGTGGCAACTCACAGTATGCATGAGCGTTCATGGATGCATACTGTGAGTTACATCACTCCACGTCGAATCAAATATAGTAATGTTGAGTATCAAATGAAAGCTCTCAGTTAGTAGTTTCCCAAGCCCTTGTTGGAAAGATAGGAAGTGCAAGGGGTCCAAAATGATCATTTCTTTTACGGACCCATTCTCAGGAACTATCCAACCCAAAAATCTGAAAAAAAAAGAACAGGTCTATGGTGGCATACGATGCCTAGGCTCCCAAATACCCCATACCGATATCTGTTCAAATAAAGTTAATAATAGTATATTGGCATAATTTCTAGTAATTAACCGCAAAAGTTCATCCTAGAAATACAATTTGGCAGAAATGTAGGTTATAGCAGAGAGTATGATCCTGCAAAGTTTGGTGGAAATCGCAGTATTACTAACAAAGTTATAATAGCCCAAAGATGTCCTTCTGTTCAAATTCAGGACTTTGAATGCCAGTATCTCGCGAAAGTGGATATTCCCACATAATACATGCATATAATATTTGGTAGGTGATAATGGGACAAATGTCCACCCAAATGTTTTTTATAAAATACATACACAAAACATTATTAGAATCGGTTCAATGTCTGTCTGCCTGTTTGTCTGGCTTTCTGTTTGTTACACCCGATTTATTCAGAAATGGCTGAAATAATTGTCACAAAATTTTGTGAGAACATGTGGTCTGTGAATCCCCTTACGTACAACAAATGGCGCCATTTTATGTTAAGTTTAAGGCGGAGCTCCCCATATAATATATGAAAGGGGAATAATATTTTTTTCACAGAATACGGTCATGTTGGGTATCAAATCAAAAGGTTCGATTAGGACTTTCTGAAATTGAAATTATTTCTGATATTGGATGAAATATAAGGGAGTGATGGTTCAAAATATATGCCCAGAAAAGTGTAACAGTTTTCTCTCTCTGAACCTATCCAACTGAAAAATATGAAAAAAAATCACAATGGTGTATCTCTACAAAATATAGGCCTCAGAATACGTCCCACCCCGATATCTGTTAAAATAAAGATAATAATAGTATATTACCATATTTTAGAAATGTACCTGAAACGCCCCTTAAGTTCATCCTAAATGTACATTTGGTATGAACACGCAAAATGCAACTATTATTAACAAAGATATAGAAGATCTCACTTTTGTATTTTGCGTGAATTTATCGCTATCTAAGACATGTATCATGTCATAACCATATAAAGTGAACTCATATGAATAGCTGGATAGTTGGATATATCTTTTAATATTTTGAATTGTTAGCTGAATGAATGCAAAAACGTGCATATGAAACTTCTCACACAATATGAACACAAAACCTTTGTACTTGAAGCTCCCGAGTCTGGAGAGCACAGGGGCGTGCAGTACGGGGGCATTGTGGTGCTGACGAACATACGCGGTGAATTTCGCCACTTTTCTTCACGCTTTGGAATAGCTCTGCCCTCACTAGCTTATATAAAAGGAGTTTTATTTTAGATTTGACTGGTTTTTCCTTCTAAACGTGTGAGGCAGGAGTTCAGGTTAATATCGACAGTAGTAAAGGACATCTGTAGGAGACAGAGCAAACTGTTGTGAAAGGCACACCTGCATTGAGCAGAAATTGACCTTTTCATTTATGGGGGTCATCCCGTGTGCCGGATTCACAGAATCGATTTTTTTTTGGCATCAATTATATCTAGATATAGTGTAGAATATATGGGCAAAGTGATTTTTTGATACTTGAAGTCATTCGGAAATTATAGTGTTAAACACGTAATAAGTCACATGCTAAATTTATGACGATCGCCGTAATAAAGCGCGTATTTATCGGTCGGAATGACGTTCGAATGGCGAAAGGCTGTACGTGTGTTTCTTAAAGAAACCTAAGCTTTATGGACTACGTATAGCAGATTAATGATCAGTTAAGATTTTATGGCTAAAAATCACATTCTACTTTTTAAATGCGTTTTTCTCGAAACAGCATATTGAAAATCGGCTGCCCCCATAGCCCAAAATCTTTTCAATGAAATCCGTTGAAATTTTCTGGACCTATTCAGAACATATTTCTACGGTTCGCAAACTAGGGTAATTGCGATTCATTCAGTAGTTTTTTTTATTCATTAAAGAAGCTTTAAAAAAACACCAAAATTCACAAAAAAAAGTTTAACACGGCGCCAAAAATTTAGCTTTTAATATTTTTTAACAATCCTAGTTTCCAGACTGTAGTTAAGTCTTGACGTTAAAATGCCGTTTACTTTTTTTCTTTAAGATGGTCGTAGCGCCCTCTAGCGTGGCAGCATACCTTTTTTGGGTGTATAAATTGCTCTGTATTTCAATAACGGACTATGCGATCGGGCTGGAAAAATTACTATGCACGCTCAGGATATCTAAATCTTCTTCACAAAAAATTTCTAAAAAAAGCCAAAAAAACGGCCTTCACACGGGATGACCCCCTTAAGTTCATCCTAGATGTGCAAAATTTGGTTCCACTATAATGCAATACACAGTTTTGGAGTTTGAAAAAAATGCAATTATTATTAACAAAGTTATAGAAGAACAAAGTTTTGTATTTCATGTGAATTTATCGCAATCTAAGACGTGCATGATGTCATGACCATATAAAGTGAATTCAAATAAACGGCGTAGATGGATATATCAATGAATATTTTGAATTTTTAGTTATGTATGAATGGAAAAACGTGTATAGGAAACTTCCCACACAAGATGAACACAAAACTTTTGTACCCGAAGCATCCAGCCTCCGAATTCCAACGTGTTTAAGTTACGCATTCCCGAGTCAAAGGGCAGTATAGGTCCCAGGGCGAAACGTGGATTGGTACCCACGATGGAGCATAAAACCTGGGAAATGCCTGCTGAACCAACACCAACAGCTTTACTACCAAACCCTATCTCCACCTCCACGTGGTGCCCGCAAGGAGCTCTTTCTTAACGAAAAGCTGCAGACGGTGAAGGATGAAGGCGAGTCTCCCGCGCCTAAAAACGGGACAAATTGTATCAACTGGTCCTCCAGGTTGGGGGTTGGGTAGGGCTGATAACCTTACACGGAAAACAACTTGTTACAAAGTCACAACAGGAGCCTCGGACTGGACGGATTACACAACGACGAACCCGGCAACGACAAAAAATAACGATTTGCGCATTTTCTTATGGAACGTGCGCTTCTTGTACAGAGAAGAAGCTGCTGAGCAGCTAGCCAATACCCTGTCCCAATATAGGGCTGATGTAAAAGCGTTACAGGAGATGTGTTGGACTCGGACCGGTTTCCTGGAGAAGAGCCACTACACCATATATTATAGCGGTCATCCAGTAAACCATGTGCTCGGAGTAGGTTTCTTAGTCAGCCGAAAAACAAAACCTGGTGTTATCGGGTTTGAAAATATAAGCGAAAGGCTATGCACTCTGAGTTTGCGAGGCAAGTTTAGAAATATAAGCCTCATTAACGTTCGCGTCCGTACAGAGGAGACTGCAGAGTCGGAGACGGTTACCTTCTACGAGGCAGTAGAACGAACCGTCGAAGCCTGTCCCAGATATGATATCAAAATTATATTTGGGGATTTTAACAGTCAAGTAGGGAAGGAACATGTATTCAGGCGATACGTTGGCTCCCCTAGCGTACATAAGGATACCAATGATAACGGACCATGGATTATTCAATTAACAGGGTCACATGAAATGGTTGTTGGAAGTACCTGGTTTGCGCGGAAAGCGGTCCACAAACATACATGAACCCCTCCAGACGGGACCACTTTCAACCAAATTGACCACTTGATTGAAGGCCGCCAGCTCTCAGCCTTGATGAATGTCAGAACATATAGGGGGGCCAATATAGACTCGGACCACTATTTCGTTGGCATGGTGCTCCGAGCTCGAATAACAACACCATTCAGAATCCCCGCTGACAATCAGGTGAGAGTTAATATTGAAGTCAAGTCTGTGAACTAGAAAAGTACACGGAGCAACCGCACCAGGCGTGGAAGTTTTACCAACAAGTCAACAGGATGAAGCCTTATACACCTCGATGCTCATCCTGCCGAGACAAAGAGGGAAATCTGATTTCCGATAGAATGGGCATATTAGAGCGATGGGTTGAGCACTTTGATGAACTACTGAACAACCAGAACATCGGCGAGTTGGAGGTCCCGCCAACTGAAGACGACGGACAAATACTGCCATCACCAAGTATAGAAGAAACAGTCCGTGCAATTCATCGGCTAAAAAATCTTAAGTCGCCAGGAGCCGATGGAATTACAGCCGAATTGGTTAAATATGGAGGCGACCAGTTACACTAAGTGGTTCATCAATTGATGCTCAAGGTATGGGACAACGAATCAATGCCTGACGTTTGGCAACGAGGCATTATTTGTCTCATACATAAAAGGCGAGATATCACACAGTGCACCAATTATAGAGGTATCACTTTGCTGAGTACCATCTATAAGCTATTCTTCGCTATCTTGCTAGGCCGGATAGCCCCATACGCCCAGAACATCACTGGCCCATACCAAAGAGGCTTCACTCCAGGCAAATCAGCAACAGATCAGTTTTTCTCTGTGCGGCAAGCGACGGAAAAACTGTTGGAATATGGACAACAGATGCATTATCTACTCATCAACTTTAAAGCCGCCTATGATACCATGGCCAGGGTAGAACTGTACACGGCCTTGAGAGAATTCGGCTGACCTTCACCAATGTGCGAGGCCAGATAAAAGCAGCAAGATCACTCTCAAGGCCATTCGACATCAACAACATGGCATGGCAACGTCAGCACCGAAAACCAACCAATCAACAACATCAAATCACACTGGTTAAACGGGAAGAATAAGGATAGGAGAATACAACTTTGAGACCGTTGATAATTTCTCCTATCTAGGGTCGAAGATCACAACCGATAACAGCTACGACAATGAAATTCGCGCACGGTTGTTGTCAGCCAACAGAGCCTATTTCGGCTTACAAAAACTGTTCCGCTCGAAACGTCTAACCATAGGGTCAAAGCTCTTACTATACAAGACAATAAACTTGCCAGTCCTCATGTATTCCTCGGAGACTTGGGTTCTTAGCAAGAAGAAGTGCGAACTCTTGGTCGCGTTCGAGAGAAGAATCCCCCGAAGAATTTTTGGCCCCCTACATGAGGATGGACGATTCCGTAGCCTACATAACGACGAAATCTATGAGCGATACCATGACCGTCAGGTTGTGGATAAAATTCGGCACAATAGGTTACCGTGGGCGGGTCACTTAATCCGTATGCATGAGAATGACCCAGCCCGGAAGACAGCTTTTAGGGATATCGAATTGGTGGACCTCGGCGGTTAACCGGGATGTCTGGAGTTCATTATAAAGGCAGGCCTAGACCTGTTACCGGTTGATGATGATGATTCCCAGGTCTGACGAGCACCGGGGTGTGCAAGCGCTTTCCGACGGGACATTTCAGTAGCGGTGCATTGAGGTACTGGCGAACGTAGGCGGTGAATTTCGCCACTTTTTTTTAGGTTTTTGGGATAAGCCTGCTCTTGTTAGTTTATGTGAAGGAGTTTTATTTTTGATTTAACTGGTTTTTCCTTTGAAACGTATGAGGCAGGAGTTCAGGTTGATATCGACAGTAGTAGACAGACCAAACTGCTGTGAAAGTCAACCACACCTTCACTTAAAGTGGAAGAATGTTGAAAAGTGTCGCTTGTTTGCTTTTAGTTCATGGCTCTCAGTCCAACTAAATCTCCTTTTCTCTCGTTCTTGGATGACGCGCTAAAAAAGTTAGATGAAATTTTGCCCACTACATTTTAAAATCGTGATTTGGGTAGAGTTTATGTAGATAGAGGCTAAAAGTGAAAAATAATAATCTACGGTTGTTTCCAGAGAAAGCGGGATTACTAAACGGCGGTGGTTTGGTCAGAATTTCATCTTCATCTATTAATTGAAGAAACAAGCGTCCCGAGACTGTCAGATAGAAATGATATTATCTTGTAATGGAGTAGCCAAGTCAAACCTAATCAAAGGGGAAACAATCGACGCCCTCGAATAATTAGCCCTGAAGAGAATCATAGTAAAAGGACAAGGATTTATCTATAATCGAGTATATTGTAAAAAAAAATGTTATTTAAAATGTTGTTATTGATATGAATTCGCGAATGGGCAAGCAAACACATCTACATATAGGTATGTGCATCTAAGCCGGAGCATAAGAATGCACAATACGAAATAAGTAGTGGAAAGAAATAGAAAAGTTCCGAGTTATGTGTACATTTTGCTATTGATATTTTTTGTCTTGAACTTGCATTATTACGCCGTCTGGGCTGCTTTGAAGTCGAAGGGCAATGTCAGCTATTATTTGTCTCATTGCAAGAAATATATATATTTTTCTTAACAGTTTCCGTTTGATTTTCACCAATATTACAATAATTGATCATTAATTTTTTTCACATTCTAATTGCCAAGAAATTGAAAGCACATTTTTTTCTTAGAATTTACCTATACAGATGGGAAAAATCCTGTGCAGCGCTTGCATTCCCTTTGGCCTGTTGCATAGCAGCATTTTTGGCGAATTCCACCAAGGACTCAGGATGCTCTTCACGAAATGTGGAGAACCGTTCTTTGATACTGTCCCGCCATTCATGAAATCGCCCACCCCAACCTTGGTACTCATGTAGCTTTTCCATTTTCCGTATGTGGGATTAACTCTGTTTGCAACTTTTAATTGATTTGCTCCCCTAATCAAATTGAAACTGATTCAACTAAACTTCCTAGAATTCCACACCCACTAACAATATAATTCACTTTAGATATATCCATGAACTGAAAACTCTCCTTCACTTTAATGTAAAATTCATTTCCATCTTATCTTTCCTTATTAACTAATTTAATTAGCACAAAACAATGAAAACCGTTTTGTAATTTATTGGTCATTGATTAAATTCCGTTGATTGGCAAAGCAATATGTTATCGGAAATCACTTTCCACAAGATTTTCACTTCCGGTGCTGTTTCTCAGAAAGGATTCGAAGGTATCGCGACAGTCCTTTGGGAAGTTTAGTTGTGATGCGTCCCGATTGAAATCTTTACGCTGCTTGATGCTGGAAGAAACTTAGATACGGAATGTTGGTTACATTCTTGTAATGGACGAGGAAATGGGACATGCGCTTGCAAACATGGGGTTAAACATTGGGGCTTCTTCGCGTTCATTCGTAATTTGAATTAATTTTGCAACAGGTTGTTGTCGATAAAATACTTTCAGTCATTTGCGAAGAAATTGTTGAGCACGGAAATTTAGTTCCCTCTTACAATCGACTAGTCAAATCAAAATTATTTAGCCGCGCAATTTATACTATGTATATATCATAATTTTGCTCTCAGTTGTGTGGTATGGCATTCGCAGCTTCTTTCATAGTCGCGATACTAAGATTTCTATGGGTTTTTAATTCTGAAACAGGGAATAATTACACCATTCCGTAAAAGAATTGTCCGTTAATCTTATGTGAAAAAGACATTTCTAAGGAAAGCGAAAAAAACACACCCTTCCTATTCTAATTTGTATAGATGAAAACTTGCAAACTCGATGGCGTCCTCCCATTCCAGAATTTGAGTATGCCCTGTGAGTTCAATTTCTATAACGCTACAGTCAAATGCCGACCCTAGGCCTCCCGAAGCCAAAGTTTCCACTGTCTTTTGTCGACCGATAATATAAGCTACGATACAAAGCATGAAATTACCAAATTTGGTATATATCGCACCATTACTAACAAAGATATAATAGGTCAAAGTTATTACTTTTGTGCGAATTCACTGCAATCCAAGACTTTAAATGTAAGTATCAGACTAAAGCGAATAATAGTTTAGCATAATACACCCGTCCATGTTGTATGCACGAGCTAGATACAAATGAGACAAATGCCCACCTAAATATTCTTATATAAGAAATTCACAGAACTTTTCAGAATTTGTGACAAATGACACTTTTGTGCCAAACTTCTGTAATAATTTCGTCAACCTAAAAAGGGTCTATGAGGTTGTGAAGCTTGGTCGTCATAGCTACTCTGTAGCTTTACAGGTATTTCATCCGCAATCGGCGTTTTGTTGTTTCTGGCGTTTTTCTTCGAGTTTTGATGTTGGAATAGGGTCCTGTACGATCTCTGCTCCATCCTTGTGCCGGGATTGGGCTCTGGGCTCCAAATGTTGGGCACATTGATTTTTAATCAGCATCCCTGCAAAATATGGTCCCGTCAGTTGTCAGTGAATCTTAAATTATATCTCTCAAAACAGGTCGTCATTTATATGCTTCCGTTTCTTCGTCCTGCACGCCCTGTCAGTGGAACGTCTTATCTCTATGGATTTGTTTCGTTTGCGTCTTATGAACCGCTCTCGTTGTTGTTTATATGCAGTATTCTTCTCATAGATGGCCTGTTGGCTGATGATTTTCTTTGCCACCATCTTGAACGTGTTTTTCAAATGACTCCACCACTCATCAATCCTACCAGTATCCCAGTGTCGATTCAATGGCTGCAGGATTTGTTCTTTTAACGTTTTCGATGCCACTTCTTTGTTCTGACAGCTGTGGTTGTTACTCCTGTTTTACGCTATCCAGCAACAATATCCTGCTCTGACGAAACAGCGGTCGCTGTCGTAATCGGAGGATGCTAGATGCAGAGCGTTTATGGAAACCAAAGAGATACAGTCCCAGTATATCTCAGCAAGCCCAGGCGCAACCCTTTCTCACTGCTTCTGCAGTATGACTGGCATTATGCGATCTGGGCCAGGAGATTTATATGCGGAGAAACTGTTTATAACCCAGCCGGTCTTCTCCTCAGTAGGTACCGATTTTATAGTCTTGCGCAGCTGGGAGCACCCTCCAAGCAAGGCAATAGTACAACCAGGATCGCCTCTTGGCAGTCTTGATGACCGCCTTGTACTTCTTCAGGTCCGTGTATGGCTGCCAATATTTGTACCTGAAGCAGATGTTGAAGATCTCCCTGGTTAGCTTCTTGAAGCTGGACCGAACTTCATTTGACCAAGGTGGCGATGTCTTTGTGCTGCATTTAACAAGCTACGGGGTTACGAATGCTTTTTTCCGGGCTCCGACCTTTGACTAAAGTTCGCCTTTCATGCCAATTTTACCAATTTGCGCACCTAAGAATTTGTTCTTTATAACTTGACCAAACTTTCTCCAGTCGTCAGAATGTCAGTAAATGCCACTGGATGCGGTATTCACCTAAACCCTTCCCAAAATCCTTTCCCTACTGCCTTGCGCAAAGACCTCTTTCTCAAACCAATCTTTCTTAACGTTTTTCAACTCCCTTATTAGAAACATTCTTGAATATTGTTGCGTAGTCTGATCCCACTTCCATGACTATCGCACTCTTGAACCTGTACAACGCAAATTCACTCGGACTCTCTTTTTTTTAAAAGAACCTTCCCTTCCCCCTTTACATATTCATCACGGCTCGGTAAATCTTCCAAATCTACTGCAAATCGACATGTGGTCGATCTGATTAGATGGTCCCAGCTGATTAATTATAACCCAATGGACATAATGACAAGCACTGCGCACAAAGCACAATGCTGCAAGGGGAAGGAGTACACTCCGGAGACCCACCATGTTACTTGGTTTAGGCGGTCGAATTCTTACTCATGTTAGGGAAAGCAAGCATTCTGGTACCCTCGACACCGTCGTCAAGGAGTGTGCACATATTCCACAAACCAGTTATATTCCTTTCCCGATAGCCAAAGGTTGTAGCTGTGTGGTTAGACCTTGTCCGAGGCATAGTTGACACTTCGGTGTCAGTAAAGTTTCGAAATTCATAGTTTGCTATTCCAGAAGTTTCAATCGTGTTTTACTACAAGCAGGGAGTACTTTGAGTGTGTTCTTAAACCTCAACTTACAGGACACATATTCATAACCGGCGAACCGGTTTCTACTTTCATAGCTGCTAATATATCCCACACTACTAGCAGACTTCATGGGAATCGTATTGAAATCAACAAAGTTATAGTACATCTCATGAGAGAATTAGCAATTACTATATAGTCAATACCTCTTGGAGACACACATACTAAAACCCTACCTGGCCTCCATCTTGTCAGCAGCGTGACCGATAAGCAGTATTATGCTGCTTATGTTTATTCGGTGTACCTCCTTCTTGGACAAAACCGTCTAGCTTTTTTCCTCTCTTTTTTCATTGGGTACTTGCCCATGAACGAAGGGTCCGCACATAAAAAATAACAAGTTGCTGTGCACTTAATGCAATCCACCATTAAGTTGATGGTGGGCTTAGAACTCCTCAAATAGATAAATAACTAAATCCAAGTTTAATTTTCGTTAATTATATTAAAGGCGAGAAGAAATTGCAAGTTGTCAAAGCGAAGTAGAGGCCCAGGTTCAAACAGCGTAAGTTAACATTAGCGTAGTACGGAAGTACGTTTGTTTCGCTAATCTAAATAAATTGTTTAAAACAGGGTTGATCACGATTGTAGCAAAGAATTGGAAATATTGGAGCTATGTACATCGAGAAAACAGGCAACTCGAAGTTCAAAAAATACTTAGACGTAGCAGAACGTACTATTTCTTCACTCAAGGGTGTTTTTACGAAAGGGCAAATTCGGAAAATGGGAAATCCAACTAAAAAGATGCGTTTGAGTAGTGAGAATATTTCTTCTATCATTTGTCTTTACTCTGCTGGACCACGAGTATACAGGCTTTTATACAAGAGAAAAGTAGCAATGCCAGCAGTTCTGACACTAAACACCAGATTTCAAAGAAGTATGACCGATGAACCAACTTTCAAATTCAAATTCAATTCAAAAATTTATTTAGTAACGGCTTTTCCACATTTTTTTAAGAATTTTTGTTTACAATAAATTATATTATCATACTACAATTTTTTCATAAATGCAAAAATACGTATTACAGCATACATTTCTTTTTTTTAAATTTTTATAATCCAATATGACCCAGATGTGGCTGCCGTAACAAAGCCTGCTTTTCTCCTGGTCAGGAACCTCTGAAATCAAAAATTGAAAATGAATATTAAAGTATAAGTAGTCGCTATAATCCGTACCAAAATCAAGTAATTTAAGTAAAAAATAACAAAATGAAGGGCTTTCAAGATTTCGACCTTATTTTTTGAGGTTATATTGTTTAAAAGGATGCTCAAATGACAACGGATATTCATGATTCTGCTGCGGGCTATATATGTGACGAATAGCCCTTCAAAGTTTCATCTCGATCAGATAAATAGTTTTTAGTAGAATCGTGTCAACCAAATGTTGTTTCAAGAAAAACGCGTTTAAAATATTTTTTTTTAAACTGTCTAAAAAATTAAGAGAAAAGCATCTTACACTCAATCAGTGATGTCAGCTCCATACATAATTCCTTCCTGCTTCTCAAAAACCCATTTTCCTGTGCCTTAACTTTCCTAAGCTCCAGTCGGCGTTCTTTTGAAGCTTCAATGCTGTGACTATTTCCTTGCTTGTTGTCCTGTCGCTGCACACAATCCTCTGTTGTGCCACCCATGGTTTCCATGATTTTTAATAAAGGTTGAAATCCTTCATTAAAATGCACGCAGCACAATAGGTTACAATTTTAACGATTTTCTTTCTAGAAAACATGTGTTTTGGAGTTATATTTCAAACACAAACGTTGAAGTTTTCATTTGTGTTTTGTGGGTGTGCTCCGATGCACCTTTCTAGTAGATCGTCGGTGGTAGGATCTTCATAAATCCTTTTTAATAAAGGTTGAACTTCTTCGTCTAGGGCTGGAGGGTGCATACAATTTTTCAACTTGCGGGTAGCCTCAGCAAATCGGTATTTACACCATAAGTCTGACCCAGCAGGGCAATTCATATGTCGAGGGTTATCATCAGTCGAAATCTTGTGGTGGAAAGTTGCCCAAATATCATTCTTCATATCTTCAATAAAGTTTGGATTTTGGCGAATGCGTAACATTTTGACAACTCCAGCATTTGTAAATATTTGTAAATGTCGTCGTATTAATTTTAGGTTTTATATTTTTTTTTAGTTTTTTGCCGTTTTGCTTTTTTTTATCCATTTGATGAATTTTTTCCTAGCACAAGTATAGATAAACAGCCGTTAACACATTAAGAGAAAGTACTGCTTTCAATGCTTCAAAATATCAACAAAAATACGTGTCAAATGTATAAATATAGAAAGGAGCGGGAATGTGCGTACTAAAAGCAAGTATACCTCTCTGGTCGCCAGCTGTTTGAATCGCTCCAATATCACACTTACGCGCTGAATGTATACTGAAGGCAAAACCAGTTTTTTTGGAAAATCTATTTTTTCAAAAAATGGACATGGATGGATCCCTTGCAATTTTGCCATCGCCAATCTCGAGTAGTTGCTGTGCAAATTCACAGGCTAATGATGGCGCACGCATATTTATGTTAAGCGATAACTTATGTACATTTCCCCACAGAAAAGAATTTTAAAAAAATAATAATAATAATCGTTGGCGCAACAATCCAATTGGATCAGGGCCTTATAGTGTATTAGAGCACGTCATTCAAGATCGTAACTGTACATTACAGGATTACCCTAAACCCTATAGAAGGCAATGTGGTGAGCACTGCGCTCGCCCGAGATTATTACCCTGATTTGACTCAGGTACTCATTCACAGCTGAGTCGACTGGTATCCGATGTCAAATCACGATACAAATCCCACTGCCACCAGTGCAACCTTCCGTACAATACTCTTGTGCTCTAACTACTCAACAATCCGGACATGCATTGATTTAACCAGTTCAAGTTGATCTAGGAGTTACGGACAACGTTTGTCGAAAATCACCAGATAGCAACATTAATGCACCACCGAACAACTGTTGGTTCCCACGTAGATCCTGGAATGTTCCATTCAATGTTTCTTTTTTAGGGCCATTGGACATTAATCGCACATAAATTGCTGTTTTGCTTGTTGCAAAACTTTGGCCATTATAGAATTTCTTTAAATATTACACGTCGTATAGATGTATGAGAACGATAAGATAAAAATATTTTTGGCATAGAAAAATGTTTCCCGCTGCCTTATATATGTCTGAGTTGACATCAGATATAAAAATTTCAGACAAAAACTTTTTCTACATCAAACAAATGTCTATGAGACACATCAGTCAGACAAATATCTGAGTCGGGCATGAACCAGCCTTTTTGTCTGGCCAATGTACGTTTTGGGACAGTTATTGAACTTTTCGCTCTTCTCTTTGTGTTGTTTTTGGTCCTTCTCTGTAGTTAATAGGCGGTTTCCTGCAAGAGACAATTACCCCGATGTCATTTTTAGTCAAATTCAACCGTATCTCGTTGAAAAATTCCTTGGAGTAGGTGATACCTACAAAATATATGGTGGCAAGGTCAGCACCGAAGACGAATCAACCAACAACATCAAACCGCACTGGTCAAACACGAAGAGGAATAAGGATAGGAGAGTACAACTTTGAGACCGTTGACAATTTCTCCTATCTAGGGTCGAAAATCACAACCGATAACAACTACGATGATGAAATTCGCGCACGGTTGTTGTCAGTCAACAGAGCCTATTTCAGCTTACAAAGACTGTTCCGCTCGAAACGTCTCACCATAGGGTCAAAGCTCTTACTGTACAAGACTATGATTTTACCAGTCCTCATGTATTCCTCGGAAACTTGGGTTTTTAGCAAGAAAAATTGCAAACTCTTGACAGCGTTGAAGAGAAGAATCCTCCGAAGAATTTTTGGCCCCTTACATAAGAATGGACGATTTCGTAGACTACACAATGACGAAATCTATGAGCGATACCATGACCGTCAGGTTGTGGATAAAATCGGGCTCAATAGGTTACGGTGGGCGGGTCACCTAATCCGTATGGATGAAGATGATCCCACCCGGAAAGTCTATAAGGGCAATATCTATGGTAGGAAAAGAAGACGAGGCAGACCCTGCCTAAGATGGAGCGATGGCGTGGGCCAGGACGCCAGACAGCTTTTAGGGATATCGAATTGGTGGACCTCGGCGCAAAACCGGGATGTCTGGAGTTCCTTATTAAGGCAGGCCTAGACCGGATACCGGTTGTTGCGCCGTTGATGATGATGATGAGGTGATACCTATCCTATATGCTTTATTTTTACTTTTTAAGGTTTTGTGTAAAACAAAACCTAATTAAAATCGGTTTAGTGTATGTCTGTCTGTCCGTCACACACATTTTTCTCGGAGACGGCTGTAGCGATTGACACCAAATTTGGTGGAAAGGTGAAAACTGTGAACGCTCACCCATGCAGTAAGTTACATTCTTCTACGTCGAATTTAAGGGAGGGTTCCCAAACATGCAAAAGGGGTGTGTACATTTTTCTTTTCACCAAATATAGTCAATATCAAATGAAAGGTATTGGTTATTACTTTCCGAAGCCGGGTCTAGTTTTGACATTTGTTAGAAAGGTGGGGACTGCGGGTGGTCGAAAGTTATATTTTCTTTAGCGGACCCATTCTCTGAAACTACTCAACCGAAAAATCTGAAAAAAATCAAAAGGCTGCCAATATGTGGTGCCTAGACTTTGAAATACCTTCCACACCGATATCTGATCAAATAAAGTTAATAATAGTATATTACTATAATTTTTAGTAATTGGCTGGGAAACCCTCGTTAAGTTAGAATCACGAAATGCAGCGATGTAGGTTATAGTACGGAGCATGATCTTGATCCCGAGTTTGGTGAAAATCGCACGATTACTAACAAAGTTATAACAGGTCAAAGTTGCCGTTTCTGTGCAAATTTAAGACTTTGAATGTCAATTTCACACGAAAGTTGATATTCTCACATAATATATGCATATATTACGTGCTAGGTTTTAGTGGGACAAATGCACAGTCAAATGGCTTTATAAATGAAACACACAAAACCTTTTGAAGCTTCCAGCTTCCGGTTTCCCGACTTGTTACTTGTCGTTTGTTGTTTTGTTTTTATAATTTGATTTATCATCCGGGTTTTAAATGCATTTTAGGTATGGTATTTCTGATGAACATTCTTTTTTTGTTAAATCTTTCATCAGTTAGGGATAATGTTAAGAGGCGGTGTATCATTGAATGATATGCAGTCGCATTGTGTTGGTAATAGCGGTTAGATGTACTTATGATAGTCGTTTGCGTCGAGCTATTTTTGCTAAAAATATCAAATTCTATACTATTGCCTTTTTTAATTCTTCAAGTGTTCTGTACAGTGAAACTAACTAATCTTCTAGGTTCGAAATTGACCGTGAAGGGCTGCCCGCAAATACTGAAGCTCCAAGCGCTCTGTCGACATATGCTTGCACGCTTCTGTATTAGCCAGGCTCGGGAATGTAGGGGGGGGGGGGGGGGTTGTTCTTTCAACGGTTCGATCCCTTACGTGTCATTCTACAAAATTCATGTGTCCATACCAATGTATAGACCCGCACCGGATCTTGGAAATAAATGCACAAACAAAGGGGATTCGCGCAAACCTAACAAATACGCGAGCTAAAACCTAAAAATAAAAAAATAGGACGGCTCGACTGCGCACGTCGAGCCCTAAATCTCCAGACCCGATTGCAGCAATCGTAACAGCATCAGATCTTCAGTGAGGCGCGGCTACAGAAATTCCGTCCCTTCCTTGACACCCTCCGCCATTATTTTGGAGGATGTTCCTGATTGTGAGAGCTTTTCAGGGTC
The DNA here is from genome assembly GCF_905115235.1 of Hermetia illucens. Taxonomy (NCBI): domain Eukaryota; kingdom Metazoa; phylum Arthropoda; class Insecta; order Diptera; family Stratiomyidae; genus Hermetia; species Hermetia illucens. Next base: position 63,075,026 of record NC_051849.1, on the reverse strand, counting down.
TAAGGATGAGGAGAGAGGAAGAGAGTCCTAAAATCAAAGAAGAAGTTAATTATGATTCACTAAACGAAATATATTCAAAGGAAACGCAAAATTAAATAGCCATAACTAAAATTAATCATGATAAAACGCAATTAAAAAAAAAACAAAAGTGCGAAAAACCAAAACAATTCTTAAGGAAAGAACTAAAAGAAATATTGCAATAAAATAACTAAATAAAATCAATATAATAAAATTTAAAATAAAAAAAAACAATATAAAAGAAATGGACTTAAAAAAATAATAAAATTCAGGTGTATATATATAAATAAATAAACAAAATAATAATATATAAACTATTTATATTTAAAAAATAAGAGAGCTCTGCGGGCACATTCCTACAACTTCCGTTTGGAATTGAGAATTTTAAAATAAAAATCTTGACTACTTGCTATACAATTTACACAATCCTAATAGTGCCACGAATGGATTGCGTTTTCCTTCCGGAAGTAACGAACTGATAGGTTATTCGGGTTTGTATTGGGCGTAATCGACTAGAACTCAGGCTTTGTGGTAAACTTTATTAAATAATAGGAATGTTCACAGGAAGAATTCGCAATGTTATTTATATCACAAGTACTTTTATTTTCGCTACTGCTAGGTAACAACGTGAAATCCATTCTGTTTCCCTTTCCTTTCGGTCACTCACCAAAGTTAAAATCCAAAGGTCACAATCACCTCCTGGCTGTCACTCCTTAAATAAACCGTTCTTCGTCTGACTTTTAACCTGCTACAGATGGTTATTGTTAATGTCATCACACATTTCTGCGATATCATTTTCGTCGCAGATCTCGAATCTTTTACATTTATACCGGATTCGAACATTGACGACATTATTTGAATTCCTTTGCTCTTATTTCAATCCCAAATTCCCTTGGAAAATAAAATCCTCGCCTCAACTTAAATCCAAACAACGCAACAATTATTTCACGATGATAGAATCCTCCTTCCATCTCCTCAAAACACTTTCTTCTATTTTACACCTGGAGTGATTCTATATTCGCGAAGGCGAACTGTAAAAAAAACTCTTATCACCTGACGACTCCTTATCGAATGAAATACGAAATACTCCAACAATAAGCTCGCGTATTGCCTAAATTCTTTTCTCAGAAACAAATAATATAATATAATTAACGCCAGAATTCACACATTTCTGAGCTGTTCCAAATCTCCAATTTTCCCATGGACAACAATTTCTCCCGAATTTTTCACAAATGCAGTCATCATACAACTGCTCCACTTTCTAAATCCGTCGCAGTTCCTTACTCCTCAACAATCAAAAACTATCTTCCCGCTCATCAGCTGTCTTTCCGATCAGCCGGTCTCGCTCAACCTGGCCATGAACTCCGAAGTCCATGCCACCTTGACTTAGACAAATTGGTTCAGTTAGGCACACCACATAGTACAGCCCCAAAATTCCAAAAAGAAAGAAAAAGTTGCGACCAGTTTTCCTGTGCCCAAACGAATTGTTTGGCGACACGCTTTTCGGACACCGATTCTATGATCAATTTTTCATACTCCTTGGTCACTTTCCCTACTGAATTGCGATCTGGAAAGTGATCAAAGTTTTGATACTGTTTTTATCGTTGTTCCCACTTCTCGACGAATGATTTCGACTTTTCAATTTACTTGATTGTTACGGAATTCGACGTCTGAGGACCTTTTGAGTTTGTGGAGAGGAACATTGCTTCAAAGCAATTCGCGTTTGTGTCACTCATACCAATAATGATTGCAATTTTCCTACCAAAGCGCGAAAGGCAGAGACCCCCTACCTACTATATAAATTCCCACTGTCTTACTTGACTGACCGTAGGATGGTACTATATATTCGCCCATAAAATTTATTTATTCTATTTATTAAATCTCATTCATTTATTTTATCCATAAGATTTGAATTCAGTCGCCTCTGGGAAAATAATTCAATCAATTTTTTATTTATTGTTTAAACCCAATTTCAATAAGATGAAGTTTCGTTCAGGGGTAGACATTCTTCCAAATGAACTTCGAAGTTATTCATCATATTTCGTTGCTTTGCCAGCGGATTATGAAACTTCGTTCATCCCAAATTGACCTGGAAATGAGTTCGAGAAATAACCTACCCTGTTCACTTGATGGCGCACTGAGGACTCTCTCCCCGTGGACCAAAAGCAGTGGAAGAAAATTTCTGCCTAATTGATTCGGTTCGCCATCAAGTGGGTGGCAGACTCCCCCAACTCCCAAACAAAATTTAAATAGAAAGGAGTTGACGGTGGAAAATGTACATACACTCATTGGAAATCCATAATTCCTTTATTCCGCAAAGAGAATGCATAAACTTTCTCTAATCATTTGAACTAATTAACAAAAAAGGCGTCAAACCAAATTAGTCATCCATCTAATTATAAAGTCTATTTTTATCCTTGTCCCGGTCTCAAGGGTCTCATCGTCAATGTTTAACATTGAAAACTTGTGTCTTTTTTAGTATTCATCGTCCTAATAACATTAAATATCTGAAGCTCCCTCGCGAAACTACATCATATGTGCAGCGTATGTGTATCTGGGAGTAGCAGGCAGACCGTTGTATAGTTCGAGGAGTGTTCATCCTCAAGGGAATCCTTTCCGCGTTCTCTAAAAAGCCCGGTGCAAACACATGACGTCGTTAATGACTACACACGCTGTTCGATATTTTATCTGAACGTGGTGTTCTCAATTTTGTTTGTAATAATAAGCCATGTTTTGGTAATATGTATATTTTGAAGACCTAATATTATTAAGAGGGAAAGTACAGCATGACAAGGGAATCCGGCACCTAATGGATATTAACCCAATATAAATAATTTAGTTGTTGGTTACTGGAGTCTATAAAGCTGGTAAAGATAGAAAGATACACGATGCACATTGCTATATGAAGTAACGTAAAAGCTTGGAAATCGATGAGAAGCTATTAGCCAACGCAGCTGGAACAGCATTAGCATGCGTTTTTATGGCCTTAACAGTCGCCAACAGTTACTTACATTTACTGGATATGCGGCGCGTTAATGTATGTGGCGTAACGTAAGGTCGGGGCATTCCAGTCGAATTTTGATCCGTGCTGACAAGTCAATGTCTCGGTGGAAAAATAGTCGTTTATATCGCTCCAAAGTGTGAGCATAATTGTTGTCAAGCTAAGAAGTAACAATTTGTAACCAAAAAGTGGTTCATTTAAATATAACTTGCTTTGCAGTTGGATTCCCAGATTTTAATCTTTTCCAAACTTATAAGAAACGCCGTTCGTCAATTTATAGGCATTTAAATTGATTCGTTTTGGCGCACTGCATCTTTAGAAATATATAGCGGATAACTCAAAAGTAAACAATAGTCATCCTGGAAACCTGTACACACGAAAGACGAAGCGAAGTTCATTTATTAATACCGAGGGGTGCCACACCATAATGTGTTAACCAAACCTACACCTTTCTCCAAGACTTTGCGAGAAGTTTGAACTACTTTTCTACTGTTCTACGCCATGAAGCTCAAAGACGACTTATGCTCTGCTCATACCATCCAACAGCTATCGTGTCCAGCACTGAAAGTACCAGATACAAAGGAATTGTTGAGAGTATTCGTACGATCCAGCAGCAGGGGTTCTGGATCCGCAGAGACACAGCACAGGTCAGAACTCTTGCAAAGCATATTTTTCCCCTTGTTAGAAGGGAATTAAGGAGTAGGGAAATTGAAAACCCATTTCATTGGAAGCGGAGAAGCATAATTTTTCGAGGAATTGTTCCGTCGGAGGCCAATTTATATCAAAATGTATCTCTTAAGAATTCAATCATAATTTTCGCGAATATAAAATGGTTCCATGTCTAAAATGCAATGCAAACTTTTATTTAATCTGTAATTTCATGAAGATAGTAGTATTGTGTTTCCTTTTCAGCTGTGAATTTGTCATCAGCTTGGATAAATGAACGAATGATTACAATGTAATGCAGAAAGAACGGTAGTTGCATTTGTAGATACTCATTTTATCTGCATTCGTTTTGGAACTATTCAATTTCTGGAAATAATTAAGATTTGTTTTGCTTCTCGCTAGTATTACTTATTATACTTATACTTAAATACAAATGCCGATATTTCGGAAACTACTTGTTCTACAAGCCTTGACTTGTAGCACTGGGAAGTCAAGACTTATAGCCCTGATGAAGGGAACAAGTGGTTCCCGAAATATCGATATTTGTAAGTATGATAAATAATATTAGCGCAAAGCAAAAACAAGTCTTAGTTATTTCAAATAATTTTATCGCTAAAAATACCACAATATTACACTTTATTAGTTTGCATTGATGAAATAGTTTATGTATGAACGAAATAATCGCACAAAGTTCCATTGAGATGTGCCCAACGGGGTAAATGCCCAATGATTTTCTTCCATCATACAAATCGGAAGACGAGTCTTCTGAGCTTCTACGATGCCGTGTCTGACACGCTCCGTGCTGGGAACGCTACACTTGCTGCTGCATCCTATGAATACCCTCATAGTGAATGTATGGAAGAATTCTTTTGTGTCTGACACGTTAGGCGCTGGACATGTTAGCTTCTAAATCCTACGAATACTTCCGTTTGTGCTGCGCTGGACACGCTCGTGCTACATACGCTAGCTGCTGGATCGTGATATAGCCAGCAATGAGGTCGTCACCATTTAGCCAAGGCCCATTTCTCGGTAAGAAACCGAACAGATGCCACTAGTGTGGTCGAGATGTTTGAGAAAGGTGACTTGGTCAATTAAAACTCCACGTTCTCAGCCTAGGCAGCATTGAGGAATAGCGAAAAGAAATAATATCGGCGACGAGAAGAAACTCGGTTGAATTCCGCTTTCGACTTTGGACCTCTGTAAAATTTTACCTTAATACGGCACGAGACATTTAGCGGCATCATATGCTGTTCTGAGACATTTTCGTCGGAATACTCCTATGCGTAAGTTTTCTCGTAATTTCTGAAGAGCAGGTGGAGGGGAGATCTGAACTTCGTACGCTGAAGAATGTTAATGTAATTGGCACAGAAGGATCTAGACCTGAGCCTTCTGGAGGGCCAGTTCAGCAACTATTACCATTGGTGTCATCATATCCAGTGAATTAAAGGTCCGTGTTTTAGTAGGAAAATTGTTTTTTTTAGTTACCCCGACCCTTAATTTGGAATACGTTAGATTGCGGTAGCTAGATTAGTCCTAGTGCCTTTACTGATACTTCATCGCTGCCATTAATTAGACACACCTCAAAATCCTGGATGGAATTTCCTGCAGTAGATTTTTCTCATGGAAAATTCCGGGCTCCTGATTATTCTTTACAATTTTAAGACTGATAGCACCACTCATCAAGTCATGCATATAAATATCTCTCACAGAATGGATATTGGTGTCTGTCTCCTTCTTATAGTTGAACCTAGTGGTATATCATTTATACGTCCGCCCAGAATACAAATATTGGCAGTCAAAGTCGCAATAAAACCGCGAATACTTCATCTTGTATGCTTCGTCTCTCATGCAATATGATGTTTTTAGAAACGTGACGTGACCCAGCAAAAATAAGGCAGGTGAGGTATTAAATTTGATGTATTGCTTCCTCCGGTCCTTGTTCATCGCAAGTTTGTGCTCAACAGTACTGTTCCTTTAAACACATTGATTTGTTGAACTTTGGGTCAGTCAATTTCATGTTTTTTGGGGATATTCTAACAAGATACATGAAATGTCCGTGACGACAGTATCGCCACGATCTGAGAAAAACAACTGCCTCTACTTTCGTTGAATAACTGGTCACTTTTGACTAAAATTTGGTTTTCACTCTTCGATGCGTTTTCAGCTACGAATGCAACCATTGAGGAAAACCTTGCTTGCTAATAGTTGCCAATGTCGCATTCTTGTTTTTCTTTCTTCTTTCTTCAATCTTCCTTCTTTTTCTCAGTAGGGTTTTGTGTTGTCGTATTTTGGGTATCCTCTAGATCAACTTGATGAAATAAAATGATTGCCTTTCAAGCAATTAACGCAGAGCTTATGCTTTCGAATATGATGAACACGACGGGAGGGTGCCAAATGTACCAAGTCAGTTTACATCTCCACTTCACTTGTTCTTCATCGATTTTGAGGAAGCGTTCGACAGTGTGAACAAATTCATATATCTGGAGTACTCTACGCAAGAGGGGCATTCCGAAGAAACCAATAGCAACACATGATGGCCCAAAATGTTACGTTGTGCATTGGAGCCCACCAGGGTTGCATGTTATCACCGATATAATTTCTTCTTGTTATCGTTGAGGTTCTCTATGCTGCCTTATTCGGAGGACATAGAGGAGTTCAATGGATGGATCATTTCCACTACGCTTGGGAGATGTGTTTGCTCTCTCACTGGCTCATGGAGCTTGGTCAAATGGCTCGGGATTTGGAAAGAGAGGCAGGTTATCTTGGAGTGTACATGAACCGTACCCTCCGTGTATGCATTAATGGGCAGAGCATCGAAGGGTTCAATCAAGTTGTATATCTAGGCGGTCAAAAAAGGCCGACGGTGGTAGTGAGCTGGATGTCGCCCGATTCATCAACACCGCTAGATCTGCTTTCATTCCCTTGTGTAAAATCTGGAAAACTGCATACCAATATCAAGTTGAGAACGCCCTGTACTAGTGTTCGCGCTGTGTTTCTATATAGAAGGAGCACATAGAAAGTGGACTTTAGTTTAACTCGAAGGCTCCAAGGCTTCGTCAACACTTATCTGCGTCCTATCATCGGAGAACACTGCTCTGATAATATTATAAACGAAGAACCAGGTCGCGGACAGGCTTGGCACCCGTGGACAATGTGCTCGGAAGACAGAAGTGGCAATGGATAGGTAACGCATAAGGAGGGCCGAAAATTGTATTACTAGCTACTTCAGACAGACAGATGATTGGATCGCCTCAAGGGCGCATGGCGCAGAACAGTAGAGGAGGAGAGTAGGCGTGTTGGAAAGTTTTGGCGAGAGCTGGAGCACATTTCAGGTAACCGGGAACGATGGCGTGCAGGTTTGGTTGCACGCTTTACCCCACCAAGGGGTGAATGAAAACTATATATTCATGTGTGGACAAATATTTCTTTAGGCAACTTTCTTAACAAATTTTTTTTGCCCCATTTTCTTAGATCAAGGATTAGCTGTGTCACCTACCTTGAGAGCTAATTTCAGTGAGGTTAGATGGTGGAACTCTGCAGAGCACTGCTCTCCCTCTTGCAGCACTGTTCTATTCTTTTTCGAAAAGTCTGGCGGAAGTAAGCGTGAATCCAGTGTTAGATTAATGTTTACGGCAACCCCAAGGCACGCCTTTATTATTATTGGGAGCCAGTACCTGACACGATTTTGACTGAGGGATTCCCGTCCAGAATGGGAAACATGGGAGAAAGAGGCACTCTAGAAGAAGAAATTGAATGCAGTCCGGGAGAGGCTGCCTAAAAGTGATATTGCAATTATGATGGGGGACATGGATGCCAAGGTGGGCTCTGATAACATCTTGTCCGGACCTATGATGAGGAGATACGGTCTTGGCGAGAGTTAGCAATGATGGTGTATGGTTTGTGGTTTTTTTGCAGCTTTGACCGCTCGTCATTGGTGGCACATTGTTCAAGCAAAAGGGTTGCTACAACGGCAGCTCAGTTTGAACTGACTGCCAACGTACGGGCAATCAGATTGACAACATAACGATCTACGATAGTTTTAGGAATTGTCTTCTCGATATGTGTAACAAGAAACGTTGATCAGTCTCAAAGGAATCATCATCCAATGATCGCTTGTCTTCGCTTGTGTGTTGTATCTGTCACTTTTTTCATAGTTGGGGAGTTACAAAGTCAACGTTCACCACTTCTATGATCCAGCTATCATTCACTCTTCATGAGTTGTTTGAATTCTTTTATTCTCCAATTATTGTGTCAAGCCTAGTCTAGTCAGTTTTCTTCTCTTTGCAAACAGCGTTCTATTAGTTGTGCGATTTTTTATGTCCACCAATATACAGCTCGTTTTCTACGTTTTTTCTAACCCAGGTCATTGACGCGCTGCAATCTTGAATGCTTCGTTTCATTATCACGTTGACGAGCGTCGTAGCATTGACATTTGCGTCGAGTAAACTGTAACCGCTATCTATTGTAGCTTCGAAAAGTTCACATTTCTAGTTTGAATTACTTCGTTTTCTTGTACCCCGTCTTTTTATTTATAGGTAGGGCTCCGGTACTTTGATTAAGTACGAGGGGTACAGCTCAGCGTATGCCGTGACAAAAGGAAATTCCCCATTGCCTTGACGAGGGAAGCAGAAGCTGCTGCGAATAATAAGAACTTCGTTACCTTTTGCGGTTTATAGTCGCGAGGGACGTTATTTCCCATTAGGTTAGATTTGGAAGAAAGGTATCTGGGGACGTCAGATGCAAAGATATTTGCATGCATTCTTTCTGTCGGGAAGATGGTAGCTAAAACAATCCTGAAGCTTATCATGCTTCAAAAGAGAGTGGGTGGTTCCCGCTCTGGATACTTATGTAATGTCCCCATTAGAACTTTTCGGATTTTTGTTGATCCGTGTCCCAAGTTTAGATTGCCCATCCACTTGCTCATTATCAATTTCGAGAAAGGGAACAACAAATATGTTTAACTTGATTTACGTAGATTGAATGTTGTAAGATACTTATCTTATTGAGATAAATTTTACAAAACGTTTTCCTCTTGAATTCGTTATTTGCATGATCCATACGATTGCCATAGATTTAAAATCTCCTGCAACTAGCAAAGGTTTTCTCCAATTCTTCTGCTTCTTCTTTGATGAAATCAAATTTTTGGTGAGAGTCTTTAGTCCTATTCCTTGGTGTCGAGATAGCAGCTTATCAACGAGAAATCTTTGATTTTGACGTACAGCAAGGCATTTCCAACCTAGTTTTGTAGTGGAGTCAGTTTACAAGATTCCGTGGCGCGTACCAATAAACATAATGCAAACAGTATTTTAGTGTTTTACTGCACTGATTCCTGTAGTGGTCTTGATCGCCGCAGCAGTTGCATAGCTTACTTCTATCTTGGTCTTTGCAGTCCATTCCTAGATACAGCATTTTTCACTTTCTCTTTAACAATGAAAGAGTTTAGGTGAATTATCTTAACTGTGACTGTGGGTTTTAGTTGTTGTAGTTATTCGGGTTACTTTCATTCTGCTACAATAGAAATAGGGCATCTGTTCTTGTCTTGATAGCGAAGGCCTTTACAGCTCACCTGGCTAAATTTTACACTTCAGATAACTGCGTGCTTCTTTTAGTTGGCTAAGCACTTCTTCGATCCTATTAAGCCGACCTAATTCTGTCTGCTTTAGAAGTTATAACAAGATACATCACTGCCTTATAAATACGATCTATCAGCGGAATTGGCAGACCTAGAAAAATCTACCATGATTTTATCTTAAGCTTCCAGGGGAAGGGGGCAAGCAGTGCACTGCAGGATAGACTAACGTGGCGCCAAACTGTGTTTCTCTGAGGATGATATGTCTTTCTTTGAGAAGATATGTGGCTCTCCAGAAACCAAGTGTCTCGTCTACTAAGACCGTCAGTGAGTGGTGATATCTATACTCTGTGCGAGGTGACCCTACGCTACGGATCTAGACTGGCGAGGGCAACACACGTCCCCTAAACCAGGATGTCACGCGAAACGTGCCCATTGAATCGTTTGCAGTCGGGGGTAACTGAATTTATAAGTTTGACAGTACCGTGCTAGGCCGGGCTATGGCACGGCAGACCTCCTAACCCCCATATTGTGTGCAACCACATGAAGTCAGGTAATTACTTCCAAAAAGGAGAAAGTTGGGACGTCCAGCAGTGGTGTCAAGGTCAACATAGGGCTACTGCGAGGATTATAAGCAACAAAGGCCACTGTTCAACAAGCAGAGACAGGCAAAAGCACATCAGAGATCAGTATATCAGACGTCAGGAAGAAGACAGGCCTCAATGGCGCAGGTGCTAAATGGTACCTGCGTTATTGGAAAGGAAGCCTAAAACCGGAAGAGGCCTTTAAGACGGCTCAGGGCAGACCTAAGCCATCTTTATCGAAGTCGAGAGTGCGGGGAAGAGCGAAGAAGCCAGGTAACTCGCCATTGCGGCCAAAGGTATTCAACTGACCACACTTCCAAAAACGTTTCTCGAGCAAATACTCACTCGTGAGGAGCGGGAAGCAATGGAAGACCTTGTCGGCAGGCAGATGTGCGAGAGATGGAGTTCGAAGCTTGCGTTTACTGTGATACGCTCTCGACCAGGTCACATATTGGTGGATTGCGCGACGGAGGATTCTGCCGAGTGGCTTAGGACTATAGCCCCTAAATTGCCAGGCTGGAAAGGAGTAGAATTGTCGACATTTGGCTAGGATGATACACTAGAAGCACACATGGTAACAGCGTTTCTATCTAAAGCCGCAAAACTAGAGGTGGAAGTTTTCATGGGCCTCCTAATTGCTCAGAATGAGAACATTCACACGCGATTATGGAGAGCGAGGTGGAGAGCAAGAGTAGACTCCTCACGATCGGGGTGGATGATGATCGCGGAGGCAATCAAACGTCGAAGTTGCCATATCAATTATAGATTTGGTAACATAATTGTGCACGTACACAGGGAAATGCATAGGAAGCATACTGCAAAGGAGATATCGGTTGGAAAAGCTACCGGATCCCCGAAAGAGTCCTGGAGGCCACAGAGGCTAAAAGAACTGGATCAAGCGGGGAAGTAGACCTGCTACCCAGTGAAGGGGAGAAGTTGAACGACCTAGACCTAAATCTTTTAGGGTTTAAGATGGCCAGTGACGTGCAAGGAAGCGCCATCCCAGAGGCGGAGGGTGATACTGTGACAATGGAGAAAAGCTCCAAACACTAATGGAGGCAAAGGGCACCACTAAGATAGTCAAGGTAAACCCCAATAGCGCAAAAGCTACATCTGCATTAATTACAAGTTCCAAGGGTAACATTGGAATAGCGTTGCCTCGCGGTCTGCAAGGAGGAAGCATGCAGTTAATTTGTGACTCCTCTGGTGACAAGCCAAGAATATCATTCTCAAACGTAATTTACAATATATATATCTGTCAGAGTTCCTGACCGGAGACCTTGTGACTGCCGAAGTCTCTCTAGAAACTGGGAGGAGGACTCGACAGGCAGTCGTGGCATCAGGTTACTTCCCAGTAGACAACATTGAAATCTTGTTTGCACTGATGAAGGGAACAAGTGGTTCCCGAAATATCGGTATTTGCAAGAATAAATACCCACACCAACGAAAAAGAAACAACAAGTTTTATTATTTCAATTGAAATCCCACCAAAGCTAGTCGTTAGACTGTTGAAGTATTGCGAGAGGAGGCCACTACCACTTCTCCTCGGCTGCGATGCGAAGAGGTGGGTAATCTTCTGAATTTATTCTTAGCAATATGCCAGAAACATAAACATAGGGAACACTACTACATTCGTGGCAACATTAGACAAGAGGTGCTGAACATAACTCTAAGGAAGACCCTGATGAACGACTGGTCAGGAATTGGAGGCTGCCGGATGAGCGCTCTATGTCGGATCACAGAATAATCAGATTCAACATTGAGAACAACTCCGAAATAAAAAGAATAATAAGGAATCCCAAGAAAACCCATTGGGACTCCTATGCAACGTACCTGAGCAACAATATGGTTCACCTACAAAAAAAAAGCGGTGATATCAAGAACGAACTGGAAACAGTAGTGAAAGATTTCGACAAAATTGTATGAGGGCAGCTGTCCGGCTAAGACAGTTAAGATATCAAAGGATGTACCTAGATGGAAAAGAAACCTAGCCAGAATGAGAACAGACGTGAAAAACTCTTCAACCGGGCGTTTTCCCGGGAAACTAATAACTAATAATAATAATAATAATAATAAACTAATAATAATCGTTGGCACAACAATCCATATTGGATCAAGGCCTTGAAGTGTGTTAGAGCACTTCATTCAAGACCGTAACGGTACACCACAGTACACTGTGGGAGGCAATGTGGTCAGCATTGCGCCCGCCCGAGATTATTACCCTGATTTGACTCAGGTACTCATTCACAGCTGAGTCGACTGGTGTCCGACATCCAATCACGATAACAAATTCCTCTGCCCCCAGCGAGATTTAAACCGCGACCTTCCGCTAGGACAGCCCAGCGCTCTAACCACTTGAGCCATCCCGGGAAACTGGTCGAGACAAAAATGCACTGACTGCGTATAGCAATGTAATCAAGGAAGCAAAATGGAACAGTTTTAGGCAATTCTGTGAAGGGTTGTTTGATCCCCATAGAAGCAATCAGACTATACAAAGCTATCACCAAAGACAGTCTTTTGTCTGCCTGAAGAAGGAAGATGGGACGTTCACCCGCAGCATTCTGTTTGACACCCCAACAACGAACAAAAGGGAAAGAAAGGTGAATTGGAAACTAGCAAAAGAGGTATGCCCGGAAGTTGGAGTCAGGTGAGCAGCGGGAACCTTATACCACCGAAATCGCCCGGAAAATATAGCATCTTTCTAGCACTAATCTAGAGAGGCCTAAAAATCATATTTGAGACTCTTCTATAAGGATGATAAGGGCGGCAGAGCCTTGGGGTGTATACAAAGGTCATGGAGAGACGAAAAAATGGTCTGTATTCCGAAAGCGGGTAAAAAGAATGCTTTTCATCCTAAATCTTTCAGAACAATTTGCCTAACATCGTTCGCAATGAAAACGGCGGAGAATGTTCTAATGTGTAAGCTCGTACAATACGTTTACTGGGCAGGAAGGTCAATCAAAACTGCAAGGTATCAACTGGCGCCATAGACGCCATAGAAGCAAAAGAAATAGCACTGTGTGCGTTTATAGACATCAAAGGAACCTTTGATAACACATCGCAGACAGAGGTACGAGATGGGCGAGGCAGTGGGAAACACCCTGGCTTTGTGGATCGACGGAATGTTAATGAGCAGGAAAGTAGAATTACCGACACGTACAGATTCTGCTGTTATGAATACTCCTCAAGGTTGTCCACAGGGCGGGGTATTATCACCGCTTATGTGGAGTATGGTAGTGGACGAACTACTGGACGAGCTAATAAATACTAGCATACAAGTCCAGCGTTACGTGGACGACATTGTTATAATCTGTAGGGGCAAATATGAGGATACCCAATATGATAGACTACTAGTGCCTGGTTCACGAAGGCGGCGCTGAGCATCAATCCAGCCAAAATCACTATAGTACTATTCACTAGGAAGCGGAAGCTTGATGACCTGAGAGCCATAAGGTTACATGGCATGGAGATGAAACGAGAAACAGAGGTTAAATAGTTGGGAACTACACTTACAGATAAAAAATTACTCCGGAAAACGCTACGAGGGCCTTATTGATCAATAACAGGAAAAAAATGGGGTTGCACTCCGAAGATTCTACTTTGGATATATACTGCAATAGTAAGACCAATGATTACCTATGGAGCGGTAATCTGGGCAGAAAGAACGGAACCCAGCACAACAACCAGGGAGGTATACAAACTCTAAAGACTGGCTTGCGTGTGTATCAGTGGGACAATGATGACATGAACAACGGCATCCCTGGATATCCGTCTGGGATTAACTCCTCTCGATCTACGATCTTCAGATGGCCGGCAGAATAAGTGAGGCGGGGAGCTGCTTTAATCGAAGGGAGATTGATATCCTTTCTGGGTGGTGCCCCGAATTATCGATATCAAGGGATAACATAACAATGAGGTTTCATTTTGATTAAATGTTTGAAACACGTTGGAGCGACAGGGAAAACTGGGAAAGCGTGGCTGTGACATATGGCTTAGGCCAGCAACAGATTACTTGGTACACTGACGGACCCCTCAGAGCGGGGTCATTGGTCCAAGAAAAATGTACTTGGAACCAATGTAAGCACACTAACATAATCCAACGACCTAAAATGTCAGGTTTCAAATTAATTTAAATGAGACCAATTTTTTTAGTTGATGTAAATGTAGGTTTGGGTAAATATAATATTCGATGCAACTTCGTGAGGCTCTCATTGAGATTTCCAACCTGAATTCATTTCGCCACAAACTGTCCACTACACACTACGTCTCCTCGGAACTAGAACTTCATTAGAAGGTGCCTATAAATAATTGTTATGTTTATTATGATTGTGTCGTATGCTCGTGTGCCAACCATTAAAGTGAGCAGCTCCGTCCACACAACAAATTGTGTTTTGGTTGTCCTTAGCCTTCAATTCGTCAAAAACTGGCAACAAATACTCCGTCTCCGCCAGAAAGTTCAATCGTAGTAAAATAGTGTACATAGTATTCTCGGAGTGTGCTGAGTACTCGCAGCAATATCCCGAAAATATGACAACTTTCCCTTAGCGGCCTTTGCGTCCGGAACAATGCACCTGTAATTCAGTGCTATCCGTAATTTCTAAGTAAACAGAATAATATCGTGGAGGATTGTTGATTGTGTATCGGAGCTATACGCGGTGAACCGAAGTTTACAGTGAAATTTAAATTACGTCCTTCGTGGACGCAGCTGGGCGAGGAAAGACGGTGCACCTTGTGGTGATGGCAGACTATCGACTTTAAGGACTTTGCCGTTGAAATAAGAAGATTGCCAGTTCCTTTAATATTTATGTTGACTCCGCTGGGGCCAATTAGTACGAATGGGATGAAAAGTGCTTCTGACATTTATTCTCGGTGTCCCTTGGGAGTTCTGTGCTGAAATATTTTTAGCGTATCTTGTTTCAATAGAGTGGATTTCTAATATTCTTTAATTTGTGTGTATATATCCATGTCCTGCGTATTAAATCTAGTCAGCATTGTCGGCGACGTTTGTGGTGTTTTCTAATTAATTGGCTTAGCACTGCGTAGGGATTTTCAGAGGTATGTATACGTATATCTGTTTTTAAATCTCGTATGTAAAGAGAGCATGGTTGCCATGTAAATTTTAAGTTTGAGGAATAAATTACAGCTCAGAAAAAAAAACGGAAAAATAAAGAACCACGTTTAAGCTTGAACTCATGTATTGATTTGATAGAAAATGAAGTAAACGTGATGACTTAAACAAGAGCTCTAAATTTGCGACCACAAAAAGTTTGACCAATGATATTGATATATTTTTTCCTGTAAGGATTTCGATGAATTAAAACGTCGAATAATTAAAGCATCTTCATTTTCCTCGTGAGCTGGGTGGTAAGGGCACGATATAAGGAAAATGCCGTTTGTAGGGTAGAATAATCCAATTTGATTCTTCTAAGTACTGTTTAATTGGTTGTGAATAATGGAGTTTGATCTGTTCGCGCTAACAAAACAACTTGTCCGACACTTCTGTTCTTTAGCCTATAAGGCGCTTTGTAATTGACACCGATTCCTAATAAAATTTTCTCTCGATTCTAGCACCTTCAAGTACGCGACCTTCTCATGATCCACGTTGACATAGAACATAAATTATTCTGTTGATATACATTGGTTCCTTATTATTATTATTATTCTGTTAAGGGAAAGTCTCACCGCGTCCTTGAAGATATTGTGCCCCTTTTACTGGATATAGTGTACCTATTGATCATAGTATCTCAAGCAGGCCTATAATCGTTAGGAACTTTAGTATGTTCCCTACTTCTAGAACTTTCAGCTTTGCATCTGGTATTGAGTGTTCTCCCAGATGCCTCGACCTTCTTTACACAAGTGCCGGACACTGCCCCAGGACGTGTATAGAGGTTTCGTCCTCCTCCTCACAAAACCTGCAGGCAGTGTCCGTAGATATCCCTAGCTTCCCTAGGTGATAGTTCAGCCGACAATGACCAGTGAGAATTCCCACTATGATTCGGAGGTTCTTTTTGGTGAGGTTTAAGCAATCCTTTGTGCGCATGGGTTCGTATCCACCAATAGACACCCTGGACTGCTCCATCCCTGGTAAGCCCGCCCAGTATAGTTCCCTCAACCATTCCTCTTCATTTCATAGATTCATAGCCGACCATCCTGAATATTGATCTCCTTGCCTGCATCTGTATGTGCAGATGGAGAGGGGTTAATCCCAGAAGGACCTCCAGGGATGCCGTTGGGCATGTCCTCATTGCCCCACTGATATACACGCCTTTGGAGCTTATGTAATTCCCTGGCTTGTGTGCTGCGTTCGGTTCTTTCTGCCCAGATTACCGCTCCATAGGTAATCATTGGCCTTACTATTGCAAAGTAGTATCTTCGTGCTGCAACCGCATTTTTTCCTACTATGGATCTGCAAGTCATCAGAGCCCTCGTGGCTTTCCGACAAGTGTTTCCGACATGTGTCCTCCAGAGTAGTGCTAGCAGTTATATTACAAATATGCATTGGTTCCTTGGACATGCATATTTGTAATATAACTGCTACCACTTCTGCTTGCTTACAGTTTATCCTTAACCTTTCTTTACCATAAACTCTTCAATGGGGCGTAGAGTGTCAACTAGACTTCCCGGAATGCACTTAATCCACTTTGAGCATCACATCTCTCTAGTCAAAAAGGTGGACTTAGCACCGTTATTTATTCCTGTGAACTACTAAGGACCTATGCTTTCTTACTGACTTTTTTATTTTTGTTCATTGCGCTGAGTTTGAAAAGTACACAGGCAATACTTTGCTTTTTGCCATAAAAGACGACTCAGTTTCTGACCCAGCGTCCTACAAACTTCGACTTCGATTAATACCGCCGTGGATAAGGCCTCACTTCAATGCTGCGAGCTTTGGCTGTAGTATACGTTTTGTGAATGTGAGCACACTTTCTCCAACTTCAATGACATAGATAGGATTTTAGGGAGTGATTCTCTTCCTTGCGGCACTGTGCTTTTTTACTCTGAAGAGTTGTGATGGTAGACGTGGATTCGGTGTTGGACTGCTACTGATGGCTACGGCAAGGCGCATTCTCGTTACCATTGAGCCTGTTTCGAATAGGATGTTGCCGAGAGATTCTGCAACGAAAAAGGAAGAATTTAATGGCACAGCATTCTGAATCAATGGAGACTTTCAATGTAGTGGAGATGAAAGCTTTCAATAAGCAATTGAATGCAGTCATGGAAACGGTTCCTAAAGGTGATATTGTCATTGTGATGGGTGATCTGAATGTTAAGGCGGGTTCGTTCTTGGTGACCACAATAATAATGGTGGTATATTTGTAAGATTCTGCAAGTTTCACTACTTAATTATTGGCGGAATACTGTTCGAACACAGGGAACGCCCAAGGGAAGTTAGATTTCGACCGACCGGTGGCGAACATCTAATGATATGTGCAAGCAAAGGGAGGGAAGTGTCCGGATAGCTGAGTGGTTAGAGCACTGGGCTGTCGTACGGAAGGTCGCAGTTCAAATCTCGCTGGCGACAGTGGGATTTGTATCGTGATTTGACGTCGGACACCAGTCGACTCAGCTGTGAATGAGTGAGGGATAATCTCGGGCGAGCACAATTCTGACTACATTGACTCCTACATTGTACTGTAGTGTACCGTTACGGTCTTGAATGAAGTCTACCACACTTCAAGGCCCAGATTCAATATGGATTGTTGTGCCAACGATTATTATTATTATTACAGGGATTAAAGCATAGCTTTGCAGAACTCAGACCGTGGTGGTCCATTGAACCCACTACCACTAGTTCAAACTAGTTCTATATCCCCGAATGATTTAATGGAAAGATTGCTCAACGGACTCAATACAGCTTGACTATCGCTCAGAGTGTGATGGGCATATCCTTCAATCACTCATGAATAACCCCAAGGAAAAAGTTCACTTCTTGTTTTTATTCGAAAGGTAGTGTGTGTGTGTTAGAGGTGAGGAACCCTTTGAGCTCAGTTGGAGCATATCAGCACCAAAAACCTGATGTCTGATGCGTACATAGGCGGGGAACTCACATAGAAAAAGTTCTGTGGATTCCGCTTCCTTATTATAGGATGGACACGTGTCATCTTGGATAAATCCTATTCTGAAGATATGCCCAGGTAGTGAATTATGGGCGGTCAGAACGCTCACAATACTTCTGCAAGTCTTCCTGCTTTTCGACAGGATAAACTTTGCAGTATGTTTGTTTGATTCTGACAGTCATAGTTTGGTATGTCTAGCGGCATTAAGGCTTCGCCATCTGCCATTATGAACAGCTAGTTCCCAGTTTTTGATAACAGAATTAGCGAATGTTACTGGCACCCCAATTGCTTGTTCCGGTCCGGGCATGAGGGTAGAAGAAGCCTCTTTTGCTGTCTGATGCCTTAGACATTTCATTTCTCTCTACACCACAATGACCAGGTACCCAGAGTAATTCCACCGTATTCAATCTAGAAATAGAGTTCAATCGGTTTCCACATCCCTGAACGATTTTTAAAGTGATCAAAGGACTGTTCAACGCCCTCAATGCTGCTTGACTATCGCTATAGATTGCGTTGCGCCTGCCCTTCAACCGCTCATCAATCATCCAGGTTGCCGCCCTTAGGATCGCATTTACTTCAGCCTGAATGACGGTTGTGTCCCAAAGGAAAAGCCCACTTCTTGTTTTTATTCGAGAGGCAGACCCCTGGTCCAGAGCCATTTTCTATTTTTGAGACATCGTCGTTGAAGAAGTCAGTATATCCCGACACGCATTCTTCTGGTTCGTCCCAGTTTTCTCTTCGTTTCAAAATAACATCATATCTTCTACCAAACAGGTGTATGGGAATCTTAGAATCAGGAGGCATTGCGAAAACTAGATTCTGTTCTCTCAACGACTCTTCCAATGCTCTGTGCCTCCATGTCCATTGTTTTCCAATAGGTCTAACCGAATTAGTCTATGAGTTGCTCTCATTCCAGTGCTCTGAATAAACAAATCCAAGGGCTGCAAATTGAGCATTGCATTCAGAGCTGCGCCGGATGTGGTGCTTATCGCACACAGTTCTTTACAGTGTAGCTAGTTTACAGCGAAAACTCTTTTGTTTCATCTTCACCCACCACACTACGGATGCATAAGCGAACATCCTGATGATAGCAACATATATCCACATTACTACCTGAGGCCTAAGTCCCCATGTCGAGGCAAAGGTCCGCCTAAACAGCCCATAAGCTGTGAGAGCTCGTTTCATCTTCATCTCTACATGCTTGTTCCAAAGAAGCTTCTTATCTAGAATAACTCCCAGATATTTCAGTTCTTCGGAGAGTTGAAGTGCATTAAGTTTCCTCCTTTGTAATTAATACCATTGTGGTTTCATTTGGATTTACTGAAACTCCATTCCTGAGACAACAAGTGTGAAGGGCGCATTGTGTATTTCTACACACTATTCCGAGATCTCGACCAACAGTCAGCACACGCACAGCGCACGTCATCCGCATAAGCTTGAATGTGTATGAACAGATTTTGCAGTTCGCATAGTAGTGGGTTGATCAACATACTCCACAGAAATGGCGATAGCACACCTCCTTGAGAGCAGCCTTTCGTCGCTTCCGTTGTTAGGTACCGATCAACACCCACTTAAGCACACAGTAATCTCTGCGTTAGCATAGCGTAGATCCACTTTATTAGAGTTTCGTCAACACCATGCTCTCTGGCAGCATGACAGAGCTTTTGGAAGGGCACACAGTCATCTTTATCTCTACATGTTTGTTCCAAAGAAGTTTCCTGTCTAACAAAACTCCCAGATATCTCACTTATTCCCCTAACCTCTGAAAATATCATTCAGTTTCTTCCTTTTTATAAACAATACCATTGTGGTTTTATTTGGATTAACGGAAAGCCCATGCTGAAGGCACCGAATATTAATCACCTCAACGGCGCGTTGTACGTGATTGACGCACAGTTCTGAGGTTTTGCCCAACAACTAGCACAACTACGTCATCCGCATTAGGTTGGGTGTGTATTGGCAAATTTTGACACCATATTCTCTGGTTTAGGCTAATAGTCAACTTTCCCAAACTCCAATATGAGGATTACCTTAACCTTCTGCGAAGAGGTAGGCACGAAGCCCATAGCAAGACACGCTAGTAAAATATTTTCCTAGAAGTTGTCAGGATTATTGGATAGATGTAATCCACGCCAGGTGTTTTGAAGTGTTCAAAAGATAGGACAGCAGTTCTTTCTTTTCACTAGTAACGAACGCTGTTCCAATTCCCCTCGCAAAACTTTCGCGTTGAAAAGTTTGCAGAAGCCATCAATTCTCCTTCTCCCACTTCTGTAACATGCACTTCCGGATGGTGTGCTTCGTTCATGAAAGTGCCATCCGGTTTTCTAAGATAGTTCAACTTGACAGACTCATCACTTTTAAATACATAGCATTACAGTCTCTCTTTTGCCTTAAAGTCTCTTACAGTACAGTAAGGAGTCTCGCTTCGAAGTTCTTACGAACGTCTTATATATTCAGTTCCTGAGGTTTGATCAGTTTTCATTCTTATTCCATTTACAAGCGCGATTTAGAAGTTGTATGGTTGATTTGCTAAGTTTTTGCAGTTCTCTTTTCCACAACCGAATATTTCACCGCGTTTGCGTCCGATAATAAGACAAGCTTCTTCAAATTACCCTAAAAGTTTGCAATTCAGAGTTTCCAGTTGACTTTCAATCGCCAAAGGTTCCTTATCCGTTTGGAAGCTGAATTTTATTGCCTACAAATTGATTTAATTTGACCAAATTTCTAGGATTTCACCTTTGTATTCAGCCTGTTCGTCCGCAATAACCAAATTCTAAGCAATGGTGATCTACCAGTGATACTTCGTCTAAAACCTCTAATATCTTCGAAGTGCCCATTGTTTGATCAATAACTTCATTTCTATTTGGCCCCACGAATGTAGGAGTATACCCCACACTCAGGGTAATGAGATCAGCTGAAATTAAGAAATCAAGTAGCTTCTCTACTCTGGGATTATATTTGTTACTACCCCAGCAATAGATCAAATCACAAACTGTTAAGAGTTCAAGGCCACTTTATTCTGCATACGCTATCAGATCTCTTAGTTCTTACATCGGCGGAGGACTCAGAGAATGCCAGCATAAATAGACATAGGCAACTGCTACGTTTCTCCTTTTGCCTGGCAAAGTAATTGCAACTATGATAGATCTTAGGTGCAGAATTGTCCTATGAAACAGGCACCATCACTGTTAGTGGCAGTGATCTTCACAAAACTGAACGATTTAAATATCCGAATTATGAAATTGCTATTCACGCATTAGCACAACCTGTATGAAGTGGCGTTTCACAACTGGTGTTCTTTGTGATCGACGTATCAACGAATGTCTCAAATCTAAAATTTATCGTAGTGCTCTGTCACTCTCTATGGTTTTGAGTATTGGTCGACTATAAAAGACAATAAACAGCGTCTTGCGGCAATGGAGACGAAGATGTTGCGTTGGATTAGTGGCGATCGGTATGGGGTTGGATATTTTAACAGCCAAGCAGGGACGGAAACCGCATACAGACGATACGTAGGCTCCCATAGCTTACACAAAACTAGTCGCCCGGCTAGAAGAAAACCGTTCATCTCCGGAAACAGACTGCCTCTGTAAAAGGGAGTGTTATCAAAATCTTTGGATTTTAAGTATCCAGTTCTGCGATTCGGCGAAAGAAAAATCAGGATTATTTAAGTAAGCCAATACAGAGCTTTAAACCTACGATACACATGCAAACCTCATGCATGGCGGCGGGAATCAGTTTGAGCTGCAAAGTGACCAGAGTGAATAGACTGGTATTTGTTGACTAGAACATGAAGAAGAAACATACTATAATGTGCTGCGTTTTAAATTGTTACAATAAGCCAAGTTAGACATATAGCAGTCTTTTAGTAGCAAAGCCAAGCACACTTCCTCATCGGCACGAGAATGATTATTGTGTTATGTCCCACGCCGACTCTACATGCTTCCCCAATCGGTAAATTTTAAAATGGTTGAACATCTATAGCATTGGCTTAAATTTCAAGTTTATACATTAGGAAGCTAGAACCGAAATTTCCCCCGATGTGATTTAATTAACATCTTTCTAATTCGATGCATTGTTTTATAATTATAACTACCTGCATGAAATTAAAGTTGAAGTTCGAATTTGGTTGATTTTTAATTTTCATTGTATCGTCTCATGTTTAAATGCGCGCTTCAACCTCGTCTCTCCTAAAACAATGTACCAACAAAATTGGTAGTCACGGGGGTATGAAAAATCGTTTCTTTTTGCTCGAACCTAGGTACGTTCATATAAACGTACCATTTAGTACGTGAAATTTAAGGGGCAGGGTGCAAAAGGAGAGTGTAAATTTTTTTCACCGAATGTAGTCATGCGAATGCAGTCATACGAGTCAATTGAAAGATCTCGCTTAGTACTTTTCAAAACTGCTCCCAGTTCTGATATTTAGGGCACAAGGACGGAGGCCAGGGGCTGAAAATTTGTTGTTTTTTTCACGGACCCATTCTCAGAACTTCAAACCGAAAAATCTGAAAAAAATCACAAGCAGCCAATATACGATGTCTAGGCAATTAAAAGACCTTCATATCGATATCTTTTCACACATAGGTAATAATAGCATATTATAATACAGTACCAACTGGAAAATTAGAGTTCTCGCTAATTAAATAACTTCTAATTTCCAAGCTTTTTTAATAATGACGAAAATAAAGGTCCGTGACTACATTTCAAAAAAATTTCATGTAAGGTTATGTAAGCATATGTATTTATTCAAAGAATTTATCATGTACAAAATAATGAGGAAAAAAGATTAGGAACTGAAAAAGATTAAGATTAGGAACTAAAGAAACCATCTATTTTAGATTACCAGCTTTTGCAGAAAATCTTATAACTATGTCTCTAATACAATACAACCTCAATATAACGATTTTTTCTATATAGCAAATTTTTCGAAATCCCTTGGAACAAACCGTAGGAATATAGCTTTCTATTATGAATACATTTGTAGAAAACCTCTTTATAACGAATAACGAAGAAAGCATAATTTAACTCTGTTTAAAGAATTTATGAGAAAATTCCTTTACATAACGTATCCTACCAATCACACACAAAAAACAACAATTCATGTATCGTCGTCGTACCTTGTTTCAACGAATCGCAGACCAACCTAACCTCGTTATAACAAATTATTTTATATAATGAATATTCTTAAATCTCTTTTAGCTTTGTTATATGGAGGTTGCATTGTATCTTGCAGAGCAATGATTCTGGACGCTGATAAACAGTTCTGCGGAGTCGAGCTTAGTAAACTCATAGCAATTGTTTCTGCGTGAGATGGTTTTTAGAGATAAGATTTTTGAGCATCTATCCGATAGCGAATAAGACGATACAAGATTTTTGACGTAGTCTCGATGCTTTAGGAGGCCTTGGGCACAGAGGTGTGGACCTTGATTGAGGCGTCTTAAATGACTGGGCATTTGAAAGGGGAAGGGCCGGCGGATTCTGGTAATGATGCAGAGTACAGGACTTGTAATTTCAAACAGCATGGAATTAAAGTTTGTCGTCCATCGACGGGCGACGACTTCTAGAAGATTTCTCAGTGAGTGACCATCAATACACTACGTTCAAAATATTTGATGCTATCTTTCGGTATGCACTAGTTCGGCAGTCATTCTGCGCAAGGAATCTCGTGAAGGTCAACATCGGAGGATTCGTTGAAGCTCTTGGCACAGATAGAGCTGCGCTGCAAGACGCTTCAGAGATTGTAGTGCTTTCGTAAATTAAGTTATGAACATAGTAACGACCCAGAAGGCACCCGACTGTAAAAAGCCTCCCATGTATTGGCGAGCAACGCAAATTGCCAACCTGCCGAAGGAGTGTCATAAGCTTTAATGTTTGACATAGCTTTTAACCGGCCGGGAGGAGGCAAGCACCACAAAGACAGATGTGATAAACCGAGGTTCTGCAGCATAATAAACAAGAGCGAAGCTCCCCGTTGTCAAGAGCTGTTGGCAACAGTTGATGAGTTAGATAGTGGTGCGTGCAGAACTCATTAAAAACCGATCACCCGAAAAATCGGGTCCCTGCAGAAACCCTGTTCACACTGGGGCACCACATTAGATGGCCTATTTTCACGTGTGCTTTTAGGTTTTCTGTTTTTAGAAGAAAAAATTACTTGGAATTCAAACCAATTGTGGACATTACATTAGTCATAGTCCGAAGAACTTTGTAAATTTTTTGGAAAAGTGAAGCCAACAATTAAAAAGTTACCCGACATCATTCCGATGAAAGTCGTAACTAGAGTTCTCCAACTGCGGGACACGTAGCGAATCCAATTTTAAAACTTTAAATTTTGTATTATTCACTTATTTCCTGAGAATATGAACCTCAATACGGGTGAAAATAATTAAAAACCAAAAATTTTGCAGCTGTTGAATTTCAATTTTTATCAGTTTTTTCTCACAAATAATGCAAAAAAACACCCTTAAAAATGTTAGTTCATATTCTTGGTAATTTGATAAAGAAGCATAGTTCCAGGACTCTGGGATGTCATCTACATACTGATTGCTGTATGCTTGACATGGACGGGAAAATGTTCGGAAATCTTATAAGGAGTAGATTGCTGCTGGAGAATTATCCCCAATACCATTCAGTTTTAGAGCAGAGAGATCCATACTAAATGCTGTCGTGGAGGTTGTGGATGCTGTCCACCGAGTTAAAACGAACACACCGTTGAATTAGACGGAAAGTGCTTCTCTTAACGCTTGATGCTAGAAGTTAAGTAAATGGCAACAAATAAAAGCAGCGGCGGACAAGGCCGCAGTTGGAGGGTTTCTATCTCTAGCAGGAGACATTTATTCATGAATGCAACGAAGTCCCATCTGCTCTTCTTGCATCTTGCGTAAGTATAGAGGCGGGTAGCTTTGCGGGTGGCGCCTGCATACTGTCCTGTCTTAGAACCGGCTGTGATGGTGATTGTGAGAGTAATCCTCGTTTTCCTCCTTGCGAAGGAAAAAATAGCACCAAGGAAAAAAATTGCACGCGAAGAAAGACAACATACACTAAATAAGGGTAACTCTCTTGGTAAAACTAGTCAAGAAACAGTCGAACTGCGCGATTTATCAGCAACTTAGAAGCGTGGCAGAACCGAAACCGTGATTCGATTGATTATTTTTATATTCAGATTCTAAGCGGGCTTGGAGGCTTCCAATGTTTCCTGTAGAATATTGGTTCTGCAATGTGGCAGTGCACGACTCCAATCATACCTTTTTTCTTGTGCACAGTAGGATGGAATTCATCAGCAACTTTATGTAGAAGAGCTCTCTCTAGACAGGATTTATCAGGGACATGCAACACTGACAGAGTGATAGATATATTGCACATTATGTTCAGGTTTTTGTTCTCGCAAAGAAGATTGAGCTCGACCGGGGTGGGGGACCGGATGGCAATCCCTTCCTCTTCTCCCTTCCCTTGGTGGAGAAAATTCTCTAGCTTGCATGCTCCCTGAGACGGCAAAACGGGAACTAGTCCGAAGTAATATCATCTGTCAAATGTTTCTTGGCACATTCTTTGATGACAGCGAGGTGTGTGATTGGTAGTCCACTGACGCAGTACACAGACATGCTCACCTATCCTAGCCAACAAAAGGTAAATAAAACATAACAAAATAACTTGAAAATAGAAAACGGATTTCGGAGCTCGGAAATTAGAACAATTTATTCTAATTTTAGAATGCTACATGTAAATAAATTGTTTTTTTCTAATTTCCAAGCTTTTCTAATTTCAGCAAATTCTAACTTTCGAGCCGCTAGTGTACTATAATTTTTGGTAATTGACTGCAAAACCCCCTTTAATTTCATCCTACAATTGTGAAGTTAATAGTAAATAAGCTATAATGTAGAACATGGTCCAACCAAATTTGGTAGTAAACGCGTTCTATTATGACAAAGTTATAATAGTTTAAAGTTGTCGCTTCATTGCAAATGCTAAGACTTTGAATGTCAGTAGCACGCGAAAGTGAATATTCTGACAAAACATGGTTATACACATTTCGTGTTAGGTATTCATAGACCGAATGTCCACTCATATGTTTTTATGTAAGAAATACACAAAACCTTTCATACCTGAAGCGTCCAGCTTTTGGATTTTCTGGCATGTTTTTATTGGAATTTCTATTCCGGGCCCCCGAAAAAAATCCGGGATCGGGCGAAATGCAATCTTTTCCAGCCCCCCACCCTCCTTTACGAATATTTTCAATCAAATTTACGCCCTCAGCCCTTGAAGAATCAAATTCATTATTCATAAACGATTTAAAACTCCTCTACTTCTACTAATGAACTTCTCAAGCTGGGGACGTTCTCATTTCGTTATTCACCTCCGGAAACATTTTATCAATCGTCCTAGAAATAACTGACACAAATATGCCGAGTGATCGATATTAATATCTAGTTTGATATTTCATTAAGCTATAAAGCCGATTTTATATATTACAAGCAATTTCTTTGGTGCTGTAAAGTCAATTTGATTTGCATTCTCATAGGTGCATAGAACTATTCAAGAGTTGCACCGCCAGCCTATTCAATTTTCTACTTTGGCATAACTTCTCCATTGGCTTTCCACTCCACTCGATTAAAATGCAACGTTAGTGCTATCCTCCAACACTCTCCTGGAATGATACACATATATTCAATAATAAATATTCAATCTACGTCAATGGCCTGTTAGTTCTACCGCAACATTGAATAAAATGACTGAACTTGAAATTAATTGATTGCCTTCTATCGATTTTTCCCATTCGAATGTTATTCGAGTATATTTGAATGTGTCTCTGAATGTTATAAAGCGTGAAATCACGGAATGTTGACGTTTTTGGCACCGTTTAATTATCGGAAAATTATCTAGTTGCCAGTAAATGACACAGTCTGTTAGCGAATTTAAT
This sequence comes from Hermetia illucens, assembly GCF_905115235.1. Taxonomy (NCBI): domain Eukaryota; kingdom Metazoa; phylum Arthropoda; class Insecta; order Diptera; family Stratiomyidae; genus Hermetia; species Hermetia illucens. The sequence goes on along the minus strand of NC_051849.1, from coordinate 63,048,214 downwards.
AAAACATATCAATAAACATTTAACTGCCGCATTTGCTAAATACCTTTAGTCTTTAAATATTATTACTATTTCCATGAAGTTAGCATGTTAACAAGACCTTCAAGCAATGATAATTACCACATTACACGGTTAGTGCGATTGATCCCCACGCGAGAGTGTAAAACTGCAGTTCCCCAATTCCTGCGAAAACACTTATGGGGTAGGTTTTTGGCTATGTATATCCACCAGGGTAATTTATTTAATGTCCTAGATCGTTGCGCTCAATTGGTCTTCAACTCTATCATATCAATTCGTACCCAAAATACATGAATACGTCTATTAGTATGGAATTAAATAAATCAGTTTAGATCCCACACATTTCAGATACTTCGATGTCACTTAACAAAACTAAATGTCTCACATGCTCACGTTTTGGTAGCATGCTGGCGAAAGAAATCATTTTCATCTCGTGACCCATATTTCAAGGATTACAATATTCAGTGTCCGTTTGAAATCACTTTTTTCTTTTTCCTTATGTAACTAAAAATAAAACAGTAAGTATACATAGACATGAGTGATTTTGATTGTTATCATTATTTCGGCAAAAAAAACGAAGTGTCTGGTGTCAACGACTTCCCCACAAGACTTTCTCACTGTAAGAACAAAGCTATCTTTCGGGGAGTCCGTGGCAGCCATTGTCGTCAATGATACATTTTTATTGTCAGAAAAATTTATAAATATACTAAACATAATGAGCTTTTCTTCATCAGGCTAATATATGTCTTCTATATTTGCTCGAAACGAATTTTTGCTTCCATCGTGTCTATCTGAAATATCAAAAGAAAACATTATAAAGTTTATTTTATTTCCTCATTTGATCCTCAAAAAAATGGAAACCCCTTTTTAATAAAAATTTCGTGTTAATGATTGCGAATCTTGTGTTAATATTTAATTTGAAATGTTCTGAGTTTTCCGGACTTTTTTGTTCAAAAAGCAACCGCTCAAATGTAATTCAATTTCACGCGTTTAATGCATAGTGCAGATAAGATAAATTGTACCGAATAAAACAGTTGAAAACTTAATTATTTATTCTAGTCTAATTAAGCAATTGCCTTAATTGTAATTAAATCAATTTAAACCTTGGGGAGCTTTTGGTTTTTAAGGTTTTGTGCGAAACAAAATCTTATTAAAATCGATTCAATGCCTGTCTGTCCGTCTGTCGAACGAACTGTTACAAAATTTGGTGAAGACATGTGGCCTGTGTGTCCCTTTATATGCAGTGAATTTGAGGGGGACTCCCAATATATGCAAAAAGAGGGTTGTACTTTGTTTTTCACAGAGTATGGTCGTGTGGGATATCCACTGAAAATATTGATCTTATTTCTGATATTAGATGAAACATATGAGAGTGATGGCTCAAAACGTGTTTCCGAGGTCTCGTTCTCAGAACCTATCCAACCAAAGAATCTGAAAAAATCACAGTGATGTATCTATACGAAATCTAGGCCTCAAAAACATGCCGTTCCGATATCTGCACAAATGAGGTTAATAATAGTATTTTACTATGTTTTAGAAATATATCCGAAAATTCCCCTTAGAGGGGTCATCCCGTGTGTCGGATCCGCGAAATTGATTTTTTTTCTGGCATTAATTCCATCGAGATATAGTGTAGAATATATGCGCAAAGTGATTTGTTGATATTAAGAGTCGTTCGGAAATTACAGTGTTAAACAAGTCAAGGCCAGGTCACATGCCAGGTTTATGTCGATCGTCGTAATAAAGCGCGTATTTATCGGTCCAAATGACGTTCGAATGACTTTGCTAAAATCATACGAATTGAAGCCAAGGCCTGTTTCACTTCAAGAAAGGTTTATGGATTAGGTAAAGCAGATTAATGGTCAGTTGAGATTATATGGTTGAAAATCACATTCTACTTTTTAAATGCGTTTTTCTCGAAACTGCATGTTGAAAATCACCGGCCACCATAGTCCAAAATCTATCTAACGAAATTCTTTCAAACTTTCACGACTTATTAAGAACATATTTTTACGGTCCGCAAACTAGAATAATTGCGATCCATTCGGTAGTTTTTTTATTCATCGAAAAAGCCTTGAAAAAAACACCAAAATTCACAAAAAAAAAGTTTAACAAGGCACCAACAATTTTGCTTTCAATATTTTTTAATAATCCTAAAGGGCGGACTGTGGTAAACACCTTTTTTTGGAGATGGGTGTATAAGTCGTTGTATACTTCAATAAAACGGTCTTCACACGAGATGACCCTCTTAACTTAACTCCTAGAAGTACAAAATTTGGCAACAGTGTAGCTGCAACATAATCCAACGATTATTAACAAAGTTATTGAAAGTTAAAATATTGCATTCCATGTAAATTTGTTGCATTCCAGGGCGTGTATGACGTCATCATCATATGTATATGAAGCGCCGAGCTTCCGGTATTCTGACTTGTTTGAGATTCATTGACACTGAGGCTGTGGAATTTATACACCCTAAAACCAACTCTCACTAAGCTACGAATGGGGTTTTCCCCGAATTTGTAGGGGAAAGATCCTACCCCATGACCCTCCTTTGGCGTTTTGCTTTTTATGAGAGTAAGTCATTAGGCTTCACTCTTTTGAAGTTCTCACTGTATTCGCACAACTCAATGTAGATCTTCATTTCGAATCTACCACAGAGCGTCTTCTCTGCTCCTGAGCACTGTGTTCTGGAAAGTCTTAACCACTTTCAAGTTAGTTTCATTGGTCATAATGTATGCGTACGTCCATATTGGGTTTAAAATCTGCTTATAGATTAGGAACTTCATGTACCCAATAACCAGCAAATCTGTTTGTGTCTGGCTTTAACTTTTCCTTTTTTTGGAATGAATCTTTTTTCGGCAGGATTTAGCATGAAGTGTCATATCCAAATATTTAACTCCATTCACCCTTGGCATGTTTTGCACGTTGGTCATGGCTTTAGCTGGATTCAATTTTTTGTTAATCGAGTTAATGTAAATCGATTTGGTTTTGTTTAGTTTGATTTTTCACTCCCTCATCCAATCTGAAATGTTAATAATTTTTTGTGGCTGCTTTGATAATATTCATAAAATTTTGGTTTATTTCGGGAGGTTCCTAGGTAATTTGCATAGTATAACTGGTGCCACATCAAAAAATATACAACCTACAACCTGCTACGTGTAAACGGAACAGTTCTACGTTTAAATATTATTACACAAAAATACGCAAAACCTTTCATACCTGAATTGTTCAGCTTCCGGTTTTCTACTTGTTCCTTGCGTAGGGTTTGTTAATTATTTTTTGTACTTGTGTAATTTCCGTCCTTTGTTCCCTTTTATCATCATCAACGGCGCAACAACCGGTATCCGGTCTAGGCCTGCCTTAATAAGGAACTTCAGACATCCCGGTTTGGTGCCGAGGTCCACCAATTCGATATCCCTAAAAGTTGTCTGGCGTCCTGACCTACGCCATCGCTCCATCTTAGGCAGGGTCTGCCTCGTCTTCTTTTTCTACCATAGATATTGCCCTTATAGGCTTTCCGAGCGGGATCATCCTTACCCTTACGGATTAACTGACTATTGACCCGGATTTTATTCACAAACTGACAGTCATGGTATCGCTAATAGATTTCGTCGTCACGTAGGCTACGGAATCGTCCATTCTCATGTAGGGAGACAACAATTCTTCGGAGGATTCTTCTCTCGAACGCTGCCAAGATTTCGAAACTTTTCTTGCTAAGAACCCAAGTCTCCGAAGAGTACATGAGGATCAGAGGATCAGTGTCTTGTACTGTAAGAGCTTTGACCCAATGGTAAGACGTTTGAAACGAAACAGTTTTTGTAAGCTGAAATAGGCTCTGTTGGCTGTCAACAACCGTGCGCAGATTTCATCGTCGTAGCTGTTATCGGTTGTGATTTTTGACCCTAGATAGGAGAAATGATCAACGGTTTCAAAGTTGTAGTCTCCTATCTTCATTCTTCTTCCCGTTTGTTGGAAGTATGTTATTTTCCTTTTTAAGGTTCACTGTCTGTCTTTTTTTTCTTTTGAGGAGATGGAAATCTTCAATAGACACCGACCTGCAGATACGTATTTTTTCCCGGACTAATTTGCTTACGTCCTGATGCCGTCCATGCGTCAAGAATCCTTACCCATTTCTCGACAGGGCCAATACCCGTCCTGGCGCGTCGGCAGAGGTGAACGCAGTAGCATTTTTCCGAGGCTTGTGACTCAATTCGATCATTTTGTTTTTAACAACGTTGTATGCATTTTCTTAGTTGGCCTGTCGCGGGGCCTGTCACTAAGAGAGATTAGGTAGGATTTAGCATAGCGGAATAACTCCAACTATCCGTAGCCCTCACAATGACGAAATCTATGAGCGATACCATGACCATCCAGTTGTGGATAAAATCCGGCTCAATAGGTTACGGTGGGCGGGTCACTTAATCCGTATGGATGAGGATGATTCAGCCCGGAAAGTCTATAAGGGCAATGTCTATGGTAGAAAAAGTAGATGAGGCTGACCCTGCCCAAGATGGAGCGACGGCGTAGGCCAGGACGCCAGATAGCTTTTGGGGATATCGAATTGGTGGACCTCGGCGCAAAACCGGGATGTCTGGAGTTCCTTTTTAAGGCAGGCTTAGCGCCGTTGATGATGATGATGATACGTTATTTATCTCTTTCCCTGATCTCAGCATGTGATTTTTGTTTTACTAAGAATAGTACAAAGTACGTTGCCTCAAACCCTCCTCCTTTACCTGGGCTTAGGGCCAGCACACTATGTTAATAGCATGGCCGAGTTTGCACGTATTCAATTGTGTAGAACGAGACACGTATACATAAATTAATTTTGGAAAAAATCGGTAATTTTTGAACGATATTTCTCTCCGTCTGAAGTTTTTCTTTCTAAATCCATATATACTTGAAAGGATGTTGACGTGTTCAGCATCTACTTTCGAAATGAAGTAAAGCTTCAACTGCTCAATATAAAACAAAGCTTCTTTACTTGTTACACGTGTTTTTTCTTAAACATAAATAAGTAGAAAGAAGAGAAGTTAAAGAGATTCTTATTCATGCGCTTGTGGTGGCAATGAAATGGTCTGAGCTATGATATCCATGATTTGAAGCGTTCCATCCTTCGTGCATAGATTGTGGTCTACATTTGCATAGGACTTGCAGCAAGTTGGCTTTTCGCATAATTGTTCCAAAAGAGACTCAAGTTCGTTTACATCACTTGTTTCAACAGAAACAATTTGAAGTAAACAATTTTGAAGTAACCCCTGGAAAACCTGATTTTATGAAACAATTTTTAACTGTGTTTTTTTTAACTCTCTTCTCTACAGGTTTCATCCTTAAATGCCATGTTTTTTTCGCGAATGGCCGTATGAAACAACGCGGTCTCATCGCAATTGAAAATGTTTTTTCTGAAAATTCAGCTCATGAATCTTTTAATTTGATGGCTCAAATCGAGTCCACGGATGCTCGTCCATTTATTGTTTTATATTTAATGGCATGCCTCGTTCTGGATTTTTCCAGCCAACCCAAAGATGCCTTGAAATCTGTGATGCCAGAAGTCTTGGAGATTTCAAAAGCTTTCTCTTGAATTAATGTACCCGAGATCGGTATGTTGGTTGTTCGCGCTTTACAAAACCACCCTTACAGATATGTTGCCTTTTCTATAGCAGATTTCGCTGTAATTAGATACGTAAAAGGCCCTGATCCTGTTGAAACACTTCTGAAATTTATACCTATTAAAGAGCATAAATGTGAGTATTTAATTGAAGCAGTTCTGAATGTTTTAGAGAATCATCATATTCTGATTAAAGATTGTAGAAGACCAAGCTACGACAATGCTTCAAATATGTCAGGAAAATATTCTGGTCTACAAGCAAAAATCAAGGAAAAATGCTAACTTTCCACCTCTGTACCACGTGTGAGATCCCTGCACTTACCGCTCATGCCGCGGAGCGTGTATCAGAACTAACAGGTATGAACGGGTATGAAAGGTTTTGTGTTTCCCTATGTGAGGAACATAACGCAGTTCTCCATTGGCTGATAACATTGACTCGAGATATTTAAATCACTCAGTTCTGCTAGTGACCTGTCCTGAACTAAGCAATTTAAATACCTCGGGTCAATGCTATGAACCAATGGAGAATCGCTTTATGAAATTGCTTCACGCATTAGCGCAACCCGGATGAAGTTGCATTCCACAACTGGTGTTCTTTGTGATTGACGTTTCGGCAAACATCTCAAATCTAGAATTTACCGAAATGTCGTCCGTCCTGTCGCTCTCTACGGTTCTGAGTGTTGGCCGACTATAAAAGACAAGAACACCGGCTTGCGGTAATGGAGACGAACACATTGCGTTTGACTAGTGGCGTGACACGTTTTGATCACATTCGAAATAAGGATATTTGCGATCGATATGAGGTTGAACTGATCGTGGAAAAACTGCGAGAAAGGCGTCCTCGAGGGTATGGTCACGTAATTCACGCTAACAAGAATTCACTTGCAAAGATTAGTCTGAACATCGAAGTCGATGGTAAACGACCAAAAGGCCGACCGAAACATCGGTGGGTTTATACGCTGGATGGGGATTGAAAAGCCTCGCGATTACATCCAGATCAGGCACTTGATAAAATAAAATGGTGAAACCGATCACGATGAGCTGAGCTCACTTGTGGACGAGACAAAAGCTGAAGAAAAAGAAGTAGATGTGAGGAGCGATGAGTGCCTGACAGTTCCATGTCACATAGTTATAAATTCTTTTGGCCTCCATTTTTAGAAAGCGATTTAAATAAATCATTTGATGGAAAGCACTGTATTGATAATAGTCAACCTCATACGCTTCATAGTCAGAATTTAATATTATTAGCAAATGTAAAGAACTTAACCTACAATGGATACAAACAAGTCGGAGTACTGCAAGCTCGCGCTTCGGGTATAAAGGTTTTAAGTTCATCTTATGTTGGAGACTTTAACGCACATTTTTCTATCCGCATATAGCTACAAATCCAACATAATCCTTCATATTTTTCTAAACTACAAAGCATACATACATATTACAGCCATAGATATTATCCTCCCCTTAAACAAACAAACTGCCTAGTTCCGAATACTGTACATAACGCTGTTCTCCATTGGCTAATAGCATTGACTCGAGATTTTTAAATCACTCAGTTCTGTCAATCGAGACCCACTAATCGAGACCTTTCATTTGATACTCCACGCGACTATATCCGGTGAAAAAAAATTTTGAATCCCCCCTTTGCATGTATGGGGAGCCCCCCTTTAAAAAGCTACAACGATTAGCAAGGCATTCTGTGGAGTCTTAATATTTCCAACCCCTAAATGGGATTTGTTTTTTTCTACTTTCAACTACCTTAGGAGTAATGCGATTTTTAGGAATAACATTTATGACTGCAAATGTGTACTGAAGATTGCAATCAAACGGTGAGTCTTTTGATTCACAAAACTTCCTTCAACTGTTGCATAACACAATTTCTAACACCTGAGCCGCTAATTATAGTTTTCCTCTTTCTAACAGGATTGATTCATCATCAATTTCAATTTCTCTCAAGTAATTTGTAAAGCTCTGTACTCAGCATTTGTTCAGCTCTGAACTTCTTAAAAATAGTTTCACCCTTATTTCTCCCAAATGTTAACCGAAAGCATTTGGCGACAGTACGCAGGTGCTTTCCACTGGTTTTCCTCAAAACATTTTCTTTCCCCACCTTTTTACACACACGCCAGAACTAATTAAATTTATGTTTCTTTGGATGACAAAGCGATCATTATCCACTTGATGAAAATTTCGAGCTAAAGTCAAGATTTCGGCCATGATCTACCCTTGATTCTTATTTCGGGAGCAAACAAATCCACCGCATACACTTAACGTAATGTTACAAACACATGTGCTCTATGAATTGTTAAATATGTACATTTTTTGGCAAGCAAGACATTTTATTTTAAAAGCCCCAGACCAAGAAATAAGAGTGACATGCGACGAAAAGAGCAGACAAAATAGATATTTAATGTATTTTATTCCTTTTGTTTTAAATTTGGTCAGTGGCTGATGGTGGGCATTAGAAAGTTTCGGAAGTCAATGGAATTTTTGAAAAAACTGCCATCAATCTCAGAAAATAATTAGGACATTAATGTTTTTTTTTTGTTTTGGATAGATACAACTAAAGAAAAATTTATGGATGGAAAATCGGAGAATTGTATGTATATAAAATATATTTCCCATAAAGTCCAGCGCGCTCTCCACCTGTTCAATCGGATTAGGAACGACCCGCCAAAGAAAGGGTGAAAATATGTTACTAAAAATCAGGGGCGATTTTAGGCACCGAAAATACAGACAAATTGTTGCAACGACTACATCTTAATTCAGTTTCCCCAAACTGGGACGACATGCTGTATCTGGTCTCAGTTTAGAGATGGAACCTAACGATAAGCAATCAAAAAGTGGCCCTCCTACATTCGGCATCATTCATGCTAGGATCATACTCGTGGTGGAAGGCTTTTCCCAAATGTACCCTATGTGCGGTTCAAAATTGAGTATTTGAAAGACCGATCATATTGGCTCAAGGAAAAAGCCCAATTCTTGATTTTATTCGAGAGGTACACTTCCGCTACAAAACCTTTTCCCTGTTCGTCCCAGTTTTCTCTACGTTTGAAAGTAACGTTATATGTTTTATCAAACAGATGAATCAGAATCAGAACGCATTGCGAAAACTGGATTCAGTTCTCCCGATAACTCTTCCAACGCTCGGTGTCCACCTCCCACGTTCATTGTTTCTCCATAGATTTGATCGAGTTAATCTATGAGCTTTTCCCATTGCGGTGGTCTGAATAAAAAAATCCAAGAACTGCAAGTTAAGCAATGCATTTAGAACTGCGCCGGATGTCGTCCTCATGGCACCGGTTATACCCAAACACACAGTCCTCTTCAGTGTGGCTAGCTTACAGCGAAAACTCGTTTGTTTCACCTTAACCCACCACACTACGGAAGCATAGGCGAACATCAGTCTAGTGATAGCAACGTATATCCACATTACTACCTGAGGCGCAAGTCTCCATGTTGAGACAAAGGTCTGCCCAAAGGAGCTTCCTGTCTACAATAACTCCCAGAAATTTAACTTATTCAGAGAGTTGAAGGGTTGCACCTCTCATCTCTGGAAGGCAAAGATCATTCAGTTTCCTCTTTTTTGTAAATAATACCATTGTAGTTATATTTGGATATACTAAAAGTCCATGCCTGAAGTATCAATTGTCAATCAAATCAACGAGGCGTTGTGTATTTCTGCACACCGTTCCGAGATCTCGACCAACAATTAGCACAGCCACGTCATCTGCATAAGCTTGAACGTGTATTGGCAGATTTTGCAGTTCGCTTAGTGGTGAGTCCATTAACATATTCCACAGAAGCGGCGATAGCACACGACACTGGGGCAGCATATCGTTGCTTTCGTTCTTAGTTAGCGATCAACACCCACTTCAGCACACAACAATCTCTATGTTAGCATAACATAGATCCACTTAATTAAAGTTTCATCAACACCATGGTCTCTGGGGGCATTACAGAGCTTTTTGAAAGGCGCACAGTTAAACGCTCCTTCAGTGTCCACGAACACCCCCATCGCGTACTGGACTTTCACAGTTTTGACCTCTATCTTTGAAACCAAATAATGAAGAACTGACTCACAGAAGTTTCCACGTTGGTAAGCATACTGGTTTTCATTTAATGGGTGCGACCTTAGCGCCTTCTCGTGAATGTGACACTCAACCAGTTTCTACCGACATTTCAGCGAAAATGATGTTAAGCTGATTTGCTGAAATTCTTTGAATAGTCATCTTTCTCAGGCTTAGGTACGAAGAATACCTTAATCTTCTGCCAAGAGGAAGGCACGTAGCCCAGAGCAAGATATCCTCGAAAGATATTTCTCAGAAGCTACTCTAACTGTTCAATGCACATCTTTTGCATTGTTGTATTGATGTCATCCATGCCAGGTGCTTTGAAGTGTTCGAAAGATAGTTTAGCAGCTCTCGCAGTGTCCCAATCCCTCTTGGAATACCTTTATATTGATAGGTTTGTAGAAACCGCAATTCTCTCCCAGCTTCTGAGAGCTGTTCTCAGGGGTGGTCTACTTCCAAGAGAGTCTGTATAGACTCAACTCTGGAGTTCATGAAAGTTCCATTCGGTTTTCTAAGAGAGTCCAATTTGACCGACTTATTCTTTTTAAAAACTCTGCACAACCTAGAAGCCCGTCTTTCTTCTTCCAGTTCCTCACAGTATGCCTTAAAGTCTGGCTTTGAACATTTTGCGAGCCTCTTATATTCGATTTCCAGAAGTTTAACGAGTCTTCGTTCTAATTGTTTTTACAAACACGCTTCAGAAGTCATCTGGTGGATTTCCTGAGTCTTTGCACCTTTTTACCGCTTTGCACATTCGAAACAGGACAAGCCTCTACAAAGCACCATAAAGGTGAGGAATTTAGAGGGTTCAATTGATATTCTATCGCCAAGGGAGTCCTTAGTCATTTAGGAAGCTCCGCTTTGTTGCCAGGAAGTTCATAGAACTTTACCCAATCCGTTTTCCTACGATCCCGTCTTTGTATCACAGACTGTTCGAATGCAATAGTTAGACTAAATTCTGAGGGTTGGACAACTCAAACAACTTCGGAGTGCAGATTGTCATTTCTTCTTGGCCCCATAAACATAGAGGCGCACCCTACGTTCGGGTCATCAGACCAACTGAAGTGATAAAATCTAAGGTTGCATTTGCTACTTCCTCAACAAATATGCTGAGCGTTCGCATCACAAGCTAGTTAGAGTTCAATGCCACTTGACTTTGCATACGCTATCAAATCACTTAATTCTTGCATCAGTGGAGGACACAGAATCATAGGGTATGTAAGTGGAGTCAACTATAACGTTTCTTCTCTTGCCATTATCGTGGCACTGTAAGTTCGCAACAACGTCCTAGGAACAGAATTGTCTCAGCATGGGTGCCTCTAACGATTTTGATATCAGGTCGCAAGCTTTCGGTCTCGAAGATCTCTCATCGAAAAACATCCTAGTCTCAATTGAAACGAAAAGATTATTTTTTTGATTAGGGATAAGTCTATTGTTTTCATTTGCAGATATTGATAATTTGGGAGCCAGTTGCTCCCTTCCTCAGTGCTTAGAATCTGCTTAGAAAATAATAGGGTTGTCCTTGATCAAAAAAAAATCTTTTCGTTGCATTGAAACACAGGAAAACCAAAAAGTTGAACACTTCAAACCACGCATCCTAGTCCCTTTTATTGATCCAAAATCACAGATTTGGTTAAAACGAACCCATGGCTTTTTTAGCAGAAATATAGAAGGACAGTCTTGCAACTTTGCCAGCCTTGCTGTCAGTAGATAGGAAGAGGCTTTGGCCTACTGCAAGTTAATTTAACTAACCTGCATGTTTGTGCTAACTGAAAAGTCTGCTGCATCCAGTGCGGATCCGATCGTGGTTACCTACTTCTCCTTACTTTCTGTCGAAAATTCCGCTTTCTTGGGTTCGATTTCTCTGAATATCGTCCCACTCGATGGTGCTGCAACGCCCATGTCCTCATTGCCAAAACTTCGCCTTCTTTCTCATTGCCTTTCATTGTCGTCGCCTGGGAGCCGTCCCAGGCTCATAGTGTGCGAGCTTCATGGATCTACATATCGAGACCAGTTGCGTCCACATCATTATCTTGCCTTTATTCCGTTTTTCCTGGCAGAGGTGGAAGAAAGGCAAGCCTGTAGTCTCCTCCCGTTGGGGCTAAAGTTTCCTGGAAGAATTAGCCAATAGGCCGGGCAAAGTCAAGTTTCCAGTTCCTCCCATTAAGTGAATTGTTGCACTATCCTTTCTAACTGACCGCGCAGTAGACACTGGGTACAGGCTTTCCACTGGAGTGGAGAGCATGTTTTTCACAAATTTCTCCACAACCTGATTTTTCAAAGTCGCGAATGTTTTCGAAGTTAGTGACTCCTTACCACAAAGAGTTACTATCCATTGCTTCCATCTTCATGTCTTTTGTGCACCCTTAGTGCTGCTAATATAGGCTCCCTCATCACAGCAAGGTAATATCCGAGGAGTGCATACAGGGTAATAAAAAAATTGTTTAGTAGGGGAACTCAGTAAAACTTTGCACTGTAGTGAGTGTTTTGAGGACCCTCGCTACTTCTGACAACCGGAGATATCAACAAAAGCGTTGGCACTGCTGAAAACATAAACCTCAAACTATGTGCAGCTTCTCATTAATGCAAATGTGCAATTATTAAACTTTCCCTGACATATATATAGTAAATATTGCACCGAATCCCCACTTTCTTATAAGAATTCTAATTAACTAATCTAGATATTCCGTAAAGCCATAGGAAAAGAGTCCTAACTTTTATTTGACTAAGGAAAACTGTTACTGTTTTCACTCAACACGTGAAAATTGCAAAATCCCAAGCCAATCTAATTCAATAACGAACTTGAACTTCCTCAACACTTTCCTCATAAAACATTACGCGTATGTCGGCCGACCTTGCTAACTTCCACGAGAGCATATCATTTACATTCAAGGAATTTTCTTAATGAAAAATTCGGCCTTATGCTGAGTTCACGTCGGCATTTGCTAAACACGAACCATTAATATCAGTCAACATTAGCGTAAATGCTGGAAAACGTTATTAGTATTTTCTTTTAAATTGTTCCGTTTCACCGCCGCAGTCTTGATCTAGAATTATTATTTCAGGACCTTCTGACTTCAATTAGAACCACTTGAATGCAGGGTATCGACACATGATCATGATACACATAAACAAATTGCGCTATTTGCTCGACGGCTTCTTTGATACTTCATTGTAATCGGTTTAAACTACAAAAAATCTCACCACGACCGGTTGGAATAGGCGAATCAATTAATTAGATGTTCGCTCACATTTGTCACATGAGAACTTCCACTGTCTGCAAAGCGTTTAACTCAGTGTTGCGAAATGTCCCATGAATGAAAATTAGCAATAAATTAATTGTGTAGAACAGCCTCATAGGTGTGATCCCGTGAGCGGTGCTTCGGATTAATTTGCTATCAAATATAAGCATGCATTTCTCCTCTGACCGACATATTGCTGGAGCTCGCTCCTGGAAAACATACAACTCGAAAATGGCAATGGAATGAACGGAATGTGTTTACTCCTTTGAAGCAAATTTAAATACTTTAATGCCTTCAATATCGACATTCGGTTCAGATTAGGCTTCAGAATGCTGTTGAAAATCCTTGTTATCAACTACGTGATTGATAGTGTCCACTTCCATCCAAATTATCTTCTATGCCTCCTTCAAGCTAATATTTCGTTAAATTTAAAGTGTTCAATCACGGCATAGCTGCAGAGATACATGTATCTGTATGCAATCGCGGTGCCCATGCGCCAACCGCCAACCAATTTAATTTAAACTTTATATTGCCAACCGTAGCTTTCCGTCACTGGTTCTACACACTCTACATGAACAGCACATACATAGGTACTTGGCCACACTTGTTAGCATTCTATCATTGCACTTCTCCATTTTTAAATGTACTTTTAATTAAATTTATTCAATGTCAGTTAAAATGAAAAGTGATTTTCCTCTCTTCCCATGAAAGTTTCTGCTCAAAACAGAATCAGAATTGTATCCGAATCGGACAATCTGAGATCTGTGTTTGTTATGTTTTCAGTGTCTTTTTAGGATTCGAATTTTTTCACGAATTGTTTTTTCGAGTAGATGTGCGGTGTCTGTTCTCGAGAACATTTCACTTTGTTTTCGCTAGTCGTAGTCAAATTTAAAAGGTTTACATAAGTGAGTCTTGGGGAGAAATTAACGGTCAGCAGATCTGACAAACCATCAGTATTTAACTTTTTTCAATTATGTCGGTATTATGGTCTATAATCGCGCCCACACCGTGTAATGGTTCTGTGATACTAATAAACAGAAGAGTTTGAATCCGTTTGGGATTGGCCAACCACTGGCTTGTGCGGAAAAAAAATCGGAAAATCTGAAATTTGAAAAGTGCGTCTTATCTTTTTTCTCATCCCCATTGTATATATGCTGGAAAGCTCGAAAATACGTGATTTTTTAATATATTATATACAATAAAAAGCTCAAAGTCAATGTCCTTTTTGTTCAAATATATTAATTTGTGCTAATGAAAGATAAATCTCAAAAATACTAAGTTGTCAAGATCACAAATATATCAAAAAGTGCTATTCGAAAATTTTCTTTTGTGCATAACCGGATAGATCAAGTTCGCGTTCCTGTGATTATTGGCGATACATAATTGCGGATTCCTTTGCTTCTTTCTTAACAGTGAGTACATACATACAATTTCTGAAAAGAAATGCTCAGTTTCTAGACAAATTAATTTTTTGGCAACGTTACAGCAATTGTAGTGGAAATTTTTCAGGTTTTCAAGTTCTGCCTAATGACTATGATTTGAAATTTCTGTGAATTGATAATAACAAAAATTGTTGGAAAAACGAAAATGCTGGATTGCTCTTTATACGCAAATGGTCAACTGAGGGTGACTCTTTGTTCTCGTTTCATAATCAAATTGTCAGGAAAACTCATTCGCAACGTACCGTTCCCCAACAAAAATTCTTGTCCGACAGCATTAAATAAAAAAAAACAATTTTTCGTCTTTTTTAAGGTACAAATTTTTGGACTTGTCTTTTCCTTGATTATGGAAATGAAAAAGCATTTTTCAAACTAAACAGGGGGCACAGTTATATTTTTACCCCGCAAATAAATATTTCAGAAGCAAAATGTTCCCTTCCTCAGTGTGTTTTGAGATCAGAGTGTTAAACGCGGTGAAGAGCATCTGCATTCCGAAATATCTACATGTAGCATAAGAAAATAATTGTGGCTGTCCTTTATCTTAGAAACATTCTTTCATTTTTTAAAATAGCTAAATCAAAAATGCCTTTTTTTTTCCAAATGCTTATGGCAACTTTGAAGTTTAACATTAAACCACGAGAAAATTAAAGGGTTTAAAAGAAAAAAAATCTTGCATTCCATAACAACAGGACCGCCTCTCAATGGAGTGTTGCATAAGCAGGGTTCGATAGTATTCCACGCTCCGAATGCTACTGCCTTAAGGGGGTCATCCCGTGTGAAGACCGTTTTTTTGGCTTTTTTTAGAAATTTGTTGTGAAGAACTGGATGAAGATACAAATACGAATTTTTACCATAGATTTATTAATATCTTGAGCGTGCATAGTAATTTCCAGTCCGATCGCATAGTTCGTTCTTGAAATACAAAGCAATTTATACGCGCTGGGATCATCCTAAAGAAAAAAGTAAACGGCATTTTAACGTACAGACTTAACTACAGTCCCCAAACTGGGATTATCAAAAAATATTAAAAGCTAAATTTTTGGCGCCTTTTTTTTATGAATTTTGGCGTTTTTTCACGGCTTTTTCAAGGAATAATAAAAAAAACTACTGAATGAATCGCAATTAGCCTAGTTTGCGGACCGTAGAAATATGTTCTGAATAAGTCGTGAAAATTTCAAAGAATTTCGTTGAATAGATTTTGGGCTATGGTGGCAGTCGATTTTCAATATGCAGTTTCGAGAAAAACGCATTTAAAAACTAGAATGCGATTTTTAGCAATAAAATCTTAACTGGCCATTAATTTACTATACCTAATCCATAAACCTTAGGTTTCTTGGAGAAACACATGTACAGCCTTGGCTTCAATTCTTGCCCTTTTATTCCAACATCATTCGGACCGATAAATACGAGCTTCATTACGGTGATCGACATAAATCTGGCATGTGACTTATCACGTGTTTAACACCATAATTTCCGAACGACTCTGAATATCAAAAAATCACTTTGCCCATATATTCTACACTATATCTAGATGCAATTAAAACACAAAACCTTATTAAAATCGATTCAATGTTTGTATGTATGTATGTATGTATGTATGTATGTGTAAAACGGCTAAACCACTGGTCACGAAATTTGGTAACAAGGTGTGGGGGGGGGCTCCCCATACATGCGAAATAGGGGTACACATTTTTTTCATCAAATATAATCAGGTAAGGTATCAAATGGAAGGGCTCTATTAGTACTTTTCGAAAATGATCTTGTTTCTGATATTGGGTGAAACATAGAGGAGGGAGAGCTCACCATGTGTATCCGAAAAAGTGAAGCAGGTCTCGTTTTTAGAACCTATCCAACAAGAAAATCTGAAAAAAACACGATGGTGCATCTTTACGAAATCTAGGCCTCAAAATACATCCGGTTTCGATAATTGAAGCCATGGTAGCAAATCTCCCGAGACGTCTCCAAAGAAAAGTCGTTTTGCGGTGTCGTAGCAAAAGGACCAAAGTGATTCTATTGATATATGAGTTTCTCCAGGCAACGCAGTCAAGTTTCTCTTTTTCTAATGATTTCTCGATTCTTGGCAACACTAACAAGTCAAAAACGCGAATCTCGCTTAAAAATTGGCATATTTGCTACTGGGAAATAAAAAATAACAACAAACTTAAAAAAAAAAAATAGACAGCTTTACATCGTGAATTATGCAGGGAAAGTGCGTATCAAATTTCAAAAGGATCAGTGCATTGATTTTAAGCCGACTTTGAAAGAAAGACGTGTGGGAAAATCGCTTTAAAGATCAACAGATCTGGCGGGCGACTCAGATCTTCGAATGATTAAAATTTCATATCTCCGATAGTTTTGCTCTAATCAGTCTAAAAAGATGACACAACATTCTTGAGATGTTGTGCGTTCATAAAAAAAAACCTCAAGACCAAGTTCGAAAAAAGTGAAGGTTGACAAATTAGCAAACCTCTGATCTCAAATTGAAACTAACTTTACTTATATGTGAACAGTTATGATATAATTTTATTAGATTTACTTGCTCTGAAAGCTTGCAATCTGTTTGGCATTGAGTACACCACTTCTTTATAATAAGAGAGGACAATCCATTCTTTAAGCCTTTCTTGTTAGAAATCGAGAGGTTTTTAAATTTTTCCACCAAATATATCCATAAATTCTCGATAACATTTGGAGGTGGATCAAGAACAGACAGTCAATTATAAAGTAACCGCAGTTGTACACTTACAGTTTTGTGTTTCGGGTCGTTATTCTGGTTGAAACTGGCACAATCGGCTATGTATATGTATATTTTTGGACACTACAGGCAACATTTTGCTTTAGAATCTGTAGCTGCTTATTCTGGTCCACAGTGGCCCCTTTCATAAATTTTCCAGCCCAGCAACTGACATAGACCTCCAAACCATCGCCGACTCACTTCCATGTTTAACTGTTGGCCGTAATTGTTTTCTTTATATTTCACATTTGGCTTTCTCCAAACATACATATTAGTTCAGTCATTAAATCCGAAAATCGGATGCGACTTCCAAATTTTTCTGGTCATGAAACTTTTTTTGGGGAAATCACACTTTTCTCTGATACTACGAACTCTATATCCACCAAATTTTCAGATTTTTTTTGTAAGTGGCTAAATAGATTGGCTAAAAAGATTCTCGAAGGATTCGAATTACTTTCAATTTATATGAGAAAACCAGGTTTTGTTTTTATTGATTTTTATATAAAAAAATTCAGATAATTACATTATGTTAATCGTAGCTCCGTAAGTACTCATCCCGCTGAGTATTGTACCTCATTTTAAAGGGGTTTTCAAGCACTTTAAAAAACTTTAGATCATTTTCTACGGAAAGTTTTTGATTTTGCGTTATTTGACCTTAAAAGTACTAATTTTTTCTAGACATTACGAATTTACGCTTGACGAGCCATAACTCTATTCATATTGTACCTACAAAAAACTAAAACAATCCATTCTTTTTAAGGTTTTGTGTAAAACAAAACCTTATTAAAATCGGTTTACTGTCTGTCCGCATTTTTCTCGGAGACAATTGTAGCGATTCACACCAAATTTGGTGGAAAGGTGGGAACTGTGAACGCTCACACATACAGTGAGTTACATAATTCTACATCGAATTTAAGGGGGGTCCCTATACACGCAAAAGGCAAGTGTACATTTTTTTTTTCATCAAATATAGTCATGGGGGGTATCAAATGAAAGGTATCGGTCAGTACTTTTCGAAGTCGATCTTGGTTTTGAAATTTGTTGGATAGGTAGGAAGTGCGCGCGGTCGAAAATGATCAAAATTTGGTAGATTTAGAGAGAGAAAATATTGAGTATTAGAGTAGTAGAGTGCGTAGTTTCGGAAAAATATTTATTTACTTCAAAAAAATTCTTTTATTTGAAACAAAACATTTTTTATTTTGTAAATATTATTAAAAAAAAGATGAGAGTGGGAAAATACTAATGTACAAAAACGTAGCTCTTTTACCGCTAAAAGATAAATTAAGCAGCTTTCCACTATCGTCTTTATGAAAATAACATTTTTTTTTTTTAAAAAAATCGAAGGAACTTTTTTTGGGTCAATCACTTTTTTTTAAAACTACGCTCTCAAATATATATATATTTTAAATTGCCTTTAAGGATTGTTGGCAATTGCTCTTGTTGGTCTAGCTTAGTGCTCTTGAAGACCCAGGTCTACGTTGTCCATTAAGACCACTTCTCCACTCGATCGTACTCTTTCGACCTCTACAATCTCAGCGATTCCTAGGGAGCTCCCGGTGCGCTTTTCATCCGGTGGGTTCTCCAAAGTATCTCTACCCTTCTTCTTGTTTACATGCATCACGGTGTTACCTAATCTATAGTTGATGAATTTACGGTGTTTTAACTGTCTCCAGGGATCGGTAACCTACGCCTACCGTAGAGAGTTTGCCTTTGCACTTCATCTTGTTTCTAAAGACTCTCCACAATTCTATTTTGAGCAATTAAGCGATCCAAAAGCTCTTTCCTCCTAATATCTGCGAACTGTCGTCATGTGTGCCCCTGGCATTTCATCCCCCGCACATGTTGACACTTCCATTTCCTACCAGCTTGACAATTAAGGGCCTATTAATCGTGCATCACAAATCTGCTCGACGATAATGTTTTTGCGGATTTCCTGTTCCTCACTAGTGAATATTTAGTTATCAGTATTATAGAGGTATGCCTCCGCCTAATGGATCAGTTTTTGTGCGATATGGTGTCCCGTTTGATTGTTTTTTGCCTTTTTAAGGTTTTGCATACAAAACAAAACCTTATTAAAATCAATGACGGGCTTGTTAGACGAGATGTTTAGCTGATGGAGAGCCACATATCTACCCCGGAGAATGATAGGTTGGCTCCCAGAGAGTTACATTCGGGATCAATCCATCCGCGGTTTACTGCTTAAACTTAGCTTTCAATGTCAGCACCCTTGCAAGTTTTTCGTCACGTTTTGATATCACATACGAAACCCCGGAAATTTATTTTTGTTCCTTGTATGTTGGCAGCATCTTCTAACATAGCTTTAAAGGCAACTTTGTCGGCATTCTTCGACTTCCGAATTATATATAAAACTGCCTTTATTAAATCTTTCTTCTTACTTTGTTTCTCTGCTACTCCATTGTTCAGCACAACAACAATACATATTTCTCCAATGTAAAGTTCGGGGCAATGTAAGAGCTTTAGATGTCTGTGCATCTCTTCATCAATATTATCTTCACACACGCTTTGGAATAGCGGGGTTTGGGCTTCTTGACAGCTGCATAAACTTCATTAGCTTTCAATAATTTACCCAACCATGTATTGACTATTTTGGTTTAAAGTTACTCCCAAAGATGCCAATTCACGCAATTCAATGGTACTTCAAATGGCAATATTTTTATTTAATACCTGATATGAACACATAATGACCAAAACCCTTCTGCCGCATGTATGACTTTGAACTCAGCGGAAAATTACAGCGCACACACGAAATTTGTATCGTGATTTAACAGTTATACTCAGCTGTGAATGAGTACCTGAGTTAAATCAAGGTAATAATCTCGGGCGAGCGCAATGCTGACCGCATTGCCTCCTACAGCCACAAATTCTCACCAAACTTCGTGACAATAGCACCAGCCGTTTCTGGATAAATCGGGTATGACAGACAGACGGACAGACACACTGAACCGATCCTAATAGGGTTTACTTCACACAAACTGAAGCTGAAAATCGGGTGCAACCGGAATTAGGATCTTTCAGTCAAGACCGATTAACATGAAATTTAGCGTGGGAGTAGAGGGTGGCATTAGAAACAAAAGTTATATAGTGTCGATGTGCGCCTTTTTTGCGAAATAGCTACGAAATCGTCAAATGGTCAATTCTAAGAAAAAAATGCTTCATGAAAATTTTTTGTACAAGTAGTAACTTTGCCTGTAGTAACACATTTCATGTACAAACATGTCATATTTTTCAATGGTTTTTCGCAAATAACTCGAAAATCAAGCATTTCATGTAGAAAAAACATTAAGCAAAAGCAAAGCATATTAAATAACATTTTTTTTGTAGGTGCAATATGAACTGAGTTATAGGTCCTCAAAAATAATGAAAAAATACTAAAGTGTGAAAATGTGGCCTTTTCCTTGCTAAAACATTAAGTGAATAGTTTTCATTATCATCGTTATTTTTTTTGAGTTATTTCAAAAATATTATATTTTTTTTTTAGAAAAATACAAAATTTTTTTTTTGGGGGTAAAATCACTATATCCACCAAATTTTCAGAATTTATTGCGAGGGGAGGCGCACATCCGCTCTATATAACTGTTGTTTCTTATGACACCCTCTTTTCCTACCCCAAATTTCATGTCAATCGGTCTTGACTGGAAGAATTCGTAGGTTGAAAGCTTTAATGACTGGAAGGGAATCTCTGATAATATTTAGAATTAGAATCCTTTCATTCTTAAAATCAACAGTACTGATCCACAGCAATATTAATGAGAACCATCCTACAAAAGCGCAAAACAAGTAAATTTTCCCATGATGTGGAGAGTGAAATAGAGCATTAAAACCTTCGAAAAACTTTTTCCAAACTCAAATAAAAGCTGAACGATCGGCGAGTAAGTCGTGTCGATGCAACTTGAATAAAATAATTGAGCTGAGTTGACATTGGCACTCTCGTTTCCCAAATAATTTCACTTTTATTCCACTTTCACTGCTTAATTGCTTGAACATTTGGCCAACTCAGTTAATTAGTATACTAGAGGCTGGAGTCGCAAACAATGTACATACATATATACAAGCATAATTCATCAGATCTCATAGTATGTGAACTTTTTTAAATGATTATATTTACTAATAATAGTTTCTAGGAAATTTTCCATAATGTGCATACAGTATTCACTTAGAAACGGAAGTGCAGTGATATACAGTTTGGAAAATTTTCTGGTATCAAGCCAAATGCCTGTTTTCGGTAGGGATTATATGTTTTGCAGCTCAAAATTAACAAAGCGAATTGTCTTTGTCGCGAGGGGTTCTGCATACAGGTATTCCGTTCGCACCTTTGCCAAGCAGAGCAGGGAGAAACACACCATCTTGAAGGCTTTTGCAACCACCACCTCTAGCGCAACGATAAACGAAGTTGGACTATAATCAATGCGTGCTCACGGTTCGCGGGTTCGATATATTCACCCAGCACTGAAGAAGGGAACAAGTTGTTCCCGAAATATCGCTGTATGTCGAATAATATCACTAATAGCAACGAAGACGTTGTTGAGTTTCAATTCCTAAGAAGTAAGACTCCTATTAAAGTCTTCCTGCACGAACAACATGCCACCACTAATAAGGCGATGGACACTACTGAACTCTACAAACCTTACACCGTTATCATCACCTCCATCAGATATCCGAACAAGATGTTTTCAGAGCTCACCTTAGCGGTCCCGAGATGAGATTTTGGATACTGCCTGGGAAGGGCACTTCAAGCAAATGGTTTGCCGTTTCTTCATTGCTTTCTGTGTACCTCTCTTTCTATAAACGTTAATTAACCAGTTTCTGGCTACGTTCTTTAACCAGAATCAGCTTTAGCTTTGAGGTTGCCTCAAGTGAGTTAGTCTCTTCGTAAAAGCGCCTCCATAATGGTCATTTGGCCGATCTTATGCTATTCTTTAGAGCCTTCTGTGCATCTTTATAGCGATTTCAGGTAACGTCTGAATCACACTTCAAAGCACGATTGAGGAGCATCCTTCTCGTTCTTCTCTGTTTTGTCCACCATGGTGTTTTACCTTTCTTTGGCATCTTGAGTGGACAGCTTTCTTCGAAAGCTTTTCTCACGCGAGTTGTGATCATCTGAGTTCTCCTCTCAATTATATTATACGTCACCCAATCTGTTTTCCGCGGATTCTAAAATCAATGCGTCTGTGATATCATTTGATACTCTCCACTCTCCGACCAGAGCCGCGATGTCAGGGGATGCCACCGTGATGCCGATGCCCTCTTGCCCGACCACGTTGAAGAAAGTGGATTCATTACCCAAATTAAGGATCTGCAAATCCTCTTGCATTGATGTTGGAACTTCCCCAGCATATGTGGTGAGCGTTGACATCACATCCTGCTATTACCCTCATGCCTCTACTTTTGGCATATTGGATAGCTCTGATGAATGTTCCACTGGGATCGCCTTCTGCGTCATAGGGGAAATATGCAGCGCACCACCACTCTTTACCTCCCTGTTGACTTTTTATGGTTAGTTTAGCCGATGTGGTGTCGCCAACGACCTATGTGATCGTTGAACAAATTAACCTGGAAGTCTTTTGAGACTACCATGCAGGAGCGGGGTCGATCACTTCCATTGGCATACAACAGGTCAGCATGTTAGAAGTTTAGGCAACTGACTACCCCACCAACAACCCACGGTTCTTGTATGAGGTATATAAATGTTTTGCAGCTATTGATCCGACGACTGATAAGTGCAGTCGCCACTTTACAATGCTGCAAATTGATTTGGGAACTGTGGCACCTCATCTACGCTTCAGATGAAGATGCCGGTCCGCCATCAAATGAATAGCGGTCTCAAGGCTCCCTCAATTCTGAACAAAATTATTTATGTATTTACGTACTCCCTGCCGTCCCAAAGATACTGAAATACATCAAGGGACACCTGGACAGTTTGATCGAGAGGGAGCAGGCTGATTTCCATTGCGGACCCATATCGAAGCATTCAGTAATACTTGTCTTTGACGTGTCATCGCGGCACTCGTCTAAGAACATATTGTGAAAGGCTGGTTCTGCGGTGTATTGCGGCACCTACTTATTCAATGCGATGAACAAATGGGTTTTGTTAAGCTACATGACAAATGGCAATTGAATAAAATTTTTAAAATATCCATAATTATTGTGGTGTCAAAGATAATGGTAGGTAGGCTTTTAATTCTGGAAGTTCATTCTGCATTCTTAATGTCCTACTACACTTTCTAGATAGGTGGTCGCATATGTTGAATCTAACAGAACGCAAGTGGTATCTGGTATCTGGTCACCTGGAAGCGAATTTGAGGTGCACCTATTCGGTCCTTTTCTGTTAGAATTTTGTACTGTTGATGATTAAAATCTCATTATTTTTTTTTCAAGTCTCTATTCCGGGTCTCACAAAAAAAAGTCAGCCCCTGTGAAAATTCCACTTTTTCCCTCTCCCAACGGACCTAAGAAGGGTCGTCTTCTTGGCTTGGTTTTGGGCTATTTTAAAGAGGATGGCTATTGGCCTATCACTAACAAACTAATCACTAAGCCGGAAACCATATTACAAATTTCAAGAAATCATTTTCTTTGCGTAGATCGGTAGGCTAGGAAATCACATTTCTTTTGATTTTATGACCGTAGAACCGAACGCTTATTGCGTATAGACTCAGGCTCGAGCGCACAGCATAAAGTCGCTTCATGTACTTACGTAATCTTGTACTCCCATTTAAACAGCAATACTTGGCAAGAGTCTTAATGTAGCCTTCTGCAAACGCATTTGTATTTCTTGTAACTGTATTTTGTTAATAATTTAGAAGGAAAATGTTCTGTTTTTCAAACGTGTTTTTTCAAAATGACTTTTTTCATATTTCTTTCTAATCTAAGCAATGAACCGATTATTATGAAATTTGGAATTATGAGGTTCATATTCTCACAAAATAAGTTAGTAATGTAAAATTAAAACCTTTTTGGTTTGAGATAAAAATTGGAGCCGGTGCAAGTCTGGCAATCGGAGAACTCAAGTTACGAACTTCAGCAGACTAATGTCGCATTACTTTGTTATGTTTGAATTCCAACTAATTCTTCACACTAAACAAATCGTAAAAGATACTTGAAAATAAGCCTTCTAATGTGACTTAACCTCTTAAATGTAATAATAATGAAAGTGAAGCACAATCTCATTGAAAAGGGAAAAAATAACATATGAGATAAGAGATTGTATGGAAGCCTTATTATCTTTAAATTATAGGGACCATACATCGGTAAGAGTCCAAAAGAATCTCACTTCTTTCTCTCTCCCTCCGTTTTTTTTAATGTAACCACCTCACGTTAATTGCACGGTGCCTTACAAACCATGCTTCTCCTCGCCTTCTAGCTTTTGGCGTGGTCTGGAAACCTTCCTCAAGTTCCTTTTTTTTCGGTAGTAACCATGATGGTTATGAAGATTTTTTTTATTTCTCGATCGATCGGTCTCCAATGCTCGTTTGTGTTGAACTGCAAGGCCCAGTAGTGCCTTTCGCACAATATTTCAAAGAACGGATTCTTAACATTATCATCAGTTGGCTTTTTTCACACGGATTGGGGGTTTTATCTGATGTTGAATTTTCCATTCAAACCTAAACAAATTTGTCAAATCAACGTTTCCCTCACCTCAGCTTCGCTACAAGGACAATTCAATAATTTGTATCCGATAATTTGAACATGCTAGCGAGATCCTATTTCCCTTTTCAGTACCTCCCAATAATAATTAATGGATGCAAGCATTTAGTGCCGACCATCAAATTGTTCATTTTATGTTTGGTATTTATCTGGATTTCATGGTCAAGTTATTGCCTCCAATTGTAATTTGTCTTTTCTAAATTCGACCTTGTCAGCGAGAGGCACTTGTTGCTTTCTCTAAGTACTCGTAGCTGGTCATTTGTGATTATTTGCTTACTATGCGACCACTCACACTTTCGTTCCGATGTTTGTTAATTTCCGACACGCAAGACTCACTTTACGCAGTTGATATTTTTAGTGTTTCAAGGCTTTTCCTGACAGTTTTCCTTAAATTATTAGATGCACGAAAATGCGTGAACGATATTCTACATTTTTGTGTAATATTATCGGTTTATTTTTGTCGTTCCGATAAAAAGCGATTTTACCTTATTGGGAAAATGAGGCTACGCTACCGAATAAGCCCTTAGGCGTTTACGCGTAATTAGGGCAGTGGTGTGGTATCCTTGCTGGAACTGTATGTTAATACTCTGCAATTCCAGCTAATAGTGGTGTATTTGGAAATAGTAGGTAGTCCATGGATATCCACTTGAGTCATGCGGATACTACTGCTCGTCCTCTCTGAAGGGAGGAATAAATTTGTGATTCCAATTAATGGTTGATTCCTGTTTAAATAGTGAAGCTGCTGTCAACTAATATTGCTCCCCTCCCAACTACTCGGATTCCACTACAATTTACCTCTGAGAAACCTCAACTTAGCAGACTTTACAGACGGAAATGAGCGCGCTATTATTATCGCCGTAAATCATCATTTTTGTCAATATCATAATTGATGTCCTTGCAAATTCGATGCGTGACCCATTTCAGGATTTCACACACCGGCGAGACAAGTTCAGGTAAACACCCAACAATGAGGTACGAATACTTTACACTCCCTTAATGCTGCTGGTTGGTCGGTTGGATGACAAGTTCACCTTTTTGTAGCGGCCTTGCGTAGCCTCTTCGCTCATTTGTTTCATCAGCCAAATGAAAGCTTCGGTCGGTGTTACCGACGCCTCGCATTAGCAGAAGGTTTGTCCTGCAATTGGAAGGAAGTGGAGCTGTTAATAGGATAATGAATCACTTTTCTAGGGCAAAAAGGTAAGGCTCTGATTCTTTCATTGCTTGGAGTCAATATTTGTTTTACAAAACTAGTGTAGAGTCATGCTTCCACCAATTTTTTAAAAAGATTAAAACTTTTTGGAAACCACCTGCACATGGGAACTCTTATCCTTTGTCCTTTCAACTACTGACATCACAAATTCAACGGTATTAATTCATTTTCCACGGTTTCTACTATTTTTGCGCTGTCTCTCTAATGTCCAACTTCAAAGCTTTTCCATAATTCCTTCAAACTATTTCCAGACTGGAACCAGATAGTTTTCACTCAGGAAGACGTGGACGTTGTCGTAGAAAAGAGATGTACATGGGCAAGGACACTCAAGTCTCTGGGCGGTAGCCGTAACGTTGATATTGTTGAAAGGTCATTGTTTTTTCCTCCCTGCTTCGTTGACAATGAACCCAAGGTGAAGTGTTATTAACTAACTAATCTTTTAATCAGTGACGGAGACGAGTTTCGTCGATAGCTCCTGAGCTAGTGTCCTGCCAGTGTGTTCGATTAGTTCCTATGATGTTAAATATTCTCGAAAGGACTTTTGGGCTATGGTTTAAAATCCAAAGTAGCATTTCATTGTCAGTGGTGAAGAATAGTGCTAGTATGCCCGATTGATTTCCCATCTCTTCGTTCTTTTTCCGTTATTCGTTGTTGGAATCAATAAAATTAGTAGAACGTGTGCCGCCCACTTAGGTATATATTTCGTGAACAATGCACACTTACGAGTATATTTAATGACGTGTGTGGTTATTTTCGGAAAAGTAAATTATTTTAACAAGAGTGTGCCTTTGAAAAGTGCTTTATGTGTTATCTTGCGGCCTTCATCTAAAGAAATAACTGTGAGAAATAAGACGTAAGAGTAGCAGAGTAAGCGGAGATAAATTATCCAGAAGCCTTGTCCCCATAATTGGAGCAGGTAATGAAAGACTAAAGATAGTGACAATTTGGAAGGAGTTTACAAAATAGTTGATTTAGAAATTTAAAGTTAATTGCTGATCCTAATATAAACCTAGTCTGTTTTAGTAGATCGAATAACGATTTTAACACCATGTACGCTAAAAACTTTTGGAAACAGGGTCTTAATTAACGACAAACGACTCCTCCCGATCGCTAGCATACGCTCACATGCTAGATTTAGAAACACGTGGTATAAGAAGAGCGATTTCCATTCACCTGCTTCCAAGAAAAAAGCATCTATTCACTTGCTTTGAAACTTGTCTAATTGTAAATCTAATTATAACTGACTCCACTATGCTCACTTTGCAGCAGCAGACTCCACTATGCACTTTGTAGCAGGAACAATGATAGCCTTGCAGCTTCCAACTTTCCTCCTTTTCCAAGTGTTGCAGCCTGTTTGAAACCTAGGCCCCAAACGCATTGCCTTCAATCCTTCGGGTTCAACGATCGCGTCTGCCAGTTTTTCAGCTAAGAACAAAGCAGTGTAGGTGTGGACTAAATCCTTCCATCATTTTCTCGGGTTCCAAGCCGGCCTAGCCCTTTGAGTTAGGCGTTAAGAATGCACTCAAACTCTTCCTTGTTTGTTGTAAGCCGACCAAAACAGATAGATGTGTGGATTAGCAACCTGCAAATTTTCAAACTTTACTGCTATCGAAACGTGAACAACGCCTCGACTGACCTCACACTGAAGCGGTCTGGTTATTGAAAGCAGACCATGATTGGTTACTATAATGTGCGCACGCCCCTCGACAACAACATCGAGAGTTTCCTGAATCTGGGTTGTTTCTTACGATTACGGCAACGGGTGGTCTCTTGCCCTGAGAGCCGGTTTCTGACAGATGATCTCTTTCTTCATACACTCCGAATACGCTAATGACATCTTTTTGCTCTTTTACCGGGTCAAAGATTTTCCCCAAATGGCTCTAGATTTAAAAAGATAGGCAAGTAGAAGTTGGACTGAAAATAAACTCCAACAAAACCAAAACTCATAAACTGACGGGTCTGGACTGGGATTGGGAAACTGGATGTCGCATTAACACCGCTAGATCCGCTCTGCTGGTACTATAACAAACGAAGAACAGGCACAGATCTGGCACCCCTACTCGATGTAACCGGAAGGCCGTATATATATACTCGCCATGAACTTTTGATTTGACAATTTTTCAGAAGCCTAAGTCAAAGTTAAAGTTTATATCCGTAGCATTTCTGATAATTATTTTATAGACAGGAACCTTCGTTTTCCTGTGTATCTGTCAACGTTATTATGGGGAGAACCGGGTATCGCACGGGACAAGGGCCCTGTAGTTCTCCGACATATTCTATCAACATGTGTCCTCCAGAGTAGTTTTAGGTCTAGTGTGATTCCTAAATCACCTTCATCATCTCCATGTCATTTTATGGCTCGCATGTGTTTAAGTTTGCGTTTCCTAGTGAAAGGTACTATATTAGCCTTGGCCGGATTAATGCGCAGCCTCGTCTTCGTGAAATTACTCATATTTGCCCCTAGATATTAAAACAATATCATCAACGTTACCCTGGACCTGTGTTTCAGTGTTTGTTAGATCTCCTAGGAGTTGATCAGCTACCATGTTGCACATTAATGGTGATAATACCCCACCTTGTGGGCTACCTTGGCAATAGAATTTGTACTTGTCGGCACTTCTATTTGCCTACTCTCCAACATTCTGCCCATCTAGAAGGCCAGGGTGTTTTCCACTCCCTTGCGGATTAGGACATCTCGTATCTCGTATTTGTTTTCAAATGCCCCCTTGCTGCCCAAAAACTCACATTGTGCTATTTCTTTTGTTTCAATGGCATTCCCTACTATACCCGTCAGCTGATACAAAGCAGTTTAGATTGACCCTTCTGCCTGGTGAGCGCGTTGACATGAATGCAGGGGATTACGCATTATAATGTTAGTTCTAATATTTGTGGTTATCTATGACCTCCTCCACCATTTGAAGTACGATATCAAGCAGATTGGTCTGAAAAATTTAGAAAGAAAGGGACCTTTTTACCCTTTTTCGGAATGAAGACTACTCTTGGCCGCATCCATGTCCTTGGTAATATACCCCAAGGCTATGCTGCCCCTTGTCACTCTTAGGAGAGATGATTAGATGATTTCTGGCCTCTCTGAAGTAGTGTTGCTAAAATGCCATCTACTCTCGGTAATGTCAGTGGTTTCTTACTCTAGCTTCCGAGCATACCACTTTCGCTAGTTTCCAATTCACCTTTTTCTCCCTCCTATCCACTGTGACGGTGTCAAGCAGAATACTATTATCTTCCGCCGTGGAAATGAGCTCTAAAAAGCAGATGTACCCTATCTTCCTCATTCTCAGTAAACGTTCCATTTTCCTTCTTCAAATAGACAGAATATATTGCCTTTTCTGCACAGCCTAGATGCTCTTCACAGAATTCCCTGAAGCTGTTTCGTTTTGCGTTCAGTGCGGTTTTGTACCACTGCCAGTCTTCGGTTCGTTTCGCCCGGTTGAAGAGTTTTCGCACTTTCACCACCCTTTGATGACTTAACTGTCTTATCGCGACAGCTCACCTCATGTGCGTCTTTTGAGGCCTTCAACCACTGTTTCAAATTCTATTTCGCTCCTGATCTCAGTTTTCTCAGCCATGTTGTCACTCAAGTTTCTTGTGTAGGAGCCTCACTCTGTTCTCGTGAGATTCCTTGTTATTCTATTTACTTCTGGGTTCCTCTCAATGTCAAATATGATTATTCTGTGATCAAAGATAGAAGACTCATCGAACACCCTCCAATTCTTGATCAAGTTGCTCATGAGAGTTACCTCTTATTAGGTGCTCGTTACCAATAGTGGTGTGTTCCCTACATTATGTATTTCTAACTTATTACTCAGGATGAATTCTAGAAAATGCTCACATCTTCGGTTAATGTGGGTGCTTCCCCTGACATCATGGTGGTCGTTGGCATTGCGGCCGAGAAGAAGTGGTAACGCCTTCTTCTCGCAGAACTTCGTCAGGTTAATAACTAATTCCGATGGGATCTGGTGTCATCTCCTGGGAAGTATCCTGATGCCACGGCTGCCTCTCGAGTTCTTCCCTCGGCTTCCAATGAGGCTTGGACAGTCATCAGGTCTCCCATTGGAAACTCCGAAAGACATATGTATGTTTCTTTTGCAGGCCCCTGGTTTTTCGCAAGAGGAATCAGAAATTACCTGCATATTTTCCTCCAAACTCTGCGCCTCTTCTAACTGCAGAATGCTCCGAATCTCTGGCCATTCCTCTCCTTACGCCTTTCTTGGTTGAGTTCCTTATTGATAATCTTGATCTCAATGTCGGACCTAGCCTCGATGGGCTTTCTAACCTCTTCCTTCTTAACTGTAGAAAACACATTTCCCTTCCCCTGAGTATAATCTACAACAAAAGTCTAGAAGAATGCTACTTTCCCCATCTCTGGAAAGAGGCCATTGTCATACCGATCCTCAAGTGCGGAGAACCTTCTCTTGCTGTGAACTACCGCCCCATCTCTCCTCTTGCTCCAAAATTCTGGGAAGATACGTCAACGACTGGTTAACCGCGCACTTCAATCTCTTCATTGCCAAAGAGCAGCATGGTTTCGTTAAACACAAATCTACGGCTTCAAACCTTCTGGTCTTTACCAACTTCGTTGCTAAATGCTTTAATTCACGACAGGAAGTGCATGCTATGATATTTATAATGATTTCTCCAAAGCCTTTGATACCGTTGATCTCTCTAAACTCTCATTACTCAACGTCCATCCGTCAGTCATCTCCTGGCTTTCCTCCTATCTTTCATACCGCTCCTGTAAAGTTTCTTTTCATCATTACTCATCTCGTTCATTCTCTCCTTCCTCTGGCGTTCCCCAAGGCTCTATACTTGGTCCCTACTCTTCTTATATTTCATCAATGACCTCATCTCTATCCTCACCTATCCGTGTTTGCTTTATGAACATGATCTTAAATCATTTGCCTCTGTTTTGTCTCCGCTGGACTGTGCTCTCTTACAGTCCAACCTCCATAATTTAGTCCGTTGGTAAAAAAAGTGAAGTGACGGCGGCTTTACGGTTTCTTACCAGCACAGAGGCAAATCGTCAGACGCTGCCTCACCTCTGCCCTGGGAGCAGCGTGACCGTAGCGGCTCGCAGATGTTGCATGCTCCTTTATATAATTCGTAAAACACGACATGCCTACGAATTATATTGAGCGCAAATCCGCCTTGCTGACCAAAGCTGGCCATGGCTGAAATATTCGTTTTGAGAATGAAGAGGGGTCCTAAGTCCGCATCAACTTAATGCAGGACCGGACCAATTGAGGAGCAACTTACTCCTTCTTTTCTGGTCCACGGACCCCTCGCTGGGCCTGCACCCAAACTTTTTTAAAAAAAGTGAAGTGACGGCGGCTTTACGGTTTCTTACCAGGACAGAGGCAAATCGTCAGACGCTGCCTCACCTCTGCCCTGGGAGCAGCGTGACCGTAGCGGCTCGCAGATGTTGCATGCTCCTTTATATAATTCGTAAAACACGACATGCCTACGAATTATATTGAGCGCAAATCCGCCTTGCTGACCAAAGCTGGCCATGGCTGAAATATTCGTTTTGAGAATGAAGTCCGTTGGTGTTCGGTCAGCAAGCTAACACTGAATGTCAACAAATGCCACTGGATATGCTATTTGCTTAAACCTTTCCGAACATCCTTTTCCTATTCTCTCAGTGGACAACACCTTTCACTACTGACCTCCTTCACAGACCATTCGACGACAAACTTCATTTCAATTCCCACTTCGTTGACATTATCAATAGAGCTTCCAAAATGTCTGGTTTTATCCTACGTTCCTCCTCCGACTTTACCTCAATCCAGCCCTCCATAACACTTTTTAATTCCCTTGTCAGAAACATTTTTGAATATTGCTGTGTAGTCTGGTCCCCCTTCCGCATCTGTGACTGCCGCGCTCTTGAAGTTGTACAAAGAACCTCTCCCGGGTTGACTATCCATCACGACTTCGCACCCTCAACCTCCCCACCTGCAGCATGCCGTATTTGCCTTGAAATGTGTAATCTTTTCAAACTCTGCAATTGCCTGATGGACTGCTCTGCCAATTCGGATATTACTTTCCGTACCGCCTTTCATAACACACGTAGTACGGACATTTTTGAAGTGCCCTTCGCGGAGCTCGAGATTTACTTCCACTCCCCGATCCCGAGGCGATGCCGGTCCTACAACGCCCTACAGCTTGGGTCCTTTGACTCTGTCTCCTTCTCTAGTTTTAAGCGTAAGGTAAGACATTTACTTGCTCCTCCCTCTGAGGACAATATGTAATAAGGAATTCTGTGTATTATCTTCATTAAATAAATAAATAAATATCCCACTTTCATTCTTGGAGCTTGCCCTTGCAATTACTGTAAATACAGCTTTTGCGTGGTGGAGGTTTAGCCATATTGGTTATCGACTCCGGTAGTACTTGGAGCTCTTCTTCAATATCGCAGTATTACCCTCCTCCTATGGCATAATACTACTTCCTTGGATTTCGCTGTCCAACTCCGGCTCCAGTTTCTCCTTTTCAGTGGGCACTAGGCCTGCCATTTCAGCCCCTATGGTTTCCGCGATTCCTTCGCGATAACTCCGTCCCGTATGCCCTCCGAAATATCCTTCCTTTCTTTCTCTCTGTGCACGTGCATAGGTATGTTACCAAGTCTACAATTGATTACGACGTTTAATTACCTCCAAAAATCGGTCATCTATCCCGATCGTGAGGAGGGTACTTTGTACTCCTCCTTGCTTCTAAAAACTCTCCATAATCGTGTGTGGAGATCCATGTTTTGAGTGATGAGGAGGCGTAGAAGCTTCCCCATCTTTATCACTGCGGCTTTGGGAAGGTAGGCAGTTACCATGTGTACATACCCCTGATATACAATCCCCAGTACATGCCGACAGTTCCGTTCCCTTCTATCCTGGCAATTTAAGGGCTATAGTCCGAATCCAGTCCGCCGTGTCCTCCGTGGCGCAGTCTACCCAGTATAAGCCTTGATTGAAAGCATACACCGGTGAGCGTGAGCTCCTTATTCCATTCCTCACACATCTCCATGACGATAAGGTCCTCAATTATTTCCTGCTCCTCAAGAGTGGTGTATTTGCTTGGAAAAACCTTTGGCGATTTGGCCAGTCGAATGCTCTTACGGCATTAGTATAGCTAATCGCGGGTCTCCTGACTCCAACCTATGGCCTCCCTGGGATATTTCTTCCTTCGGCTCATATTTAAGTTTCTTGGGAGCAATCCACTCTTGCGGGCTGATTTCCGCTGCTACCCGCTTTCTTGGCTCCGATTATGAAGGCTTAGCTCTGTCCTGAGCCTTCCTAAGGGCCTCCTCTGGCTTCAGGCCTTCAGAGAGCGCGGATATCATTAATCACCTGTGCTACTGAGGTGTATCTCCTTCCTAACGTCTGATATGGCGACCTGCTCGTCCCTGCTTTTTGAGCGGGGACCTTTGTTGGTTGTGGTCTTCGCAGTGAACCAATGTGACTTTAGGTCTACTGCTTCACCGCCCAAATGCTCTCTTATTGGGTGTGGTCACCTAGCCCTCAGTATTCTGGGATGTGCCTTCATTTGATGGGCCAGTTTATGTGTTAGGTTTCCTTATATTTTTCTTTAAATCCCATGAGTGTGGGAAATTAGGTGTTCCGCTGTGCCATAGCCCCCCATAACACGGCTACCCACTCAATTAAGCTCCGTTTGAATACAGGCAATTACCCCCGAATCCAAACCATCCAATGGACACGGTTTGCATAACACCCTGAATTGGGGGAGATATTTCTGTTAAGACTAGAGTCACCTCGTACAGGTTGTGACTATCACCACCCACTAACGGTCTTGGTAGTTGAGAGGTTTGGCTCTTGGAGAGCCACATATCAACTCCAGAGAGAAAGGTAGACAAAAGATAATCGCAGCCACTTCTGCTTATTACAACTGACGGACTGAGACGGTGAGAAATTGTACACCTTACTTTTATTAAGGTGAACTGATGATGCGTCTACAAAAATTCAGAAAGATGGAATTGTGTAACGATGGAATTTTGCATTAATTCCGCGACAACAGCAATTTGTACGTAGCCTACATAACGACGCGATACCATGACCATCAAATAGTGGATAAAATCCGGCCAAATAGGTTGCGGTGGGTGGGTCACTTAATCCGTATGGATGAGGATGATCCAGCCCGAAAAGTCTATAAGGGCAATATCTATGACAGAAAAAGAAGACGAGGTAGACCCTGCCTGAGATGGAATGACGGCGTAGGGCAGGACACCAGACAACTTTTAGCGATATCGAATTGGTGAACCTCGGTGCAAAACCGGGATGTCTGAAGTTCCTTATTAAGGCAGGCCTAGACCACATACCGGTTGTTTCGCCGTTGATGATGATGAAATTTTAAGGCCGTTGTGTGGATCACGTGTTTTGCCATGTAACATATGTATGTATGTCTTAATAATTGAAGGAATATAAGTTTAAGCTATGTACGAATGGGTAAACGTACGAAAATAAACGTAGGTAATATAATCAAAACACCAAAACCTTCATACCTGACGCATTCAGCTGCTAATTTGTCGTCCACTCACCGGCTCAATTATAAGCGATAAATTTAGTCACTGAATGAACTGCAGCATCTAAAACGATCCTTCCAATTACCGGGCTCCCCGCCAGCGCGTGACGACGGAATACTTTGTTGGAGCTACAGTATTCGCGAGGGGACCTTTATGATCAATTTCACCATTTCTTTACCATTTTTTGAGAGATACGGGTGGGCTTTGGTTAACTAGGATGGTACTATGACCATAGCTCAAGCACATAAATCATTAGAAGTGCCACTAAAACTTTTTCTTTCCCACAGAGCTTCTGCTTTGAAAGATTTTGTACAATTTTATGCTTATATTCTGGTTGTTCGTGGAGCGTGTTAAGTGATCGAACATTTCAGGACCAAAAAGAGTAGTCCAGGATAGATTTTTGATGCCGTTTCCGCTAATCAAATCCGAAGAGTTGGCGGCTGGTAAGGCAGAATACAGCATCTCGCGACCGGTGCTCACCTACGGGTGTCCTATCTGGTTTAATTTGGTGGTTTTCTAGCCAAATGGTGAAAATAAAGATCTTTGATAGGAAATGTCTGCGTGCTTGCACAGGGCTTAATAGGACTAAGTTGAAATTAGTGTCCATGTTTTTTTATATGTTTATATGTTTTTATATGTTTATATGTTCATAGTTTATTGAAGCAGTCGTATTAAGTTGAAAAACGAACTAGGTTTTTTTTTCCTTATCCTGTAAATATTTTTATTTTTTCCCGCATACAATCATTTCGGAGACCACGTACCTAATTCCTAATTAGGTACCAGCACTGAGGAACGAGGCATGCGGGAAAAAATAAAAATATTTACAAGATAAGGAAGAAAACCTAGTTCTTTTTTCAACTTAATACGACTGCTTCAATAAACTATGAACATTATGTAACTAATGAGGTGATGTACACAGCTGTCGATTCTCGATACAGTTATCGTCAGATTGATTCGGAATCATATAGTGCGATCGGCTTCGCATGGCGAGGACTCTTGGGTTTCGCAATCGCTCTACCCAAATGATGGGTATTTTAAGAAAACTCTTACGACAGTCTCCATTCCTCCCGAAGCGTTCGTGTATCTTGACAGGAATGGTATAATTCAATGGTCTAATTAATTTTAATATAGATTTGAGAGCAAGTGAAAGTAGGATGAAAATGTATAGACCTAAAATAGAACGGGATTCATACTCAGAAACTCACTCACTTGAAAATTTTAGTTTCTGCATTTTGCAAATTTTGTGGGAAACGTCCCTAAGACTATAAAATTTTGTAAAAACAGAATTTGTAATACAAGGGGCGATACCGGGAAGTTTCGTGCAAATCTTACTATAATTTGTCGCGCACTAAATCACGTTTACATGTTTTTAGTGCCCAAGTGACCTCAATATTTGGGACCTTTGCATTCCTTCTCCCCTTCTTAATCCCAAGGGCATGGCAAGATTGTCAAATCTTCCATAGGAAACTTTCCCTACATATCACAAATATTTGAAAAGCTTGACATAACCATTCCAACTTATCATTGTGTCAGTACATAAGTCATCGGAGTATACATATATAATATAATATACAACAATCGACAGCCCCTTCTTATATGTAGTTCTAGATTTGTGATGTTCTACAACTTACATATCTGAATTGAATTCGAAAGAACTGCAAAAATTTTCCGATTCAACTTGACCTTTAAGACATTGTGTTGAAAATGAGTGTGCGCATTGCACCCTGCATGTTTACAACGCATGGTTCCTCATGTGCCTAGAAATGCTTGTCAACAAACTAAACAACAACTTACTCACTGATCTAGACCAAAACAACATGTTTATTCCTTCTATTTCAACAACAATGAAACACTGTGGAAGCAGAAAACAAAATGAAGAGATGAAAACATTCTCAATGGCTTAGGTTTTACCGAGCACCAATGCCATGACCAGATGAAAACTCTCTGGGACAACCAACTCAATATTGGGCTTTCATGTCTTAACCGTCCATTTGTCACTAAATTGCATTTTATTTTCGTCTTCATTTTCATTCAAAACAACGATTTTTTGACATTGTGCCAGTGGTCAGTTGTCCTAACATAAATCATCTGCACATGTGAATTCAGCCTGGTTGGCTTGTATTCCTGTCGAATTACATATGTGCGACCATACATTCGTAGAGATTGCTAATTCCACATTGTTCTTTCTAGCCAATGAGATTTAGCTGGGTGATGTGACTGTGGTCAGAAGACGCACGCAATGCAGCAAACTTAGTGGCAAGTGCTGAGTTCACCTATTTATTGCTCTTTCTGATGACGACAGTTCTGATGGTTCCTTCATGTGAAAAATTTAGATCTCGTGAATAACTCAAGGTTGAATGAGTTCCATACCAGACGCTGAATTTTCCTGAATTTGCTGCAAAAGTAGCAATAGTTGTCACTTTGTAGAGGACGAACGACTAAATTTTTGCTTTAATGGGACTGGTCATTCCTAATCATTCTTTCCCCAAGAATCTTTTACCGTCGCCGAGCAAAATCCGAATATTCGGAATTAATTCGATTTTTGGCTATCCGCTGTAATTTAATTTACATATTTTACAGATAAATAATAATATAATATAACATGACGAGTGGGAAAGAACAGGAAGCCCACAGGGTGTCGACGTATAGAAGGGAATGAACCGCACAAGTAAAGTAGGCTGACACAAATCTATGATAACCACGAAGCGGCTCAGGACTTGCTTAAAAACTGCTCGAGAGACGAATACAAGCGAAGCGATCATTTAAAGAACCTGGGGAACATGGGTCAGGTTTTCTTAGGTAAGAAATCAACAATATCACGCATGCTCCTCCTAGTACAAGAAAGGTGCAATAGGTGGGGGAAATGGGGTTTTTGGGACATTTATTCATTCATCACCTAAAGGGAACGGTGATAGAAAAGGTGGGCTAACTGATTCAGTGTAAAGCAGGTTACAGCGTTTGCAGCATAGCAGGAAACAAAACAATTGATGGATTCTGGAATTCTCGATGTTTTGTTGCCAAAGAGCAAGGGAAAAGCCGGAATACCGGATTCTGGTGGCAGAGAATAGGAATTTCCGATTTAACATTGAGGAGGCCGTATGAAAAAGTAATCAATATTGTTAAAAGCAGCTGCGTAATTTGCAGGGCCGACAAATTTATAATGTACAAGATACCGTCCCACCAAGTCCTGATTACCGCTGTTGCTGCAAATAATTACAGACTTTTTCCGCTGCAGGAAAATGATGGACCTCAGCTAATAATCGACGGTAGGTCCAAATGGTTCATCATTTCCATCGAGCCTGCTAGAAGGAGTGATCAACAGAAGGCTGCTGTTTTCCAATTAACTAGCAGGTAGTCAAACGAAGCGTCAGTATGGTTTTTGGCCTGCACTTAGCGCCTACAGCGCAGTCAGCCAGAAAGGAAAGTACGGCAATTCTTCTTACTTGACAGAAAGAAACTTCAACCACTGGAAAAGGTGGAACTGCAGGCTAAATCCTGTCTGTCAGAATAATCCCTTCCATACTTATTAGAAGAAGCGGAAGAAGGAGAAGTACCAGTAGATGATATGGACCCAACTAATCTAATTGTAAATAAACATCGTGATCCTGGGAAGACTCCCAGCCAACACCGAATGAAGAATATTGTTTTTGCCTGCACTGCCAGGTGTGGTAATAATAATAATTGCTGGCGCAACAATCTAATTTGATCAGGGTCTTGAAATTTGTTTGAGCACTTCAGTCAAGACCGTTTCGGCACACTACAGGATTACAGTACCCTATAAGAAGCAACGGTATCATGTCGAATTCCTGTAAGGATGGCCAAACATCAAGGGGACAAATTCCTAACTGCGGAAATGTCTGTGGAAAAAAATATGTTAGCCTGGAACGAAGCCAAAGTTTAATAATCAAGGTTTTTACAATGGGCTCCATCATTTCGGTCCAAGTTATGTTGGATGCCGAATACCCTGCGCTCGGAAGAAGGTTTACATGCTAGCTAAACAGAACCCGGTCCTACATCTTGGGCACTGGAGGGTAAAATTCAAGAATACCATGAAGGATAAATTCACAAACATGAAAGGTTTCAGGAACAGATACCATATGCAGGAAAGCAACCGGAAGATTTCAGGATCAGGCTTGTAAAAGTAATAAGAACGAAGACTGGTTAAACTTCAATAACTTGCAGGCTGGTAGAAAGTTCAAAGCGAGACTCTGAGATACTGTGAGATGAGGTGGAAGAGAAAATTCAAGGCTCTGCAGGGTCCTTAAAAAGAATGAGTCGATCAAATTGGACTCTCTTAGCAAGCTATATGGTACTATACTTTCACAAACGGTAAAGTTGAGCCACCACAGGTGTTATACTACCTATTGATCTCACCTGAGAGCCATAAGATTACATGATATGGAGGTGAAACGAGAAACAGAAGTCAAATATTTCGGAATTACGCTACACCAAATTCTGGAAGACACATGTCAGAAACACGTGTCGGAAAGCCACCAGGGCTCTGATGACTTGTAAATCGATAGCAGGGAGAAATGGGGTTGCGACCCGAAGACACTACTTTGGATATATATATATGGATATATCTGGCCAGAAAGAACCGAGCTCAGCACGCACGCCAGGGAATTATATAAGCTCCAAGGAGATACCCAACGGTATCCCTGGAGGTCCTTCTGAGGCTAACTCCCCTCCATCTGCATACAGATGCAGGCAAGGTAGTATGAGTGAGGCGGGGAGCTGCCTACATCGAAGGAATATTGATATTCTTTCTAGCCGGTATCCGGAATTATTGATACCAAGGGATAACATGTGTGTCCGGATAGCTGAGTGGTTAGAGCACAAGGCTGTCGTACGGAAGGTCGCGGTTCAAATCTCGCTGGCGGCAGTGGAATTTGTATTGTGATTTGACGTCGGATACCAGTCGACTCAGCTGTGCATGAGTACCTGAGTCAAATCAGGGCAATAATCTCGGACGAGCGGAATGCTGACCACATTGCCTCCTACAGTGTTCTGTAGTGTACCGTTACGGTCTTGAATGAAGTGCTCTTACACACTTCAAGGCCCTGACCCAATATGGATTGTTGTGCTAACGATTAGTATTATTTATATTATTAAGGGATATCATGACAACGAGATTTCACTTCGATAAGAATTTTGAAACACGTTGGAGCAACAAAGAAAATTGGGAGAGCGTGGCTACGACATACGGCCTAAACCAGCAACTGATTACTTGGTACACTCACGGATCCCTCACAGCAGAGGGAGCGGGTGCCGGTGTCATTCGTCCAAGGAAAATGTACTTTGAGCCAATGGGCAGATACACTAGCATATTCCAGGCGGAGGTTGCTGTATGTCAAAGTAGGTATTGTTCGATATCTAACGACAAAATCAATGAAAAGTTGCCCCACAGGGAGTGCAACTACCGCCATACTGTGGAGTATGTTGCTAGTTCACGCCCTAATTTATGCGGATGATGACTGTACTAATGCTCAAAACGTCGGCATGGTCGATAGAAGAGACATGGACTTTTAATAAACCCGAATAAAACCGCGATGGTATTATTTACAAAAGGAAGAAACTGAACGGCCTTGTACTCCAGTTACAGTTTCGTTAGACGGCGGGGTTCAGTGCAATGGGTCTCTACGGTCTTATTGCTCGCAGGCTCCCCTTCACCTCGTATACGCACACACCTATGCTTTCTGGCAGCCTATTCTATTGTCAATGCTAACCATCGTCGTATATCAACCCAACTCGGAGATATTTCTCTGATCTTAGAGGAGACAATATTGATAGGCTTTATGGATGACTTGTCAGTAGCTTTAATCGCGAAACACCCCCAAGACGTATAACTTTTCGAAATTGAAACCGTTCATACCAATAAATACAATAAATTATGTCTACGAGTGGTTAGACTGAATATGGAGGAAGATAAGACGGAAGGAGTCCTTATTAATAATCGCAAGAAAAATAAAAACGAACGTAATTTCCGATGCCAAGTTGAGTTTCAAGGGGCTATACGCGAGAGAAGACAATGGAATCTAGTTCATCTCTAGTAAGGATGATTCAGGAAAAATGTAAAACTTTCCCCTTGGGGAGCAAAAGGAAGAATATTCAAAAGAGTTATTGTTTTCCGCATAGTTTAAAACTACACCCAGATGATAATTGCAACTTAGTTGGAATTGATTAGTAGGTGAGACAACAAAGCTAAATCATTTACTGACAGACTTAACGGGTGGCGGCCGCACCTCCAGGTAGTTGCAGAGTGAAATTAAGCAGGTGGGTAGGGACAAGTTAGACGTGGAGCTCCTGAAGTTCTTATGGATCAGCGACTGTTGGTGGATACGTGATAGACGACAAAATACACGGGCCTCATGATCGTAGATGTATCTCCCAAGACCACTGAGAGAAAATGCGAAGGCAAGTGACTACTCTCACGTGGCTCTGTCAGCGGCCGTCAATGCTATGGGTTCGAGAGGGCGTATTAGAACGCACGTCCGACGTTCCTCACGAAATGAGCGGTCGGGTAGTCACTGGGGAACACAGCGGAGTCTATCTAAAGCGTTGCAACACTTCGTACGTGTACGAATCGCTTAAAAGGTGCAAGTTGGTTGAATATAGGTCCAGAGGTCCCCTCATTAGATCCCCCGAGTTATTTCTCCGGCCATCACAACTTCCGGCTATAAGTAAATAGACATGAGTCCTGGCTTGCGTTGGATTTTGTTGGGTGCTTCATTCTAGCTGACATCAGTATTCTCTTATTATGCACAGACTTCCTGTGTCCCGAGGGACTGCAATATATGCAGCTTAGGTATCTGATAAACCCCACAACCTTTCTTAAATCACCAGGGAATATTTCAACCTGCTCGAGCAACAACACTCCACTACTTTATTTTTGAGGAAGTTGCTGATCCACATATCCATGCACTCCTCCAAAAATACAATATTACTACCAATTGAAGTATCTCCCAGCCAGTTAAGCATGATGTTCCGCACCACATAAATACTATTGGCTCTCTAATCTTCTCGAAGGCGCGTCCTACACGAAAAGATTTTCAACAACAACTTATGCAGCAGGACATATGTAGGCTTTCCAACAACTGTTGGTCATCGACTTTGTGGAGATTACAGATGCCTAATTGCTTCGATTCCGGATCAGTATCCCATTCTACCCAAGGATTTGCTCATTACTTAGCAAACTGTTGTGTTTTCTCGACATGGATCTCGCATATGCTTACACCACCCCTTTCAAACTCTGGGAGTTCATACCGATGACCTCTGACCTCTGCAAAGATTGTAAGGTCACTAAGTATGTTAAGAAAGAAGTAGATGTATTAACATGTGCTGAGGCCCTCTCTTGAGGGTGGATTCGGCGCTTTAGTATTCCAGCCGTTATAATCACAGACTATCTTCTCAAAACTCAAAAAGCTCGTCTGTTTCAAACGTCATCGGACGACTGCATTCTATCCGCAGTCTAATGGACTGCTGAAATGTTCGCACTGTAAGCCGGTATTGTGACACGCGACGATCCTTCCCGATCGTAGGTTTCGCCTTTCGTTTTACTTGGCCTGCGTACAGCCGCCAGTGAAAAGTTTGCTTCCAGCACTACTGATCTGGTATGCGGGGAGAACCCTCGACTACCCGACGGCTTGGTCATCGACAAGAATCTCTCCTATACCGCATTGTTGCGCCTGCAATGAAATGCCGTTGCCCATGCTCTTCGCCTCCTTCTTCTTATCATGCGCAACCAGTGGGAAACTCCACTAGGGAACTCGAAGTCTGCACCCACGTTCTGGTGAGGACTGTTGCCACCCGGAAGCTACTGCATCCTCGAACGTGAAAAGCCTGCGTTCAGACGTACGTTGGAGGCAAACTCAAAATGATCTCCTTAGACATGCTGAATCCATTCCTTCAGAGGGCAGACGTCAGGGAGGAAGAATGAGCACTACGTCTATTTTGGCCTCTACCAGCCAACCACTGCTGATAAATAACCAGAAAATAGACGTGAATACGAGTACCTAGGCGAAATTACTTTTCGAAAAGATATATGTGTTGCGCTAAAAAACAATTTAATCTCAGTGAATTTTCTAGCGTATGAGAACGTTGACCCCATACGTCAATCCCGTGTATTAAGAAATGGTTCGTACGAAAACAAGGAGAATTGGGTTACCGCCTGACACAGTTTCTTACGGAACACGGTAATTATAAGTATTTTTATCATTTCGGGTTGAACGAGCCTCTTTCATAATTGAGACAAACGCTGGATATATTTCAGCGTTCGACTAAAAGAACTTGCACTTCCCCTCAGGCGACTTGTCACTAGGACCCCAAGTCGAGTGATAGCCAGATTATTTTAAATTCTCCGTGTATTTCACTATCCACTGTGACTATAGTAGCTTGGATTGATTCCGTCGAATAATGCAGGCTCTAGACCGTAATGCAGAAACTCAAATTAGAATATATCATCCCGAAATAAAAAAAAGGCAGTTTTCCGCCTACGTCCTCGCTTCAGATATTTCCGCTTTATACTCTCTGCGGACCATCTGGTTTGATAGAATACCATGGGCAAAACGGAAATGTTTATGTTCCAGTTGAAGGCACCTACTCGTTCCACTTTTCAGGGAAGTTTTAGGAATGGCCACTGAGGGATAGTATCATCATCATCAACGGCGTAATCACCGGTATCCGGTCTAGGCTTGCCTTAATAAGGAACTCCAGACATCCCGGTTTTGCACCGAGGTCCACCGATTCGATATCCCTAAAAGCTGTCTGGCCTGCTGACCTACGCCATCGCTCCATCTCAGGCAGGCTCTGCCGCGTCTTCTTTTTTCCCATAGATATTGCCCTTATAGACTTTCCGGGTGGGATCATCCTCATCTATACGGATTAAGTGACCCCCCCACCGCAACCTATTGAGCCGGATTTCATCCACAACCGGGCAGTCATGGTATCGCTCATAGATTTCGTCATTATGTAACATAGACTACGGAATCGTCCATCCTCAAGTGGAGGGCCAAAAATTCTTCAGAGGATTCTTCTCTCGAACGTGGCCAAGAGTTCGGAATTCTTCTTGCTAAGAACCCAAGTCTCCGATTAATACACGTTCGAGGCAAAATCATTTTCTTGTACACTAAGAGCTTTGACCCTATGGTGAGACGTTTCGAGCGGAACAGTTTTTGTAAGCTGAAATAGGCTCTGTTGGCTG
The DNA here is from genome assembly GCF_905115235.1 of Hermetia illucens. NCBI lineage: Eukaryota > Metazoa > Arthropoda > Insecta > Diptera > Stratiomyidae > Hermetia > Hermetia illucens. The sequence goes on along the minus strand of NC_051849.1, from coordinate 63,004,499 downwards.
ACAACAACCGTGCGCGGATTTCATCATCGTAGCTGTTATCGTGTGTAATTTTCGACCTTAGATAGGAGAAATTATCAAGGAGGGATAGTATATAGACTACCAAATGGTATCGGCGAAATGAGCGAATTGTAGACAATCTAAAGCGGTCAGTGTCAGAATTTGCTCTGCATATCCAATTCCAGGGCCAGAAAATTATCAACCTGCAAGCCCCCGTTTTCAGCTTTATTACTATATTGAAAAACAAAATATTTCCACTAACTTCACTCCATATAGAAATTGAAATAGAATATGATCCGGAAGGCCATTATAGTTAAAATTGATTTCAACACCTACTCATCTCGGGTTCGGGTGATACTCTCATTACTAATTCTTTGCATGGGAAACGGCCAATTACGCTTCAACGCAGCTGCTCCATTTAAGCAAAGAATAGTTACTTAACATGAAACTTTCAATAGATTGACCTTAAATTATCACTAGCCACACACGCTTCCTAATTCCCCACAAATAACCCTATTGTCTGCCTTGCAGCACGTACTATCGTAAAAGGAAATTAAACCACCATTTGGTAATACCTCCAGCGGACGGCATTAAAAATGAACTCCACTTCCAATCCATCCATTATATCGCTGCCTAATTATTATTAACATCCTTGTACTGTGTTCCTCCTCGGAAAAGCAATAAATGTACATTCCGAAAGTGACATGGAACAACATGGAATGTCCAAAATAACATAAGAAAAAACCGTATCATCAGACATTAATTATTAACGAGTAGAAATCGATAAACGAAATATTGACAATAATTTTATTTGGGAAGATATGAAGTTCAGGAATACAAATTGAACTTGAAACAGTTACAAGTGTAATTTCGAACGATAAACATACAACAGTAACGCCAGTACTGTTTGAACATTGGTTGGTGACTTCTTTCCTCTAACTTCGCTCAAGTGCTCACTAGGGAAATGTGTTGTGATTTTTTATGGAGACAGTGACGATTTAAGCGCATTTCTAATGTTGATAACTATTCCAATTACAATTTATGGACACTTTTAACGACGTTGTAGAAGTCATTTAACGAAAGCCCGTGTCATTCATGGTCAGTTTTGGGAGTGTTGTATGGAGTCTAGAGCAGTAGTGATCACTTTTGGTAATTAACTAGTGTATGATGCATGGTTTCGACATACTTACATACGCATACGAGTTTCTGCAATAAAACTATTTGATTTGTAATGAAATCCCAATTATCACAACACTCAGGTTCACTCCAGATGAATTTCAATAAACTGTCATTGGTGCAAATTTGGTGTAAACGAAACTATTATACCACTCAAGCGAGCCAGATTCTTTCTGAAATGCACACAGTTTTGAAGGTAACTTCCCGTGAGTAACTCGGATAGGGATAAAGTTAGTGGGAAACTATAATCTAGTTCCAAAGGTTGTGCTCTATTTAAATAGTGCTAATCCTTACCCTACCTTTGATCTACAAAAGAAATTTTGTGGAAGCTTTTCTGGCCCGACCCTCACCTGGAGACGTGATTTAACGGTCAATAACAATAAACAATAAACAATAATGACACTTTAATGACACACCAGCACCGGCGAACACATGAAATTAGCTCGAAAGCGACATCTAATGAGATGTCCTTCAAGAGATTAATGAAGCATTCTATTCAAATTCGTGTTTATGTGCGTGTTCACATCCGAGTTTATTGGTAACTCTTTAATTCCACATATTGGTAGCACTACAAAAAGGGCTTTCAAGAGCCGCCAAGACACGCAAATTCAATTGAAAAAATTAGGAATAAATGAATTCTTAATATTCAACGAAAAATCTTCTCAGATAGACTAGTTTATGATGTTTTATGCAAAATAGATTCATTTGTGGAACAGTGTTTCATTCGAGGACATCTAAGTATTCTATCCGTGAATTTCAGTTGAGTGTGTTATTTATACTTCATTGAACACGGAAGAATGTAAGTTACAAAGCCACTTGTGGTAGCTAAACCGTTCAAAGATGTAGTGTTTTAAATACTTTTATTATCTCTGAAATTCAAAGCAAGTCTTCGTAAATAACCAACCCATTTTCATTATATGCACCTTATGGAAATCGATCATTCCATTTATCATCTATTCTCTTCGATTCATCAATTATGTTTTTCCCTTTTGAATTAAAAGTCAATCAATTCTGGATTAAATGGAGTTAGACACATTGCATTAGTAACACTAAAAATGACTAAAATTTACTTTTGAACTAAATAGTTATCAAAAAATATCCAAGAAATACACATAAGTATAGTCTCAAATTCTCCTGCAACATGTGAGAAACTAACTTCAGCTTCAACTTTGTCATCCCACCCCATTCTTCTGGCAGAATTACATATTTGGAAAAGGACACGTGCTGTAACGCTATTCAAGAGTCATCCATTTTTTGGTCACTTTGATGTGGAAGTGCTGCTTAGTCAGGCAATGTTATTGCAGTGTATCTACTTTTCGTCTTCAGTCACGATATGATGTATAAAATCCTTGTTTTTTCTACCATTGACGCAATAATCACACGTGGAAAAACGCCATTCGATGCTTGTTGGCTTCAATGCCCTTGCTTTTGAATCACTCTTCTTTCAAACACTTAAAAACTTGAATGATTCCGTGAATTCAGCTAATCCGAAGAGAGAGGAGACAGTTTTGTAATCCAGCTGATGCAGTTGCTGCACTGTCGTATTCGATATATATGGCCTGGCGTTATCCTGAAGAAAAATGACACCATGTCTGTTGACTATAGCTAATTGTTAATAAATGTTTATACATCTCTTGGATTTTTTCACTACAATTTATTCCATCTATTCTTTCAACGGGGATAAGGAAGGAATGATGGATAACACCAGCTGCAAACCAACAACAGTCCCCACTGGTCACATTACAATTCTATGGATGGAAAATGGATATATTTGATTCCGTGTAAGGGAAGAAGTACATACTTTTTGTCGTCGTGTCTTCTGCTCCGTCAATTGGTGTGGAACCCATTTGTCCATATTTTTTACCATTCCAGTGAAATCCAAACTCCGGGAAATAGCTGAAGAATGAACATCTACTTTTTTGTAACTTCTCGAACTGATTGTCGGAGATTAGATTCGACCAAAGCCTTTAATTGACCATCATCAATGGCTGCATGAGGTTATCCACGTGGCTTATTTTCAAGATCCATATCTCCTGATAGAAATTTCTCAAACCAACGCCTTCTGGTTCGTTCACCAGCTGTTCCTTCTCCAAATGATCATCATCAGCGGCGCAACAACCGGTACCCGGTCTAGGCCTGCCTTAATAAGGAACTCCACACACCCCGGTTTTGCGGCGAGGTCCATCAATTCGATATTCCTAAAAACTATCTAGCGTCCTGACCTACGCCATCGCTTCATCCCAGGCAGAGTATGCTTCGTCTTCTTTTTCTACCATAGATATTACCCTTATGCACTTTCCGGGCTGGATCATCCTCATCCATGCGGATTAAGCGACCCGCCCACCGTAATCTATTGAGCCGGATTTTATCCACAACTTGACGGTTGTTATCGCTCATAGATTTCGTCGTTATGTAGCTACGGAATCGTCCATCCTCATGTAAGGGGCCAAAAATTCTTCGGAGGATTCTTCTATCGAATGCGGCCAAGAGTTCGTAATTTTTCTTGTTAAGAAGTTTCCGAAGAATACATGAGGACTGGCAAAATCACTGTCTTGTACAGAAAGAGCTTTAACCGTATGGTGAGACGTTTCGAGCGGAATAGGTTTAGTAAGCTGAAATAGGCTCTGTTGACTGCCTGTGCCCGGATGTCATCATCGTAGCTATTATCGGTTGTAATTTTCGATCCTAGATAGGAGAAATTATCAACGGTCTCAAAGTTGTATTCTCCTATCTTTGTTTTTCCCGTTTGATCAGTGCGGTTTGGTGTTGTTGGTTGGTTCTCCAAATGCCGTATTAATATTCCTTGTTGCCTCTCTGTACTGTGTCTAATTTTAAACTCATAAAAAAAATTATCCTTATTTGTCAAGACTGCATTCTTTCACCGACATTATTATTTCTTCGCGTTGTCTGCGGCGTCCGTAAGGGAGTCTGCAGCATCGTGGTTTCAACAAAGTAGACAATGTTAAGAATACACCATAAAAAGGATTTCGCGAAAAACACGTTCCTTCATGGATATTTCGAACACCTCCAGTTTTTTCGAGCGCTTAATGGCGCGTGACTACTTCGCTTATCAAGTGGTGTCGGGCCGAGGACCAAGAGGCTTTCAAAAGTTTTCAGCATCTATCCTATCGATCCCACATTGTACAGTTGAAGAAATCGACATACGGAGATCTGTCTTGTGATATAATATAATCGTTTATTAGAAAGATGATTGGGTGCACACATTTTCCCCGAAAGTTGACTTTTCTAAACGCTGGGACGTCACTTCTACCAGAAAAATTTATCGAATTTAATCCATTTTTTTCAGTTGTTTAGTGAACTCCCCGAGCCAGTTTTTGAAAATTTTGATTTATACCATTTTTATACCCTCAAATAAAAAGTGCAAATTACAACTTTTTCATAAAATGATGCATATTTTTGCCAAATTTCAAAATAAGAAAAATCCCGAACGGGAAAATGTAACTAACGAAACACTTATTAATAAGAACAATCATTTTACTGTCTGTCTGTCTGCCTGTCTGTCTTCTTTTTTTCATCGTTGGAAGGTGGAGAGATTCAAAACCTACAGCTGGCTCCTGCCATACAGTTATGTGAGACTCACTAAAACCACCTCCGTCTTCTTTCAATCTCCCCACGAGACTGCTACAAGCATTGCATCGCGGGTCTGGATCAGTTTTTAATTGCGGTCATTATTGATCACTCCCTTTCTTGCTTTCTTCATAGTTCTTCATGCCTTAGCTGTTGATGAATCATTTTCAGCTCGATTACAACTTGATTCCAAGCCTTCGTTGACTTCAACATAAACTCCACTATATTTTCAGGTGTTAAACGCCGGTCTGCCATCACCTCCAGCCTAGTTCAGTGCGCTGTTAATCTTGTACACTCAAATACAACATGCTCCGCATTCTAAGCCACGTTACCACATCTTGTTCAAATTGATATAGATAAGCCCGATAACCTCCATGTCCACTTAAAAACTACGTTAGGTCGTAGCTTAGTTCCCCGTGGTTCCTTTCAATCCATCTTCGAATGTGTGGAACGATACGGTAGGTCCAGCGGCCAGTTTGTGCTTCGCTCCATCTCTTTTTCCATTCTGCAATGGATTCCCGCCGTGCTAATTGCCATTGAAGTACAATAGACTCCCCGATTGCATCCATTTTGTCGAAGAGACGCCGACTTTCATTCGCCAAGATGTCTATGGGGATTGCCCGTGCCAGTACATATGTTGCTTCTCCTGATATTGTTCGATAAGCACTGCATACCCGGAGTGTACTTAGTCGATACACCATTCCTAATTTTCCGCAGTTTGATTTGTTTTCCAGAACAGTTGCCCAAACTGGAGCTGCGTAGAGTAGCACGGAACTAACTACCCTTGAAATAAGACGACGTCGACTTTGTCTTGGTCCACCATATCCTCGAGATATTTACAGCGATGGAAGACGCTTTAGTTGCAGACCATTCTACATGTTGTAAAAATTTAAGCGATGGTTGAGAGTAAATTGTTTGTCTGCCAACTTCAATTTTCACGGTTGTGTCCTTTCTTCTTTTGCTGATAAGCACTAGCTCCGTTTTATGTTCAGCAAGCGATAGGCCGGACTTTTCAACCAGGAATTGATCTCCCATATCGCTTCATTTGCGTAGATTTCGATCTCTTAGCGTTTTGCAACTACTGTTACCCCGATATCGAGCGCAAAGCAATGTCACGCCGTTAGGAAGGCGTATCGTCAACACTCCGTCGTATATAATTGACCACAGTAAGGGAACTAAGACAGACCCCAGACCGCCACACGTTATCAGGAATAATTTCAGTCCATCATCCGAGTCGCAGTATAATTTTCTTTCTAGAAGAAATGCAACAACGATGCATACAATATACTTCGGAGCCTGTAGTTTGGTTCCTCTACGATTTTCGTCTACTTTCCAATTTTGAATGCATTTATTACATCGAGTGTCACCACTGCGCAGAATTTGTCATCTTGTATTGCAGCGCGAGCCAGGCCAGTCACCATGTTGATTGCATCAAAGGTTGATCTCCTCTTACGAAACCCGAATTGCTTATCGGATAGGTCTCCTTCCTTTTCCGCAACAGCGAGCAGCCTGTTTTATAATACTCGTTCAAATAGTTTAGTAATGATATTGACCAAATCAGCTTTTGCAATTTCCATTGCTCGGGGAATTCTCCTCCTCGAAGGGATACCGTAAAAACTTTGGCAAACATACCTGGTGCTGTCCTGGCTGCCACTTTCAGGCCGATATTCGGGATTCCAACGGGCCTTGGGCCTTATTTCCAGCAAATTTCCTTGTCGCATCTAGAATTTCCTCTTCTACCACTACAACAATTTCGTCGGGGTTCACATGGATTTTTGTCTGTCCGTTACACGCATTTTTGTCGGAGACAGCTATAGCGCTCGACATCAAATTTAGTGGAAAGGTGGAAACTGTGAACGTCACGCATACAGTGAGTTACATACTTCTACGTTGAATTTAGGGGAGGGGGCGAAACGAGGGTGTAATTTTTTTTTCATTAAATATAGTCATGTGGAGTATCAAATGAAAAGTCTTGATTAGTACTTTCCAAAGCTGGTCTTAGTTTTGACATTTATTGGAAAGGTGGGGAGTGCGAGGGGTCGAAAGTGATCATTTATTTAACGGGCCCATTCTCAAAAACTGCAAAACCGAAAAATCTGAAAAAAAATCAAGAGGCTGCCACTATATGGTGCCTAGGCTCCGAAAAACCTTCCATACCGATATCCATTCAAATAAAGTTATTAATAGTAGACTACTATAATTTTTAATAATTGACTGCCAAACCCCAGTTAAGTTTAGCCTAGTACCACAATTTTGCAGTAACGTAGAGTATGCTCGCACTATTTCTAACAAAGTTGGAATAGGTCAAACTGATCGTTTCTTTGCAAATTCAAGACTATGAATGTCAATATCACCCGAAAGTGGATACTCTCACATAATATATGCATGTGTTACGTGGGACAGATGCACACTCAAAAGTCTTTATATAAGAAATACACAAAACCTTTCATACCTGAAGCGTCCAGCATTCGATTTCTCGACTTGTTTTTTATTTCTCAAAGCCGCCTATGACAGTTGGACAAGAACTATAGCAAGAACGTTTCAAGGACATAAGAAAAACGATGGTTTTTTTTTCAAAAGTATTTTTTAAAATCAAAATATGTCCAAATCAAATAAAAAAGAAATCATTAGATTCTCTTGAGTAGTTGCTTTGCAATTTACTACTCTAACATACATTTATCTTCGAACCAGTTGTTTAACCTTTTTTTGCGACCAAATATGTTTGTGATCGAAAAAGATCGTTTGTCGATGCATGTTAAGTGCACCTCCGGCGACATCCACCTCTTATAGGTGTTACGGAGGGCTTTGTTATGGTTGACTTCTGTGTTCATTGTTACCCGATTGCCAAAGGCATGGACGCTGAGAAATGGCGTTCGCTTAATACGCGGTCAATTTGATTGACGACACTCATCTTTATTTGTGGATTGCTTTCCGCGTCCGGGTACTTGCAAAAACCATTTCAACCTACCGCTTGAACACAGACTCCCTTCCTACTTGGCTGTTAAAATATTCAAGCATGATTTTGATATTATACTTGATAGAGGCTTCGGAGGTCTTCTTTCCTTCTCCTTCTCCGATTGTGCAGTCTCTTCTGTAGGGGCGTGGACGTTAATAAACTTATGTTTTCAAAGCCGATAACACCAGCTTTCATTTTATGACTGATTGCGAAACCTACTCCGAGAACATGGTTCACTGGATGGCCATGGTTCACTGGATGGTGTACAGAAAACCGGTCCCTGTCCAGCGCATCTCCTGTAACGTCCCTTGCCGGGTCGGTTGTTGTGAGATCCACCCAGCCTAAGGCTCCTTCTGTCGACATAAATGTTGCTGATATCTACAAACGTTTCATCATTGTCGCTACACTCCCCTAGGCGGGTTGAAGGTACTGTCATCACCATCACAATACCACCTTTAAAAAGCTTCTCCCGAAGTGAAAGTAAGCTCATAGAAAGCATTATAGGCGCCCTCGATACCATTGTTTTTTTTCCGATAACTAAAGATCTTAGCTGTGAATTCAGTCGCTACCCGAGGAAACTTTTAAAATTTTTAGTTAGCTAGGCCAGTATTTACATCGCTATTAGTCGCTCCTTACGGCCAGCTACATGCTTAATTTCAATGGGCGTGAACGGCCGAATACCAGTAGTAAAGTATGGAAAGCAGTGGGCAGATTTAGTCGACGGAGACAGCTTATCATTACTCGGATTTGAAAATTACCGACAGATAGACGGAAAGACAAACAAACGATTAGTGATTTTAATAAAGTTTCATTTTACCCGAAGTCTTAAAAATAGAGGCTCGTGACTCGTCATATATATTATACAGTTCGACGTCGTTATCATCTACTATCTATTGCTAAATTCACAATTATCACGAACATTTAATGTAGTGACGGGGTGGCTTTCAACTACAGAGACATATAATTGTTGTACCGAAAGCAGTGCAAATCTAGAGTAGAGCCCACTAGGCCAGACTGTTATCGGAGGGGACTCTTTGGACTATAGCGCAAGCTGCAAGGACGACAGCTGTTCGCACCTCCATGTGTAGTCGGGCCCTTAAATCGAACGGAAATTTGTCGTAACTAATACGGTCGCTGAAATTACGGTTGAAACTACCTGGACCGTTTGTCCCTGTTTTTCAACAAAGTCCCGGTCTAACAGTACGATTACCTTAATTATGAAGTACTCTCATTTTTTCCTTGGGAAGCAAAACTAGATTGAGCCTATTATGATTAACACTGTGATCAGTCCCACGGTAGTGTGACTGGATAATTTCCCAAGATTCTCTGAAGAATATATAAAAGGGACGGTAGTCTGCCACTAAGTTGTGCGTCTCCTTTTCACAATTGCATAACCTACAACCAGAGTTGGTAATTGAGGAGTCATGAAGGATGTACTGTTTATATTTTTTTTGTTAGGAGGAAACAGCTCGAATTGAAGTGAAAAATGCTTCTGTCTCGTAAAATAGCACACCATTAGTCAACCATTTGGTGGAGGCTTCAATATCAATGCTTGACAACAACATTTTTTCTGGATAACCTCCGTAAATGAATCTTTCTTCTCACATGTCGATCTTCTGTTGGGCCGAAGTTACATTCAGCAAGGGATCCGATTCTCTACTTTTCAAGTTCAAAGGGGGCAATTTATAACGGTAGCCTGATACAAAGGGAACCATCCATTGAATTATAACCGTTTTCAAGGCCGATATCTGCACCTCTATTATTACGCATCTACGAGCTACTGCTGATTCCGATGTAGTTGATCTGAGTAATGTTCAGCCTATTTAGTTTTCTTAATTTTTTTTGGCATACCAAATTCGCTCATGATCGTGTACAGATTTACCCTGAATAACATATCATAGCTTGCTAAACTGCTTATTTCGCTGGATATCCAATCTACAGCGCCCTGTTCTATGTAGACGATGTTTTCCTAGTATCCCACAATAAAGTTGAACTCACACAACTTATTCAAAAACGGAATGATCGCCTCATACAACTCCATCTATAACTCAACCTGTATAAAGCAAAGTTTTCAATGGCCAGTCCTACTGAAACAGGAAACTTACTATCACTATTAGTCTCAGTAATCTTCCAAGAATTGGTCGATTTAGATATCTTGTATCTGTGCTCTTAGGAAATTGCTTCATGCATCGGGCAACATCCAGTTCCGAGCCACCGTCGGCGGAAACCACGCTTCCTAAATTTACAACTTGATTGACGCTTCCGATGCTCTAGTCATTCATGCAGATAGGGGGAGTGCGATAACCCGTTAGACTGAGAACTTTGATTTTGTTGATGTTTATCTTCAGTTCAACTCTTCTTACTTCTCTTTCAAAATCAATAGCTATTTGGCCAAGGTCTATGACCCGGTGAGAGAGCAAACAGATGTCATCAGCGAAGTCGAGATGTTTGAGGAAAGATGTCACCGTCCATTGAACTCCTCCACGTCCTACGAATAAAGCAACATGAAGAACGTCACCAATAAAAAGAAGAAATAATATCGGTGACAGGATGCAGCCCTGGCAGACTCCGCTTTGGACCTCGAAATTCTCCGGGATTTTACCTCGGTGCAGCACTTCACGCTCTGATAATAGCTATTAGTTTCTCCGTAATGCCTCACTTGCGTAGAGAACTCCATATATACTCTCTGTTCACGCTATCGTAAACTTTCACGAAATCGATGAAGAGTAGGTGCAACGAAAATCTAAATTTCTATCCCTTTCAGTCGTCTCTTACGACAAGCAGGGAAGGCTTTGAGTATATTCTTAAGCCTAAGCTTCTAGGGCAAAGTTTGTCTGCTAGTCAAATATCAAAAACAATGAATACCACCTCGTGGTAATGCAGATGAACAAGTTGTGTTGGATCAATGGCGTAACATACCAAGGTCCGAAATTGGAACAATAACAATGTACACGAGGTCGCATTCATCCTGAACAAATTGCAAAGGAGATGTCTTCGTAATTTGGATTGTTGAGCTAAAATTAATCATCAAAGTAGTATGGGGTGGGGAGCAATCCGACGATCGACCGAAATAGCGATGACTTGATATGACAGATGGGAATTTAGGGATTTAACAACCTCTCGGCCCCAGCCAGACTAAGTTGAGAACAGTAGCGAATTCAATTGACGAACCAGCTCCACCTCCGATAGAGACAATGGCTGATGAAGAAGGAAGTTAGCATTATATTGTGATAGAGTATTGGGTAGTTGCTGGCCAGCTTTTACATTATACAGAGAGTGCACATTTCATAAGAAACGCGAAAATCCTTGATCCTTCATATCTCCTTGCGAGGCTTCATAGGAGATTCGCCTTTATCTTTCTACCTCTACAGATTTCCATTTAGTAGAACTTCCAACGATCACCACGTACAGGTGAATATAGAATTAGATATTGGCTCAGCAGGACGTTTTTCATCCTCCCTCTCATAGGAAGAAGGAAACATATTTTTTATTTTTAAACAATCCAGTAATTACAATTTCTATTCATATTTTACAATGAGCTCAGGTTTGTTTCGTGTTTTATTAAATAATTTTAGTTCTGCTTACGATTCGCAACACAGTATGGGGATAGTGACTCAGAAGACATCCCTAAACTTTTTTTAATACAAAGAATATGAAGTGCTTCGATTTGATACACACTATTGAGTGAATCAAACTAAGCTGTTCCCAAGGTTCTAAAAATACCCCATTCCCTACCTCACCAAGCTTTTCCCAAATTAAAATGGTGAAATTCTGCCCAGATTGCCAACCATTTCCAGCCCAACCCTTCTTAGCTAACCGCCGCATAGGAGGTTCGTGCACGATGCAGCTGATTCTCCAAATCACAAGGCATTGTTCCATTGTTTCAACCGACACCAGGACGACGAATGCCCATTGATAGGCAAGTAAATATGATCGCAGGGTCATAAATGCCTGGAATGTATCACATAACCTATAACTTTTTAATATATACGTAGTATGTATGTTTTGACGGATTGCGCCAGACGTATCCTTGCTAGTCGAAAATAAAAACGATTACGACCCCGTTTGTCCATGAAGGATAATTGAATTTCGGAGTACCTTGATTACATATGCTTCGAACTTAGTTTGCTGTTCGATAAATTCCATTCGTCCTTTATTGAAAATTACATACGTTCATATATGCATGCCCTCATTCCACTGTCTGAATAGTCATGACACGTAGACTGGCTCTCCTATGGACAACGAATCAATAAGAAACTTTTATTGAAACTATCCCTTTTGTTGAAAGTTATTAGCGCATGTAATAAACTCATAAATTATTACAGAAAACGTATTCTATTCACGAAGCTATAGCCAGAAAGGAAAGGAATATCAATTAATCATATTTATTTAATTTTTCTGCTTTGTTTCAGTTGCATAAACGACATTAATAATTTGCATGGTCGCATCAGTGCCTGTTGAAAGTAGTGTTAACGGCACAGGATATCAAAACTAGGCAAATTGGATCACAGAAGGGAACACTTCAGTTTATGTCCATCAGCCACGGAACGCAATCGAGAGGAGACCTTCATAAGCAGCCGAGAACCAAGCTCAACGATACAGGATGGGTAGGCTCTGATACCACCCACTGAACGTGGCAAACCTGCTAAATTTCAATGGTTTCATTCCAGGTCTTGATTTTATGGACAGCACGGTCTCTGACTATGAAAACGCAATAGTACAAACCGGATTCGGTAAATTTCATTTCCTACTGCTAACAGTATGTGGATTGATCTACCTAAACACGGCGATTGGTATCACGATACTATCGTTCGTGCTGCCATCGGCAACCTGTGATTTTGATATGACCTCACGTGATAAGGGGTGGCTCACCGCTTCACCGATGCTGGGAATGCTCATCGGTTCCTACTTCTGGGGATGTTTAGCAGATACAAAAGGACGACGTGTCGTTCTTATTGCGACACTACTGTTAGATGGAATCTGTGGATTGCTCTCATCACTATCGCAGTATTATCTACTGTTTATGATCTTCAGATTTTTTAATGGATTTGGGTAAGTTTATTTACTTTAAAACACATATATGTATGTACGCACTTATAAACACTCTCATTTCATTCCATATTGTTGCTCTTTAAACGGAAAAAGAAGGTTAAATATATCTACAAACTCGGCATATGTCAACTTAGCAATCTAAATATATCCTTCTCATAAATTAGAAATGTCTACTTTGCTAAATGGGAATGTTGTCTAATAAACTTGATTGATTGGCGTTGGCTCTTGTATGCGCTAATCTTCGCGAAAATAAATGCGAAAAAGGGTAAAGTTTTAGATCTACTTTATATCTAATTCACTTTGCGAGTATACAATTCTTTTCAGTAGAGGATATTTCGATCCGCATTGATTGATATTCGAGTGAAATAACACCCACGACACTCTTATCTAAATCTTCCCAAACAGCATAACAAAGGACATGTTGTCAAAAATATAATTTTCACTTGTTAATAGATAGTGTTGACAAATAAAGCCTAGGGATAATCTCATGACACTGTCAAGAAAAAGTGAATACTAAGCACCATGAGGTGCATGTGGTAGATGGCAATTGTCGCCAACTGGACACTGTATTCTCAGGCGCTTTGATGGAGGTTACCTAAGGAACCCTAGATAGTTCCCAGGATCACTTATTCGATATGTCTAAAATTACTGGCCAAAAAGAATACTTTGTATTTGGTTGGCAGTCCAGACTGCATACGTTTCAAAAACGAAAGATTCTTCCACGCGAATAATACTCCTAACAAAAGTGCACACCTGAGGAAGTATGCTAAGATGATCTCGTTGGGTTTAATGATGACCCTTTCTCAATGTTCGCCTTGTTTCGTGTAACTCTTAGTAAGCCTTTAGGTATCCCTGCTGCCAAATGAACAATTTGGAGAGTGATAAAACTCTTGTCGATTTTACGATAAGAAAGCGATTACATGGTACGTTGGCGCAATAGCGAAAATTTTGAATGGAACCAAGCAAACATTGTGTACCATTTTATTTTTCCGCACCCACAAAACTTTCAAAAATTTTGGGTTTCGAGACGAAAGAAGCAAAGTGTATGAGGATTTTAAAAATGTAGTTTTTTTTCTGAGCTATCCTTGAAATTTACCGAAGAGAACGTGAAGTAATACGCCATATTTACCCAAAGTCCGCCAAACCTTTTTCCACCAAAGAATCAGCTGGTTGGTTTTAACATTTTTCCATCTATCTTTATTAAAGCTATCAAGGCTGTCGTGCGGAAGGTCGCGGTTCAAATCTCACTGGTGACAGTGGAATTTGTATCGTGATTTGACGTCGGATACCAGTCGACTCAGCTGTGAATGAGTACCTGAGTCAAATCAGGGTAATAATCTCGGGCGAGCGCAATGCTGACCACATTGCCTCCTACAGTATACTGTAGTGTACCGTTACGGTCTTGAATGAAGTGCTCTAACACACTTCAAGGCCTAGATCCAATATGGATTGTTGCGCCAACGATTATTATTATTATTATTTATTAAAGCTCCAACATTTTCTATTCGAATAGCATGTTATAGCTGAGATGATCAGACCATTTAATTGATGCAAATTTAATTTTTGCATTGCATCCAAGCTCGAGTCCATTATATGGGATCATTATCTTCCTGAAGAGTTCAATCTCGGATGATTTTGCCAAATAGCTTCTTACAACACTTCAGCAAACCAAATTTATGCAGTCGAACCAGCAAATCTGGGTTCAAGATTTCAGTTTAGCAACTCAACAGGTCAAAAGCTTGTGTGGAGAAGTAGCCATAAAGAAAATCTTCATGAGTAAATTGACGACTCTTTCTCCTTTCTGATACCATCCATACACGCTCCATCGCTGTTGAAAGCCAACACCCTGAAAATAACTTCAGCCTAGTTGGGGTTAACATTTTCCTGACTTCACTAATCAAATCTCTTAAGAATAAAGATATTCTCTTTATTTTCGAAAATATCATCATCATCATCGACGGCACAACAACCGGTATCCGGTCTACACCTGCCTTAGCATGTAGACATCCCGGTTTTGCGCCATCAATCCAATATGCTTAAAAGCTGTCTGAGGTCCTGACTCACTCCTTCGCTCATCTTATGCAGCGTCTGCTACATCTTCAGTTTCAACCGTAGATATTGTCCTTATACACTTTCCAAGCTAGATCATCCTCACCCATACGGATTAAGTAGCCCGCCCACCGCAACCTATTCAACCGCATTTTATTCACAACCAGACATAGATTTCATCGTTATATAAGCTGCGGAATCATCCGTCCTCATGTAGAGGGCCAACACTTGTTTGGGGGATTCTTCTTTCGAACGCGACCAGGAGTTCACAATTTTCCTTGCTAAAGACCCAAACTCCGAGGTTTTGACTCTTGAAATTGGCTCTGTTGGTTGTCAATAGCTACGCGCGGATTTCATCGTCGTATCACCGGTCTCAAAGCTGTACAATCTGTATAGTTTATTTGTTGGCTTTTGTGCTCACATTGCCATCAAGTACTCCGCCATGCAGTCCATGATCTCGCGCTCATCGCCGCTTGCTCGATTTGGATGAAGACCACTTGTTCATCTCAGGTTGCTCTTCCCATGGTGTCGATATAGTTAGCATGAATAGGATTGTGCCTCTTGCATTAACAACAGCATAACGGATCACTTTTCCAGGGAGAAGTGCATGGTAGAGCAGTCCCTTGTCTTAGACTGTCTTAGATCTGATCTGTTGCTGATTTGTCTCAAGTGAAGTCTCTTTGGTTGCCTATCCGCCCGTAGCAAGATAGCGGAGAATATCTTATAGATAGTGCTCAGCAACGTGATACTTCTATAATTGTTTCACTGAGTAGTATCTTTGGTGGTAACTTTTTCTGTATGGAACAGATAATGCATTGATGTTCTGCCAAACTCGTGCAGAAAATACTAAATTTAGTACCTTTTCGATTTCATTGTAAATAAGCTGACAGCTTATTTCCTTTGGATACTCCATTCTCCTGTTCTCCACTAACACTAAACAGTATAGCTTGATGATCACTGTGTGCGCTAACTCGTCAGGTAACGCCCCTCAACAATGCATTGCTTACATTGGTAATATCTACCACTGAGCCTATACTCCCTTCTCGGAAGGTATAGGTACCTCCGATATTAGTAAGAACAATGGCCAGCGAAGAAAAACTTCCAGCAATATGAACCCTCGGTTGTTAGAAACCTTGTTTCCCCTTTCGGTCGAGCATGCGTTGAAGTCTCCCGCGATAACAATTGGGGATCGTGCACTTGCGTCTAATGCCAGTTCATATAACATTCGCTCATATTCCACGCTTGTTGCACTTGAAGGAGCGTAGTAACTATAAACATGAATACCGTTAATTTTAGCTTTTACGAACCCATTTCCAGGCGTTGCTATTATTTCTTTGTGCAAATTTCGCACTTTCCACTTTTGACGGTAGACCATACCGCGTTATCTTTTCCTCTGTATGCTTCGCTAATAACTGCCACGTCCACATCGAGCTCTTGGATTGACTGACTCAAAAGATGGTGTGCGGCCTCACAATGGTTGAGATTCATCTGAATAAATCTCATTTACTCTTTGCTTTTGGTTTTCTCCTAGACAACGGACATTTCCTGCGGCGTGGCCCTTATCACCAAAGCTTGCATCTTTACACAACATTCATTTAGGGTCTTTCTCACAATTTCGTGCCAGGTGTCCTTTTTCGTCACTTCGCCTGCATCGATCAGACCTATCGTGCTTGCTTGTGCAACATCTGGCTAAGTGGCCCTACTCCAGACATTTAAAATTCATAGCAGGAGATATTTTCTCCCGAATCCTACAGACAACTCATCCAATCTTCACTTTTCCAGCTTCCAGCAACTGGCAAGCTAATGATTGCCGTTTGCGTGCCACCGTATGCTGTCCGTAAACTCTTTATTGTGTCGACATTGCCGTCTGGAATTTGAAATTGCAGCACCAGTCCTTTTCATATGCCCTCCTTCGTCGTGATCTCGTCAAGGTCCCAACACTTCACAGTTATCTCGTGGGTTAACTGCCTTACTGTAACTTCCTCACCTAAGGATCTACCAACCAATTTCTGGTAGTTCAGCGTCCTTTCGTTCTGCGTCTTCCGAAGCTTCAGGAGTAGTTCTCCCTTCTGCGTTCTTCTGATCCGTGTGACATTGTCTCCCAGACCGCTTAGCGTCGGATCTACCTTGACTTTCCGCAGAATCTAAGCGTAAGAAAGGTCACCTCTACTTTCGATAATAATTGCATCCGGACGGCGCCTTCTTCCTTTTACCTGCTTCCTTGTCTTCACGGTTTTAGAAACATTTGTTTCCATTTCCTGGGGTTTCATTTGTGGAGCTGATTGTACTCCCTCCGTTACTTGTTCCTTGGACCGTCAGCTATTCTTTGGTGTTAAGAGCTTTACACAAGTATACTCCATTCTTTCTCTGCTCTTCTTTACGGCCTCTACAACTTTCCACTTTGGACTTGTTTGAGTGGCTCGTTCCACCCTTTTGGTAGCAATAAATACCTCTCGCAATGGGGTCAACTTTGAGGCGCTTCTCCACACATCGGAACCTGAGTTTTACAGATCCCCGCGCGCGGTCGAGCCGTTATTTTTTTCAGGTTTCGCAGAAGACCCCCATATTCCCGAGCCTGGCTAGCACAGAGGCATGCAAGCACGTGTCGATGGAGCATTTAAATGGAGCTTCAATTTTTGGGGACATACCTTCACGGCCAATTTCGCCATCTTTTTACGTTTATAGGACAGCTCTCCCCTCTTGCTCGTCTCCGACTACTCAAAATGGGCTTTTGGATTTCAAAGAGAATTCAAAACTATTATATTATAACAGTGAAATATTTTCGTAAGCCCAGAGGGAGCACTCATCCATTCAACCAATACCAGTCAGGTTATCCCTTTCAGGAACAAGAAGCAGACTTGAAGATGGAAGGCGAAATACCCAGGACTTCTACACAATTAGAGAAGCATGCAAAGGGGAATCACAATAAAAAATCAACAAATATTTCTCGGATTACACCCTCCCATTTTGTTGCAGCATGTTAAACACAGGCCCCTTCCTGGGGCCATCCATTGTTACACATTAAAACCGATTTCATATGAACTCATAAAACATTTTACATATTCAAACTGTCCACAATATATGGTGTTTCCAAAAAGTAATCCAGGAAGGTGCTAATTAAAACTTCATAAAAATATTTTCAGAGTGGCTGGTGCAATGGGTATTTGCTTTCCTTATTTGGGCGAGTTCCAACCAACGAAATACCGGGAGAACATTCTCTGCTGGATGGAAATATTTTGGACGTTCGGAATAATCGTTCTGCCAGGTAAGAAAAAGTAACGCAAACACCATCTCTACGTGTATTATGTGAATGGTTCACATGAGAGGGTAAAAAACTGCCATCTAACCCTTATTTATCTTTCGTGATGGCTCAATCACGGCACCTAGTTAGATAATTAGTTTGACTATCATCGTCCAATAACATGATTGTTCAATGTCATCTTCAGCGGGAAGGAAGACATCTTCTTTGCCGGGCAGTAATTGAAACGTTTTTAGAGCCTCCAAATAATCTAATTTGAGTTTCAATTCACACGATTTCTTATTGTCCTCTTAAAGCGATAATGCGTTTTCAAAACGAAAAATATTTACATATTTATTTGATGGATGAAGTAATTTTGAGATTTTCGGATGCGCTTCGTTATTGGAAGGCTCGTAGTGAGGCGGTGGTTAAGAAACGAGTATTATTTAGATGTTACTTTTCTAGCTTACGACTAAATTGCTCGAATAAATGCTAATTTGTACTTATGTGTGGCGAATGGAAAATTATGGCTTTTTACTCGTGATACGTGTGTTTAAATTTCAAATAATGCGTGTCAGATTATTACCATTTTGGATCAACAAACACATGATCTAGACGGAAATTGGTTCGAAAGAAACTTGAATGGCTCAGGAATTACATGTTGGCATGATAAATTTCGACTCTATCTAGGCAACACATGGTCGACCTGAATTATTGAGTAATCATCAGCGCAATGCCCAACTCAAACTAATTTCCACCAAATCGAAGTCTCTCGTCCATTATCTAGATATAATACATATATTGTACCACAAAGAGTATCTTACCCGAAAATAATGTACTCATCCTTCCAGGTATCGCGTGGCTTGTGATTCCATTAAATATAAACTGGAATTCCAACGGATTCATTTTCCACAGTTGGAACCTTTTTGTGGCAATATGTGCCCTACCAAGGTGAGGTATCGGAAATTTTGTGATAAATTCTACAATGCACTTTGGCGCGTTAACTTTATCTTATATTTATAGCATATTTCTTGCACTCTGGTTGTTCATGTTTCCAGAGAGCCCGAAATTTCTCATTGAAACGGGCGAAATAGACGAAGCACTAGAGATCCTTAAGGATATGTATGCAAAAAACACAGGAAACGATAGGTCATCGTATCCGGTAAGTTTCATATTGACGAAGAATAAGAAAGCATAAATTAATCTACTCCTTTTTATTCCTAGGTTTCATCGCTCAAAGAAAAAGAAAGAGTTAGCATTATTTCACTCAAGTCTAATAAGCCTGTTAGAGCTCTAAGTATAAGAAGGCCTAAGGAATTGAAAATTCTCTTGGCAGAGATCTGGGAGCAAACAAAGGCATTGTGTAGACCTCCCCATTTATACAACACAGTTCTAACGTGTGCTATCCAGTTTGGTCTAACTTCAAGGTATCTGCCCATACTCATAGTCAATCCAAATGAATTTATCCATTTTATTTCCTGATAGCTACTATACGCTTATGATATGGTTCCCGGAGTTATTCGACAGGTTCGAATTGTTTGAGAATGAACATCCTGAACTCTCTGCGTCCGTATGCGAAGTCTCCTCAATAGTCGTCGTTAATGGGTAAATCTGCATAGCGAAATATAACTTTTATTGGTATTTCTACTTCTATTTTTCCAACTTGCAGGAGCGTGGAGACTGATTTCTGTAACCATACCATTGAAGACAGTGTGTACTGGCATACCATAATAATTGGGTTAGCCTGTATTCCAACCAGTTTTTGGCTGCCACTTTGTGTCCATAGGTTAGGGGCCAAATTTTTCCTAGGTAAGTACTTGGATTCGTTACAATGGCGATCCTGTCCAGAATATTATACCAAAGATAGAAGTCTTACAGTGAAGCAAACACAAAATCAGTACAACCTTCGTGCTATGTTATTTTCCAAAGCCATGTTATTTCTCAACAGTCCTGCCTGATCTTGCTTCATGTATTTCCATACTCAACACTCTAATTAGGCGTTATTGGAAACAAGCGACGATTTTAAGGAAAATATACAACCCTTTTCATTGCTCCTTTTATACAGTTTTATTCTTTGCTTACAAACGGAGTTTTTTTCTGACAGAGGTAATTCATATTCATGTGTTGCAGTGACGCTCCATTTAATCCATGATGCTTTTTCTTTCGTTATTAGAATAATTATTAGTGTGCCTCCGATATCCTCAGATATTAACTGGGAAAATCACTTTGAAGCTTCTTTCTAATGCTAAATCATTTTGAGTGCAGAATGAAACTAGACATCCGTAAGAATCATGGCTCTCAAATTCATCTTTCATCAAATCCATGTTTCTGCAATCATTTAGATTTTATAGTGATCCTTTATGAATCACTAATGATTTTTTTTTCATACCAAGATCTGTTCGGAAGGTAGTTGAATAGATAATTTGTATATGATTGGATTTTGCCACCTCCACACGGCAGCTAAAGTGATTTTTTTTTTTTTTTTTGGGAGTAGGGTAGGTGAATGCGATTACGCACAGAGTGTTGGACTCCCGCAACAGCACGCTGGTGGACTACCAACTAACCGTTTGACACATTACTTCGGGCTAGCCCTCCCGCTTCCCGGCTTTGGGAGCCTTCAAGTCAGGGAATTCCTTTCACCAACGGGAGGGGAGGGGAGGAAGGGAGTTGTTAGTTCAGGGAACCCCTTACCGTCCGATCCCTCCGCCGGTCGAGTTCAATCTTCTTCGTAGTAAGAAGAGCCCGAATATAATGCGCAATACGATTCCAACTGCCAGCGCTCTTCAGCGTCTCTCTGACAATGTTGTTTGGAGAGAGCTCCCCTGTGTCTGCATAAAGCTGCTGGCGGAGGCCGTCCCACCTCTCGCAAGAGAAAAAGGTGTGTTCAGCGTCATCCGCCACTCTATTGCAGAACACACAATCAGGAGATCGCGCCTTCCCAATCCTGTGCAGGTAAGACTGAAAACCTCCATGCCCACTTAGAAGTTGGGTAAGGAAGTAATCAATCTTACCGTGCTTTCTGTTCAACCATGGGTCTAATTTGTCGATGAGCCGCGCAGTCCACTTGCCCCTTGGCTCATTTTGCCAAGAAAGTTGCCACTCGCTAAAGGTGCGTTGACGTTCTTCACGGGCAACCACTTCTCTTAAGTTTTCGCCCTTACGGCGATAGATAGCTTTGCGCTCCTTGGCAAGGATGGCAACGGGAATCACTCCCACAATCACCATCACAGCCGGTTCGGAGACGGTGTGATAAGCAGACGCCACTCGCAAAGCTTCCCGCCTCTGCACTTGAGCGAGGCGTTTACGATGCACCTCCTTATCAAGGGCATCAGCCCATACCTCCGCAGCAGCTCAAGTGATAGCATCGTCCTATTCGCCACACTAACAATAGGCGACGAATTAGAGACTCTTTTGAATAATGTTTTTCAGGGTAAATTATATCTCAGGTAGTACACATCCATACCGCAATTAGTTGTTTGGCTTCCCATTTTTTGCTAATTTCAGATTCTGGTCGTGTAAGTAGTGGTTGGGATTCTTACTTAAACAATACTTTCCACGTTACGTCGTTTTTAGCTATCCGGGCAAGACCCGGATGTCTTCACTAAATTTTATCTGGTTTGATGCCAGAGGGTATAGTTTTCAGCATAGACTCTCTGCTGCTAGGGATACCACACGTCGTATTTCAGATTCACTACATGCCTCTGTCCCATCTTCTGTTTTAGATCGACCCCTAAACTGAAACTTCTGCTCGCTCAGATAGCTGCCTTTCCAGGAATATCATTATTGAGACTTTGGAATTCCGAAGTTGGCTTCATCACTTTGTGGATCATCTACCCGTGTACCGCAGATGACCACATACCATTTAGTTTACTTAGATCTGTCTATTGCAAAATTCGCCTTTCCCATTATTATATTGTCCAAAGATAGCACATAGTTACAACAACACTGAAAGATGCACTCTTTATGACACCCGTAACATGGTGTTTGCACAGGAAATAATTTTTTTCAGCTTTCCTTTGATCTACCTGGCCACAATTCTAGAGCCCCATAAATAAGTAAAAGTCTTACCAGGAGTTGCAATATCGAATATATTATGTACGGTTTGAAACCCCATGTAATCCCCCTTTTTAAGGTTTTGTGTAAAACAAAACCTTATTAAAATCGATTCAAAGTCTGTCTGTCTGTCTGTCTGTCTGTCACACGCATTTTTCTCCAAAACGGCTAAACCGATCCGAACGAAATTTGGTGGACAGATGGGAACTATGAAATCGCGCGCATACAGTGAGTGGCATAAATTTAGGTGGAGTTTAAAGGGGGGCTCCCCATACATGCAAAGGGGGGATTCAAAAATTTTTTTCACCGGATATAGTTGCGTAGGGTATCAAATGGAAGGCCTCGATTTGCACTTTCCGAAACTGATATTAGTTTTGGCATAAATTGCAAAGTGCGTGAGTAATGAGTCAAAATGTACGCACTTGAAGTGAGACAGGACTCATTTTCGGAAACTACCCAACCTAAAAATCCGGGAAAAATCAGGGTGGTGCGCCTAGATAAAATCTAGGCCTCAAAATATGTCCCATTCCGATATCTGCTCAAATAAACTTACTAATAGTATATTACTACTTTTTAGAAATTTACTGAAAAACCCCCCTTAGATTCATCCTAGGACTTCGGAATTTTGTACCAGCATAGAGAACAATATTTCGTATATATGTGCTAAATTTCATGGAAATCAGGTAATTAACGCCAAAGTTATAGCAGTTCAAACTTAGCAATTTCGCTGGAGTTTACTGCTTCCAAAGCCATGCAAATCAGATGCTGACGTCATAATTACCCGAGATAATTGACATTCGAGTGGAATATTAAAGTCACATTTATGAAGAATCTATTTATCTGCAGCCCTTTTTAAGGTTTTTTGTAAAACACTTATGTGAAATCTAATCTTCGAGAGATGTCCCATTCCGGTATCTGCTCAAAAAATTTACTAATAGTATATTATCAACTTTTAGAAATAGACTAAAAAACTCTCCTTAAGTTCATCCTAAGTGTACTAAATTTTGCACCGACATAGAGGACAGCTTCGTGGATACACATGCCAAGTTTCATGAAAATCCAACTATTATTGGGAAAGTTATAGCAGTTCAAACTTATCAATTTCGTGCTAATTAACAGCATCCTAAGCCATACAAATAAGATGCTGACGTCATAATTAACGACAATAATTGAAATTCCAGTGAAATATTAAAATTTCACTCAAGCAGAATCTAATTCTCCCTAGCCCTTTTAAAGGTTTTGTTTGTAAAACAAAACCTTATTAAAATCGGTTTACTGTCTGTCTGTCCGTCACACGCATTTTTCTCGGAGACGGTTACAGCGATTGACACAAAATTTGGTAGAAAGGTGGGAACTGTGAACGCTCACGCATATAGTGAGTTACATCCTCTTACGACGAATTAAAGGGGGGGTCCCCATACATGCAAAAGGGGGGTGTAAATTTTTTTTTCATCAAATATAGTCATGTGGGGTATCAAATTAAAGGTCTCGGTTAGTACTTTTCGAAGCCGGTATTAGTTTTGACTTTCGCTGAAAAGGTGGGGAGTGCGGGGGGTTGAAAGTGGTCATTTTTTTAACGAACCCATTCTCAGGAACTACCCAACCCAAAAATCTGGGAAAAATCAGGGGGCTGCCACTATATGGTGCCTAGGCTCCGAAATACCCTCCATATCGATACCTGTTCAAATAAAGTTAATAATAGTATATTACTATAATTTTTAGTAATTGACAGGAAAACCCCCCTTAAGTTCACCCTAGAATCACAAAATTTTGCAGCAATGTAGGCTACAGTATAGATCATGATCATGAATTTGGTGAAAATCGCACTATTACTGACAAAGTTATACTAGGTCAAATCTGTGCTCCTCTGCAAATTCAAGACTATGAATGTCAATATCACTTGAAAGTGGCTATTTTCACATAATAAATGCATATTTTACGTGCTACATGCTAATGGGACAAATGCACACCCAAATCTCTTTATAAAAGAAATACACAAAACTTTTCATACCTGAAGCGTCTAACTTCCGGTTTCCCGACTTGTTTGTAGTTACCACACGCTCGAAATATTTGTTCAATTGAGATTTTTACCTATGATTAATATACTCTCAAATACTTAACCTCATTTGCTTCCTGCAGCTATTTTCCAAAAGAGATAGCAACTCATATTCATCGAGCTTCTATCCTTTTTCTAGTACACTCTAGGAGACCAATGTTGTTGAGGTTTCTCGGGAGGAACTGAAGTTTTCAAAGGACTCTTCCTGCACATTCCCGAGCTTAGCTAACAAAAAGGCAAGCAAGCACGCGTCGGCAGTACACTTCGCTGGAGTATCCGTATTTGCGGGTGGACCTTCACGGTCAACTTCGGTAAACTTTTTAGATTTTTGGCATATTTGCCCCCCCCCCTTCCCATTCTTTCTCCCCTCTTGGTCGTCTCACACCCTGCCTCGTGAAACCAACATATTGTATTACATTGCCAGGCGGATTTAGTTCACTTTAACTATTTCTCGTATATTCTATGCGCTACGTTCTTAACCTTACCTCTTCCCCTTTTCGCAGTTGACCCTGGATTGAAGCGATCATAGAGTTGATCACATCCCAATCCTCCTGCGATGTTAACATTCTCCCCACGACATTTCCCCGTATCAGTGCCCTAAAGTTTTTTCTAGATTTCTCCTCTCGCTCATGAATCTCGAACAGTGGAAAGAAGAATACGTGCTCTGGGTTTTCGGGGACTCCATTGCAGTTAGGATAATTGGGTGAATTGTCTAATTTAAACCTATACAAGTACTGGTGGTATCCTCCATGCCTATGAGAGACTGAATGAGATAATAATTGATTTCCCCATTCTGTTTCCCCAGTCAGTTCTTGATGGTACGGATAAGCTTGTGTGTCCACCGGCCCTTTCCTCAGTGCTCCCAACGTTCCTGTCATCTCTCTTTCGGCGTTCCTCATCTGCGACTAAAGAGACACCGATTTCAGATTGTATATGCTCATCATCTCATTTGCTAAAATGTCAATTGGCATCATTTCCGACGAATGCAGATTCATTTGAGACGGTTTTGAAGGCAGAACACACCCTTCGGACTGGCCTCCTGTACACCGCTCTCAGTTTGGGGGATTGCAAGATATTTGAAATTACTTTCCCCAAAAAGGGATGGCATAAAGCAAGATCGAGCTCAAATAGCCTACAAGGGTGCCGCGTCCCTCCTACGTTCAGCATTATCCTTGCCAGGAACATACATGCACTATTCTCAGAAACGGTTGCACCTATTGACATGAAATCCAGTAGAAATTTCGGAACTGTGGAAATCCTATTATTATTAACAAAGTTACAATAGGTCAAAGTTTCATTCGCATCAAATTTGTACTCCCTAGGAGGTAAAATATCGGTACCACTTCGAATTGAATATCGGGTATATTCCCAGCTATATATAAGTAGAACCATCGTGTAGTTAAATATTCATACATTAAAAATCAACAAAACCTTTCATACCTGGAGCGCCGACTTATTTTCTCATTGTAATGACCAAAGCCCTCTTTCTTGATTCCACAGATTCTCCCTGTTTCATTTGGTTATCTTTGTTCCCCCTTCCTGACCAGTTCATCCATGCCCTCATTGCCTTCTAACCCAATAAAACCGGAAACCCAGAGTATCCAGACCCTATTGTGCGAACAAAAGGTTTTCAATTTATTGAAACATTCTTACACCTGTTTAGACTTTACCTAGTTTGACCTAAGTGCATTATAAATAGAATTTCAATATTCTGCCCCTTATAATTGCCTTGGAGGTCATAGTAAGCTCACCTGTCTATAACCCATATTTTCGTCTAAAATATACTAACATGCTTACGAATTGGCTTCAACTATATTTTGCTTAGACCAATGGCCCCCTCACCCGCGCTGTTGGGGACCCGTCAGTGTATCAGGTAATCAGTTTTTGGTTTAGGCCGTAGGTTTGCAGTCTGCCCGCTTTCCCCAACTTATTTCAAATTTCTTCCCAAAATGGAAACTCACTGTCATGTTATCCCTTGGTATAAGCAATTCGGGTTCCGCCTAGAAAAAAAATATTGATCTTCCTTCGATTTACGCAGCTCTCTGCCTCGCTAAGAAGGACCTTCAGGAATACTGTTGTGCCAAGTTTACCAACCCATGGGTAATTTACTAATGCGGTTATTATGACATTTTTTCCCTGTTGTATCATTAAAGCCATGTTTTTTTGTTCCCGAAACATGTGTTTGACAGTAGCTTCTGATCTACTGTTTTGTTTTGTTTTGTTTTTAAAATCATTTTTATTTTTAAGAAATAGGTAACAATAGTATATAGATTGGAAAAATGAACAATAAAAAACAATCTTTTAAAATAACAAAAATAACTTAAATCTAATGGCCACTGTGGGCTCTCAAAATTTTTGAATAACGATTTACAGACAGAGAAGAGAAACAGTAAGAAATGAAAACCTAATTTTACAATAAGTTGTCGGGAAATGGTCAAAAACCCGACAGAATTCACTTGGCCTTAGTGGCAAATAAAGAAATATAAAAGTAATAATAAAAGTAATAAAAAATACTTTTAACTTAAATTATTGTTCTTAAAACTATCATAATTATATATTTTATATTACACATTTTTTCTTTTTTTTTACAATAACATCCATACAAAAAAAACAAAGAATAATAACGTATGTATTTATAAGCTACAACTGGAGACAAAATCAGCACCCGTTCAATGTGTACATATTTACAAAGCCCCACCAAGAAACAAATGGCAGAACTGAGCACGGCCACCGCTAACCGGCATCCCGCAGCCACCAGTACCAAGATTTCTCTTTTTCATCCCGCTTAATGTCAATTGCTCTCGCTCTGGAGTATCTCCAGTCGAATCCCGGAGCCCCCACTGTCAAATTCGGGGGGTATTCTATCCTTTTGTCCGTGGCCCGTCTATGTATATGATACATAACCGGATCACCGGCAGAATCAAGAATTAGACCATTCCTGTCAAGATACACGAACGCTTCGGGAGGAATGAAGCCTGTCGTGAGAGTTTTCTCGAAATACCCATCATTTGGGTAGAACGGCTGCGAAACCCAAGGGTTCTCACCATGCGAAGCAGATCGCACTATATGATTCCGAATCAATCTGACGATAACTGTGTCGATTCTTGGCACAGCAGCAGCTGCATACATCACTTCATTAGTTACATAGTGCTCATAGTTTGACGAAGCAGTCTTATTAAGCCCCGTGCAAGCACGCAGACATTTCCTTTCAAAGATCCTTATTTTCTCCATTTGGCTAGCACTCAAATTAAACCAGATAGCACACCCGTAGGTGAGCACCGGTCTAACCAAAGTAAGATAGCAAATAATCTTAACCTTCCGGCTAAGATGTGGAGCATAAAAGAGTCTTCGGAGAGACATGAATGCCTTGCGAGCGCTCTCTAGCGCGACTTTAACCTGCTCGTTAAATTGGAGACGCTCGTCAATACGCACACCCAGGTATCTAACGCACTTCTTATGAGGAATGCGCTCAGAACTATCCTCGTTCGCGACAATGTGGAAATCTCTCCAATTCCTTGTCAAGTTCCTACTGGCATACGCCAAGGAATTTCGAAACAGAATCGTTTCACACTTTTGCGCATTGATTTTCATCCGCGAACTGTTCGTGAAGAACTTAATATCATTGAACATCTTCTGAAGTTCAACTTGCACCTCAGTTACCTTCTTGTGCGCCGTCTAGGCTATCAGATCGTCAGCAAAGGCAACCAACGACCTTTTAGGAGATTTATTAAAATCGAAAGAATTGAGCAATTCGCCGACAAATACCGCAAAAAGTGTAGGCGCAGTCACTGTCCCTTGCTGTAATCCATTCAGAACATGAAATTCTCTGTTAGTAGTGAGATTTCCGTCCGTAATGACAAAGCACTTGCCATACAGCATACTACACATCATCGCTACGAGGTGGCTGGGAAACTCATTCTTCAGGAGCCTGAAAATCAGTCCATCCAACCAGACGGTATCAAAGGCTTTCTCCATGTCTATAAGGCAAGCGCCTACGCACTCACCATTGTTAATCCGCCAGCAAATATCAGACGTTACCTTCGTTATTGCATGTATTGTCGAATGTCCAGATCGAAATCCGAATTGCGCGTTCGGCAATAATTCCTTCTTCTTGATATGCCCGTTCAAGGCTTTCAATACCAAAACCTCAAACACCTTGCTGATGTTAGGCAGCAAACTGATTGGGCGGTAGCTTTGAGGGCTGGATGAATCCTTCCCTCTCTTTAAAATCGGGAATACTCGGGCTTTCTTCCATTGTCCTGGAAAGAAGGAATTGTTCAATAAATTATTGAACAAAATGCAATAATTACGAATGGCAATGTCTGGTAAATGCCTGAGGACCACGTTGGGAATGCCATCCATACCGGATGATCTCTTATTGTTTACTCTTCTGAATATGGAAGTTAACTCAACACATGAGACAAAGTAATCAAGCAGATTATCACTCGGTATGAGATCAGCCTGCAACGCAGAGCTAAATTGGAGAACTGTGGTGCCGTTCAGGCTATATTTGAAATTGTGGACATCTCGTTCTACAATTTCCGAAAGTCGCGTTGGCTCTAAGTCCGTTCTGGGCCGATGCACCGATTCAAAGTGCTCCCCTATAAGTTCAAGTTTCAGAACATCATCCATCACAATGTAATTGCCTTGCGCATCAGCAGTTACACTATTCGTGTCTATACAAGAGTTAATAAGGTGTTGTATCTCGCTGCCACCGATTTTAATTCTCGGCACAGTTATTCGTGACTTCTTCCGGAATAACGTATTTATCTTAGTAAACATGGAATCTGGATCGCTTGGTGAAATACCCTTTAACTTCTCCCGCCACTGGGAGTTCACTTCATTCACGTAATGTTGACGGATAAGATCCCGCGCGATCTTTAGAAGTGATTTGAACTCAACCAATATGGGATGATGATAGTCCCCATATCTCCGATAGATTTTGTTGACGCGAGTGAGCAGAAGGCTTTTCACTTTTTTCAACCGTTTTATGGCTGCAGTTTCATATCCTTCCATATTATTGCGAGGTTTAATCTTAGGGACGACTTGTTCAATTGTTTCCAGCGTCAAGTTCTCCAGCTTGAGAAGATACTGAAGTATTTCCTCGTTGCTCAAGTTCCTGTCACCTGGTGCAATTGTACTGTCGTTTTCCCCATCAAGAGGTGGGCATTCCTCTCGATATCCCCGAATAAACCTCTCTTGGAATTTCTTCCAATTTGTTTGTTTAAAGTTCAGCCTGTGGACGCCACTGTCCATCGGCAGAAGGCGAACTCTTCGTCCATCAAACAGAACTTCAATAAGAATAGCGTTATGGTCGCTATCGTAAGGAAGAGTCTGTAGTTTCCGTTGAGGATTCCTAAAATTAAAATTCAAGCGCGCGTCAGCAATGCACAAATCCAGATAGGAATTTGCCCTGGGCCAGGTTGGACTCTCTGACCCATATAATTCGCATTTATACTCTATCTGGTATTGCTCTATCCAAGATTTGAGGAATACCCCTCTGGGATTGTGTGTGGCGTTTAGCCACGAGGTATGCTTAGCATTCAAGTCGCCAGCTATAATATAGTAATTATGAATTATGAATTATGAACTTGGCTCGGTTGTTTCCCACTGCATAGACTGACAGAATGTATAAATTCCCTCCTCTAGGCAGTGAAAAAAGAATACATGAAACTTCGATACACTCAAAGGTTTCAAATTCAGGCCTATTAATATGCCTGAAACGATAATGGCGACCCATAAGTATTCCGGTACCACCTCCCCCATCACAATTTCGTCTATCGTTCCTTACGAATTCAAAATCCTTGAATGTTATCGAATGCCTCGGATTGAGGTGGGTTTCTGAAATCAAGACTATGTCAGGCTGTTGTCTGGCAGCGAAATCAAGGAGCTCCGCTCTTCGATGGATTCCTACGATGGAATTCACATTAATCGCGATGATCCGGAGACCATCCAGTGGTACCGCTGTGACTGCAGACCTAGCAGCGGACATGCTGTTTGTGTAAATATTCTGTTAAGCTATTTATTTTTGTATTGTGTACGTGTAGCGTATGCTGCATGTTTTCACACATGGTTAGTATTTTATTGAGGATAGTGTTCATCCCGCCACTTGCATCTTGTTGGGGCTTCTTAGCTCCCCCTTGTCGAACTACTTCTGCAAATGGGATCCCCGAGACGATTGGTGCCGAAGGGACGGTACTGTCCAACGCCGCTGACGCCTTCGTTCTTTGGGCCGATCTCGGAGCCTGCTGCCTTGTGACCTTAACATTGCGGTATGTAGGACATCCACGGTACGAAGCCGGATGCCCTCCGCTTCCGCAGTTAACACAGAAAGTTTTTTCCTTGCCATCTGCTTCAGTCAGCGAACATTCAGCTGCGGTATGGTCTTTCCCGCACTTTACACATCGTAAGGTCATTTGACAGTTCACTGCCGAGTGACCATAGCGCTGGCATCTTCGACACTCGACTATTTCGCCCCTTAGCAGGCGCTCAAAACGAATGGCCTGGTAATTAAGCGACCTGATGCCGATCAGATCGCTTCCCCGGGTCTCCGGGCTTATCTGCACGAGGAAGTGCGGCAGGATTTGCTTTTCCAAAACGGACCTCCTCGTACTAAACCGTGACACTGAGAGGAACTTAACCTCAGTTCCCGTCTCCCGGAGCATTTTGAGCACCTCATCGGGCTCTTCCTCCGCATCCAAGCCTTTCAGAAGGAAGGTTTGCACCTTCTCTTCCTTTGGAGTGTAGGTGAAGTGAGGAGCCTTCACTCGCTCGAGGACCTCCCGTGCTTTTTTGTAATCTGCAATTTTATTGCATTTGACTTGGGCTCTCTCGGCCCCCGTCTTTTTGATAACAAAATTTGAGAGCCCCGCGCTCCTATTAAGTAGAGTGGCTAAATCTCTACCACCTAATTTATAAACATTAATGGGGGGCACCCTTTCCCCCTTTTCTTTATTTCGGGTGCTAATTGTATCCCCAGTCGGACCATTTTTTAAATTTTCACTCGTACTTGCATTATTTTTTAAATTTTCACTCGTACTTGCATTATTTTTAACATTATTTAACATTTTTTCTTGAGTTTTGTTTTTTTTCTTTAATTTTTTGGAAACATAAACCAAAAACTCACCCAATTTTCCATCTTCACTATTGCAACTTGCCTGGTTAGCATCCTCTTCTGGGACATTTCCATCGCCACCGTTGTCGCCGACTCTCGTATCGTCTGCTTTACTGCTCTCTGTGTCCTCCATACGGACAGATTCGGTGTCGAGAACTTGTTCGCCCTCAAGGCAGCCCGGTTCCTCCATGATTGCAAAAGTAGTCGAAGATAGCTTAACCTTTTTTCTGGCTACCTTTGGAGACGGCGGGCCCGCCTCCCCAGCCATTAGCTGCTCTGTAAGCTTTTCATTTTTTTTATCAATGTTGTAATTTGCTTCTTGAAATCTTCGAGTGTCTTCGCCAGCTCGCCATTTCTTCTTTCAAGATTGGCTATCCTCACTTTGGCTATTTTCAAGTCTGGATCCTCCTCGTTGCGGACTCCACGACCGATCCGAGTGCCCCTAGGCCTTATGGTGGGGGGCCGGTCTGGTCCGCCACCCGCCGGCGGCTCGCCGCTCATTCCCGCCAAGCCAAAAAAAACGAATTTTTTCTCAAAACTTTTTAAGTAACTTAGATAATAACTCAAAAGTAAATTAGTTTCAATTAAGTTTTAAATTATATATTATTAATTAAGTAATATAAATATCTTTTTATATTCTTGATAAAAGTTTAATTTCAATTTTAAATTATTTTTATTAATAATATCAATTTGTAGACACGTCCGTTCTCTACAAATGTCAGCCTACTCCTCTGATCTACTGTAATTCCCAAATGTTTGACCTATATTTCCTTATTGGTTCTCAAGTGATCGTTAGTGGTGCTATGTACTGTTGCACGACCCCGCCCTCCTGCATATAGGATGTCCTCATATTTGCCCCAACAGATTAATACAATCTAGGGTTTTATTTCAAAATTTGGTAGCTCTCCCAGGAGTTCATGTGCTACTATATTCCTGTTCGGCCTGTTTTCTAATATTTTCCTCTTCCAGAAGGCCGAGCAGTTCTTGACTCCTGGAGTAGTGCTAGGAAAATGCCATCCGCTCCGAGTGTTTTGAAGGTTCCCACTACCCCTTTTCCGATCATACTTTCGCTATTTTCCAATTTGCTTTCTTCTCCCTTTGTCTGTTGTTGAGGTATCAAACAGAATGTTACTGTCAGACAGAATGTTACTGACAGATGTGTCAAGACCACTTATTTTCGGTAAATTTCCTATTTTCCTTTTTCACACAGGCAGAGGGTGTTACTCTACCCTTAGCTACAAACTTGTATAGACTCGATGTTTTGTGATTTCTGGTCACAAAAGGTGGCATTTCTCCTATACTGTTTCCAATGGAACTTGGACAGTCACGGGATTTCGAGTAAAAACGCTGACCGGACATATGCTTTTAATTTAGATCTGAGAATATTACAAGTCCTTGGTTTTTCACAAAAAAAGTAACCTGTATTACCTGTATAGAATTTATGTACTACTACTTTAAACATAACTGTTTATTACTTTAATCAAATTCTTTTTAGATACCCAAATTCTTTTTAGATACCCAAATTCTATTATATTAAATATGATTTATTAAATCACATAGCATATTATACCAAAAATTATTCCTGCTATAATGACAAGTCAAATATTCATTTTTTGCACGTTGATAAACAATTTACCTTGTTTTTAAATCTTAATGCCAGCTGGAATCAAAAATGAAAAACTGAAAAGCATGCTCCGCGGTTGACGACTGTTTGGAATCGAATCTCACTCCGTCATAGTTGAAAACTTCTTCCTTGCAGGAAACAAATTTGCCCCCGGTATACTTAGGAATCTTGAGCCAACACTATTCCCATGCCATCCCTGGAAATTGTCCTTGCAAATACTGCAAACAGCTTCTACATGGTGATGGTACATCTGGGCTATTTCAGTACTGACCATTGACACCATTCATGCTGGCAGTTCTTAGAGCTTCGTCCTACTCTGGCATGTCTTCTGCATCGCTCTGATATCTTTTATGTGCGGCAGTTTTCTCATCAATGGTCAACTGTCATTCTTTGTCAAACCAGTCATTCCATTTGCACCAAATTTGATTGCCTCTTTCAGCTAAATCCACTTCACATCAATCAAAACTAAATTTTTGGTGCCTTGTAAAACTTTTTTTGTAAATTTTGGCGTTTTTCTCAAGGCTTGTTTAATGAATAAAAAAAAACTACCGAAAGAATCGCGACTGTCGTAGTTTGCTAACCGTAGAAATATGTTCTGAATAAGTCATGAAAATTTCAAAGAATTTCGTTGGATAAATTTTGAACTATAGTGGAAACCGATTTTCAGCATGCAGTTTCAAGAAAAACGCATTTAAAAAGTAGAATGCGATTTTTGGCCATAAAACTTTAATTGACCATTAATCTTCTATCCCTGATCCATAAACCTTAGGTTTCTTGAAGCAACACATGTACAGTCTTGGCTTCAATTCTTGTCCTGTTAGCGAAGTCATTCGAATGTAATTCGGACCGGTAAATACGCGCTTTATTACGGCGATCAACAAAGACCTGGAATATGACATTTTGCCTGTTTAACACTGTAATTTCCGAACGACTCCGAATATCAATCATCAATCTGCCCATATATGCTACACTATATCTAGACACAATTGATGCAAGAAAAATTGATTCCTCGGGTCTGACACACGAGATGTCCCCCTTAAAGGAAACAAGTCGGAAAGATTTCCATGAATTGAAGAGACTGCTTCCGTTTTTGCTTATATCGTGGTTGTCTTCCCAATTCGATCAGGGGCTCAATTCAGGTTCCAAAACAATATTCAATAGTCGGTTGCACAACATCCAACTCAGAGGATCAGTCGGCTCTCTTTCTATTACATGCTCCTCTCCCCTTTATTGAGGACACTTGGAAGTGGGAGTACGATTTGGTAGTAGGGCTGTAGGTCGTATATTATCCAGTCATTTCTTGATGTTTGCAGTGCCGAATCTGCAAACCCTTCTGGAACACAGACTACCTTTGGACCGCCCTTTCCAAGCATGGTCTCTAGTAATTTTGATGGTCACGCGTTTACGAACTGCATAATGCTCACATGAGTTCAAGTTTAAAACCTTACTCCTGTGTGCGTCAAAACTTGATATACCAGAAACATTGAACAAACATTTAGCCAGATTGGATCCTAGAGGGAATTCATCAAGGCTGGCCTAGATTGTAAGGTTACGTGGAGCCAAGAAATAACGCAACCCCCGGTGGAAAGTTTAGGTATAAGAAATTACAAAATTGATTTCGTAAAAGACGTGAAGTTAAGCAGGTTTCGCTGTAAGCCGCTGTTGAATTCCGAAGGTGTGGTTGAATAACACCTTTGTAGTTGAAAGCCGTAATCTTTGTTTGCCACAGAAGTGCTAGATGGATCACGCTTATATTATATTCTGCTAAACGTCATATTTTCAAGTTTCTCATAGGAAATTCTTTACTTTTCCTTACAGTATTCAGCTTAGTTGTAGCCGGAGGGGTTACGATTGGACTGTACTTTGTAGTGAACTCAATTCAAAATTTAGTTTTATCGTGTATATTTGAAGCACTTACATCACTCGGAATAAGTACAGTCTATTGTGTGATGGTCGATCTATTTCCAACAAATTTAAGGTAAATACTATTTTGTGGTAAATATTCAAATTTTTCTAGATAACTCCCACAATTGTATAATAAAATTATTATTATTATCTATTAACAGAGTAATGGCGGCAGCCTTATCATTAACATTCGGCCGAGGAGGTGCCTTATTAGGGAACCTGATTTTCGGATTTTTAATAGATTTAAATTGTGTCGTGCCAGTAGTTTTATTTTCAGCAATGCTTTTCAGTAAGTCGTCGTAGGATATATAATTCAAGCAAGTATCTTACATAAATATCTTTCCATTCACAGTAAGTGGCGGGTTATGCTTACTATTGCCTAGTACAGGGTCACAGGCTCTAGATTGAAACCAACACCACCAATGCTACCACCGTCTGACCAACATATCAGATCAAGCCTGTCACGATTGCTTAGAAGAGAATAAAAGTAGAAAGATACCAGAGTAGATCTTAGGAATTTATCTAGAAAGTGACATGTGTTTTGTACATACAGAAACTGTGACATAGCGAATTTTCAAGTGCATTACCTACATATGATATTAATATTTATAGTAATGATTATATACATGTTGTTATTTATATAAGTAGGAAAATAAATTCATATTTAATTTTATATATAAAAACAAAAGTAATTATCTTTTATGGGAATTATTTTGTTATATAAGATTTATAAAAGCACAAAAAGACTTACATGTTACTTAGTAACAAAATAAAAAAATTGGAATACAAGGAATATAAAAAAAATCAAAGTAAAATGAGAATATGACAAATCTGAAACAATAACTTTACGATTACGATTAGAATTTAGCATGCAACGATCATCAGAGCAAAAATATTCCGAGTGGATTAAAACAAACAAAACAATGGCGTAATGATCATAAATAAAATATTTGAAATATACGAAAGTAAAAGAATATATCACAAAATAACCATAAATGATCAGTGATTTTAAAATACAGATATTGTTAGGATATTTTCTGTAGTAAAAAAAATATATTTTATTACCGATACACAGTGATGATGAAATTTCACGTAAGATAATTTTTACTTTTTATTTCAAAAAAGCTTTTAAGTATATTTCCTAGCGTATATTTTTGTTTTAACTATTTTTACGGACATACTTGCTTTTTCTTTGTCTGCTTCATTGCTTGTTACTTTTTAATATGATTTCAACACGAAACATGTAGAATGAAAATTGATTAGTACAATATTACAAAAAAATGCTACAAGTCAATTAGAGAATTGTACAGGAAAATAAGTTATTTTGATGATATTTTATTTTTCTATTTATAAATATGTATATTCAACGTAAAATAATTTAATGTGTAATAATAATAATACAATTTTAAAAGATGACCGGTTTTGATTTAATAAAATTGTTTTTCCTCAGATTAGTCTTAGTAGTTAGCTCATTTATTTGTGAATAATTCAGCACCCTTATACTAGAAGGCGATGAATATTGACTATCTGTCGACTTCGGCTGTGGAAGAACCGATCCAAAGGTTGCATAATAACTAAGAATCTTTTGTGTAGCTTTTTAGGCAAGTCGGAACTACTATGAATATGACAAGTCGGAATACCGAAAGCTAAGCGCCTCAGGTAAAAAGGTTTTGTGTTCACCTTATGTCAGGAACTTTCCATGCAGGTTTTTCTTCTCGGAATAAAGTTCAAAATATTCCTTCTTATATATCCAAACTTGCAAATATATGTACATATTAATTACATAAATATTATGCTAACCCTAAACAAACATTGCCCATAATCACATACTGTCCATACCTATCTAAATTAATAGTACGCACCTGAATATATCCACTTTACTGCATGCGCCAAAGCATACAATATGCGCGTATATAAGCACAAAAGTGGAATACCGCTGTCATTAATGTAGATATATATCCATCTGAATGGAACGCTACCTGCAAAAAAATGATTGTGGTCGGTTTCAATCGCAGTTTGGAGGCGATCTAATCGGAACTTGCCTCGCGCCTCAACCCTGCGGAGTAGCGTGACGATGTAGTTAAAACTCCTCCCTTTTATTCAGATCACTGTCACTTGTTTTACTCCATTAAGTAGTGGGAAAGACTCGGTGTACGAAGTTCAACTTAAAACATCAGGGGGCTGAAATTGTACAGACTGTGCCCCTTTCATAAAAAAGTAAGGAGGAGGAAGAGGATCGAGGAATCATAATATGACGATGTTAATGTGTGCGTCAATTTCTTGGAATGATACACTGGCTAATAGACGGGCATTTCATCCAGAGCGTGGGAAAGAAAAACAGAACTTGTTTCTAATCCACTATACCACTGTTTCCCCCGCACAACCCTCTTCGATGAACTGTTAATCAAAATAAGTTAAACAAAGCAATTAGCCTCTAAGAGTTGGAAGAGCCTCCGTCTACACGGCGACGAACCACTCTGACTATAAGCAAACTTTTACAGTGTTTCGGCCCACTGACATTCACCAACATTCTTGCAAGTGCCGCAGTGACATGCTGCCTTTTGACATGCATCCGTAAAGTTCAGCTTGACGTAAATGATCACCCCAGGTATTTGATTGGCGCCCTTTAGACGACCATATGTTCACCGACTTCCACCTTCTTTGTGTTTCTTCTTTCTCATCTGCCAGGGTCAATCTGACCTTGTCAGTCTGATCTTTACCGCTCTCACCGTCGCCGTCGCATAAACCTCCACATCCTCTGAGTGCTTTGCTGCAACAACTACATCCAGGTCATCGCCAAAGCGTACACAATTATACAGTCCTGTGGTGCCGCGGCGGTGATTATGCACTCTTTGGGGCCCTCATTCGTCCCATACCAGAGAGTTCTCTCTGAGAGGTGGTTCCCGACCAAACTTACCAAAAATTCGGGAACACCTATGTCAGCCAATGGCAGAATTGATTATATTTTTGACATCCAGTGTCAACACCACACAGCAGCCACCAGAATTCGTGTTTGTTGCATCCACCGTAGGCTGGACGCTTCTAAACCCATGTGTGTGTGTGTATGGTGGGGGAGAAGCTACAGCTTCTGAGCACTCAGGCCGTGTTGGCCCATTGTACTCGCCTCCCCCGTCTAACGGAATATTCCGGATTCGTTAACGTATCGCAGGATTTCCGTTAGTGGATGTGATGCTACCCGTCGCAATTGGAGGACATCGGCACCAAAGATCTGATGCCTGATGCGTCCATAGGCGGGGCATTCACATAGGAAATGCTCCGTGGATTCCGCTTCCTCATTACAGGAGGGACACGTATCATCTTCGGTAATTCCTATTCTGAACATATGCCCAGCTAGTGAATTATGGCCTGTCAGAATGCCCACAATACACCTGCAAGTCCTCCTGCTTTTCGACAGGATAAACTTTGCGGTACGTATGTTGGGTTCTGGCAGGAAAAGTTTGGTGTGTCTACTGATACCCCAATTGCTGGCTCCGGTCCCGGCATAGGGGAGATTGACCCCTCTTTCGCTAAAGCGTCCGAGATTTCATTTCCCTCTATGCCACAGTGACCAAGTACCCAGAGTAGTTCCACCGTATTGAATCTAGACATAGAGTTCAAACGGTTTCTGCATTCCTGAACGATTTTCGAGGTAATCAAAGGACTGCTCAATGCCCTCAGTGCAGCTTGACTGTCACTGCAGATTGCGATGCGCCTGCCCTTCAACCGCTCGTCAATCACCCAGTTTGCCACCCTTAGGATCGCATAAACTTCGGCTTGAAAAACCGTTGCATATTGTCCCAAAGGAAAAGCCCACTTCTAAACCCATACTGGCGCTGGGATCATTGCTGCTTTCGACGATGGGTAACAGTCTACTGTCCTGTATGAAGTTGCCAGATCTCCCATTAGACGCATCCTTTCATGGGGATAAGGGAACGTTCGGTGGATAGGTCATGGGCAGGCACATGAACGCATCAGAAGATGTGCGTGCATGGGCATGCTTATGCATAGACTGGGTAGGTGGGAAGAAAACTCCCAAACTGAGTGAGTGAGTTCATCAAGAAGAGAATATCCACCAAAATATTAGGGCTCTGATATGTGGCATTGACTTGTCTTATATTAAGGCGGTGGAGAAGAAAAACTCCCGAGCGTCATGTGGCAAAGTCACGCGCGAAACGCAGGTAATGCCCTCTCAACATAAGGTAAGTGAGAATGCGGGCAAGAGGAGTAGGGATACTGAAGAAAGCTCCGCCGGCAAAAGTTCCGGGTAGTTCTTCGAGTATGACCCCAACTTTGACAAAAAGGGAAGAGTCTACAGCTCGTAAACCCGAACAATGGACAAACCTGGACGTCAAAAAGAGGCAGAAGGAAGAAAAGGGCTAAATGAGGTTGATACAAATCAACCTCAACCACTGCGAGGCAGCTCAAGAATCGCTGTCGCGAACCATTCGAGAGCCGAAGGTGGATGTGGCGGTAATCTGTGAACCTTACCGGAATTAGCTGCTATACTTCTAGTGCAGCATCAGCGCAGTATGAGGCGATGCTGGACAGCTTGGTGTTGGATGCTAGAAACCGCTGCCCCAAAATCACTGCAGCGATTTCAACGAGTGAGCCTTAAACTAAGGAAGTCGAGTGATTAGCACCAGGGGCCAAATCCTGCTTGAAAACTTCGCGGAGCTTACATCGTACTAGCCAATGTTGGATGCGTTCGAACCTTCCGGTGCAGGGGGCTAGGCTCAATCGTCGATCGGACTTATCTCAGTGCCTCGTAGGCAAGAGAGATGATCTGGCGTATGTCTCCACAATCCCCGATGTGATCAGGGAGGAACTACGAGAGATTTGTGAACGAATTGGAGATAATAAAGCTCCAGGATTAGATGGGAGTCCGAACAAAGCCCAGAACTTGGCTGCTAAAATCAATCCCGCATGGTTCACATTTGAACACATTTGATTCATTGAATCGTGCATGGTGGAAGGAGTGTTTCCCGCCAGTGAAAAAGGCAAAGGTCTTTTAAACACTTTGGGAAAGATGTTGGAGAGAGTGATATACAACAGGATGCTTCCGTTCGTCGAGTTATCGTAACGGCAGTATGGCGCACGGTCCTTGGTCGATGCAATAGCAATGGTCGTGGACCTGACTCAGGAAACTGCGTGGTAGTGATGCTGGATGTCAGGAATGCGTCTAACTTGGCCAACTATCGATGAATTAAGGGCACACCGGTTAAACTGGGTGTCCCTGGTTACTTCGCTAGGATAATCGAGAGTTATTTCTCGAGGAAACTTTTTTGTTGCGAGCCGGACGACTGATCGAAGGACAGCAGGTATTCCGCAAGGCTTCGTACTGGAGCCTCTGCTGTGGCACATAATGTATGATGGAGTGCTTGGCAACATTGTTTGGTTTTGCAGACGACCTAGCAGTGGTAATAGTTCCGAAACAGCCCCAGCTTCAAGCGGCACATGGATTATGTGCGCAAAAAGGCAGCAAAGGCTAGTTTATCTCTGGCAAGAATGATGCCTAATATTGGGGGGCCAAAATCTACTCGCCGGCTGCTTATTGCAGTAGTGGTGAAAACCATCCAACTATACACGGCTCCTGTCTGGGCGTGCGAACTGGATAACATACTGAACCAGGGAAGAGTAAGTTCGACATACCAGTCAATCGTTCTGACGGTGTGCAATCCATATAGGACAGTATCCGAAGAGGCAGTGTATGTCATCACCTACCACAGCTCCTTACAGGACACAGTGAATAAAGGAAGTGCTAGACCCCAGGACCCGGAGCTTGCTATGTTAAATTATGCGAGATTCACGATTGAAAGAGGGACGTTAAATGATGCCTTAGTGAAGTTATCGAACCCCAGCATTTTGTGGCGGAAAGTACGACGGACACGAGACCTGGTAATGCTGGTGTAAACCAGAGCCCTCCTCGCAAAGTAATACTTTACGGTGGTTCCGCGGGGATATGGGCAAAGAAGTGTGAGTGGTTTTAGTGGTTGCTCCAACTTGGCGCCAACACCATATTTGCTCTTTCTACTAGGCAGGGATTATTCCTCCTTTTAGGCACACCTCGAAGGTGTTGGCGGAAATGTCGGGGCTAGTTTGCACTGCGAGCTTCAAAGCCCTGTTGGGGCTGCTATCCAAATCATGGGCCTCATTGTCCAGGATCCTACCATATATTCCCTGCAGCTTTTTCGCTATAACTGGAGATATCACACACTCGTTGACCGTCTGTTGTCGATACGATTCCTCTCGATCGTGGCTACTGCGTTTTCCCCTAAACCTCTGGTAAAATCTACTTGCTCGAAAACATGGTTGAGTAATCTGGGTGACTATTTCTATGGCCGCACAATTAAGGGATACATTAGGCTAAAACGTCGCAAAGAACGTCTCCTCCTCGAAGCCGGAACTCTGTAAGAGCTCTTTTTGGAGATCGATTCACCCTTGATCTGCATGCACATTTCCCGGTAGTCACTGTGAGTGTAATCCTCACTAACTTGTTAAGCAACTCTTCTTACTAAAGTAGCGTTCACGTGTGTCAGGCCCACTATAGACGCAAGACCTTTCCTCTGAAAGTGTAGGAGATCCTAACATTTGCAAGTACCACTGGCACATTCGTTCTGACGAAGTCTTCCTGCGGGTGCTCCATTAATTCCTGGAAGACTTGTTCGCTGCAAGCCCATCGAGCTGTTTGATTCTTGGTCCAAGTGTCACCACCGTGGTCTTGACACGGCTCACTAATTATAGACACATGGATATCTTTCTTGCGATGGTTTGCGGGTGTAGATCCGCCGTCGCTTGGCAGTGGGTGATTTTGATTTATATCAGTAGGCTGCTGATGGCGGCTTGTTTTTCACTGTAGCGTCTCCGTAGCCACTTCCCCGGGTTCTCCTCTCCTGAGTTTAAAGTGGGCTTACTTTTTCGTCCCATGCCTTCCCTCCTCTTGCCTTGCCATAACCCGATGCTACTAATCATGGTCCTTATATCCTAATGAATATTCTAGCGTACCTTGGTAAATTCCCGAAGCTGCAAGATTTTATCCTCCAGTATGATAAAGGCAGCTCCTGATTGGTCGCTACGTCTTACGTCGCTCGGATATTTAAGCGTCATAGTTTCCTCTTTCCCGTATACCGCTATATTCTCCCTCTTGAGAATAGAATTTTCATTCGTAAGGGTGATTATCTACGAAGAATCAAACTTCTTTTGAACGGGTCCGTAAATGGAGCTAGTTCTACTCCCTCCCGTGAGCTTGTAACATTTGATGCCACAGGAGCTAAGGTTCACATTATACGATACGGATTTCCGAAGTCCTGTACTGCAACTTTCTTTCTATTGTTCTCCTCCGTGTTCGGCTTCATTTTTGGGTATTCTTTACATTGAACATTTTCCTGTATCCTGTACAGTTGAGTAACAGATGCCTTCTTCTTTTTCAAAAATTTAAACATTACAATATATGCATATATATGATACATGTAGTTGGGATGAACCCCATTTACGGCATAATACGTAAAATATATCTATGTCACATTATGAGAGGGTCTTGTAAAGTCATGCAATAAAACGTATCCTCCCTAGAACTGGTGATTCCTAAAGGTGACAAAAGCAAATCAACAGAAATAGCTTTTGACAATGTCATTAGCACAGTTGAGCGGTCGTTACACTATAAGCAATATGCCCTAACTGGATTCCTTTCAACGTTATTAACAAATACATCAGGGAAACTCTAACCAGAATAGGATTAGAGAGATACTTGCATTGGATAGTATCCATGCTAAGAGCCATTATAGACCATTCTGATCTGGACGGCAACCACTTGACCAGGGATCACAGATGTACGCTCCAGAGTGGGCGTCCTCTCTCCGATGCTCTGGTTGATAGTGATGGATGTAATTATACGGATACTGGACACTAGCGGGGTGAAGGTTGTGACTTATGCCGAATTTGTTGTCAGGGATGTTTTCCTTTGTTATGAAATCCAACCAAAACGAAACTGATGCTATTTACCACTAAAACAAGGGTACCTGAATTCCACCCTCCGCGGCTAAATGGAAGTTTGCCTCTCTCCTCTAATGTAAAGTACCTTGGTATGATTTTTGATTTGACGTTCAATTGAAGATCAAATATAGAACTTCTACACTTGCAAGAGGACATTTGTAAGGAAACGGGATTTCCGACTAGGAATTTTTCTTTGGAAGTACGCACCCTTTTTAATGTACGGATCTGTTGTGTGGTGGCCAACATTAAGCAAAAATACGAACCACGCTTAATAGGGTTCACAGAACTTGCCCGGTGGATGTTCTCAATGTATTATACTTCTATACCTCCTCCCTCTGGACCCTCTTTTAAATACGCTGTAGCGTACAATGCTACCAAACTTCGTGAGTCGAGGACTCTGTTTTTAGCAGTCTCTCGGTAGGCGCAGTCGAATGTGGCTGTGGACTACCACTTCAGCTCCAGCTAGTGCCTAGTGTATATAGGCTGTCGTGCTCTCCTTGCCTTTCCAAAGCAGTCAGGACCTTAGGAGTTTGTGGCATCAAAACAACGCATCGCTCCTTAAAGCCGCCATTGACACCTAGCTGATTACCTACCTTATTAATGTTGATGTTAATGGCTCCTTCCGGCAAAATAAATCTATGGGGAACAATTGAAGAATTAAGAGAAAGAAGAAAACGTTTGCCTAAATTTATTTTCTTTAATTTATTGAATCTAACAAAAGTATTGCAGCACACGCTTATCATACACAATTTAACTTATAATATGTCCTTACATCAAAAAAGACCAATCAATTCGTTCATTACGATAATCCACTTGGTGACGGCGATTCTGATTTATTATCACTACTGCTAACTGGCTCTACAAAACACAGGGGGGTTGCATAATACGGTGGAAACAAGGAATACGGTGGTATCCCAGGAGTCAAATAAGGGCTTGTGTAAATTCCTTGTCGCTGAGCAATTTTTAGGCGTGATGTTAATTGTTTCTTCCATTTAGTACGACGGTTTTGGAACCAGGTCTTGATCTGAACTTCAGTCAGATTGAGGCATTTGGAAAGCTCCATACGTTTACTAACGCTCAAATATTTGTCCTGTTTGAATTCGTTCTCCAGACGTTCCAATT
The DNA here is from genome assembly GCF_905115235.1 of Hermetia illucens. Lineage (NCBI taxonomy): Eukaryota > Metazoa > Arthropoda > Insecta > Diptera > Stratiomyidae > Hermetia > Hermetia illucens. The sequence goes on along the minus strand of NC_051849.1, from coordinate 62,960,580 downwards.
GTTTTGCACTGTATGCTTGTCTGGGCTTGCGATCGACACCAGGTTTTCGGAAACGCTTGCCGCTTGGCTTTGGTACTAGAATGAAATAATAGAAAGGAATAAATGTAGAATTATTTGTTATCGGGGTAGAGAATCTTCCATAAAAGAACTCTGTTCAGGCATAAAAGAACCTAACGTTCCTGTGCAAGCATTGGTTTGTTTGATCACTTAATAAATGCATATTTTTAATCAAGTTTAAATAAAGGAATTTACTGTAATCTTCCAACCTGTGCCTTGTTTGCTATTAAGACTCTTAAATCGATAATTTCCACGGAGAATCACTAGGAGCAGAAAAATATCTCCTTGGTCTGTGTTTACTTTATCCAGTTTACATGTTCCTCAAATATTGAGAATAAGGGAGAACATAAAGGTGTTAAAAATAAACTAGTGCTTTCCACACAATCAGGACATGGTCTAGTCATTCTGAACAGGAATATTATTACCTGGTTCAGCGGACCTTCATCTTCCGCTGAAATATTTATGAAGTTAGGATCAGCTCAGCCAAAACGTTTAAGGAAGACACTTCATATGTCTCTATTTGGAAGCCTGTCGTAAAGAGCATATTGACAGAAATTAGATTCTATTCAAATTTCCATTGACATGGACATGTTGATCACAATCCTCTTCAGCTAAACGTGACAATTGATAGGCAAATATCAAGTGAGTCGTTTTCGAGTAAGACATCATATGAATGGTCATTTGCATAGTCTGCATCGAACTTTTTGAGATAATTCATTTATTATCCCTGGAAGACTGTGAAATGTGCATTAACGTTCTTTACACGCACTATTTATCTTTATGGTTCGAGCTCGGACAAATGTGAATGTTATTACGATTATTTACTGAAGGTGACCATATGAGAGCTAATCGCCATCCAGACATTTTCTGCTCTAACACAAATTGACGTTGAAGGTGTTCCAAAAGGTGTTAAGTGATTCCATCATATCATAATTTGCTTATATATTTGCGTTAGTAATATTCATCAATAAAATCAGTGCAACACACAAGTAAGTACGGAGGTGTACTCGGAGCCATTAGCAATGCAAATCTAGCTCGTTTCTACGTAAAGTCATTGCCTTGCTTTTAAATGAGCTAATGCCAGTTCTACTGCTTCATTATTTTATCAATTAGATAGCCGCAAAATTATGGGCAAATATCGAATTTATTACGGTTAAATACTTGGTAATCGTGCATATGCAAATTATCTAAATTAATAGTTGCAATTATGTAAGCGTGGGCCAAATCGATTAGGCAATTACAAATGTGTATAAGATTCCGAAAGGGAAGTGAACGGAAATACTTTCTGCTGGAAACGTGTCCGGATTTTTCAATTTGGAAGCCTGAACTTATGAATTTTCATTTTCTTTTATTATTGGACAGAAATCTACGAATATATGTATCAGTTTCATCAACGTTATCATCAACGATGCAACAACCGGCGTCCGGTCTAGGCCCGCCGATTTTGCGTGGACGTTTAGAAATTCAATATCCCTAGCAGTTGCCTGACGTCCTTGGTCCATCTGGAGCAAAGTCAGCAAGATGCCACTCCTATAGACTTTCTGGGCTGGATCATTTCCACCCATATGGATCTGGTGCCCTACCCACCGCAACCCATTGAGTTGGATTTTATCCACAGCGAAACGATCGTAATCGTCATCGTCGTTGAGGCACTATGTCCCTACCTCCAAAAGTCTCGACAATTCGATCGCGTCCTCCAATTTCACATTATCGGGAGCGTATGTGACTTCTGGAATCAGCTAGTATAGATCAAGCCTTACTGACATTGGTAGAGGTTTGTACCTGAGAGCACACTCGTTCCTGACTATTTCGGTGCGCTCCCTCGCACACGATACGCTGGTACCACTTCGATGGGGAAAAGACAGAAAAGTTGAGAATTTGGTAGGGAAGGAAGAAAAGTTGCGTTCACTCACCGCAGTGCCCTTCCGAGGAGGTGTCAAGGGCTGAAATATCCAAGGAAACGATGGTATATACACGGCCAACTAGTCGGTAGTCTCGCAAAGTTATGCGGCTACCGATCCCGCCACGGCAATTCCAGTACCTTGCAATGCTCCAGTTCCGGATAGAAGCCCAGAGGAAATCGTTGAAACTGGAGCGATAGTTTTGGACACAAAACGATTGGGAGCGCAATCGACTATCCTTGCTAGAGCCGTTTGCAGCTTTTTTCCAGAGGAACGTCTGAAAAGACGCGAAAAATGAACGGATGGAATTGGAAGAATTCCTGGACAGCATTTCTTTCTACAAGTGGATATGGACAACAACAGCAAAGGCACGAAAAGCAGAATCAACCGTACTTCCTGCTAAGCGCACCATAGGCGTCAAACGGGGCGCACTTTGTCATCTGCAGAGCAAACTGCGGAAAAAGCGGGAAGAGGAAGACAGATCTGAAGGATCTATCTAGGTAGTCTCAAAAAAATTAAGGCAATAGGAAGCAATACGCCACGCCATTAGAAAACCGTTTGCTATAGTCAGGTTGGGTACAAATAAAAGGAAAAGGCGAGAAAACGAGGGAGGAGTAACCCGCCAGCTCCGCTTAATAAACTAACGTAAGTCAAGACCCTTGCGGAAGTTCTCAGTGTGATCTGCTATAAGTTCAAGCCGAAGGTAGAAGAACAGAAGTGTCCTCTACACTGAAAACGAAGGGCGGAGGAATCCACGTTGAATTATAATAGTTCAAAATACGACAAAAAAGGAATGTTATATCTTCTTCTTTTTCTTCAGACAATCAATACTCTGGTTTCAAATCAAAAACCTGCATGCTCTCTGGAAATGTGAGATCTTAACTGTCTTCCAGAAAATATCGAAGTTGAAAGGACTATCACGCGTGAATGTCTGGATAGGTACCACCTTTGTTAATCGAAGCAGAAACTCACTGTGGTGGAAGTTACCTAGCTAGGAAACTTTTTAACAGCAGGAAAATCAGAATTACTTGTGTAGTATGTAGGATAAGACATCGGGTAGCTCCCACCAAGTATTACCGGTGCGTAGATTCTGGAGGCTCGTCTACACCCAGCCGGGGATCAGACAGTAGAGCAGCATGCCGCAGATACGGACAGGTTCGTCAGAAAGCGAACACTTGCAAAGAAAAGAAGAGTTGCGTTCTTCACAGGGATAGTAAATGTTACACATATTGCCGCCTCGTGCGGTGTTCAGTATTCACAACGGGCCTGGAAAGGGCTAAGATGTGATTAACATGATCCGCATCCTACAGATCAACGCAAGAATGCAACTGCTCGGAGGTTGCTAGCGCAGTTCGATGCGAAGGTAAAAGCTGATCAAATGCTAATCAGCAAACAGTACTTAAAATCGAAACATCTCGACTTGTCAAGTACCGCTGCCATCGGGGTTTGGGACGGCACCTGACTTCGCTTCTTGCCCAAACCTGAGCAGTTGCAGTCTAGCACAGGATGAGGCGATGTTGGACTTTCAGGTCAAGCTTAATACTCTGAAGCACGCTGTTCTGGACTTGGGGAGACGAATCCTGGTTGAGATGATTTCAATGCAGGGCACTTGAATGGGACATACCTCACCCAGACTCCAGAGAAAAATGGATCTTGAAAATAGCCACAGAAACGCGGCTCGTATTGCTACAGCCCACAATTATGCCACCGTTCCGGCGCCGAGGCTGCGACGGAAGCCTCTCCGACCTAACCATGAATCATGTGAATCACTGATGGCGTTGGTAAACGGATGGTGAGTTCTGGAAGACTTCGCGATAAGCAATTATGAATACATCGCGTTCGAAGTGGTTGACCCTATCTCTCAATGTGCAATAGTTCAGCGCTTCCTCTACAGGTGGAATATCGCAAGATTCGTCGAAGTTCTTCGAAAAAACAAAGTCGCGCTGAAGACACTGAAATGGTGTGGCACTGGCTAAATTTGGCTATGAACCTGATAACAACAGAGTGTCATAAAGTTTGCTATTTGCGCCATAATGGCAAAATACAATTCAGCTAAAAGGATACCACAGTGCAATGAACAAAAACAAACATCGTACTGGCAGGAGCTAGTCATCTCTTAGATATGACTTCTATCGGTGGATACATATGCTCTTGCGACCATCAAGGCAGACACAGTTGTGGCAGTGATTAAGGAAGTGATTCCCATTGTTCTCCTTGGTAAAGAACTTAAACTTATCTACATTTACAAGGGAGAAGACTCAAGGGAAGTGGTTCCTCAAGAAGAACGGCACAATACATTAAAGATTAGCAACTCTCTTAGTAAAATCAGTCAACTCACTGATGAACTGATGAGCCGAAGGCACGGTGAAATTAATTATCTTCTTACCTAGTGCCTAAGGGTTCATGGAAGTTTTCAGTCTTATTTGCACAGCATTAGTAAGGCATTATCTCCTGACTTTGAGTTCTGCAATGACGCTAGTCATATATTATGTCTTGTGGAAGGTGGGATGGTATTCACCAGCAACTCTATGCCAATACCGGAGAGCATTTTCCGAACAACATTATCAAAAACATGCACCACTCTTCCCTACTTAGTAGGAGGAAGAGTAGGAGGGCTAAGCTAGAAAAGTAAGATGTTACTTCTCCTTTATAACATTTATTATATGGAATGACAGAAGTGAGAAATGGAAAAATATTGTGCTAGATAGGGATAAAATGCAACGAAAAAATTATCAAATAAGTTCACTCTACAACAAAGAAACAGGGCGGAGTTGGTGTGTCGGAATTCGGTGGCAAACGAGAACAAGTCGGGAAACCGGAAGCTGGACGCTTCAGGTACGAAAGGTTTTGTGTATTTCTTAGTACGTAACACGTAATATATCCATATATTATGTGAGAGTATCCACTTTCGGGTGATATTGACATTCATAGTCTTCAATTTTCAAAGAAGCAACAAATTTGAGGTATTATAACTTTGTTAGTAATAGTGCAATTTCCACCAAACTTGGTAAGATCATGCTCTATATTATAGCCTATATCAGTGCAAAATTTCATGGTACTAGGATGAACACAAGGGGGGTTTCCAACCAATTACAAAAAATTGTAGTAATATACTATTATTAACTTTATTTAAACAGATATCGGCATGGAAGGTATTTCGGAGCCCAGGCACCATATAGTGGCAGCCTCCTGATTTTTTTCAGATTTTTCGGTTTGGTAGTTTCTGAGAATGGCCCCCTTAAAGAAGTGATCACTTTCAACCCCCCGCGCTCCCCACCCTTCCAACGAATGTCAAAACTAAGATCGGCTTTGAAAAGTACTAATCGAGACCTTTAATTTGATACCTCACATGACTATATTTGATGAAAAAAAAATTTACACCCTCCTTTTGCATGTATGGAGACCCCCCCTTAAATTTGATGTAAAAAGATGTAATTCGCTGCATGCGTGAGCGTTCACAGTTCCCACCTTTCTACCAAATTTGGTGCCAATCGCTACAACCGTCTCCGAGAAAAATGCGTGTGACGGACAGACAGACAGACATACAGACAGACAGTCAGACAGACTGACGGACAGACAGACAGACAGACAGTAAACCGATTTTAATAAGGTTTTGTGTTTACACAAAACCTTAAAAAGGGCTAGGGAGAATTAGATTCTTCTTGAATGGAATTTTAATATTTCACTCGAATTTCAATTATTCTCGTTAATTATGACGTCAGCATCTTATTTGTATGGCTTAGGATGCTGTTAATTAGCACGAAATTGATAAGTTTGAACTGCTATAACTTTCCCAATAATAGTTGGATTTTCATGAAACTTGGCATGTGTATCCACGAAGCTGTCCTCTATGTCGGTGCAAAATTTAGTACACTTAGGATGAACTTAAGGAGAGTTTTTTATTCTATTTCTAAAAGTTGATAATATACTATTAGTAAATTTTTTGAGCAGATACCGGAATGGGACATCTCTCGAAGATTAGATTTCACATAAGTGTTTTACAAAAAACCTTAAAAAGGGCTGCAGATAAATAGATTCTTCATAAATGTGACTTTAATATTCCACTCGAATGTCAATTATCCCGGGTAATTATGACGTCAGCATCTGATTTGCATGGCTTTGGAAGCAGTAAACTCCAGCGAAATTGCTAAGTTTGAACTGCTATAACTTTGGCGTTAATTACCTGATTTCCATGAAATTTAGCACATATATACAAAATATTATCCTCTATGCTGGTACGAAATTCGGAAGTCCTAGGATGAATTTAAGGGGGGTTTTCAGTAAATTTCTAAAAAGTAGTAATATACTATTAGTAAGTTTATTTAAGCAGATATCGGAATGGGACATATTTTGAGGCCTAGATTTCATCTAGGCGCACCACCCTGATTTTTTTCGGATTTTTGGGTTGGGTAGTTTCCGAAAATGAGTCCTGTCTCACTTCAAGTGCGTACATTTTGACTCATTACTCACGCACTTTGCAATTTATTTCAAAACTAATGTCAGTCAGGAAAGTACAAATCGAGACCTTCCATTTGATACCCTGTACAACTATATCCGGTGAAAAAATTTTTGAATCCCCCCTTTGCATGTATGGGGGGGCCCCCTTTAACCTCCACCTAAATTTATGCCACTCGCTGTATGCGTGGGATTTCATAGTTCCCATCTGTCCACCAAATTTCGTTCGGATCGGTTTAGCCGTTTTGGAGAAAAATGCGTGTGACAGACAGACAGACATTGAATCGATTTTAATAAGGTTTTGTTTTACACAAAACCTTAAAAGCGAAGACTACAATATCGATGAATGGATTTGTAAAATTTTGAGCAGTTGGTCATTTTTCACTAAATACTTTTTGTGCAATATTGCTACATTCGGGAACAAACTCTGCTTGTCATTGATAAAATACTCATCTGTTCTAGTTGTCACGCTCCTTATCTTCTATCGAAAGTCAAGCTCTTGATATTGAGCACAAAAGACCCCACTAACTTTATAAAGGTTGACATTACAATGCACGGCATCTAATATCAATGCTTGCTTCCGTTCATCATGACTTTCTTAAAGACGTTATAGACTTTATACACCTCAAAGAAACGATTTTTTTTACATTTTTCCAAAGAAAATATTTTCAGGAATACAGTCTTTAAATTTTAGAAAGATTCAGGCCTTATTATTATACGTCGTTATGATTGATTAATGCAAGCACACTACACGCGGTTCTGCATAGTCTTTATCACAACAGATATTCGGGTGATAAATAAAAACTATATGATACCATAATGTCGAATTTCGAAACAGGGTCTTGACCTCACAATGCTGCTTAACCGATGTTTTGAACACTAGTAACACTTTGAATTAGGGAGTAAAAACATCAGGCAAAAAAGCTTACTACGACAACGATTTCTGCGAAAATACTGCATGAATTTTTACCACTTATGTACAATACTCTTATATAGTTATCATTTAAACCACGGTTATGCCATATTTTCTATTTTTTTTTTTAAACTAAAAATCACAAAAAAATTGAATTTCATAATTTAATATTAAGCTGGCCACTTGGTTATTATTATTATATAAAACCATAATTATCATTTACATGCTAGCCACTGCTTAGTAAACCTACTAAACTTTTTTAAAATTTGTTTTGCCCAACCATTTATTAATTCAGAATAGACTGGCCTGGAAAATACCACCATTTTGTAAAAGAAAAAATAATTCAATGGAGGAAAATTGTGTATTTTATTAAAAAAATTACATCCATATTTACTTCTTGTAGTAAATTCTCAAAAATATTTTCGAGTAGGTCAGTTTTTTGGGTGTATAAGGGTGGGGGGAGGGGTTGTGTATAGCTAAGGGGTATTAGCTGTTACTCTCATCATCTCTGGGATCACATCTCTCACAAGTAAAATATTAAAACATTAAAACATACTTACTTTGCAATCCTAGAACATAATTTGCATGCGGTGGGGGTTTCGAATGTAATCCAATCCAATTTGCGTATACAAGGCCGGGGTGACTATTTGGGAACTGTAAACCAGATACGGAATATGGTAGCGTAGGTGTGATGGGATGCACTTTTGGTTGAGCAATATGCTCTACGCTGGTGAGGTTGTTCATCATATGCGATGTCTTATTGCTAAGTAGCTCGAGGACATTAGGTGCAGTTGCTGGAATTGGAATAAAATAACGATTAGATAATATGTTTCTATTTATTGAAATACTAATATCAAAATTATCGAGTGATCCATATAAAAGTATCTGGAACCTTAACGACATTTTGACAAGCAATCTTTACAAATAAAAAGGAGATACATTCTTTTTTACCACTTCAAATCTATCTATAATCTTCATCGTGTTCAAAGTGAACAATAAATTCATGAAAACAACCCATCTTAAGGATTTGAGGAACATACTACCCCGACAGGGAAGTTGTAAAGTTATTTGAATTGGGTGCTTATCACTTTGTCTATTCATAGCTTTGTAAATATTCATCAAAAGACTCAATCTCTTATCAGCTCAATCAACAACATATTTTTAGATAAATAGGATAGGGTTCTGAAATTTAAAGTTTTTATCCATTATGACTCGACGGAGGTCATCATTCCCGAAATGGAAACAGTTTCTAGGATAATACTCGGGCACTTTCCTTCCAGTCTAGGCCTGCCTTAATAAGGAACTCCAAACACCTCGAGATCCACCGACCAAATGCACCCAATTACGCGACAACTGGCCGTTACGAGCGGCGTAGAAAAATGGAATTGCACCTAGAACACGATTTACAAAGCGGCCTACGTAGTCCTCGTTGGTCACCATCGGTTATTCCCCCATACTATGAAAATTTTTCAGCGCATTCTTGACAACCGCATTCATAACATCGTTCAAATAATTGTGGGCCAAGCCTAGCACTCCGAAACTACTAACGTATTGCACGCTGGTTACATATCGACCAACACCGTAAGAAGCATTACCCTCTCTACATTGCATTTCTGAATCTAGAGAAGGCATTTAACACTGCGCCACATAAACTTATTTTGTTATCAAGTCATGTGCTGGTGCTAAATTGCCCCATCACAATCCGGATAGTAAAACTCGAACTGAGGTATGTATATCAACTCGCTTCGCGTCTCTGTGAGCGTTCATCAAGGAAACGCCCTATCGCCATTCCTCCTTGTTCTTGTCATGGACACTGTCGCGCGGGACATCCTCCAAAAAGCTCATCCAAAAGTGGAATGATCATCAAATGCATCACAATCTGAGATTGAATCTGAAGAAAATATAACTTTTCAGGACCAACCCCAATGAAACGGGCACTAGCATTGTCAGTGACAGCGACCTAGCGAGAACTGTGCAATTTAAGTATCTTAGATCAATGTTGTTAGCTAATAGTGAACATTACGAAATTGCTTCATGCATCAACGCAACTTGGATGATATGGCGTTCCATAAATCGTTTTTTTTTATGGTCGACGCATTAACGAACTTTTCAATATCTAAAATTTATCGTTTTCCGCTGTCATCCTCTATGGCTCGGAGTAGTGCCCGACTATAACAGATAAAGGACAACACCACACCACGTGGTTGTGAAGACAAAGATGTCGCATTGAACCAGTGACATAACACGCGATGATCTCATCCAAAATCAGGACATCCACTATCGATGTGTGGTTGTACCGATTGTGAGAAAATTGCGAGAGCGGCTTATTCGATCGTATGGATATGCAAGTGACGCTGACGAGAACTCGCTTGCTAAGATTGGTCACCGAAATCGATGGAAAATGACCAAGGGGCCCGTCGAAACTGCGATGAATCCGAATAAATGATGATTTTGAGAGCCCTTCGACTCCAGCTAGATCAGACCTTTGAGAGAGGAAAATGACGTAGCCGATCAAAACGAGCCGATTCTGGTTTTGCACGCATCCGCTATGCATTCCAATGAGACGAATTCGTAATAGAAGTGTGCGTAATAATCAAACCGAATAAGAAAGCCTCAGCATTCATGAAATAATATAGATGTAGGTATAGCTCCGCCATATTATTATATTTACATAAAATGTTTGTCCCATGGACAGGTAAACGAGGAGGTATTGGGGCAGTGTATTTAGTACTATCAGAAAAAAAAGATAAATAATATATATGATAGTTGGAGTTACTTGTATTCCTCCTGTTACTTCTCTAGTGGAATATGTGTGGATGCCCCTGTCTCTTCGCTATTATTATCAATTTCCCCCAACTTTGTTTCCAGTAAGAGTGTACTGCGGTTGTTCAGACTGACGAGTCGCAGTGGAAATACTTCGAGCAGATTTCGATGGCAGAATTTTCCGATCCTCCATTCTGCTGATATTTAACTGTTTCAAAAAAAAGATGTGGTGTCCGGCTGAATGTTCAATTATTCTCCCATATCCTGACGATTTTTTAATGTGTTCTTCGCTACCGCATTCGCACGCACGAATTACCGTAAACCAATCCGGGTATTCAAGAACTACGACAGTACTGACACAATAAACGCGGTTACTAATAGAGAAACATCGTGAGAAGCATCGCCCTCTTTCTACTGCCCTCCTGCATTTAGAGAAGAGGAATGACCGCATACATGATCGATATAGAGTTTCACCCAGAGAAATTGCAAGGCAGACAACTTCAGTGGAATGGAAATGAAAACTCACTAGCCAAGGTTGGACAGAACATCAGCCTCGAGAGAAAACAACTCAAAGGCTGACCGAAACATCATGGCTTAATATATTTGATAGTGATTTGAGAGACTATCATATAAAGCCTATTACCGAGAAAAGTGCACACTTCAGGAGCCGATCCAGCTGCGGAACGGAACAGAAAGAGAAGAAGAATTAAAAAATTTGTTATCCTTCATAAAGTGTGGTAAACCCTTATTTAAATACCCTTAACTATTTATATAGGAATGTTCAATGCAAACTCAAAAGTTAGCCACGGAAACCTTACAAGAAAGAAAAGTGAAAGATAACCAGAAAGTTTGATTACCGGCCTAAAGACTAAGTTGTCACAGGGGTTAAGACGTAGTCGGAAATGATGAATTCTGGACACCTGGTACCACCCCCTCAGATTCAAATGGATTTGTTTTGCAAAAGATGATCTGCCTAAGTCCAGTTACTCTGCCTGTCGAATAATATAAAGCCATGGCTGACCTCCCAAGGTGCCCTATATAAATAACCTTAAGCCAAACAAAGTTAAATCTTCAAGAACAAACGTTAAGGTAGAGGACAACCCTGAGTTCTTGGCAATCAAACAAATGGTGCCAATTGCTACCGGGTAAAACACTGCCCTCAAGCAATCTATAACACAATCTATAACACTCTCTAGCGATAAAGTTGAAGCAGTCATTAGAGCCACGCAACCATGACTGAGATAATAGCAGGCTATAAAGCTAAATTCTAATCTAAAAAGCCTGATAGGGATAACTAGCAGATCCTTAACTTATGCAATTAATCGCATAGATTTTGTAGATCAGGATGAGATTCTGACGTTATTTTGAGCATTTTCCGTTTAAAGGAATACTAGATCGGTTATATATTCTCATATATTCTCAAGCGGCTGCTTCGCTGCAGACAGTATGCTTATAAGAAAGTCAGATTCACAGAGACAGCACTACATGACTTGACAAAAAATTGACACTATCTGAAAAGGAGTTTTTGTGTGTTCATCGATGTCGGAAGGGCTTTCAATTGTATCTCGTTAACAGCAGTTTCTGGCACGGTAAGATAGTACTGAATCGATCTACCATTTATCAGTTCAACTTTTCTCATTCGGGAATAAAAGATGATTCCCATTGTATATTAGTCGGTAGCAAGTCAATCTGTGCATCCTTAGAAGCTTCCTAATGACAGGAGTTCTCTGTCCTTTGCTATGGCCTTCGGTAAGAGCAGCTTGCTATAGCTTTTGGGGAGAGCAGACATTTTCCAAAAGAAAACCACAATCAACGCTAGAAAGACTGGTCCAATTATGTTCAGTAGAGGTGTTAAGCCTTGCAAATAAATGGTACTCACTTTATCGTGGATTGAAATTCAAATAGTGCAAATAGATAAATATCTAGCAATCTATAATATCTTGACTCCAAGCTTACATCAAAACACCACATCCGAGAACAATGCCAGGATTTGTGTAGATGGCTCTAAAACTGTAGGACCATGATAGGTAAAATTTGGCAGCATTCTCTTTTGGTGGCGGATAACTTTGCTGATAGCAGAAAGCTACTAGGACAAATTGAAAGTTTCTGTTGCTTTGCATTACAGGAGCAATGGGAACGAAACCGTCCGCGGCTGTCAGAACTTTTCTCCATTCATATAAAAGAAGCCAGCAACGCAGACATATTGGGTCCTCTAAATTGGCGCTTTGGCCTTTGAGAAAATATATTCTACCATAATCATCAAAAGGTAAGAATAATCGGCAGGGTGAGGTTCTCTTATGTAAAGAAAATATTTTCGAAAAACTCAAATATGAAAATAGCTCCTGGGAGAAATGACAACCATATTCCAGCCGGAGATATACTCCTTTCCACTGACAGTAGAAAAACTTCTACCCGCCATTCAAATCTGTTCCCGACCTCCACCGTATAAAGCCAGTTGATAGGTAAAAAACCGAAAGAGAAAACATGAAAAAGTATAGCTTCTAACGAGACACTATTTCCTGAACAATCGCCTAGAGAAAAGGTGATAGTGGGCTTGCCGATTTATAAGTAATTTAGAGAAGTTAAGAAGGCGGGAGGCAGCCAGTATTTAGGCCCTTTTTCTCACCCTTAAGAAGAAAATACCTTGAGATGATCATCTAAAACGACGAATCGGAACACTCCACCTTAGTGGACGTCTTCAGATTCGTAAAGACTTGCAAGTGTCAAACAATGCAAACTGAATAAACGACAGTATATATAATGGGCTAAAGATAACACATTCAATGGCCCTAGTGAACAAAATTCTAGCAAAATAACATCCTTAAAATTAAATACCCCTAGTGGGAAGAATGATTCTTACAACTAGAACTAAATACGGAACGGGTAATTTTCTTAATGGATTAAAAGAAAAAACTAGTGACAATAAACAGTTTACTATGCACTAAATGAGTACTTATGCCACAGAGATGTCCTTAAACTATGACAATAATAGACTTCTATATAAAAACAAGTTTGCGAAATCTACTTTCCCGTAAAACTGGATGTACCCTAATTGAAAATAAATAGTTCAATATTCGTTACAGATCCAAATATCAATAATTTTTATTGCTTGTTAATTGAATTGAATTAAAAGGAGTAAACTATATATAATCAGGGGGAAAAATGTATCGAACTTGCCAGATAAAAAAAGAAATATTTTGGAGACCTCATAACAATGATTGAATAAAAGGAAATCGAAAAAAGATAAAAAGTGAAAATCAAACTTTAGTAACTGAACTATTGTATGTAACTATTGCATTTATTATAATTAATTTCTGTATAATTTGCATTTTCAACAACTCCTGGTTGGTCTTCCACAATCTGGAAATACTTACAAGTCCCACAAACAGAAGCAGGTGAAATTGCAACAGGACGAAATGGATAGGTAAACTCTGAACTTGATTTTGGTATTGTCTGAGAAGTCACATCACTTGAGCCACTATCACTTCTTTTCATCTTAGAGGCATCCAATCCCAAAATACCGTCTATCGTGAAGGTCTTATTTTTTACCGATGCCTTCTTCGACGCGTCTTTCTCACAGTCACTTTCAACCCTTTCACTTGCCACTTTTCTCGAAAATCTGCACTTTGAATCTTCATTACTGTCCTCGTCACAAATTATATCAGTATCGTTCGTATCAGAACTGTTATCCGAAATTGAAACTTCCCGGGTCATATCCATTTTAGACAAGGTTTCACTTCCCTTTTCTGTTAAACATCCGACACGTTACCTATAAAGAACTAACCGCAAATGATGCTTTCATGCGTGAACTGTCCATCATAAGATAACGATTATAACTTGCGGGAGATTTTCACACCTTTTAGCTGTCGAGAGCAACATACTTCATCTTTGCGGAAGATGGTTTACGCCCCTAATTCACACCTCCAGCATCCCTGGACCATTCAGATCATCTTCTCCCACAGTGAGAGTTAATAGAGCGTCGAATTGTTGCGTTGCGAATGCTCCAAAATGGTTGGAAAGCAGATTGGGGTGGTTTGGTGGTTTGAGGAAATTGTCGAGGGGCGGTGATTTGAAATGGGAAAATTCAGATTCATTTCTGCTGTAATATGGACGAAGTGTTTGGTAATTGGTTGATGGAAGTTAAAGGAAATTAGCATCATATTAACATGTGACTCAAAACCAGGTGCTCGTCTCAATTTAGTTTTTTTTCATGGGGAGGTTGTAGAAAGGAAGGTTGAAGTGAGCGGTGGTACTTAATTGAATGTCACGCGTATTTGCTTTGTGGTGAGAGCAATACCAAAGCAAAGATTACATTCGAAAAATGCCTTCGATTAATTTTTGTGGGTATGTACTATAGGTAGTATATATGTACATTTCTTGGATAGAGAAGCAAACAAAATACAATGAGATGTAAACTTGTGAAGTATAAAAAAATATTAGAACTGATGCTTTTTTCCAATTCAATATTTAATTAAATTTGCTCCAGAGTTTTGACTATTTTCTTTTACTATTTCACCATTTTCATGCAAACTGTTGCTGAACACTAAAATTTAGGGTTTTTGTCGCTTGGTCAATGCAAGGACAACTGGGCGAGATTCTACTAAATATTCACTAATTCAAAACTCTAAATTAATCTATCTGAATCTGCATCTATATAAAAGTAACTATCATCATCATAAACGGTGCAATAACCGGTATCCGGTCTAGGCATCCTAGTTTTGCGCCGAGGTCCCCCCAATTGGATATCCCTAAAAGCGTCGGCTTCTTTTTTTACCGTATATATTGCCCTTATACACAGTGTCAGAAAAAAGTATTTGCATTTCATCCAAAAGTAGTAAAGAAGGTATAGCATTGCAAGGGTATTCGAATTCTTAATTGCCTTTTTACTCAAAAACAAATTATTAATTAATTAAATTTGTTTTTCATCAAATATAGTCAATGAAAGGTCTCCGGTCTTAGTGTTAACATTTGTTGGGAAGGTGGGGAGTTGAAAGTGATCTTTTCTGTAATGAAGTGTAGTTCTCAGCAACTACCCAACCGAAAAATCTGAAAAAAACAAGAGGCTCCCACTATATGGTGCCTAGGCTACGAAATACCCTTCATACCGATACCTGTTCAAATAAAGTTAATACATGCATTACTATAATTTTTAGTAATTGGCAGGGAAATCCCCCTTAAGTCCACCCTAAAATTTCGGTGCAGTAGTACGATGTAAGCTACATCATAGAGCATGATTCTACCAAATTTGGTGAAAATCGCACTATTACTAATAAAGTTATAATAGGTCAAAGCTGTCACTTCTGTGCAAATTCAACACTTTGAATGTCAATATCACTTGAAAATGGATATATGCATAAATTACGTGCTACATACTGATGAGACAAATGCACACTCAAATCTCTTTATAAAATACACAAAGCCTTTCATACCTGAACCATCTAGCTTCCGGTTTGCCGACTTGTTTTTCAGTATATTCTGGAGAAATTTCTCTCATTTTTCTCCAAGTAGAGCGTAGCTGTATCTTATAAAATATTTCGTGTTGTCGAAGTAGTTTTTCTAAATCATCCCAGAAATGGTCTATGGGATTGACGTCGGAGGACCGTGGTGGAGTATTTAGGGTGTGAGCAATACTATTCATGTTGTTGTCATTTTGGAAATAATAATCACTCCCAAGACCTAGTTTTTCAGCACTTACTTTCAAATTGTCCTCGAGAATATTACGATAAACAATCTGGTCCATATTTTGGCCGATAAAAGCAAGCTTCCCAACACCAGTCGATGACATACACGCCCGGACTAATACTCCACCATGCTTTACTGTACTAACTCTAATTCGAGACTCCAAACACGTGTACGTGCATCGCATCGCAAAATGTTGTATTTACTCTCTTCTAATAACAAAACAGTGTCCCAAAATTGTGTTCTTTTCATTTGGTACTCCTTTGCAAACGCAAATCTTTTCTTTTCATTCACTTTGGCTTTTTCCTGGGAACTCGTGAAGTATCACTAGCTCTATACAGCTTATTCCGGATTGTTCTAGGGCACCTTTCTTTACCAAATTCTGTTTTCACATACTCTTGTAATTTTGTTGATGTAGCGTTCGGTCTATTTTAGTACACTTTATCAATTTTCGTTCTTCGCGGGAAGTTAAACTGTATGGACGACCATTTCACGAACCACTTTCCAAGCTTTGGACATCATAAATCCTATTATAAACACTCCTCACTGTTCTTTTACTTCTATTAACTGTATTTGCGATTCCATTGACTGGTTTTCCACTTTCACGAAAATTTATTAGTATTTGTCGCTCTTTTGCACTGGTTTCTTTCGCTTTACGGCCAATTTGCTAGAAACTTTTAATTGTCGGCAGAAGATCATGATGTTGTACTGGACCAAATGGGGAGCAACTTACTCCCACGTTTTTTGGTCTACGGAACCGTAGTTTGGGGCATAGCACAGAAGCATTCAAAAACTAAAAAAGGACTAACGGTCCCCATTTGGTCCGTCCAACATCATGTGGATGTGAACTTAGAATCCCCCATATCCTAAAAAATTACCCAGCTTTAGTCTAGCTTAGATTCAAACAACTGGCGGTTTAACTTTAATATAATTCGCAACCTTGTCGTGTTTTTGCGATTATATAAAGGAGCGTTTTTCCACCTGTTGTAACTCTCGGTCACGCTGCTCCCAGGGCAGAGGTGTGGTAGCGTCTGAAGAGTTGCCTCTACTCTGGACGGAACCGTTAGTCCCTGTTTGTTTTTTGTTTTTTATTATCAGTTCAAATTCTCGAGTCATTTTGTTATTCAGCAAGACATGCCAAATATTTACTTCTTCGCGGTTTTTGTTGAAATTTCCTATTTAACTAAAAAAGTACTGAAAAATGGGGAAAAGTACTGAGGTACTAATGAACTTCAAAAGGAACTAAATTTAGCACTTTGGTACTAAAAAGCCAACAGTGATCACGGATCACTATTTCCAGGGCCAGGATAAACAGGGTGCATGATAGAGCATCTCCTTATCCTAAACCTTTGCCGATGTCTGCTTGCTTGCTTTTGCTTTTATCTGACCTCGCACATTGGTCAGAGTCAGTATAGTCAGTCTTATTAATTTCGTTGAGACTCCGAATTCTCTCATGGCCGAGTACAGTTTTGTCCTGGCTATGCTATCATACGGTTACTTTTTCATGGAGAATATTCATAAACTTAGAAAAAAATATACGAACCAACAGGAAAGGAGGAAGAGTCGAGTGCTTTTGGCCGCAGCACAAAAATGCGTCGTTCGCTGCAGCGATCAGCGAAAGAGGCAGCGAGGGCGGACATACCCGATGTGACACCGGTTCCAAATAAAGCCTTACCAAGTGGCGTGACTGACGGTGCGGGGAAGGCAACTACAATACCCTGTAGTGCCCTTGTTCTGGAAAAAAGCCCAGTCAGAATCGCCAGTCCTGAGCAGATGGATTCGGACACAAACCGAGTGGAAGTGCAGTCGACCGTCCTCGCTAGAGCCGAAGAGGAAAGGCTCATCAGAAAGTGCGCATCACGTATGCGGTCGGCAAGGTTCCTCCAGAGGAACGTCAGCAAAGGCGTCAAAAACGGGCTGATGGAACTGGACGAACTACTGGACCGCATCTCCTTCTATAGACAAACCTGGAGAGCAGCGGAAGACGATTGTAGAGCAGAAACAGTTGCACTCCTCGCTGAGAATGCTACTTGCGTCAAACGGACCGCAAATAGCCCTCTGCAAAGCGAACTGGGGAAAAAGCGGAAAGAGAACGACGTGCCCAAAGGAGACTTTATCGAAGTAGTCTCCAGGGCCCAAAAAAAGAAGGCGAAAAAGGAAGAAAAGAAACAACTGACTCCGTCGCCAGAGACACGTCTGCCCAAAAACAAGGAGGCTGTCAACCAAAAGCCAGGAGCGGATAAAACGAGGAAGCGAAGAAGGACTCGACCATCGGCTCTGCTCATTAAGCCGACGGAAGGCAAGACATTTGCGGAAGTCCTTTATGAAATCCGTTACAGGATGAAACCCGAAGAGAACGGAGCAGAGGTGTCTTCGATACGGAAAACGAGGGGGGAGAAGGCTCTTGTTTCTAGCCAAGAGTCCATGTGCTCTCTAGAAATACGGGATCTTGACTGCCTCACAGAAAAGGTCGAAGTAGAGGAGGCGCTAAAGCGTAAATGTCCAGAGGTAACCAATATCCGGGTAGGTATAACCTCTGTAAATGTTCGCCGTGGTGGAAGTCAAGAAAGGAAACTCCTTAGCAGCGGGAGAATCAAAATCGGATGGGGTACGAATGCGGCTAGTCCCACCAAGTGCTACAGGTGTCTGGACTATGGACACATGTCAGCAGCTTGGAAGGATCCGGACAGGAGGACAGCATGCCGGAGATGCGGCCAAGTGGGTCATCAAGCGAAGGCCTGCAAGGAAAGCAAGAGTTGCGTTCTCTGCAAGGATCGTGGCGCGTCTGGTGAAAGCGTCGCACACACTGCGTGCTCAGGACGGTATCCGATCTTCAGGGCGGAATTGGAGGGGGCTAGGGTACGAACGCCATGATCCGCATTTTGCAAATTAACATGCACCGGAGTGCAACCGCTCATTAGTTGCTAGCACAGTTCGTTGCGGAAGTAAATGCTGATCTAGTGCTGATTAGCGAGCAACACCGAAACAAAGACCCATCCTCATGGTATCTCGACTTATCGGGCACCGCTGCCATCTGGGTTCGGGACAACGTTCGACTTCGTGTTCTTGCCGTAGACCGGGGGGACGGGTTTGCCAGGATTCGATGTTTAGGGACCGGATGCCGGACTTTCGGCGCCGGCTTGATGCTCTGGAGGACGCCGTTTCGAGCACGAAGGGACGAATCCTGGTTGGCAGTGCTTTTAATGCCAGGACTCTTCAATGGGGCATGCCTCAGTCAGACCCCAGAGGGAAACGGATTCTGGAAATGGCGGCGAGAACCGGGTTCGTAGTTTTAAACACCGGATCCACGCCAAAGTTTCGGCGCCCAGGCTGTGAAGGAAAAATTCCTGACATCACTTTTGCGTCGGAATCTCTGGCTCTCTGGACTTTTCGGCAAGTGATCACCAGTACATCGCGTTCGAAGTGGTTGACACTACTTGCCGACGAGCACCAATGCGACGCTCCCCCTGCGTGTGGAATGCCGCGAGGGTGAACATCGGGAAGCTCGTCGAAGCTCATGGAGCAGGCAGGACTGCGCTGGGGGCACTCCAGGGGGTGGTAGTGCCGCAGCTGACACCGTCGCAAATTCAGTGATGAACCGGATAATGACGGCGTGTGAGGCTCCCATGCCCCGGAGGGGCCCCAGGCGCGACAAGCCTTCTATATACTGGCGGACGGCAGAAATTACCGACCTACGGAAGGAGTGTCATAAGCTCCGCCATTTGGCACAACGTTTGCCCGCCAACGAGGAGGCATGTGATATAAAGGCACAGTATAGATCAGCAAAAAAGAGACTCCGAAGCGCTATAAATAAAAGCAAAGTTCGCGACTGGCAGAACCTTGTCCCCCAGACACCCTGTACGGGTTGATGTAAATAGCGCGGAAAGCGTCATGGATTGCCCCTTTTCACAATGAGAGAGCTCGAAGAAGCGGTTCTCACTATGAAAAAACAGGAAGGCGCCAGGTCCTGATGGCATCCCGGCGGAAGTTTACGAACATTCAACGCCTGCTTGAAGGAGGGCATTTTTCCTTGCCGCTGGAAAGTGGCTAGACTCGCGTTGATCAGTAAGGGTAAAGGAGACCCGGAGCTCCCGTCTGTATACCGACCGCTGTGTATGCTTGACACGGCCGGAAAAGTGCTCGAGAAGCTCATCAGGGGTAGACTCGCTGAAGCTATCCGTGCTGCCGAGGAATTATCCGCAAGGCAGTTCGGGTTTAGAATGGAGAAATCTACAGTGGATGCTGTTATGGAGGTCGTAGATGCGGTTAATCGAGCCGAAGCACACAGCCGCCGATCTCGACGGATAGTGCACCTCATAACGCTTGATGTCAGAAATGCCTTCAACTCCTTTCACGTGCCAAGCTATCTTTTGCGGATATTGAGGGATTATCTGAAAAACCGCTCCCTGCTCTATGAGACGCTAGAGGGCCAAAGGAGGATGGAAACCACGTCGGGAGTAGCACAGGGATCCATCCTAGGGCCGGACCTCTGGAACACTTCCTACGATAGTCTGCTGAGACTCGATATGCCCGAAGAGTCGCGCCTGGCCGGTTATGCACACGACGCTTCAGGTATAAAAGGTTTTGTGTTTCCCTATATGAGGAATTATTAATGCATGACAGTTCCCTATGTATATATACATAATTGAAAATTCACTTGCCCTCCACTTTTTAAAAAGCCATTTACACAGACAATTTGATTTGCGAAGCACTGCATTCATAGCAGTCAACCTTATACGCTTCACACTAGCTAAATATTATTAACAAATGTGAAGAAGACAACCTACAACAGATACAACAAGTCGAGGTACCGGAAGCTCGCGCTTCGGGTATGAAGGCTTTGTGTTCATCTTATGTGAGAAACTTCTACGCACATTTTTCTATCCCTATATAGCTACAAATCCAACATATTCCTTCATACTTTTCCAAGCCACAAAACATACGTACATATTACAGCCGTAGATATTATCCCCACCCTAAACAAACAAAATGCCTATTTCCGAATACTGTACACACACTTGCACGTATATAAATTGATCCTACCCATATTTCCGATTTACTCCGTTCACAAAAGCATACATATGTACATATATAGTACGTATATTAAATACGGCTAGTTTAATGTACAAATATATCTATCTATCTAGGCACTACTCACAAACTTCATTAGCACGCATGATCATCATCAACGGCGCAACAACCGGTATTCGGTCTTGGCCTGCCTTAATAAGGAACTCCAGACATCCCGGTTTTGCGTCGGTTTCCATATCCCTAAAAGCTGTCTGGCGTCCTGAAGGCAGTTTGTATGCCTCGGGTCGTCCTTCCCATGATGTCGATATCGTCAGCATAGCCCAGAAGTTGGGTGGACTCAAGGAGGATCGTACCTCTTGCATTTACCTCAGCATCACGGATCACTTTCTCCAGGGCCAGGTTAAAGAGGACGCATGATAGGGCATCCCCTTGTCGTAGACCGTTGTTGATGTCGAATGGTCGTGAGAGTGATCCTGCTGCTTTTATCTGGCCTCGCACATTCGTCAGGGTCAGCCTAGTCAGTCTTATCAATTTCGTCGGGATACCGAATTCTCTAATGGCGGTGTACAGTTTTACCCTGGCTATGCTATCATGGACGACTTTAAAGTCGATGAATAGATTGTGCAGCAGATGTCCATATTCCAACAGTTTTCCCATCGCTTGCCGCAAAAAGAAAATCTGATCTGTTGCTGATTTGTCTGGAATGAAGCCTCTTTGATATGGGCCAATAATGTACTCAACCCATTGCTCCAATATGCCGCTTCTGTCGGAAGTCAGATTTCCCTCTTTGATTCGGCCGGATGAGCATTGAGGTATGCGGAATTCTTCCATTCCGTAGCTAGCTTACATTCATCGTCATACCAGCCGTTCCGACTTTACCTGCGGCTGGGGCCAAGTATGTTTGTGACCGTATCAATGATAACGTTCTTCAGGTGGTTGTGAAGATCATTTGTTGATGCTTCATCTCCTGCATCTCTGTTGACTGCGAGATAGTGGTCCGAGTCTACATTGGCCTCCCTATATGTTCTGACATTCATCAAGGCTGAGAGGTGGCGGCGTTCAATTAGCACGTGGTCAATTTGGTTGGAAGTGGTCTCGTCTGGAGAGGCCCACGTATGTTTGTGAACCGCTTTCCGCACAAACCAGGTACTTCCAACAACCATTTCATGCGATACTGCTAACTCAATAATCCGCAGTCCGTTATCATTGGGATTCCTATTTAAGCTATCGCCTGAATACGGACTCCGTCCCTACTTGACTATTGAAATCTCCAAGTATGATTTTAATATCATACTTGGGACAGGCTTCCAGGGTCCGCTCAACTGCCTCGTAGATGGTATCCTTCTCCCAGGGGCGTGAACGTTTATGAGACTTATTTTTCTAAAGTTGCCCCGCAAACGCCTTTCGCTTATATTTTCAAAGCCGATAACAGCAGGTTTCATTTTTTGGCTGACTAAGAAACCTACTCCGAGCACATGGTTTACTGGATGGCCGCTATAATGTATAGTGTAGCGGAAACCGGCCCCTGTCCATCGCATCACTTGCAACGCTGTTACATCAGCCTTATATTGGGACAGGGCATCGGCTAGCTGCTCAGCAGCGTTCCTTCTGTACAGGTAGCGCACTTTCGATGAGGAAATGGGCAAATCGTTAATCGGTTGTCGTTGGCAGGTTCGTCGTTGTAAAAGCCATCCTGTCTGAGGGTCCTTCCGTGGCTTCGTAACATCGGCTTTCCGTGTAGGGTTGTCAGCCCTACCCAACCCCCAATCTGGAGGACCTGTTGGTACAATTTGTCCCGTTTTTAGGCGCGGGAGACTCGCCTTCATCCTTTTCCGTCTGCAGCTTTTCGTTAAGAAAAAGCTCCCAGCGGTCACCACATAGTTAAGTGCTAGAATGAATCTTCTTGACTTCTACGATGCCATGTCTGACAGCTTGTTAGACACGGCACCGCGCTGGGCAAATACTCTCATAGTAAATGTACGGACGAATTCTTTTAACACGTTAAGTGCTAGACACGCCAGCTGCTAGATCGTATAGATACTTTCGTCTGTGCTGTCCTGGTCAAGCTCCGTGCTGGATACGTTAGCTGCTTGTCGTATAAGTAGAGCTTAAGAGGGTGGAACTGAGTCTAACGGAAACAATGTTCTTAATCCGCCTATTTTTCGGATTTTTTCTTACTTTTATAGGCGCAATTTCTAAAACGCCGGAAAATGTATTACCTTTATCTGATCCCCAGGTGATCCCTGAATTGCCGTACAGAAGAAGTACCCATAATGGGTTGCGATGGTGACCTCTTGCTGTAAAACTTCAAGCATTTTACCAAGCGTCACTTCTTATAACATGGCGTAAAATAGAAATATACACACAAGTATATATGCTAGAGCATCAGCAAGTAAGTAAGGATCCAAGGAATAGACAAAAATAATTAAAGGTTTAATTGAACTTTGATTTCGATAAATTTGAAGATGAAATAACACGAAGAGTCTAAATAATTAGTGTATCAACAAAGTTCACGGCCTTTGCACATTACAATAAGCCTACATATCAAAATAATCGATTGCCACAATAATTTTTTGATTTTATTCCACCCAAATTTCCTTCTCCTTCTTACATTCTCAAGGATCATCTCATAGATTAAGAAAATATAGACATGTTTATTACAGGTGTAAATATTTCACACAAGACATTCATAACATTCATCTTTTCATCTCTCAAACAGTTCAGGACCAAGCATCTTTTTTGATGGATTCTTTATGCTATCCTAAAGGTGTGAAAAATCACTTAACAGCACATCATTTGTACACTCGGAAACATTATGCATTAAAACCCATTTAGCCATCACGGAGGACTTTCAGTTACGGATCACGCAAATATTTGAGGATTGCGTGTTAAACGAAATTCAGGGCTCTTTAGATCTTCCCCTTTTTCGACTAGAAAGTAATAAGTGTTTCCGTTTGGGAATATTTCATAGTTTTCATCTTGGCCTAACATTGGTCGAATTGGCTCGTTGTAGCGTAAAAACAATTGTTTTAGATGTCTCCTGTTCACTTTTCTTGTAAAATAAACGATTTGCGTATCGTCCATTTTCTGATGGTTTCAAAAAAATAAAACGATTTCGATGAGGTTTGGTACCATACTGAAGACATCACCTTCATCCATCTGTTTCCTTAGGAGCTTCGAATTTTCGAAAAAGCAGTGACCTAAGCTCATTTTTGTACCTTTAATGTCTCCCTCCTTATAACAACCGAAGGCCAGTAAAATCATTATTCCGCTTGGCATATTGATCAAATTCAACTTCCATAACTATATTGGCCCTCGCAGTGCTTCCGTAGACTAGTCTACCGTCCGGATTCCTAACCCTTTCGTACTTTTTGTTTTAAAAAAGATTACCAGATAAGTGTAAGTGATAAGTCCTCCCCCTCGGACACTACCTTGTCGTGGTGGGGGAGCCTGTAACACATTTTACTACACAGCACAGTTTACTACCACACTAAGGGTGTCCAAAATATGAATATGGAAACGAAGGATATAAACTCTACAAGTGGTAAGAAGTCACAGACTTCGAATCCACTCGCGACCATGAGCAATCATGTCGCGGCCGAGGCGCGGATTTTGGAGGCCTCACCACATTCATACTCGCCTATAGATAAATCTGTAGAAGGCATGCTTTCCGACTCAGCGGAAAGCATGCATTTAGTGCCTACGGCGAAATTAGCCAGAAAGAAAAGTACGGAAACTCTCAAATTGGGAGAAACTGGAAATCCGACTACGGTCGGCCCGTCCGCGGTACTACAGCCCAAATCTACCCGCAAACGAAAGAGGAAAGCCCGGCAGAAGGGAACTTCGGCCACTAAGGAGGGGGGACTACAGGCTGAATCCTGCCTGTCAAAACCTTCTCCTTCATCCTTACCGGGAAGGACGGAAGAACGGGAAGCTGGTGACGTGGACGCTACTGGTTTAACGCCAGTATGTGGAAATGGATCCAAGCAGCTCGGACACCGTGAACCTGGAAAGGCCCCAAGCCGACGGCAGAAGAGAGCACGGCGAAGGAAGATGAAGCACCTTGGGAATGAGCACATGGACGTGGCTGTTCAACTAGGCGCGGTAACGTCCAGAGAAATCGGACCCAAGGAAGCGGAATCTCCGGCGGAAGGTGGGGATAAACTGGAAACCCCGGTAAGATCCACACTGGACGCACCAGACTCTTCTGTCAGCGGTAATGCGCGCAAGAAGCGTAAGACCAACACATCTGCTGTGGTGCTCCGCACCAGGGCTGATATCCACGCGTCTCGCGGAGATTAGGACCGGTGTGCCGGGAGGTGATCAATTCAGCGAGAGAGATCTCAAAAAGGAGGTAATGGATAACATAATGCATAATTTGGTCAGATCATACTATTTCCAGACTTGTTTTATGGAAGACATATATATACGGTTGCCATTCACTGTTGGTGGGGTATAGCGCACCAGATACACCTACGCACCGCGGTTACCTAAAATGGTCTTCAGCACCCCCCAAAGATTTCTCGAGACGCTCACACTCATCCTCTATTGTTCTGCGCTAAGTACCACAATGCAACTTTCGCCCCTTCTTAATGTGTGACCTATCCACTGCCATGCCTGGATCGCATTGCATACGAATGCCAGGCCTGTGCGCCGACCAAGTTCCTCGTTTGAGATAGTGTTAGGCCATCGTACTCCGATGATGCAACGTAGACAGATATTGACGAAAGCTTGGAGGTTTTGGATAACAGTGGATTTCACCTTCCATGTGATATTCCCATATAGCAACACAAAGAGAACTCTAGCACAGAACAGTCTCAAGATGATCTAACGCTATCAATCCGTCGGGCGAAATCCAGTTCGGCAGCAGCCACTCTTCTTAGATATACAAATTGATCAACGCTTTCAATTCTCTGGCCATTGATGCAAATATGGAACGTGCGATCACCCGTCAGACTGAGAACCTTGGTTTTGTTGGTGATTATCCTCAGTCCAAATCTACTTGCCCATCTTTCCAAATTCACAGCGATTTGTCCAGGGTCCATGACCCATGATAGAGCAAACCGATGTCATTAGCATAGTCAAGGTGTTTGAAGAAAGAGGTCATGGTCCGTTGAATTCCTTCACATCCTCCGGACAAGGCAGTATGAAAAACGTCACCGATAACAAGAAGAAATAATATCGGTGATAGGATATCCCACGAAATTTTACCAGGATGCAGCACGTGATATTTCGCCTCCCTGTTCACGCTACAGAAAGCATTCTCAAAATCGGTGAAGAACAGGTGCAGCGAAGATCTAAATTCCGCACACTGTTGCAAAATGATCCGTAGGGTGTTGATGTAGCCAATGTTAGAGGATCTCAAGCGGAAACCAGATGACTCTCTGTCGATCAAGCCTTCGAGAAGCTCGTTTATGCGTTCCAGGATTATTTTAGCTATTATCTTTGCGACGGCAGGGAGCACCCAGATACCCCCAATTGCCACACTTAGAACGGGTCCCCTTCTTTGGAATTTTGACGATCATCCCCTTCTTCTGCTTTCTGGAAAACTCGGATTCCCAAGATTTCGATACGTGTGGAAACAGCAGATCTGCAGTAGCTGAAGGTGCAGCAATAAATAACTCCGCGCGGAGACTATCAAGCCTAGCGTATGTATTTACGATTTCGAGCAAATAAGACATACTCTGCTATAAATACCAAAAGAGAAAAATGACAATGAGTCTTTTGGGATTACGTAGACGTTCGACATCTCTAAGCGGGGATATATACCCCTGAAAGATTTTGTGTGTTTCTTGTTTAAGAATGTTTGAGTGGCAAGCTGCTCAATGTATGCATAGATCGTAATCGATATATGCATTTAGTATGCAAGCTATCCACTTTAGTGAAGTATTTTCGCAAAAGAGGTAACTTTGATCTATTATAACTTCATGAATAATAGTAGGATTTTGACAAACTTCATAGTATTATGCCATAATACTGCCAGGAAGAGCTTTAGTAAATTTTGAAAAATATACTATTATTAACTTTATTTAAGCAGATATTGGTATAAAGATTATTTTGTGGCCTAGATATCGTAGATATCGGGCAGCTTTAAATATTTTTATTCAAAATTTTAGGTTGGGTAGTTTCTGAGAAAGGGCTTGGTGACTTTTTTCGTATATATCGTTGTATGTGATTTTCCACAATATTGGGCACAGTAGAAAGCTTCCTCTGGGTAGCAACCAACAAAAGTAATAACTTAACTGGGAATATTAATCGTCGCTAGCGATCTCCTAATTTGGTTTCAGTTGGCGCCCTTTTTCAACTAATCTGGTAACCACTTTCATGGTTTCAACAGTGAAACCACTTCACGGACATTAGACTGCCAATTTGAAAACCTTCAGCTGCTCAGTACTTTCCCCAGAGTACATAAAAAATGTCAGAAATGAGATGGCTCGGCTGTAGGTTTGCCCACCTTAAGTACCAACACAGGCCTCTGTTATTTCCATAATACTGGGAAGATCTCCTCTGTAATGCATGCTCCACACAAATTAGCAAACATTTACTTCCAGGTCCAACGCTTTGTTTCCGCATGTCGAGTAGATTACTGATTGCTGTGAGTACTAGTATTATTTCTCAGATCCCTTATGGTAGCCGCGATCTCTCTTTTGCCGAAGCGATAATTCCTGAATGATGATAGGAAGTATAGTTAACTTGACGGCCTCCCAATTTTTTGGCCTTACAGGTTTCCTACAAAGATCTCTTCTTAGCTGCAATTGCCTGGTGATTGCTGTGGGGATAATCATCCTTAAAATTATAAACAATGTTAGTACGGAGGTAATTAATGTCAGCCTCACAGTGGGTCAAAACCACGTTCAACAGCTCAACACCTAATAACAAGCTACGCTTTCTCCGGATTTGCTGTCCAGTATGTTTTTGACCACTTTTAAGATAAGACTTGGAGAAGCATAGCATTTATGCATATACATATCTACATATACAGTGTGTGACTAATTTATTAGAGTCACCTTTGAAAAAATACATCATTTCAGTTTGTATGCAAGGAAAGGTAACAAACATGTTACCAATTTTTACAAATTATTTATGTTGCCAAACAGTATTGAGTAGACCACTGAAATATACTTAAGATAATCCCATAACATTAAAAATACAACAAAAATTTAATATTTAGTCAATCCGTCTTTTGCTTAATTGCTTTTAATTCAGTTTATTTTTAATTCCTCCCTTCTAAGCTTAACCACCATAAGGGTTTCTGTCAACTGCATCTTAGTCATTATATTTTTCTTGAAAATTTTGTGTTTTTGATTTCCAAAGATTTTTACTAGGTGAATTACCAGGCCGATTAAAAGCTCTTGTTCCGTTTTTTTTTGTATAAAAATCTGTTCTTTTTGGGCTTTTGGCATCAAGCAGAGTCGTACATAAATAAAAGGTTGCCATTTGATAACGATTTGTGCACTTTGATCATTCTTTTGGTTTCCAAGACCTTTACATATATCGGTCCTGCCTCATTGTCTTTTGAACAATTTATAGGCGTCCAGTACTTTTGCTGCCAAACATTGACTGAATGAATACTTAACCCTTTTTATGATGCAATCTTCTTTAAATTTTTCAGCAGGTTTTCTTCTCACAAAACCTGATTTGTCAGTCGGTGAATATACCGATAACTCATCACAACTCACAATTTGGATTTTGCAAACCGAAACTACATGGAAGCTAAACGGCTGATTATTTTTATTAAAAAGAAGTGTAGTCTCCTTTTTCAAAATTTCAAACATCAACAATGAAAATCAGAAGTTATTGGCATCTATTGAGCCGCTCCATCGTCATCGCAAGAGTAGAAGTGGTGTTTTTAATGGAAGTCGACATGAAAAACCCAATTCTTCTACTCAACATCGAGCTGGCCTTACTGATATTGGCATGTTCGCATCCTAGATCTGTCCCATTATAGTCATTGAAGAAGCCTTTCTATTTTGGACACAAATATCCCTAATTTTCCTCTCATCAGTAGCCTAGGTTAACCTTTTACGACCGCACTTGCCATCCCATTTGGTGTTAATTGTAATTTTGCACCTACTTTCTGTTTGATTCTTCCTATACAATGCCGCGAAACGTTTCATATCAACCTAATTGAGTTGTCAGTATTAGTAATTAACTTCTTTATCTCAAAAATCAACATTCTTATCGCAGAAATTTTTCGTAGGAGAGATCTTAACTTTCCTTCATAATTAAAAAATCATAAAATAAAGAAATGTGTATAACGTGTCATTATAAATTAATTTAAACAAATAACTGATGAATAAATAGGTTCTTATCACGGCGTCAAAATCACAAAATTGAAATCAACCTAAATAATCTTAAAATCAATGTAGGACACGCGTGCCTCAAAAAAACTATAATATCGCAAAATAGCAGTGCTCACTATAAACTAGGTTCAAAAACGCATCGTCACAAGAGCATTGAAAAAAATATAACAAAGTATAGTAGAAATATATATCTTCCATAAACAATAATAATAGCAACTAACTAATACATACTTAATACCAAAAATATATCATGTTCTAAAATTCAAGTGTGAAAGTCTTCTAGGAACACAAATAATGTGTAATTAATTTCATTTTTCATTTCCAGTTAGCACCTATAACTTCTTGCTATTTGACGCTGCTAGCTATGTGCTATTGTTTAAACCCTCAAGCATGAATTTTTTTGTCAGCGTGCCCTTGATCACCCGATTTTTTTTTTCGTGGAACAGATGATATTGATACATGAGCTTCTTCTTTTTCTTCAGGCTTTGTCCCGTTCACAAACGGGGTCGGCTCGTCGCGATCGGTTTGGCCGTCTGACCCTATCAAATGCCTGATCTGGATGCAATTTCGAGGTTTTCAAACCCCCATCCAGCGTATCAAGCCACCGTTGTTCAGGCGGGGCTTTTGGTCGTTTACCATCGACTTCAATGTTCAGGCAAGTGAAGTGACAAGTGAATTATCGTTGGCGCGAATTATGTGACCATACCATCGAAGACGTCTTTCTCGCAGTTTTACCACGATCAGTGCAACCCCATATCAATCGGGGATATCCTCATTTCGGATGTGATCAAAACGTGTGACGCCACTAGTCCAACGCAACATCTTCGTCTCCATTACCGCAAGACGCCGTTCATTGTCTTTTATAGTCGACCAACACTCAGAACCATAGAGAGCGACAGGACGGACGACATTGCAGTAAATTTTAGATTTGAGACGAGAAGCAATTTCATAGCGTAGTTCTCCATTGGCTGATAGCTTTGACCCGAAGTATTTAAATCCCTCAGTTCTGGGCAGGACACTGCCGCTGGCAGTGACTGTGCCTGTTTAATGGGGATCGGTCGTCAAAAATGCAGTTTTATTGAGATTCAATCTGAGACCGTGTTGCATGAGGCGGTCATTCCATTTTTGGATAAGTTGCTGGAGATCAATTTTGTTATTAGATGCTAGGAAAACATCATCTGCATAAAGCAGTGTATAGGGCACTGGACGTTGGATGTTCCGTGTGACAGTGTCCATAACAAGAACAAAGAGGAGTGGGAGAGGCCGCTTCCTTGATGAACACGAACAGAAATACGAAGCGGTTTTTATACACCCGCCATACTTCGAACTTTACTTTTTGGATCGTAATAGAGGAATTGAACCCAGCGCGGGAGTTCTTCTGGCACTAAGTGTTGTCGTAAAGCATACCAGCTGAGTTCGTATGGCACACGGTCAAACGCTTTTTCTAGATCTAGAAATGCAATGTAAAGAGGGCCATACTTTTCCGTGAGTAACCACGCAGCGTGTATTGCGTCAGTAGCTCCGCAGTTCTTGTCAAATCCGGCTTAATTCACAATCGGTTGTCAAGAATGCGTTCAAAAATCTTGATGGTATGGGAAATTAACCGGATCGGACGTTAATTTTAACATTCTGCAGGACTTTCTTTTTCCATATTGGAACAGTGTTACTTCCTTGCCAGTCATTAAAGAATTCACTGAACCACAGTGTTGGGTCCCAGCTCTTCGCATTCCAGAGCTCAGATGCGATGTTGTCAGGTCTTGTGGCTTTCCCCGATTTCATTCGTTTTATTGCCTCCTCCACTTCCGTTGCGCTGACAGGTGACAACTTCTCCAAATGTCGGCAATGATTGTGGAAGTGGAGGATAAGCAAATTCTTCAGTTAAAATCTGCTCGAAGTATTCTCGTCATCTATCCGTTGCGGTTCGACGGTTGGTAAGTAAAGTACCATTCTTGTCATTAACTGTTTGATATCCTGTGTGCGTTTGTTACGGATTTTGGCAAGTCGATACACATTTCTCTCGCCATCCCAAGTGTCCAGTTTATCGTAAAGATTATTATAGTGGGCTGCTCGGGTGACAGCGATCGGTTTCGTTGCTTCATTCTTATAAATTTGCAAATTGGCAGGCGTTTTATCGTCGAGAGACTTGTGGTAGAGGCGTTTCTTTTCATGAAGCTTAATTTCAACATCGTCATTCCAAAGCCAAGTATCTCGGTTGATATACCGCTTGCCTGGCTTGGTGACCCCGAGGATTGCAGAGGCCGCTTTGTGGATCGTGTCTTTCATTTGGTTCCACGATTCTTCCACATTCGTAATGGTTGGTAATCGCGTAAGGGAAATCATTTCTTCTTTCTTCTCACGAAATTGCCACCATTTAATACGCAGCGGGCCAGTGCGTTTCTCACGCTGTTTTATCGGTGGTTTAATTCGCAGGGCGGTAATCAACGGCCGATGTTGTGGTGCGATGGTCTCATAAGGAACGACTTTGCAATCAGTGAAGGTGGTAAAATGTCGGCGTCTTATGAGAATATAGTCGATTTGCGTTTTACTGTTCCCACTATAAAATGTAGGAAGATGAGACAATCATTTGATGAACCATATATTTATAAGTGCAAGGTCATAGGCGCTCGCAAAATCCATTATATGCTCGCCACCATCATTGCACCCTCCACACCACTTTCCCACTAGGCACCTGTTACCGTCTGCCTTTTCACCCACATGACCATTAAGGTCGCCGGCAATGATAATATAGTCGTCAGTAGGCACGTGACAAGTCTTTTCATCAAGAAGGTGCCAGAAAGCATCTTTCTCGGCATCAGGTTGACCTGTCTGTGATGCGTACGCCTCGAAGAAGTAAATAGTGCAATCAGCTGATATAAAGTGAGCTTCATCAAATCATTCAACTTCTTTGATGACATTACGGAAACCCTCTTACATGGCAATGCCAACACCGTATTGAGTGTGTGGACTACCAAAATAGAGAAGTTTATAGCCATTTTTAGCGCGTTCGCGTTCAATGTCGCAGTTTCTGGCACCAGTCCATTCGGTTTTTTTTTGCAGAGCGCAGAAATCAAGGCGCCTTTTCCGAAAGGCTCCTGCGAGTTCCTCGATCTTTCCAGTTGGGGTGCCAACATTTAGCGTGCAGATGCGTATTTTTTTCGTTCGGA
Source organism: Hermetia illucens (assembly GCF_905115235.1). Lineage (NCBI taxonomy): Eukaryota > Metazoa > Arthropoda > Insecta > Diptera > Stratiomyidae > Hermetia > Hermetia illucens. The sequence continues at coordinate 62,928,314 of NC_051849.1, read as the reverse complement.
CTAACTTCTTACGTCCTGACGCCGACCATGCGTGAAGAACCTTTGCCCATTTCTGGACAGTACCAGGACCTGTCCTGCCGCGTCGACGCCCTAGCATTTTGCCGATACTTCTTACTCGATCCGAACATCGTGTTTCTAACGACAATGGATGCATTTTCTTGGCCGGCCTATCACCAAGAGAGATCAGGTAGGATTTAGCATAGTGGAATAATTCCAACTATACTTTATTCATCTCTTCCCCTGATTTCAGCATTTTATTTTTGTTTTACTGAGGGGTACGAAGTACTATGCCTCCAACCCTTCTACCTTCTACCCCTACCTGGGCTTAGGACAAGCATACTATGTTAATAGCATGGCGGAGTTGCTATTGATACATGAACAAGATCTTAAGAAGAAAATTTAGTATTAGCATAAATAGGTGCTCTGTATAATACCAAATATCTACCTAATTTGGTTAAAGCCCCTATCCCAAGATCGACCTCTCCTGCAACTAATATTATATACGGGATAGACCTAAAGCGCCGAAATAAACACAAAAACATTCTCAAAATCTACGACTAGCAAGAACTTGAACCTGGAACATGGGATCGAGAGGTTGAAGCTCAATCACCAGCAGCATCGCACCAACTTGATAAATTGATTTATTTTAATAATTAATATCTGGACTCTGCAAATTGTTACCTGAACTAAAAAATCATTGTCTTCGCTTCAATCGTTAATAACTTACCACTTATAATACATATACCCTCTGGAAAAATAACCAAAACAAAAATTCTTATTCCGAAACGGTAGCACCATTCCTAACCATTTGACTGGTACCGACTATTTTCACAGCTTTTGGTTTCTATCTCTTCTCCTTAAATGGCACACTGAGAATCCTTAATATGATTATTTATCATAGCGCCAATGTGATTGTGTGAGGTAGAGTAGTCCCGAGCACACCTCAATGGACCAATGGGAACTAGCATGTGCTGGCGCAATCTTGAACGGAAGGTTCCCGAGGGTTTTATCTCGATTTAAGTCCGTGTCAAATTTCCGTAACACGATAATGGTTATATAAACTGATGATGGGCTATTATGAGCGTGATAATAATGAATTGCTTGTTCCATATAGCGAGTGCTGGTCGACGGAACCAAATTGATTTTTCCGATGTTCTCTGGGTTTTATGTTTAAGGATGCTCTCGTTATTAATTTGATAGCGCCTGTTCTGTTTAATGCATTAGTGAAAACCAGTGAACCATTAATCATAGTAAACCGCGATGATGGATTTGTTTCCCGGACGAAATTTGAGCTGTTTTTAGTTATGGAAATCACATTGTTAAGTTCAATTCAAATTTTCGTTTAAACTAAACATTTGCAAGGAATTAAATAATGTGCATATATGTATGTCTCCTGAACCATGAAATCTCCCATAAATAATTTACGCTGGTGCTTATCTCATTTACAAACGATGACATCAAGTGTAAATATTTACCACTATCAATAAACGCATGTTTATGTTACTACAACCTCATTACATTTCAATGATCACATCGCAGCATACAAATTATCTTTGTTTTACGCACAAACACACCAACCGTCGAAAATTCAAATTTTACTACTAATCAATGACATTTCATTTGAGGAAATCTGGTTACATTTCTCACAGCCCCTTCTAACTGTTTCATGCTATTTTCACTTAAGGTGTGACTACTTGTGTGGTATTTGATTGTTTTAAGACGCGTTCGATTTAACACCACCGTGACGAAAAATTGCATATTAACATAGGCAAACATGTTTTTAAGGCTGAAGTGTTAGGTGGAGATTCATCTAATTTTTGTTTGCTCCACACGATCTTTTTGTATTTAATTGTTAATTAGCAACAAAACTGAATGCTGTCATCATGAATTTATAGCCGCACTAAATGGAATTCCCATTTCAGTGTAGAGGCTGAAATCGGCTTCAGTAAACACAACTAACGTGAAGGTGAGGAAATGAGGCATGACTACTTTAGTAAGCTTCGTTGGCAACAAAAGTGTGATTGCACCTCATTCAAATTTGCTAGCATGGTATAAGCAACTTACCAAGCGACTAGTGGGAATAGTTTGGGAAGTTTGAGCCCTGAAAGTAGATCACCTAGTACTTCGGTGCATTATTAGCAAATAGAAAACATTGTCCAGCCTTCACTCACACACTCCCTTAAAACCAGTCCATGACTTAGAACCTCTGTGTTTCCACGGTGTAATGAACGAGACTTATGGGGATTGTTAGAGGGCCATCTGGATTGGCTAAGGTCAACCACGAGCGCAGAATTATCCTAAAAGCCCAAAGAAAATTGGCAAAGTTAACTATGCAGATCAGCTAGCACTTAGGCGTAGTTGCACCTTTCTGTGCTAGCAAGGCTCGATATTGTGGGAAGAGATCTCTTAGACAGTCCCTCACAAGTCATTGCCAAAGACTTTACTTCTCCTTGTTTTTATAGACAGGTGAATGCGTTTATACACAGAGTAACGGACTCCTGGAACGGTAACTAAACACCTCCTCGACATCAGAGAACTAGCCTGGAACCGTTTGTCCCATTACATCGGACTAGCTCTTCCAACTTAGGGAGACTCCCTTCCCTCAAATCTGGGAATTCTTTTCACCAATGCGCGGGGGAGAGAAAAGGGAATTGTTAGTTCAAGGAATCCATTGCCTTCCGCCCCTCCACCGTTGGAGCTCAATGAGCTCAATCTCCTTCGCAACAATAAGAACCCGAACGTAATACGCCACACGGTTCCATCTGCCAGCGCTAAAACTGGAAACCTCTATGCCACTTAGAAGTCACCATGCCTACGGTTCAGTCACGGATCTAAACTGCTGCTGATCGGCGCAGTCCATCTGCTTCTTGACTCATTCTGCCAAGAAAGTTGCCACTCGTTTAGTTTAACATATATTGCTGTTCTTCAAGAGCAACCATCTCCCTTAGGTCTTCTCTCTTCCGCTTGTAGATGGCTTTACGTTCCCTAGCAAGGAGGGCAACGGGTATTACTCCCGCGATCACCATCACAGCGAGTGCGATAGACAGAAGCCACCTCCAAAGCTCCCTGTCTCTGCACTTGGGCAAGACGCTTACGAGCCACCTCCTTGCCGAGAGCATCAACCCATACTTCCCTGTCATAGAGCAGAACAGACTGCGTTGCACTCAAAGGAAGTCGTCCCCTGGAAGATATAACCAACCCAACATTCATCATAAGCGGAATTAAGGCCGAGGTTCCAACTGCAGCCTTGTCCGCTGCTGCTTTGGCTTGCTCGAAAAAGGTCATCGTCGAATCGAACGTTCACCCAAGGTACTTAACCGTAGTTTTTGACTCTATAAGAAACTTTTTTTTGATCAAAATGACTACTTCAATCTTTACCAAGGCGGAAGTCATCCATCTACTTACTCGTTGCATCATTATGCGAATTCTGCTTTCCGCCTATTCAACAGTGCGTCCGGCAGCAAGTGCCGCAACATCATCCACAACCGACTAAGCGTGACTCTTCCGGCATGTCGAGTTTTAGCAGACGTAACTTCCATCGTGCTCTGGCCCTCACGTATCTCGTAAAGCAGGGAGCGGTCTCTCAGATAATCCTTCAATATCCGTAAGAGATTACTTGGCACTTGGAATATATTCTCTAGTGTGCCTATCATGTCTGTCCAACTTAAGGAATTTCCGAGCACTTTCCCTCCCGTTTCAAACATACACAACGCTCGCTATGCAGACGGCAGTTAAAGCTCTCTTTTCCCTTTCTTGATTAGCGCAAGCCTTACTACCATTCAGTGGTAAGGCAAAATGTCCACCTTCAAGCAAGCGCTGAACGCCCCGAACAATAGGTCTGGCCGATGGTGGAACACCAGTTTATATGCCGGGATATCGTCAGGAGCTAGTGCCTTCTTATTTTGCATAGTGAGAGCTGCCTTTTCAAGCAGCGAGCTTTGCTCTGATTCAACGCACTATGAAGTTTCCTTTTATCAGATCGGAACTCTGCCATTGTGGTGCATGCCTCCTCCGGAGAGTTTAAACATTGTGCCAAACGGCAGAGCTAATGAGACTCCTTCCATCAATACTTGAGAGTCTTGTCACGGCTGGATTCCCTCCGGAGCATGGAAACTCCAGAGGCCGTTATCATCAATGAATTTACAATGGTGTCAGCTGCATGCAAATTGTGCAATACACGCTCAAGCTTGTGCTGATGACGTTGATCGGCATCTTGGAACGGTGTGAAAAAATATATTATAGAATGTGTCGTTGATCTAATGGACAGATGATGCCTCCGGCATCGACTTTAAAACCACAATGATATTACTCACAAAAATGAGAAAAACTGGATAGACTTTGCCTCCCAGAGATGAAGAGTACAACCCTTGAACTCACCGAAGAAGTGAAATATCTGGGAGTCACTGTAGATAAAAAGCTTCTTTGGAACAAACATGTAGAAATAAAGTTGAAGTGAGCTCTCACAGCTTATGGGCTGTGCAGACGAACCTTTGCCTCGACGTGGGAACTCAGGTCTCATGTGGTAAAGTGGATATACGTTGCTATCATTAGGCCGATGTTCGTTTATGCATCAGTAGTGTGGTGGGTTAAGGTGAGACAAAAAAGTTTTCACCGTAAACTAGCCGCACCGCAAAGAACTGTCTGTCTGGGTATTACCGGTGCCATGAGTACGATATCCGGCGTAGCTCTAAATGCATTTGCAATTTGCAAATCCTGGATATATGTATTGAAAGTACTGCAATGAGAACAGCTCATAGACTAGATCTATGGGGAAACAACGGACGTGGGGGCACAGATCATTGTTTTTTTCTTTTTGATTTGAATAGGGTCTGGGATCCCTTTCACCAACGGGAGGGGAGGGAGGGAAGGGGGCTGGTAGTTTAGGAAACCCCTTGTCATCCAGTCCCTCCGCCGGTCGAGTTCAATCTTCTTCGCAATAAAAAGGGCCCGAACATAATGCACGACTCCAGTTAATAGATATAGGGCCCCCAACATTCGCCATTAGCCGACTCAAGGCCGAGACTCGAGTGACAACCCTATCCGCTGCTGCTTTGATTTGCTCGAAGGACCTCATCTTCGATTCGAGCATTAAACCACCGTTGATTTTGACTTTATAGTCAACTCACCAATCGATATGGAACACAGGGTCGGAATTCTCCTTCTGGTCAAGATGACTATTTCGGTTTTTTCCAGTGCAAGGGTGAAACCATGAGCGGTCATCTATCCGCTTATCCGTCGCATCAATAAGCCAAGCTTGCTAGTCTGGCCGTTGGCGGAACACTTATTTGTAAACTTCCACGGGATGCCTTCAGAACCTGACGCCTTGTTGTTTTTCATAGTGAGAACTTCGAGCTCTCTCATTGTGAAAAGGGAGCAATCCCCGACGCTTTCCGCGCTATTGACATCAACCCCTACAGGATGTCTGGGGAATAATACCCGTAAAATGTGGTTCATCTGGTCGGTATTTAGTATGCAGGCCTTCCGCGGAGCACCCGAACTTATAGCCAATAATCAACCACTTCTAACGCGATGTACTGGTGGTCACTTGCTGAGAAGTCTTCCAGGACTCGCCACCCATCCACCTTTGATGCCAGAGATTCCGACGTAAAAGTGATATCCTCCCTTGCTTCACAGCCTGCTCTAACACACTTCAAGGCCCTGATCCAACGTGGATTGTTGCGCCAACGATTATTATTATAATCAAGATACCAGATTTCTAGAGAGCACATGGGCTCTAGGCTAGAAACAAGAGGCTTCTCACCCAATAACCCGCTGACGGCTTCGCAAAACGTGCTCTTGCTACTCGTCTTCGAGCCCAGTTCGACGAAGGCTGCGCCCCCTCGTTTTTCGTATGGAAGACAGCTCTACTCCGTCGTCTTCGGGTTTCATCCTGTAACGGATTTCACTAAGGACTTGAGCAGAGCCGACGATGTTGTCCTTCTTCGCTTCCTCGTCTTTTCTGTTCTACGGTCCGTTTAGCGCAAACAGCGTTCTCAGTGGGGAGTGTAGCTGTTTTTGATTTCCAAACGTCTTCCGCTGCTCTCCATGTTCGCCTGTAGAAGAAGATGCGATTCTCCAGTCCCATCAGCCTGCTTTTGACGCCTTTGCTGACGTTCCTCTGGAGGAACGTTCCGACCGCATACGTTTCGTCACTGCCGTGCACTTCCTGATGAGCCTTTCCTCCTCGGCTCTAGCTAGGACGGTCACTTCCACTCGGTTCGTGATTAAATCCACCTGCTCAGGACTGGCGATTCTGACTGGGCTGCGCCCACGCGCACTCGGCTCTTCCTCCTTCCTCGCTATTTCGTCGAGTTTTTTGTTGGCTTTGGTTTATTCTCCATGGAAAACTCACCAGGGTATCTTGTTCAAAGGAGCGGGCCGCAATAGACAGGAACGGGGACACAGCCCCTACCCCCTGGGGCCTTGCCTACGCTTAGCTAATCCCGGAATTCAGGGACGAATCAGCGCTCGCACGGGGCACTAACACCAGCTCAATGCACACTACCCGCCAAGGGTCCCGAAAAAGCTGGATCCTGACATATGTCGACAGAGAGCTGTCGAGGACTCCGGGGACACCTAGTGTGTCCTGGCGTGTACCGATCATTCGCGGTTCGCTCTTCACCGCAAGGCTTTCTAGGGGCTACTACCTAGGACGCAGGTATACTGGCAGCTAAAGGGTCAGAACTACTTACTCCAGCACCTCGGAGACGCCACATCCCGTATCGTAAGTAAATAGCTTCAAATTAATTACAAGGAAAGAAAATAATTTATATTGCCAAAAAGTTAAGAATTAAATTACATTTTAACGGAAAAGTTTCTACTATTTTGATCAAGACTGTACTTTCCTGAACCGAATAATAAACAATAGAATACCATTTTCGTGTATATGGCGAGTAATCGCCGTGAGTCTTACTCGCGCTTCTATAAAAAACCTGTTTTTAAATCACCTTTCACATTTTCTCGTTATCAACACACCAGAAACGGAAGTCATTTTGCTAGCTTCTAAACGATCCCAGCGCCTCTACCTTTGAAATGTCAACATTCGTATCAACAATTGCAATCTTTTCTCTCAATTCTCTCACTGGAATCAGTGACTTATCGGTCAGCTGTCACTTGCCCGTTCTATTTACAATTTTCATACTGACTGCGGGCTGCGACCCCATCCACCATACGGCGTAAATAAACTCGATTTGCAGCCAAAACAGGCCGGAATTTCGATGTCATTGATTACGACGGTGACACCATAAATTCCGACTGCTATGTACAAAGTTTTCTCGCGTGTCAGCCGCCACTTTCTAGCGAGGAACACACGCATTTTATGCAACAGTCGTGATCGATATTTTCAAGTTGCGGAGGTCAAGTGAGTAAACATTGAGGTACGCGCCAGACAATTTCATTCTGACTGAGATTCTAACTTTGCAGACGAAGTTTCTCCTCCTCAAAGCCGCCGTTGGCGAAGTTCGACAAGATGGCAGGGAGCGAAGGTTCATCGCAACACAAGCATACGAACCGTCTGGCCCAGGAGAAGTCGCCATATCTCCTCCAGCATGCCCACAACCCGGTGGACTGGTACCCGTGGGGCGACGAGGCGATCCAGAAGGCGAAGGACGAGAACAAGCTGATCTTCCTGTCGGTGGGGTACTCGACGTGCCACTGGTGCCACGTAATGGAGCACGAGTCCTTCGAGAACGAACAGGTGGCGGAAATCATGAACGAGAACTTCGTAAATATAAAGGTCGACCGGGAAGAGCGCCCCGACATCGACAAAATCTATATGAACTTCGTTGTAATGGTGAACGGCAGCGGCGGCTGGCCGATGTCTGTTTGGCTCACGCCTGATCTGGCGCCCATCACAGCTGGAACGTACTTTCCTCCAAACGACCGCTGGGGAATGCCTGGCTTCAAAACCGTCCTTAATGCGCTTGCTGAAAAGTGGCAGACGAACCAGGATAGCCTCAAGGAAACGGGCAGTAAAATCATCGAGGCAATTCGGAAAAGTCTGGCTGAGAAATCACCGGACGCAGCAGCGCCTTCAACTCCGGAGCATATGCTCAACCAGGCGATAGCAATCTTCAAGCGCAACTTCGACCAGGACTACGGGGGATTCGGCTCTCATCCAAAATTTCCGGAAGTCGCCAAATTGAACTTCCTCCTGCACGCGTACATGGTCAAGAAGGACATGGACGTTTTAGAACTCGTTTTGAGGACGCTGAAAAAAATCGGAAACGGCGGAATCCACGATCACGTGTTTGGGGGTTTCGCTCGGTACTCGGTGGACCGGAAATGGCACGTACCGCACTTCGAGAAAATGCTCTACGATCAAGGGCAGCTCATGAGCGTCTACGCCCACACGTACCAAGTCACGAAAGATAAGTACTACCTGAACACTGCTGACAAGATCTTCAACTACATCATGAAGGACTTGCGTCATCCTTCCGGCGGGTTCTATGCGGGCGAGGACGCCGATTCCCTTCCAACAGCGTCTGATACGGTGAAAGTAGAAGGCGCCTTCTACGCGTGGACCTACTCTGAAATACGCGATCTAATACTCAAAAACTCTTCCAAGTTCGACATGGACGCGAACCGCGTTTTCGAGATCTACTCGTATCATTACGATATTCAGGAAGCAGGCAATATCGAGCCTGCCAGCGATCCGCACGGGCACCTCACCGCCAAGAACATTCTAATAGTTCGCAAATCCGCCTCGAACACTTGTGATCGATTCGATTTGGAACCAGAGGAACTGGAAAAGATCCTCCAAGTGGTCAACTGTATTTTACATGAAGTGCGGGATCAGCGACCTCGGCCCCATTTAGATACGAAAATACTAACGGCTTGGAACGGTCTCGTGTTGTCAGGACTATCAAAATTAGCGAATTGTGGAAGCGATCGACGGGAGGAGTACAGGAAGGCAGCTAGCGACTTGATAGAATTCGTGCGAAGTCATTTGTATGACAAGGAGGACAAGAGACTGCTTCGATCGTGCTACGGTCAGGGGACGCAAAGCGACACGGCAGAAGTATTGTAAGTAAATTTTTAAGATCAGTTTTTATTTAATAACCTTAAGGCTTCCATCAATAAACGCCTTGCTTAAGCACTTTTACTGATTTCCTTCCAAGACGGGAACCCATTGGTGGCTTCCTTGACGACTATGCGTTCTTCATACGAGGCTTACTTGATTATTACAAATGTTCCCTGGATTTATCGGCGTTAGAATGGGCGAAGGAGCTCCAGGAAAAACAGGACAGTCTATTCTGGGACGAGCAGCACGGCGGTTACTTCTACTCGGAAGCGAATTCGCCGAATGTCATAGTGCGACTTAAGGAAGGTAAAATTTCACTGAAAACTTCCATTTCTTCGATTCTAACTGTCAAATGACGCACGTTACAGACCACGACGGAGCCGAACCATGCGGAAACAGCGTAACTGGCAGAAACTTGTTACTTCTCTCGTCGTACTACGATGAACACAGCTATAAAGAGCGTGCTCAAAAGCTCTTCGAATACTTCAATGATGTGTCCCCCTTCGGGTACATACTACCTGAAATGATGTCTGCACTGTTACTTTTGGATCGAGGACTCGTCATGATGGGAATCGTCGGTCCAGACACTGAAGTAACGCAACAATTCATCAGATTGGGCCAGAGTTTCTACATCCCGGGCTTGGTCATAGCACACCTGAACGAAGACGATCCGACGAAGAACATCCCGAAGAAATCGGCTGAGAAGTTCCGAAGTTTGAACGGGAAACCAACAGTTTACGTTTGCCACAATAAAGTATGCCAATTGCCCATCACGGTTCCCGACGCTCTGGAGGAACATCTGAAGGAGAATTATTTGGTTAATTGAAATTTTAGACCCAACAGCAGCCAAGACATTGAAATCTCTATTTTGTCTAAGAACAACCCTCCCCTCCCCCTCCCTACTTCCCAATTGTTATTTATCTTATCAGATAAGATATTCAGTGATTGAAATAGTTATCCATAGTCCGTAATTTATATTTAATGAATGTTGTTATATTTGCAAATCAACGAGCTTTGTTAATAATTTTCACCCTTTGTCTAGTTAGGGCTTAAAGGACAGAAGGTTGTATTCTATTAAAATTGTATGAATTATATTATTGTAGCAGGGTTCAGAGAAAATGCCTTTGGATAGCAAATACATATTGTTCTTTTTAGGCGAACATTTTGATTGAATTCATTTTTATTTCAATTTGGAATTTGTAGTGCTTTCAAGCTCACAAAACTAGGAATCGATCAGCCACATACGCCACAATTCGCCGTTTTTGCTGCTGATTATACTCAGAGATGAACTTACTTTTTTTCTCCAGTCTTTGTTCAGTTCGGTGATGTTAGTGAACTGGGCCACTTCTTTCCACCGTGAGCTTCGTCCAGGCAGGGTCAACCGATTTTTAAATCATAGTTTGGCTTGTCAGCCTATCGCGTTTTTGTTCCGTTGCAGTCATTCATCATCATCATCAACGGCGCAACAACCGGTATCCGGTCTAGGCCTGCCTTAATAAGGAACTCCAGGCAACCCGGTTTTGTGCCGAGACCCACCAATTCGATATCCCTAAAAGCTCTCTGGCGTCCTGACCTACGCCATCGCTCCATCTCAGGCAGGGTCTGCTTCGTCTTCTTTTTCTACCATAAATATTGCTCTTATAGACTTTCCGGGCTGGATCATCCTCATCCATACGGATTAAGTGACCCGCTCACCACAACCTATTGAGTCAGACTTTATCCACAACCTGACGGTCACGGTATCGCTCCAATTTTTATTTGTTATGCAGTCTACGGAATCGTCCATTCTCATGTAAAGGGCGAAAAATCCTTCTGAGGATTCTTCTCTCGAACGCGGCCAAGAGTTCGTAATTCTTCTTGCTAAGAACCCAAGTCTCCGAGGAATACATGAGAACTGCCAAGATCATTGTCTTGTACAGTAAGAGCTTTGACCCTATGGTGAGACGTTTCGAGCGAAACAGTTTTTGTAATTCGCATATTCGTCAGGGTCAACCTAATCAGTGTTACCAATTTCGTCGGGATATCGAATTCTCCCACGGCCGTGTACAGTTTTACCCTGGCTATGCTATCATAGCCGGCTTTTAAGTCGATGAAAAGATTATGCAACTGATGTCCATAGTCCCACAGTTTTTCCATCACTTGCCACACAGAGAAAATATGATCTGTTTCTGATTTGCCTGGAGTGAAGCCTTTTTGGCATGGGCTAATGATGTTCTGGGCATATGGGGCTATCCGGCCTAGCAAGATAACGGAGAATATCTTATAGATGGTACTCAGTAACGTGATGCCTCTATAATTGCTGCACTGTGTGATATCTCCCTTTTTATGTATGACACAGATAGTGCCTCGTTGCCAATCGTCAGGCATTGATTCGGTGTCCCACACTCTGAGCACAAGTTGATGGACCACTTGGTGTAATTGATCGCCTCCATATTTAATTAATTCGGCTGTAATTCCATCGGCTCCTGGCGACTTATGATTTTTAAGACGATAAATTGCATAGACTGTTTCTTCTATACTTGGTGGTGGCAGTATTTGTCCGTCGTCTTCAGTTGGCGGGACTTCCAACTCGCCGATATTCTGGTTGTTCAGTAGTTCATCAAAGTACTCAAAGCATCGCTCCAATATGGCGATTGTGTCGGAAATCAGATTTCCCTCTTTGTCTCGGCAGGATAAACATCGAGGTGTGTAAGGCTTCATTTTGGTGACTTGTTGGTAAAATTTCCGCCTCTGGTGCGGCTGCTCCCTGTACTTTTTGAGTTCACAGACCTGATGGCTTGTGTAAGTTTATTGACGGAATTATCAATGGATTGGGTTCAGATGGCAAATCAATGTTTAATATCTTGTCATCTTAGCTATAGTTTATCTGGTTGTAGTTTGCGAGCTGGAAATCTGGGCGGTTTTGGGAATGGACGTCAGTTTTTCTATGCTAAGAACATGCTAACACCGTCATGCTCGCTTATTCCCGGACTGACGGGAAGATGATGAGGCAAAGGAGAGTGAAGTAAGCGTGACAGGTTATTATTTACTATGACGAGGACTAGTGACGGATGACGTAGGTAGCAAAGTTTCTTGGAAAGTAAAGGAGTTCTGGTTGTAACAATTGAAGAGAGAAGATTAGAATTTAGAATTAGTATCAGAGCTTTTGCTTGGCGTTGAAGTCCCCACCAAGAATAAGTAGTGGTTGTGTGTTTAGGGCAATAAGATGCGTCCCTAAGTATTTAATTAATCGGAAAAGATCAAGTGGGTCTAGAGTTCGATCAAGGCAGTATAAGGAGCAGATAAATAGAACGTTGGTTGTAATAGTTATTATTGTTGTCGGTTGTCCGGGTGTTCATTTCTAAATATTTTTTAGTTCGGGATTGTAAAATTATAGCGAACTTTCATTGTTTATTTCATTAAGGAGAACGATCTGTGGTTTATGGTAAGATAGGAAAAGAGATAATTCGTGACGGCGGTCTTCATTGACTACTGAGTTTATGTTTAAACTAAAAGTTGGTTGTTATTAGCTGGCTCTGGCTCGAATGAAAAGAGTTCAGTTACGGTAGCTTGTTGTGTGGGGTGTGGAATCGCACTTTACACATGAACGATTTTCTTTTGAGATTCTCTACGTCCGTTTTTGTATTTGATACATTGATATAGCATATTACGATCTGATATGGCTTAATCAACCCTCTGGCAGTTTTCACCATTCATAATATCTTTTGTTCTAACAATTTCGAAAGACACTATCGTGTGAAACAGAGCGCGAATCATAGATAGTTCAGCAGACTGAGTGCTTGGTCTGAATGTAACTAAGAATAGATGCAGCTCTTTCTGATTGACTATGCGTGGGTAGCTTGTTCCGTGCGGACGAACAGCTGTTGCCTCTATTATCCCTAGACGATGAAGTTCTTTTAGTACTCCGTCGCTAGAGTAAGAATTATCTAACTCTCTTATAATGAGATCTGTCTGCCTATCTGTTGGGGGAGTGAATGCGAAGAAAATATAATGTAGTGTAGTTACCTCTCGTCAGGGTTTGGGTTGAAGTGGGGTTATTGCCTTTAAGTAAAGCTTTGTTGGGGAGGGTTTCTAAAATATTTTGGGTAATCTTTCTTGTTGCCTGGGGGTCTGTTTTTAGCACTATAGAAGTAAGTTTCCCACGACTTACCTGCTCTGTTTAGGTCTTAGATGCCGCTGTAGCTTTTGGTTTTGTTGTAGTTGTAACTGTTGCTGTGGAGGTTTTAGCTGATATTGGTGCTGGAGTAGCGGACTTACCTGTAGTCAGTGGGGTCGTAGCTGGTGAATTGCTCAGAAATTTTCTCATCCATTTTATTGTTTTTGATTACTGATACAATTGCACCAGCCTCTCATTTGCTGCCTTCAGCTATATAATCTGCTGTTCCAACAGGGTTATTTTCCCAGTTTCGTCTTGTGAATCTAAAAGTTCTTAGGGCCCATCGGCTATCACTTCCGAGTCTGAAGAAACTTCTTCTAGAACGAAATTATACTTAATTTTGTGCAGCCCCGATGACTCCGCTCCCATGTCCTCGCTACCTCGTCTTTTGGACATGATTGCTCGTTCTCCACGTAATTATGAAAAATCGAGTTACTGCGTCTGGGTGAGATGTTCATATCGTCGCACGAACAGCTAGATTGTAGCTTTTCCGACAGCTGCCCGGGATTGACTGACTGACTCTGAAAGTGAACCTCCGGACCTTTTATACCCCACGGAACTTTCCAGATTCCTACGATTTAATTGACGTAACACATGTTTTTCCCAAAATGGCTTTCGTCACAACATTGACTGGATTGGTACCCACGATCGAGCTGGGAGCTCTTTCTTAACGAAAAGCTGCAGAAGGAGAAGGATGAAGGCGAGTCGCCCGCGCCTAAAAACGGGACAAATTGTACCAACTGGTCCTCCAGGTTGGCGGTTGGGTAGGGCTAACAACCCTACACGGAAAACCGAAGTTACAAAGTCACAACAGGAGCCTCGAACTGGACCGATAATACAACGATGAACCCGGAAACGACAAAGGAATAACGTGTGATCCCTATACAGAGATGAAGCTGCTGAGTAGTTAGCCGATACCCTGTCCCAATATAGGGCTGATGGTACAGCGTTACAGGAGATGCGTTGGACAGAAATCGGTTTTCTGAAGAGGAGCAACTACACCATATATTATAGCGGCCATCCAGTAAACCATGTGCTCGGAGTAGATTTCTTAGTCAGCCAAAAAATGGAACCTGCTGTTATCGGTTTTGAAAACATAAGCGAACGGCTATGCACTCTGCGCTCGCGAGGCAAATTTAGAAGTATAAGCCTCATTTACGTTCACGCTCCTACAGAGGAGACTGCAGAGTCGGAGAAGGATACCTTCCGCGAGGCAGTAGAACGAACCTTCGAACTTCGTCTAGCGTATGATATCAAAATCATACTTGCGAATTTTAACAGCCAAGTAGGGATCGAGCCCGTATTCAGGTGATACGTTGGCTCTCATAGCTTACATCAATAAACAAATGATAACGAACTGGGGATTATTCAATTAGTAGTGTCACATGAAATGTTTGTTGGAAGTACCTGGTTTGCGCGGAAAGCGGATCACAAACATACGTGGACCTTTCCAGACGGGATCACTTTCAACCAAATTGACCACGTGTTGATCGAACGCCGCCACCCCTCTGCCTTGATGAATTTCAGAACATATAGGAGGCCAATATAGACTCGGATCACTATCTCTTTGGCATGGTGTTCCGAGCTCGAATAATAACACCACCCAGAATCCCCTCTGACAATCAGATGAGAATTTACACTGAAGCCATCCAGAACGCAGCCTCCCGCAACACCTATAAGAAGAAAATGGATGCCGCAATAACCGTAGTCAACAGAGATCCAGGATATGAAGCATCAACAAATGATCTTCACAATCACCTGAAGAACGTTATCATTGATATGCCACAGACATACTTGGCTCGCAAAAAGAGTTGGAAGGGTTAGTTCGACGATGAATCTAAGCTAGCTACGGAATGGAAGAATGCTGCATACCGAGTAATGCTGCATTCTTAAAGGACGCGGGCACGTGCGGAGACTTATCACGAACTCCGTGGAGGGGAGAAGCGCCTTCGCAGACGGAAAAAGGAAGTCTGGGAGAACCAACAGGTCTGTGAACTCGAAAAGTACAGGGAGCAACCGCACCAGACGTGGAAGTTTTACCAACAAGCCAGCAAAATGAAGCCTTACACACCTCGATGTTTATCCTGCCGAGACAAAGAGAGCATATTGGAGCGATGGGTTGAGTACTTTGATGAACTACTGAACAACCAGAACATCGGCGAGTTGAAGGTCCCGCCAACTGAACACGACGGACAAATATTGCCACCACCAAATATAGGAGAAACAGTCCGTGCAATTCATTAGCTTAAAAATCATAAATCGCCAGGAGCCGATGGAATTACATCCGAATTGGTTAAACATGGAGGCGACCAGTTACACCAAGTGGTTCATCAACTGATGCTCAAGGTATGCGACAGCGAATCAATGCCTGACCATTGGCAACGAAGCATTATCTGTCTCATACATAAAAAGGAAGATATCACACAGTGCAGCAATTATAGCGGTATCACGTTATTGAGTACCATCTATAAGATGTTCTCCGTTATCTTGCTAGGCCGGATAGCCCCATACGCCCAGAACATTATTGGCTCATGCCAAAAAGGCTTCACTCCAGGCAAATCAGTAACAGATCAGATTTTCTCTGTGCGGCAAGCGATGGAAAAACTGTTTGACTATGGACATCAGTTGCACCATCTTTTCATCGACTTAAAAGTTGCCTATGATAGCATAGCCAGGGTAAAACTGTACCCGGCCATGAGAGAATTCGGTATCCCGACGAAATTGATAAGACTGACTAGGTTGACCCTGACGAATGTGCGAGGCCAGATAAAAGCAGCAGGATCACTCTCAAGACCATTCGACATCAACAACGGTATAAGACAAGGGGATGCCCTATTATGCGTCCTCTTTAACCTGGCCCTCGAGAAAGTGATCCGTGATGCTCAGGTAAAAGCAATGAGTACGATCCTCTTTAAGTCCACCCAACTACTGGCCTATGCTGACGATATCGACATCATGGGAAGAACCACCTGAGACGTGCAAACTACCTTCATCCAGATTGCGAGATTTTGGGCTGCACATCGATGAAGATAAGACAAAATGTATGGTGGCAACGTCAGCACCGAAGACGAACCAACCAACAACATCAAACCGCACTGGTCAAACAGGAAGAATAAGGATAAGAAAATACAACTTTGAGACCGTTGATAATTTCTCCCATCTAGGATCGAAAATCACAACCGATAACCGATAATCCGCGCACGGTTGTTGGCAGTCAACAGAGCCTATTGTAGCTCACAAAACCTGTTCCGCTCGAAACGTCTCATCATAGGGTCAAAACCCTTACTGTATAAGACAATGATCTTGCCAGGCCTGATGTATTCTTTGGAAACTTGGGTTCTTAGCAAGAAAAATTGTGAACCTTTGGCGACGTTCGAGAGAAGAATCCTCCGAAGAATTTTTGGCCCCCTACATGAGGATGGACGATTCCGTAGCCTACATAACAACGAAATCTATGAGCGATACCATTACTGTCAGACTGTGGATAAAACCCGGCTCAATAGGTTGCGGTGGGCGGGTTACTTAATTCGTATGGATGAGGATAATCCCACCCGAAAAGTCTATAAGGGCAATATCTATGGTAGAAAAAGAAGACGAGGCAGACCCTGCCTGAGATGGCACGATGGCGTAGGTCACGACACCAGACAGCTTTCAGGGTATCGAATTGGTGGGCCTCGGCGCAAACCCGGAGTGTCTTCCTTATTAAAGCAGGCCTAGACCGGATACCGGTTGTTGCGCCGTTGATGATGAACAGATCGCAATTTTTGATGAAACAATGTTTTAAAAAACCATAAAAGCATCATGCATAATAGAAACAGAACCCGGAAGCCCTATGGAAGTTGCAACAGATGGTAGTATAATTTATAAAATGTAATCAAACCGCAAAGGGGAGATAGTTGACCACACAAAAAAAGAAACAGAAGTGCGCTTAAATATTGAGCTACTACGAGTTCTTTGGGTCCTTTGGTGATAGTGAGCAAAGTCCTCATCAAGAAATCAATCAACCAGTACACACAACGAAGCTATCTCTTGCGGCAACAGTCTTAACGCCTGCCCTTGCAGCAGCAATCTTGGAGAAACCCAACTCATCTTCCAAATGAGAAAAACGATGTCTTCTGCCGCATCCAGCTGATCATTAATCTCATCAGCAGGTCCCCATCCCGCTAATTCTTTTGCTGGCTTCGGCGCCGCGAAACCAGAATTGCATCAAATTTTCCTTTTTGAAAAAACACTAACCATACCTCGGCCAGAAACAAACAATGGCTAGAACATGCGCCCAATAACATGATCCCTTCGCTATGTTTAAAAATTGTGTTGCGAAAAGAACAACGTTTCAACTAGAATCGGCGGTTACGCTCACAAGAGGGACAGGATGTATTTTTACTTGCAGATGTCCTTACCGATGGAAAATCGCCTTAAAATTTCTTTCACGTAAATATAAATTTAAGTCAATTCCATCACTTAGTTTCGCGTCCCATTCTAAACTCATTCGCATCACCATCAGCAGTTTGAGCTGAAACAAGCATACATCGGTGGAATATATTTTCCTACCCCTGCAGAGAATATTTCTGTTTAATATGTTAAAATTGAAAAACAAAATTACAACTACAAAGGAAGGATTTCATCTTTTAAGTTGTGAAAAGCTTATTTTTATTTTCATTAAATAATGATTAATGACAGACAAGTTGTGTTAACAAATTTCCTCACTGCTCTTACATGGGACATGTAATATCCTAAGTCATATATTATTATGTGAAGTCCGTTACGTTTCGCGAACAAAGGAAAATTATGAAAGAAAGTACGAGTAATTAGCATAAGAGAAAGTATCTAAGGTTCTACATCCTATCGGCCGATGATCGTACATCATCAATTTTGAGGATCATTTTAACAAGTTGTGTAGCTAGGATGATCTGTTGCTTCTTGGAATGCAAAGATTCAACCACGTGATGGTCCTTCATGTCTGAGTTGCCGGTCAGCATGCAATCGACTCCGAGGGACGGTTTCGACTCATTTACTTGACGTGCCTTCAATTCGGAAAGTGTTTCGATTGGTTGCAATCCACTGTTCTCAGCTAAGGCGAGCGGAATATTTTCTAAGGCTACACTGAATGCACGGAAGGCATATTGTTCGAGAGTTGAGAGCTGGTCGGCTTCTTTGGCGACAGCCAAGGAACAGCTGATTTCTGCAGCTCCACCTCCGTAGACGATACGTGAGTCCTTGAAGAAAAAACAATGGATTTTATTCAAACGTCGTGTGATATAGGATCAACCGTGAAACTTACCCTGATGAGTGATCGAACAGCACAAAGTGCATCGTGAATTGATCGCTTGGCCTCAGCTACAACCATCTGGTTGCCACCTCGCAATAGAATGGTGACGGCCTTTGAGTTCTGACATTCCTCGATCACCAACATTTTGTCTTTGGCTGTACCGAAAGCTGAAAATAAACAAATATACATTTAACACCAAATACTCTATCGTATTATAAACTGTTGATAATTTACCTAATTCCCGGACAAGACCGGCTTTGCCCAACTTTTCTGAAGTCAATTCCTCGAAGCGTGGAACGATCCTGCCACCTGTAGCAATGGCAATCAATTCAATTTCAGGACCGCCAACCCAGCGAACAGCAGGCAGGTCGTGTTGGAGCAAAAGATGGTTAGCTTCATCATCGAAGCCCCACTGGCAAATAGCCAGGGTAGCACCAGCATTCTTCACTTGTTGGACCATTTCGGTGAACTTTTCTTGCTCATAGGCGCGCAGCGCTTTGTAGTCCTCGGCTGAAGTGACGTCCAACTTATGTTTGGTCTTTGGCTTTGGTGGTTCAAATGGGCAGGTTAGAATGGCGAGCTTGACATTTCGAAGAACTTTAGGCATTTGAGCGTGACTCATAGTCTTATCAACAACCACACCCTTGATCAAGGCTGAATCTTCCATTCGGCCACCGACTTTTTGTTCGATTTTAATGAGCTCGAAGTTGACATCCTTTTGCTCGAGGTCAGCAACGGTTAGAATAGCGTCGACGGCGATTTCAGCCATTTGACGATGGCATTTGTTGACGATTTTACTTCCTAATGTAGTTAAAGCTACACGGATGAGGGGTTCCTTGTTATCTGGTGAAAACTTGAAGGGCTCGGCAATTGATTCCAAATGTTTCACAGCACATTGTGCAGCCAACTCGAAACCATCCGCAATACGAATTGGATGAATACCACGATCCAAGAGGTTTTCAGCCTGCTCAAGAAGAGCTCCAGCGAGAACTACGACACCAGTTGTTCCATCCCCGATTTCGTCGTCTTGTGACTGGCTCAATTGAACCATGAGTTTACCAATTTCATGATCGACATCCATAAGCTTCAAGATCGTGGCTCCATCGTTTGTGGCGGTCACCTCACCGTCGGGACTGACCATGATTTTGTCCAATCCCTTCGGTCCTAGGGAAGTGCGGAGTGTGTTAGCGATTTGTTTAGCAGCTAGGATGTGACTCTGTAAAAAGTTAAAATTGACGATGAGTACACAAATTTTCTTCAAGATCATGATATAATTATAGAAGATCGAATTTTTTTCGTTGGATTCATGATAGCTTATTGTTTATCAAATCATTTATACTTGACTTTGCATATATGGAAAACTGTGCAGGAACCTCAGAGGTCCTTTCTGATAGCGTCATCCAACTAGTGAAAACAACGATAATACAATTAAAGAATGAAAATACACCAAAATGCCCAATGAAAATATTGAAAATTCTTAAAAATACGCATAATACAGTGTTCAAAGAACTGAACAAACTTTCAAAATGGTAAATTATTGAAAGTCAGAGGGCTTTTTTTGGAAATGTATAGTACGGTTTTTTAATACCTAACGACTAAGTAACGTTGATTAAATTAAGGTTTGCCATTGAAAGTTGCAACAAAGTCTTCTTCTTCAGCCTTTGTCCCTTTCAGAAGCGTTGCCGGCTAGCCTTGATTGGTTGCTTTCTTCGGTCAAAAGCCTGATCTGGATAGTGTTACAAGGTCATCCAGCGTATCAAACCATCGTTGCATCGGCCGGCCTTAAGGCCGTTTCTCATCGACTCAGATGTTCAGACAATTAGTAAGACTTATTATCAGAGTAGTCAGTTCAATATGGCACTGAGACTCTATGCTGTATCTTGATCTACTATCATTTCGTTAATAATAGTATGATTCGCTCCATAATTTCAAATATTATGAGTTACATTGTGCTTTGCGATTCTGCAATATCATCCGCGGACGAATTTTACATAATTAAGCATTTTCATAACTTTTTCAGATTTTTCGGTTTTATTATGAGAATGAGCCCAATCTTCATTTCAAATTTGCACTTGCGGGCCCTTCACTCCCCTACTTTACTACCGATGTCAAATCTGGGACTTGCTTCGTAAAATTCTAATCGAAACCGAAAGGTACTAAGTGGTACTTCTATATGAGCTAACTTAGGTTGAAACAAAAAGAAAACACCTTCGGCTTGCTGTTGTATATTGTGCCACTCCCATGTATACCGTGTAATGTGACTACCAATATTGTTGGTACACTATTTTAGTAGAGAGGAGGTTGAAGAGCACCAATCTAAACTACTTGAGACGATACAACGAAACGACCAAAATATTCATCTCTACACAATATAGATGAGAACACAATAATGAGCACTAATGAAGGGAACATGTGGTTCCCGAAATATCGATATTTGCAAGCCCAAAAATAACACTAGCGAATAGGAAAAATATGTTTTTATTATTTCAAATTGAAGGAGATATGTCGTGTATGGACCTGAAGTATGAGTAAAGGCTACAAATGTTCAATCAACTAGTTTAAGGTTACCGTATGGGAAGGCATATAAATTCGGCGTAGCACTCTACACAATAACCATCGTCGGGCCGAGAAGGAAATGTACTTGAGATTGTTGTCCCACTAGAAGAAAAACGGTTGCTCTATGCCTAAGGATGTATTTTGTAACAAATTAACAAGTCGGGAAACCAGAAGCTGGATGCTTCAAGTATGAAAGGTTTTGTGTATTTCTTATTTTAAGTTGAGTGTGCATTTGTCCCATTAGTACGTAGCACATAATATATGCATAGATTATGTGAGAGTATCCACTTTCGAGTGATATTGACTTTTATAATCTTGAATTTGCAAGGAAACGACAAAGTTGACCTATTATAACTTTGTTAGTAATGGTGCGATTGCCACCAAACATGACAGGATCATGCTCTATATTATAGCATACATTACTGCAATTTCGTGGTGCTAGGATGAACTTCAGGGGGATATTGCAATCAATTACTAAAAAGTATAGCAATATACTATTATTAACTCTATTTGGAAGGTTATCGGTATGAAAGACATTTCGGAGCCTAGTGGTAGCCTCCTGATTTTTTTCAGATTTTCAGTTGTAGGATTTCAAGTAGGCACGGAGCCCGCAGTCAGGCCATACGTCGGCTCCCATAGCTTACATTGGGATACCAAGCGGTCCACAAACATACGTGGGCCTCTGCAGACGGGACCACTTTCAACCAAATTGAACACATCTTGATTGAACACCGCCACCTCTCAGCCATGATAAATGTCAGAACATATAGGGGGACCAATATAGACTCGGATCATTATCTCGATAGCATAGTGCTCCGGGATCGAATTACAGCACCACCTACAATCCCCTCTGGTAATCAAATGAGAGTGAATACTGAAACCATTCACAACACAGCCGTAACACCCAATAACAACACTGAGAGATATTTAAATCGCTCAGCTCTCTCAATAGCGAGAGCAGAGCAATTTAAATAACCCGGGTCAATGCTGTCAGCCAATGGAGAACTCTGTAATGAAATTGCTTCACGCATTAACGCAACTTCGATGAAGTGGCATTCCACAACTAGTGTTCTTTATGATCGACGTATCAGCGAACGTCTCAAATCGAAAATTTACCGCGTCGTCCGTATACCGCCCTCTATAGTTCTGAGTGTTGGCCGGCTATAAAAAACAATGAATGGCGTCTTGCGGTAATGGAGACGAAGATGTTGCTTTGAGCTAATGGCGTGACACGTTTTGATCACATCCGAATTGAGGATATCCGCGATTGATATGGGGTTGAACCAATCGTGGAAAAACTACAAGTGAGGCGTTTCCGATGGTATGGTCATGAAATTCGCGCTAACGAGGATTCACTTGCCAATATTGATCTGAACATTGAAGTCAATGGTAAGCGACCAAAAGGCCGGCCGAAAAAAACGAAGACTTAATACGCTGGATGAGGATTTAAAATAAAATAATATGGCAAAACCGACCAGGCTTGTGAACGAGACAAAGGCTAGAGAAAAAGAAGATGTGAGGAGCGACGAGTGCATGACAGCTGACAATTCTATTGCTTTCCAATTTTCAGAAAGCGATTTAAATAAATCATTTGATGGAAAGCCCTGTATTGATAATAGTCAACTTCATACGCTCCACACTCTGAGTTTAATATTATTAGCAAATGCGAAGAATTTAACCTACAACAGATACAAACAAGTTGGGAAACCGGAAGCTGGACGGAATAGGCACCATATAGTGGCAGCCTTCTGATTTTTTTCAGATTTTTCGTTTTGGTAGTTTCTGAGAATGGGTTCGCTAAAGAAATGACCACTTTCAACCCCTCGCACTCCCCACCTTTTCAACAAATGTCAAAACTAAGACCGGCTTCGAAAAGTACTAACCGAGACCTTTAATATGATACCCCACATGACTATATTTGAGGGAAACAAATTTACACCACCCTTTTGCATGTATGGGGACCCCCCTTTAAATTCGCCGTAAAAGGATGTAACTCACTATATGCATGAGCGTTCACAGTTCCCACCTTTTTACCATATTTGGTGTCAATCGCTATAACCGTCTCCGAGAAAAATGCGTGACGGACAGACAGACAGTAAACCGATTTTAATAAGGTTTTGTGTTTACACAAAACCTTAAAAAGGGCTGGGAAGAAGTAGATTATTCATGAATGGAATTTTAATATTTCATTCCAATGTCAGCTATTCTCGTTATTTATGACGTCAGTATCTGATTTGTATGGCTTAGGATGCGATAAATTCGCATGAAATGGATAAATTTGAACTGCTCTAACTTTGACACTAATAGTCGGATTTCCATATTGTATGCACGAGATTGTCATCTATGCCGGTGCAGTACTGCTAGGATGAATCTAAGAAGTAGATTCTTTATACTATGACTCTAATATTTCACGCGAATGTCAATTATTCTCGTTGATTATGACGCCAGCATCTTATTTGCATGGCTTTTAAAGCAGTAAACTCGCGCGAAATTGCTAAGTTTGAACTGCTATAACTTTGGCGTTTATTGCCAGATGAAGCTTGGCACGTGTATGTGGTCCTCTATGCTGATGCGAAATTTGGTAATCCTAGGATGAATTTAAGGGGTTTTTTTAGTAAATTTCTAAAAGTTGATGATAGCAGATATCGGAATGGGACATATTTTGAGGCCTAGATTCCATCTAAACGCACTTTCCCGATTTTTCTT
This sequence comes from Hermetia illucens, assembly GCF_905115235.1. NCBI lineage: Eukaryota > Metazoa > Arthropoda > Insecta > Diptera > Stratiomyidae > Hermetia > Hermetia illucens. The sequence continues at coordinate 62,904,605 of NC_051849.1, read as the reverse complement.
CGGATTTTTGGGTTGGGTAGTTTCCGAAAATGAATCCTGTCTCACTTTAAGTGCGCACATTTTGACTCCTTACTCACGCACTTCGCAATTCACGCCAAAACGAATATCAGTTTCATTTGATAACCTACACGACTACATCTGGTGAAAATTTTTTTAAATCGTCCCTTTGTATGCATGGAAAGCCCCCCTTTAAACTCTACCTAAATTTATGTCACTCATTGTATGCGTGGGATTTCATAGTTCCCATCTGTCCACCATATTTCGTTCGGATCGGTTTAGCCGTTTTGGAGAAAAATGCGTGTAACAGGCAGTCAGACAGTGAATCGATTTTAATAAGGTTTTGTTTTAGTCGTAAGTCACCAGGGACCGATAGAATTACAGCCGAATTCGTTAAATTTGTAGGCGACCAACTACACCAAGTGGTTAATTAGGTGATGCTAAAGGTGTGCCTGACGACCGGCAACGAGGCATTATCTGTCCCATACATAAAAAGGGAGATATCACACAGTGCAGCAATTATAGAGGTATCACGTTGCTGAGTACCATCTACAGGGTGCGGCAGCATAACTTCCTTTTTTAAAATGCGCGCCATTCAGTTAGTTGATGTCATAGCGGAGCGATAGTGGTCTCGTTCAAGAGGGGATACTGTAAAGTTTTGTCCCGACACGGTTCAGTCGCCATCATGCGTTGGAATAGTGAGGAGCGTGCCTTTGTCGTTGAGGTTTACTTTCCAAGCGGATGTTCGGTTATTGCAACACAGCGTGCATTTCGGAATCGCTTTAATTTAGCCCCGTTGGCTCCCGTCCCAGACCGCAAATCAATTGTTACATGGGTCACTACATTCAGACAAACTGCAAGTGCGACAAAAGGAAGAACTGGAATCCCTCGGCCCGTTAGATCACCTGAGAACATTGAAGCAGTGAGAGCGTCAATGTTGCGATCGCCACGGCGTTCTGCGGGCAAACACGCATCTGCCCTTGGACTATCCGATCGTTCTGTGAGAAGAATTCTTCGTGATGATCTTCATTTTCATCCTTATAAGATGGCGATAGTGCAGGAACTTTCAGAACGTGACTTCTTGATGTCGTTCCGTTCGGTGCTATTGTTTTTTTAGCGATGAAGCCCATTTTCATTTGTGTGGGTCGGTTAACAAACAAAACATGCGCTACTGGGCTGACACCAACCCTCGAGAATTGCATCAAAAGCCTTTGCATTCACCCAAAGTCACAGTGTGGTGTGCAATTTCCTCAGCTGGAATTATTGGTCCCTGGTTTTTTGAGGAAAATGAGGTTACAGTGACAGTGAATTCGAACTGGTATGTAAACATGCTACAGAATCTTTTTTCCCACGGCTAGAAAATTTGGATTTGGGGGACACTTGGTTCCAACAAGACGGTGCAACAGCACACACTTCAAGAGCATCGATGGCTGTTTTGAGGGAACACTTTCCAGAGCGCCTTATCTCAATTAGAGGCGATTTGGAATGGCCGGCACGCTCTCCCGATCTGTCCCCTTGTGATTTTTTTCTATGGGGTTTTTTGAAATCCCGTGTTTATGTGAACCGTCCAAGAACCCTACAAGATTTGAAGACCAACATCCAAGAAGAAATTGCCAACATAACACCTGCTATGCTAACAAGAGTCATGACAAACGCCAGAAATCGGTTTACGCAATGTATGGAGAATGGGGGACGTCACCTAACAGATTTGGTCTTCAAAACAATGTAAATAAAAACTTTAGCCATTTACCTACATTATAAAAAATAAATAAATATTTTCCGATGCATACAATAGTTTTTATTGAGTTTTGAAAAAAGGAAGTTATGCTGCCGCACCCTGTATAAGAACTTCTTCGCTATCTTGCTAAGTCAGAGAGCCCCATTCGCGCAGAACATCATTGGTCCATACCAAAAAGGCTTCACTCCAGGCAAATCAGTAACAGATCAAATTTTCCCTCTGCAGCAAGCGAAGGAAAAACAGTTGCAATATGGACATCAGGTGCACTATCTTTTCTTCGATTTTAAGTAGTGTACACGGCCATGAGAGAATTTGGTATCCCGACGAAATTGATAAGACTGACTAGGTTGACCCTGACCAATATGCAAGGCCAGATAAAAGCAGCAGGATCACTATCGAGACCATTCGACATCAACAACGGTCTAAGATGAAGGAATGGTCTATCATGCGTTCTCTTTAACCTGGCCCTGCAAAAAAGTGACCCGTGAAACTGAGGTAAATGCGAGGGGCATGATCCTCTTTAAGTCCACCCAACTACTGGCCTATGCTCACGATATCGACATCATCAGCCAACAGAGTCTATTTCAGCTTACAAAAACTGTTCCGCTCGAAACATCTCACCATAGGGTCAAACCTCTTCGTCTACAAGACAATGATCTTGTCAGTCCTCATGTATTCTTTGGAGACTTGGGTTCTTAGCAAGAAAAATTGCGAACTCTTGGCCGCGTTCGAGAGAAGAATGCTCCGAATAATTTTGGGCCCCCTACATGGGGATGGACGATTCCGTAGCCTACATAACGACGAAATCTATGAGCGATACAACGGCATCCGGTTGCGGATATGGAACGATGGCCAGACAGTTTTTAGGGATATCGCAAAACCGGGGTGTCTGGAGCTCCTTATTAAGGCAGGACTAGACGATATCGATTGTTGCGCTATTGATGAGGATGATGATGAGAAACGAGAAGGGGTTTTTCCTTTGGGACAATATTTAACGTTCTTCAAGTCGAAGTATTTGCGCTCCGGCGGCAGAACCTGCTGCTAGACACACAAACCTGCTGCTAGACACACAAAACTTTTACTGTCAGAATCAAACATGCATACCGCGAAGTTTCTATTGTTGAAAAGCAGGAGGGCTTGCAGGAATATTGTAGGTATCCTGACACTAGTTGGACATATATTCAGAATAGGAATTATTCAAGATGATGCGTGTCCCTTCCGTAATGAGATGGCGAAATCCACGGAGTATTTTCTATGTGAATGCCCTGCCTATGGACGCATCAGATATTACATCTTCGGCGCCGATGTTCTCCAGTTGCAATGGGTATCATCACATCTGCTGCCGTAAATCCTGCGATACATGAACGACTCCGGAATATTCCGTTGGACGGAGGAGTCGAGTACAATGGGCCTGAGTGCTCAGAGGCTATAGTTTCTCCCCATCACAAACACAGACCCCCTTCTATAACATCGATCGCAGAAAGGCGTGCATACCCTTGTCTCTAGCAATACAGAAATGGAGGAGGCAATTGATCATTGATACAGGAAGCAGTGGAAATGCTCGTCTATAAGCATAGGAGCTGGGTGGTAACAATTGTCCTTGACTATGGAGTTAACACTTTTGTAAAAATACAGAGCAGGGAAATTGGTCTGAAGCTATCCAGGTTGTTAAAGTCTCTACTTTTTTGTGGATCGGGGTAATTTTAATGTCGGTCCAGTACCTCGGAGCCATGAGGCAAAGGTTTAGGGAGCCTAGAAGTACCAGGGATGAGCTAGGCCACATACTGATATATGATCAGGTTCACCCCCCGTTAGTTTGCATATGACGTCAAAATGTCTCCGGGGGTGTTATACGCAATCCTTGAGACAAAGTTAGAAGCTAGAGGTGGGTCGAGCGTATGCATAAGGATGGAGTAAGCTAACGGCAACACTAAAGCCGATTGGTCTGATGACGCAAAGTAAGAACCATGGAAGATTCAAGAAGCTTGTGGGCATCGACACAGCCCAATTCCAAGTTTGTCTACTTCTGATGATGGAAACAGATGTTCAGGAGCTCACAACCACGACGCGAAAGTTCCATACGGAATCGGTTTTTTTTATTGGGCAAATTGGATGTTGTGCGAACGATCGATAGTAACCATGTTCAGGAAATAATCAAACGCGAAACTGTAAATGTGTTTCGGGAATAACCACTTGATCAAGTGTAGAATTCGCGGAAGAATTTGGGCCGCTTCCTCTGTCACGCTTTTATCATTGCAAGTCTGTCTGGCAGATGGTCGCGAGTCTCATGACTCACAAATTGCAGGTTAGGATCTCCCAACTAATTTTTGGGTAAAAAGTCAATGGAACTGCGACTTGGATTGGGATTGATGAATCCCCGAACATTTCTCAAGGAGGAAGGACCTCGAATCCGTCTATTAACACTTCAAATTCAAGCCAACTGGTCCCTGCGGTAAACAAAACAAAACATCTGGAACATTCCAGCCCAATTTCTTGCCTTCCACTGCACAAGAACAGATGATTCACACACAGAACGGAAGATACCGCAACGAAGATTCACATGACGACCCGCAACTTCATTTCTCCTCAGAATCAATCCTTTTTCTAGAACGTTCTCCGTACCTTGATAGCGTCGTTCCCTGTCAGCCGTTTCTGCTTGTCCTGGTCGCGCAAAATGATGAAAGGACGACCGTACTCGTCGAAGGCGAATGTTCCCGGGAAAGCAGCCATTTTAAAAAGTAATCACACTACGCCGATGTCGCGATTTTCACGGATTTAATTCACAAAATCTCCGAAACTTAGAACCAGCCGGATTCAGACGAGCCGGTCGGACACTGACAGCAATATGGCGATGGGTGGGATTGTCACGATGACAGTTGGGCTCTAGTTCGGGTGGAGTGACATCTTGTGTTTCGAGTTGATTGATTGTTTTGAAATGTTTATGCTACTGAATTATTTTATTAAATGAATTCTGCAGGTAGCCAGGTAATCTGAAATAGTTCTGGGACAAATCTAAAGTTTCCTAAGTACATTAACTTCATTTCCGGCAAAAAATAGTTATTAAAACTGGCTTTCAGCTGTCAACTAGATGTCACCACCCCTTACGAAAAAGAAATTCCATACGCCAAGTTCAGTGAACTGTCATATGCCAAATAAATTTTCACTTTAATTAATGGCGACGTCTGTGTACAAAAATCGTGTGTCGTACGTCGTGCAATGTGTTTGATTTTCATTAAATACCCCAATAAATCATTTCAAAATCTACCTAAACCTATGTAAAAATGACTGTCCACACATAAAATAACATTCCCGACAAGTGAAAATCGCTCTGGATTTCGGGAAATACGCGAAAAGTCACGTGCAAAATTGCATTGTTATTGTCGCGCAATGTCTTAGAAGGCGGTCGAATTAGATTCGATTTTCATGCATCATTTCGTTTTGTGCGTATGCACTAAGTCTATTAGGACTAATCTGGTTTGTGGCGAAAAGTGTTTGTGATATTTCACTGCAGGATATGTGAGGAATAATGGACGTGCTTGCATCGTGATTTCGCGATCAATTTTCATTGATTTTTTCAAAATACCTCGCCTCAGGTCTTACGCCTGTCGTAGTTGGGGAAAAGTTCAATCGGAAGATTCCCAATTGGTTTTGATTTGGTTGCTTCGTTTCCTCTGTTGTGCCGTGTGTGATGTGAGTCCCTGCCGGTCCGGTCCAGGCAGAATATCGCGCAACGTGCGTAGGAAGCAATAAATAAAAGCTGCGCCCAATTGATTCCAATTAGCGGATAAGAAACCGCGACTAAGTCGACGCCGACGAAACTCTCAAGATCCAGGGAAACATGCATATCAGCGGACCCAGCCGAAATTACGGTTCTGCAGTTGTTATTGCGTTCGTGTGTATTTTCGCTGCACGAACAAATGGTGAGTGCAAACAGACGGCATTCCAGCAATGCGGGCCTTCGCGGAGAAAGCAATCCAATGCACTGATAAGCACTGGGAGCGCTTGAATAGCAAACAACCAAATTCCCAGCGAGTTTCTAACGACGTGAAATTGATAGCAGCATTCGTTTTCGATTTCGTTGCAGCCTCGACGATCCGCAGGTCGCCAAATAGTGTGGCCGATTCGAACGCCGGTAAGAGTGACGACAATGCCTTAGCACCGAAAGCAGTGAATGATGGGAGCGAGGCGCAGTCTGGGGCCGCGGGGACGTCATCTCAGCGGCATCGGGCCGCCCGCGATAATTCAGCGCCGCCAGCGGACTCGCACTTGACGAACGTGGAGGGGGCCAATACGCTTCCCATGCTTGCCGGTGCCGAACGACAGAATAAAACAAGTGAGTATTATTACGTTACGTAGGCCATTAGGCGGCAGCGAAAGTTCATCGCTCGACTTCAATGAAATAATAATAAAATGCGGCGAGAGTTTTAGCGGCGCTTGGCACTTGTCGCGATTTTTATTGTCAAGTTCACGCCAGGTTGTTTATGGCGAGCGTGTTCCAGCGAATTTGTTGAGTCAGTTGGAATTATTCGAGGCCAAACTGGCAGCCTAAGAGTCTCGGCTACTTCCTTCATTGGGTTTTATGCGGGAATGATGGATGGTATGCCTTCGGTGTCAATGTTCACGTCAATTCTTCTGGATTTAAAGATCAACAACTAAGTGAAGTAATTCGAGTTGGAGGCTGCATTGGGGTAGAAAGTTACTGATGGAATGGGGGCTAACATTATATATTCCGGTTCCGTGAGCGGGGGTGAGCTGCAGATCCAAGGACTCAGCGCTTTTTTAGGTACATTGTACTAGGACGCCTATTTAATGCCCGCCCGCAGCGTTTGCAGGCTTTTGCGAGTTTTAGACCATCTTTTAGGGGGAGCGATTGGCAGATTCCTCGTTGAAGAAAGCCTTACCGAGGTATCTTCGCAACAATCCATATTGAATCAGGGCCTTGAAGTGTGTTAGAGCACTTCATTCAAGACCGTAAAGTTACAATACAGTACCCTGTAGAAGGCAATGTGGTCAGCATTGCGCTCACCCGAAATCATTATCCTGATTTGACTCAGGTACTCTTTCGCAGCTGAGTCGACTGGTATCCGACACCATCCACACTAACAAATACCTCTATAACCAGTGATTTGAACCCCGAACTTCCGCTACGATATCCCAGCGCCCTAACCACTTGAGCCACAGGACACAAATCAGTAATTACCGGAGTTCCACATATAAATCTCCGGACCCAGTTGGCATAATGCCAGTTACGCTGCAGAAACAGCAAGAAAGAGTCGTGTCGTGGAGATAGATCGCTTTATCGCCTCTTGCATGCGGCGTTCACAGGCTTTCACGAATCTGACGAATTTTCGATGAGCTGATGAGGCCGGACAGCTGCATATGAATTACAGGTCGTGTTTTTCTCCTTCTCTCCATAGTGTTCCGTTAAAAACCCTACTAAGGTTTCATGTCCCACTTCTTAAGGATGTGAAATTCGAAATGGAGTGGATGGAGGTTGGTCTATGTCAATTACGAAATCAATGCGGCTATGATCCGAGGGCGTGATATCGTTTGATATCCTTCGACAAGAGTCGCAATAGCAGGGGGTTCCGTCATGATGCCGACGACCTCTTGCCTGACCACGCTGAAGAAAGTGGGTTCATTACCCAAATTGAGGATCTGCAACTTGCTTTCTGCAAGATAGTCCAGTGGACTCGATCCTCTGGCGTTGTTGTTGGAGTTTTACCAGCAAATATGGTGGGCGTTAACATCACATCCTGCTATTATCCCCATGCCTTTACTTTTGGCATATTGGTTAGCTTTGATGAATGTTTCACTGGGAACTTAAGGGAAATAAGCAGAACACCATAAAATCTCCTTATCTCTCTGTTGACTTTTTATGGTTATTTTACTCGTTTTGGTGTTGCCATCACGTAGGATGTTAACCAAGATAGCATGGAGGTCTTTTGAGACTTCACTTCCATTGGCAAATAACAAGTCAGCATGTCGGAAGTTCAAGCACCTAACCTAGGGTAGTATAATCCCGGAGTGTACCACTACGGTCTTGAATGAAGTGTTGTAACACCCTTAAGGCCTTGGTCCAATTGGATGGTTGCGCCAACGATTATTATTATCTTCTTGTAAAGCTCGTTTCAACGAAAATAGGCAGTGCGTTTTTTGGGGAATGTATTTTCAAATTCACTGCTTTTCAGTTTGAAACTACTGATTTGCGAATTTTAGTGGCTCTGATGTGCCCATGTTCAGCTGAATTTATTACGTTGAGACAGTTCTTCGAAACTGTTTGTTGGACTCTCTAAATTTTGCGCCGGCATAGGGGATAGTATGGTGCATATGCATGTCGAGTTTCATGAAAATGATCCGGCTTTTAGTGTTAAAGTTATAGCAGTTTAAATTTACCGATTTTGTGTGAATTTACCGCATCCTAAGCCATGCAAATAAGATGCTGACGTCAAAATTAACGAAAATAATTGACAATTGCGTCAGATGGTAGTTAATCGTCGCTGGATCCACCCCTCAATACGGGGAATCAAAGTGTAGGTCCAGCGACCCCTCTGCGAGTCATCCTACCGTTGTTGCCACTTTCCAGCTACTCTCGCCTTGCCGCCTTTCGGTACTCTGCATGCTTTCAGGAGGATTCATTTTCATTTCTCGCACAGGTAGCGTTTCTCACTTGCTAGAATGTCTATCGGGATCGATCCCGTAATAATACACGCTGCGTCACCTGATATTGTTCTGAAGGCGCTGCACACCTTTAGCGCCACTAAGCAGTAAGTCATATTTACCCTCCGCTAGTGCTTTTTCCCAAAATGGTGCCACGTATAACATGACGTTTCACAGGAGGGGACCCAACATTGATCCTTGTGGTACCCCTGCAGTGACGGTGTACTGCTTGGATCCCTCATCCGTGTCGTATCAAAGTGTCCTCTCCGAAAGGTAACTGTCGAGGAGCTTAGTCAAATAACTAGGGACACCCGTTTTCGCCAGTGAGCTTTTTATCCACTCCCAACTAGCGGAATTGAACACATTTTTCTCGGAGACGGTTATAGCCATTGACACCAAATTTGGTGAACAGTCGGAACTGTGAACGCTCACGCATACAGTGAATTACATACTTTTACGTTGAATTTAAGGGGGGTCCCCATACATGCAAAAGGAGTTTTTAAATTTTTTTTCACTAAATATTGTTTTGTGGGGTATCAAACGGGCCCATTCTCAGAAACTACCCACCCAAAAAATCTGAAAAAAAATCAAGATGCTGCCACTATACTCGTATAGTGCCTAGGCTCCGAAATACCCTCCATACCGATATCCTTCCAAATAAAGTTAATAATACACTATAATTTTTAAGTTCATCCTAGCGGGCATGTAGTAGGCAGTAATGTAGTAATATAGAGCATGATTTTACCAAGTTTGGTGGAAATTACACTATTAATAACAAACTTATAATAGGTCAAAATTGTCGTTTCTTTGCAAATGCAAGTCTATGGATGTTAATATCACCCAAAAGTGGATACTTTCACATAATATACGCATATATTACGTGCTTCGTACTAATGGGGCAAATCCACACTCAAATGTCTTTATATAAGAAATACACAAAACCTTTCATACCTGAAGCGTTCAGCTTCCGGTTTCCCGACTTGTTTGTATCTGTTGTAGGCTAAATTCTTCGCATTTGCTAATAATATTAAACTCAGAGTGTGAAGCGTTTGAGGTTGAATATTATCAATACAGAGATTTCCATCAAATGGTTTATTTACATCGTTTTCTAACAAATAGAGGGCAGTGGAAAGGTCAAAGCGTAGTATAGCTCCCAGGGCGAAACGTGGATTGGTACCCACGATGGAGCATAAAACCTGCTGAACCAACGCCAACAGTTCTACTACCAAACCATATCTCCATCTCTACGTGGTGCCCGCTGGGAGCTCTTTCTTAACGAAAAGCTGCAGACGGAGAAGGATGAAGGCGAGTCTCCCGCGCCTAAAAACGGGACAAATTGTATCAACTGGTCCTCCAGGTTGGTGGCTGGGTGGGGCTGACAACCCTACACGGAAAACGGAAGTTACGAAGCCACAACAGGAGCCTCGGACTGGACGGATAATACAATGACGAACCCGAAAACGACAAAGGAATAACAATTTGCGCATTTTCTCATAGAACGTCCGCCACCTGTGCAGAGATGAAGCTGATGAGCAGCTAGCCGATACCCTGTTCCAATATAGGGCTGATGCAACAGCGTTACTGGAGATGCGTTGGACAGGAACCGGTTTCCTGGATAAAAGTCACTACACCATATATTATAGCGGCCATCCAGTAAACTATGTGCTCGGAGTAGGTTTCTTAGTCAGCCAAAAAATGAAACCTGCTGTTATCGGCTTTGAAAACATAAGCGAACGGCTATGCACTCTGCGTTTCCGGGGCAAATTTAGAAATATAAGCCTCATTAACTTTCACGCCGCTACAGACGAGACTGCAGAGTCGGAGAAGGATACCTTCTACGAGGCAGTAGAACGAATCCGCGATGACTGCCCCAGATATGATATCAAAATCATACTTGGGGATTTTAACAGCCAAGGAGGGACCGAGCCCGTATTTAGGCGATACATTGGCTCCCATAGCTAACATCAAAATATAAATGATAACGGACTGCGGATTATTCAATTAGCAGTGTCATAAGAAATGTTTGTTGGAAGTACCTGGTTTGCGCGGAAAGCGGTCCACAAAGATACATGGGCCTCTCCAGACAGGACCACTTTCAACCAAATTGACCATGTGTTGATCTTCATAATCACCTGAAGAACGTTATCATAAATACGGCCACAAACATACTTGGCCCCAGCCGCAAAAAGAGTTGTAACGGCTGGTTTGATGGTGAATGTAAGCTAGCAACGGAGCGGAAGAATGCTGCATACCGAGTAATGCTTCATTTTTAAAGGACGCGCGCATGCGCAGACACTTATCACGAATTCCGTCGAGCGGAGAAGCGACTTCACAGACGGAAAAAGGAAGTCTGGCAGAACCAACAGGTCTGTTAAGTACAGGAAGCGACCGCACCAGGCGCAGAAGTTTTACCAACAAGTCAGCAAGATGAAGCCAATTCATCGGCTTAGAAATCATAACTCGCCAGGAGCCGTTGGAATTACAGCCGAATTAGTTAAATATGGAGGCAACCAATTACACCAAGTGATTTATCAATTTGTGCTCAAGGTATGGGACAGCAAATGAGCAATGCCTGACGATTGGCAACGAGGCATTATCTGTCTCATACATAAAAAGGGAGATATCACCCAGTGCAACAATTATGTACGTTGCTGTGTACCATCTATAAGATATTCTCCGCTATCTTGCTAGGCCGGATAGCCCCATGCCCAGAATATCATTGGCCCATACCAAAGAGCCTTCACTCCAGAGAAATCAGCAACATATCAGATTTTCTCTCTCCGGTAAACGATGGAAAAACTGTTGGAATATGGGCATCACTTGCACCATCTCTTCATCGACTTTAAAGCCGCCTATGATAGCATAGCCAGGGTAAAACTGTACACGGCCATGAGAGAATTCGGAATCCCGATGAAATTGATAAGCCAATGTGCGAGGCCAGATAAAAGCGGCAGAATCACTCTCAAGACCATTCGACGTCAACAACGGTCTGCGACAATGGGATGCCCTACCATGCGTCCTCTTTAACCTGGCCCCCGAGAAAGTGATCCGTGATGCTGAGGTCCACCCAGCCTATTTTAGCTTATAAAAACTGTTCCGGACGAAACGTCTCACCATAGAGTCAAAGCTCTTACTGTACAAGACAATGATCTTGCCAGTCTTATGTATTCCTCGCAGACTTGGGTTCTTAGCAAGCAAAATTGCGAACTCTTGGCCGCGTTCGAGAGAAGAATCCTCCGAAGAATTTTTGGTCCCCTACATGAGGATGGACGATACCGAAGCCTACATAACGACGAAATCTATGAACGATACCATGATCGTCAGGTTGTGGAAAAAATCCGGCTCAATAGGTTACGGTGGGCGGGTCACTTAATCCGTATGGATGAGGATGATCCAGCCCGGAAAGTCTATAAGGGCAATATCTATAGTAGAAAAAGAAGATGAGGCAGAGCCTACCTGAGATGGAGCGATGGCGTAGGTCAGGACGCCAGACAACTTTTAGGGATATCGAATTGGTGGACCTCGGTGCAAAATCGGGATGTCTGGAGTTCCTTATTAAGGCAGGCCTAGATCGGATCATGAACTTGTCGTTCCGCACATCTTCTTTTTCTTCAGCCTTTGTCGCGTACACAAGCGGGGTCGGCTCGTTGCGATCGGTTTCGCCATTTTATTTTATCAAATGCCTGATCTGGATATAACCGGAAGGCTTTTAAATCCCCGTGCAGCGTATCAAGCCACCGTTGTTGGCGTAACAATCCATATTGGATCAGGGCCTTGAAGTGTGTTAGAGCACTCCATTGAAGACCGAAACGGTACACAACAGAATACTGTAGGAGGCAATGTGGTCAGCATTGCGCTCGCCCGAGATTATTACCGGCCTCTTGGTCTCATACAATTAGCTTCGATGTTCAGACCAATATTGGCAAGTGAATTCTCGTTAGCGCGAATTATGTGATCATACCATCGAAAATGCCTCACTCGCAGTTTTTTCACAATCGGTGCAACTCCATATTGATCGCGGTTATCCTCATTTCGGATGTGATTAAAACGTGTCATGCCACTAGTTCAATGGAACATCTTCGTCTTCATTACCGCAAGACGCCGTTCATTGTCTATTATAGTCGGCCAACACTCAGAATTATAGAGAGCGCAGACGGACGACATTTCGGTAAATTTTAGATTTGAGATGTCCGAGTTAGAGTCAGAGTTCAACTGAATCATTATCATTAGGGCATCGTAATATTCTCGGCTTTAACCTGGAATAATGAAAACTTGTCGTGAAACTCTTTTCCTTTAGAATCCTCTAGGCTGTGCAATTCTCGTCTTATGAGACTTATAAATTCCAAGGTGATATCAGTAGGGTTTGTGAAACATTCAAAAGTAGTTCCAAAAGCTTTCAAGTACGTTTGCCATAAGAAGTACCACTGATAGCTATTATCTGCTTATTTCATTAATGGTCAAAGCCCGAGCAATTTGAAGTCGCGCGCTCTCGTTTTGTTTCCATTGCGGTGCTGTAGAAAGGGCGAACTTTATAGCTGGTTATACTTAACCTGTCATTCATCCGTTTTCGAAACTAGCAATGGCAGATTGAGTCAAACACCTTCAAAACGAAATGAAGCAAGTGGTGGCACGTTTTTTTTTACGGAATATGGCCATGTGGGATATCAAATGAAAGGGCTTGATTAGTGCCCCTAGGTGTGCCTCGAAAAGTGTAACGGGTGTCGCTCTCAGAGCCTATCAAATCAAAAAATCACGATGGTGCGCCTATTCAAAATCTTGGTCTCAAAATACATCCCATTCCGATATCTGTTCAAATAAAGCTGATAAAAGCATAACACCATATTTTACTAATTTACCCTTAAACCTCTTATATTGATTCAGTTTGAAATAACATCAATTCTAATCTGGCACATCCAGCGATACTGTCAATAAAATGAATATACTAATATGCGATTTTCTTTTTCAGGACTGCTAAAATGTCACTGCGATATATGCAAAGAGGACAATTACGTATGCGAAACAGACGGTTTATGTTTCACTTCAATGGCCTATGAGAAAGGCCAATGGTTGTATTCATATAGGTAACATTTCCAATTTACTATTTTCACCCATTGAAAGACGATTTTAAAGTATTGAGAGTATTATCGTAGTAAACATGTTTCAAGTGCTGAAAGGAAGTAGATAACGTTTCACTCGAATTGAACATTCAAGAATTACATTGAACACTTTTCATAGAAACTTTGGAAAATTTGAGAGAATTTATTTAGAACGATTTCTTTAGTTAATGACCTAGTCTTAGATATATTCAAAACAATCTGAAAACGAAATGGTATCGTATTCTATTTTTAATTTTTTCATTTTTCATACACTTTATTTATTTTCTATTTCTCTTTACTTTCAAATAAAATGTTGATTTGATTCAAACGATCGTAAAAAATATTGATGAATCTCAATGATAAATAAATGTCGATGTAAACGAAACATCAGATGCTTAAATACATCGCAAACGTTTCCTCCGGGCCGTCCGATATGGTGTAATAATAATAGTGGTCGCGGTCCAACGACTCGACCATCATCGAAAAGGGGCGGCCATATTTGTTGTGATAAAGAAGATTTTTGCAATTATCTTCGAAAACCGGACATAATTAATTATGCGACGGCATTAAAATCGCGCGTTGAAGGTGGGCTATTTTCTACGTTTGTACAAAATTTCATAAAACTATTGGAATTGGAAACAAATTTGAAACAAAATTGAAAACTTGAATTTCGAATATAACAACTTCGTGTGATTTTAAATGGATTATCGTGTAGTTTTCTTTTTATTGTTGTTTTCATTTAAGAAATAAGGATCGATAAGTGTGTTTTTCCATATCCTACTAATTAATAACATTTTTATTGTGAACATTGGTATTTGAATAATCATTGCAAAATTATGGAACTTCTAATAAGTTTGTAATCCAGAGTACTATTGCCTCATCCCAAAAACTGATCAATTTTGAATAGTTTACTGCTCTCAGTTTCGTAATTAGCACATCCAAGGAGTAGCCCTTAGTATCGCGGGTATATTTTCTTTGAAACATGCTATTTCTTAGCTATAGCTTTAGCGTACGGTCTCAAACTACAGTGGGCCAACATGATCTTCCCTCGTTTGGGAGCACCGTAACTTTTCACTGTAGTTTAGCAAGTAAACATATATTTTTCTAGTTTTAATCCTCTAAAAATGAGTCTATTGTAAAAGAGGTTCCTTGTTTAGCAAGCGCTCTGCTTTGTAGCCAGGATTTATTTTCTTTGCAGCAGGAACGAAGTGTCTACGATCTAGATCAAGATACAAATGAGGAACAAATCGTTCGTGTGAATTGAGATGTCGATTTTGCGCTTACATGCCCATTGCGGATCCCGTTTGCTAATATGAAAATTTCCTAAGATCTGCCGGGACTATCCATTGATATATCCTTGATCATAACTTGGAATACATTGGGGAGTTTACCCATAGATTCGGCATAGGGCTTGCAGAATAGCTGGGTCATTTGTGTTTATATTACTCTAAGCGGAAAATTAGTCCGAGTAATTTTAGACCGACATGCTCTTGAATGCAATGAGGCAATTGTTACCGGTCAAATAGGAGAAGCGAAGATCGTCTTCGAGGCTCTACAACCTATTTCGGGATTGATCTTCAGGATGTCCTTCCTCCAATCATCTCGATCGTGACCTCCAATTTTGTACCTGTGATAAAATTTTTAAAATGTCTCTCTGAAAGCATGGTCCCTTGATCTAACTGTTCATTTGAAAAGAAGATGTGGGTGCTTTCCAAGGAAGATTTTTAGCGATAAAACGTGATCCATAACCGCATCAGTGCGGTCACTGAATTTTAATAACACGTTTGTTATTCAAGTTCTTTTCCTATATCCTAGCTCGTTGGGATTCCGTCCTCGTGCTTTCGTTACATGATTTAACTCGTGGTTGTATTGAGTTTCCTATGCCTCCCCTTCCTTTGGTTTGGCGAAAGTCGTCAACATTTCGCATTTATATGGTGTGTTTTGTTTGTTTGCTTGATAATTGGGCGTTTTCTGAGTTCATCATACACTTGATGGCGAACTGTATTAATTTGGGAGCAACTTACTCCCCACAGCTTGCGGTCCACGGACACCTCTGATTTGGGCTTGCACCTAATCTTTTAAAAGAGACGATTTGCGGTTTCGTCCAGGGTAGAACAACTCATCAGACGCTGCCTTAGGACTCCCAGAGCGAACAACATCCAGTAACCACTTCGGCCACGCTGCTCCCAGGGCAGAGATGCGGCAACGTCTGATGAGTTACAAGCCGTCTCATTTATTTAGTAGAGTATTTCTACTATAGAAACCTAATTTGTCTCTTTTTATTCTTATTATTTGACTCCATTATGGAGAGGTCTACGTAAAATACCTTATGTACAGGTTTGTAGCGTTGAACTTTTTGGTTGTGCCGTGCTTCAATGAAACGAAAAAAAGAGTCTTGATGGGACGTTCCCAAGATCCGTGTTCGTTCTTTTTTCCTGCGGTAGTCTGGAGATTTCTAGACTTTCTAGGATTTCCAATGACCATGTTCCTCTTACCGTGTGTATCATCTCGTTGTTATCTATTGTTATAGTAAGCAGGAACCAAAACATCACCATAGATAACAACGAGATACACAAAACTTTTCGTCGACATCATTGTGCGGTCGTATTCATTCTCCTGCCGGAGAATCCCCTCTTCAAGTAGGCACTAAATTGCATTAAGTAAGTTATCGAGCCTAATTCACCCCCTCAAAACCCAGCTAATCATGCTTCCAATGTCGGTCAGTACCATATTTGTGAACTGAACACAACAATCATACTATCCAGCTCGAAACTGTACAACATTTCTCTATATTGCGTTATTGTTGCACGTAGTAACCATCTGAGTAGCCAGTAAAGTGCCATAAATTCGGTCGTCATCATCAGCGACCCTGTAACCGGTGTGCGGTATGATCCTACCGCAATCGAAAGTTCAAGATCTTTATTCCTCACAAACTCTTGGTGTCCTGATATAAGCCATTGTTTCACTGAAAAGAGATATTGTCCTTGTAGACTTACCGGGCAGTATTTGTCTCATCCACTTGGACTAACTGTATCCTATTGAGTCTGATTTTATTCATTATGATACGGCTATGACATCGTTTGAAGCTGAGAGTTTACAAGCTTGTTTGTTCATGACTGGAGTTTTTGGAAAAAACATATGGACCAAGGAGTAAGAGCTTTGATCGTATAGGGATAGATTTTTAGCGGAAGGATTTTGATTGATTAAAGTAGGGTCTGTCAAATTTCTTCGTTCGCGTTGTTATCGATTTCGTTTCCACCTCAAATTGGATAAATTCACCATAAATTCGGTGTTACTTCCATCGATGTGCATTCCCAGATGTCCTTTCGATTACCCTGTTTATCACGGCAAGAGGTGCAGAGTGGTGTAAGCTGCCGCATTCTTGACAAAGCTTATTGGCTTGATACAACTGTCCTTCTTCATGTGGGTTCGATAGTACCCCGAAATTTCTCCGTATTTCCCTTATTAGCTTTCTTCTGCACAGAGAATATGGAAGAAAGGGAGAGTTAGTTCCCGAAATACTGTAATGTGTTTCTTAACGATGTAACTTTAGCCAAAAAAGCAAAGAGTATTTCTTGTCTAATTTTCGTTCAGCAGCTACCTTGCAATCGTTATAAAAACAATATGCTAATACGATAGGGATCCGTATAAATCTTTATGGCATGTCAGGGTATCGCTTGAATATGGGCTCCTGTCTTGTAAAGCGCAATTTTGATTTCATACCTAGGCATCCTTGTCATTTGAGATAGACTTTTGATATTATGGAATGAATTATTCCTCGCACGCGCATTGTTTTTAGCCTTTCATTTATTGCTTTAAAATCGATGACAACAAGCTTTGCTCTCTTGCTAACTAGAAAACAAGTTTCGAGCTCGCGGTGTTTTGAATGGCAACTGTAGTAGATGTTGAAGGTGGCTCTTCTTCAAAATTATAATACTTTTCCATTGCATTCCCTGTAGCGCAATGATATTAGCTTTATAGGTAGGAGGGGTACCATTATGCAGAGAGTGCTCGTTTCAAGGGAAAATGAGTGTATGGTTGTTTCTTTTTTGTTTCTGTATAGTCGATTTGTTAAATTTTTGCTTGTGGCTCGTGTGGGTTAACGTCGAACACTTGCGTTCATGTGTTGGGTAGGACTTTACTGCCAAAACTGAGATGTTCCATAGCAGGAAGTATTTCTTATAGTTTGGCACCCTGGATAATTGAGTCCGCATAACTATGGAAGCGGATAGTGTAAAGTACTTCCACTTAACATTGGACTTTTGATTTGTCTGCAGAAGCAGATCTGCCTTGCAATGGTTGATGTTAATTTGTATTAATTCCAGTGCATTTCCTTATACCAGACTTTCTAGTACCTTTACAACATGGATCGTGATCCTGGACGCGAACACGATCTAGCCTATCTTCATACTGCCCACTGTGATCAGTTTAGGCAACAATTCCGCTAGTAAATTAAAATAGCCGTACGTGTTTCTCTGTGGTTCTTTCTTATGACCTTGTGTTGGAATGCAGCGTTGATATCTGTCTAGCGTCTTGCATTCCACTTTGTTATCTTCCCTTCCAGCTCTTACCTCCACTCATATGGTTAATCACACCTTGCGTGTCGCTGCCAGTTTCTGATACTTATTTTATTCACATATCAAGTCCCCTTATTGCGTTTGATACGACCCACACTATTGTTCAAGTCCTCTCTTCTCGAAAGATATCAGGCAGGAAATATGCTCTTGTCTTCTTATCTTGTTCTTTCGATTATTGGATTTTGCTGGTAGAGGAATTACCGTCGATATCTGACCAACTTCTGGGACTATTTTCGTCTGCTGCTAATTTGTCTCATCCCTACTTCTTCTATCAGGTTTTTTTTCCTTATTTCGGGGAGGCGTCATTTGCGTTTCCCGTGTGGCTTTTTCACTTCATTCCTCTTTTGGGTTTCTGAAACGCTGAACTGTAATGCTCTTATTCACTCCTTCCATTGGTTAGGTAGATAGGAGCTCAATAAGCGATGTGGTGCGGTGTTTTGATGCCACAATCTGCTAGGATCCTCACTACTGTGGGAAGGGCAAAGGGAGTGAGTCCAGCTGACCCAGGTCTTTAGACCCAGCCCTTGGCATTTGCGAAGATAGCAGCTTCCCCAGTCTACAACTAGAGACCTCTTTAAGGTGTTCGAAGAATTATTTACCTAGCTTCCTCAGCCTGGCTCTAGCTAGAGCTGGGCAGTCGCAAATGAAGTGTCTCCTCTCTG
This sequence comes from Hermetia illucens, assembly GCF_905115235.1. Taxonomy (NCBI): domain Eukaryota; kingdom Metazoa; phylum Arthropoda; class Insecta; order Diptera; family Stratiomyidae; genus Hermetia; species Hermetia illucens. Next base: position 62,885,875 of record NC_051849.1, on the reverse strand, counting down.
CTACTTTGGCATTGCGAATTGGAGTTTATACCGAGTCTGGACGGCATGGTGTCTATAGGTCAATGCTCCGTGGAAATCGCCGTAATTCTGCGTTTGCATACCTCTGGCTTAAAAGCTCCTGCGGTCGGGTTTTATTATAGGAGAGGCAAATTCTTCTCGATTTGGTGCAGGTAGTGAGCCTTCGTTATCTAAAGTTAGCGGCTAGTAAGTAGTGCGATTAGATTCGACCCTTGACAGCCGCGGGGAGACTTTTTGTTCATATGATCGCGAACCTAGAAGAGAGTGACTTCGAGCATCGCCACTGCATACAAACTCTTCATGGTTGCTTGCTTGTTGGTCGGAATAATTATGTTACGCTTGTGGCTCCGAACATGGCCCAGCAATCGACGGGCTTTCGCTTGTAATACACTGTCGAATCAGAAGACCGTATGGCTAGACTATATTGTATGTATTCGAGAAAACTCCCGGCCCGACTCTACAGATTATCTTTGATTAGTCTGTGAAAAATATTGCGCCATAACCTTGCAACAGGTCTCCAATATTCTATTCTGCTCTGTTTGGAAAGCTAATAGCACAATTCTCCTTAAAGTTTGGCTCACATGCGTGTATTCGGTTGGAAATGCCTTGACTTTGTGAGGCACTTGGTCTGGGATGTTGCTATGGTCGTAGGTATTCGCTATTCAAGATAGAGTCTCCCGTAGTATGATAGCACGGCACTGTACAGCGTATTGTGGAGATCCATGGATAGGAGGTGCAGGGGTACACTAAGGGACGAACTACGGCTGTGTAGATCCAGAGAACCATCCCCGGCTGAAGATCCTACTTCCTTATAAAGGTCCTCTTATAGGCGTTAAGGGTACACAACCCTTCTTAACTCTCAGTTCTTGGTCCAGTCTCCAATTTAACTTAAGATCCAGGTACTTTACATTGGGGGAAAGAGGTACCCTTGCCTTGGTGGTAAATAGCATCAGATTCGCTTTAATTGGATTTATGCCGAGTCTGCATCTTGCAGCCCAAGCGCTTTCCATAATTTATAAATACAGCTCCTGTAAATCTCTACAAACGACGGTAAAACTTCTTGTTATTTCTGGAGTATAAATTGGCATTATACCGTCTCGATAACCTCACACGACTGGCGCTGCGTAACCTCTGATCAAGGTTCTGAGTCAAAGTCCCTCTCGCTGGCGGATAAGTGTGTAGCGACTGACAGCCCGGGATTCACCAGATGATTCCGTCCAGAAGCCTTTCAGTTTCTTAAGACACATAATTGTAACTTGTACTACAGGCAGTCCTTGTATGGCTGCAGTGTTTGTGCCTGTAGCAAATGATTAAGACCTTCCTGGTCAGCTACCTGAGATTAAACAGATCTTCACTCCACTAAGGTAGCAATGTCTTTTTGCTGCATTTGGCAGGGCACGAGACTTTGAAGGCGGTTTCGAATGCATTTTCCAGATCCCGACTTTTGACTGCAGTTTGTCTGTCGTGCCACTGTTACCATTATTTGGACCGGATCGTTTGTTCTTGATAACTTACCCAAACTTCCTCCAGTCGCTCTTCATGGAGTCTCTGGAAGACTAGGAGACTTCTATAAAGAGATCTAGACTGAACAGCATCCAACTATGATCTGAGAAGGATCACTAGCTAGATAATCTCCAGGTCTCTATTTCAAAAGCCCAATTGGCGCTTAGTAGGGTGATATCAAGGACTAGGCTAGGCTATCTCCGGGCTGGTGAAATGGAAGCTTTGTTTACTATTTCTGCTATACACCGATAGGTTTGTGTTTATAATAGCATTAAAGAGAGACTCACCTCTTTGGTTGATTTTCAAGCTCCTACGATGAAGGGCTCCTGTTTTAATGCGAAGTTGATGTCTTTCTCTCGGGCGGCGTCGACTGGGCCAGTTCGTCGTCCAATTTTGCGTTCCTGACTTTGAGCCCCAGCTGCGGAGTAGAAGGGATTTGCTCATTGCCCATGGATATCCTAGGTAGACTTTGGGAATTTTACGCCCCCTAGGCGTCGTTGATCTAAGTAAAGCACGAACCGAGAAAGTCTTTGGCGAGCGGGTCCTCGCATGCTATGGAATTTTAAAACTTTTCCATTGGCTTGTAAAATTTTTATTGGCTTCTTGTCATAATTTTATTTTGAAACTCCAAAATGAGGTGTGTTTTGAAATTAATTTTGATGAAAGGTTATGTTGAAGGTTTTTCTAATAAATCTTACGTTTCTTATTGCGAAAAAACTGAAGATACAACCAAATCTGATTCCACTCATTGTTCATCTCCATTTAAAGTAAGAATGAGAGGCGGATCTTAGTTTGGACAAAATGAACGGTCGATAGTGTTCGAAAGTTGCTGTCTTTTCTAGGTTTCTACATCATAAGATTATTGATAGCAAATGAAATCCGTCCCGCCTAGAATAAGTGTATAATTTTGCAATGGTAATCGTTCAAATTATAAAAGTATTATTCCGTTTGATCTAAATACTAATAAAAGAATGCTGAACTAGTTTCCTCATTTCGTTTTCAGACCCTTTTTCTGTATCCTTTTGTTTCAATTTGTTTTTGTTTAGAGTTCCATTTAAGTATGTTTTTTTTTATTTAATAGAAAAAGAGCCCAATAATATCACGCAATGAGACTTATAATAATTTCCTATGACATTAACTTGAATTGTGTTTTTTTTTACAATTTGAAAATACATCTTTGCGAATCGTTTCCTATAAAAACATTTTTTTACATAATATCATCGTACATACATCATTATTAGTTTGCCAAATAATATGTATATGAATTCAATAATTGTTAATAACTTCAAATCAACGTGTAGCTTTTGCACCATAAGAATGTCAAAATTTTTCCTGCAGTAGAATAATATTCACATCTATAAAATTTGATCATGTACAAGAAGATTCATTGTTTTCTCTCTCTCGTTCATTCCGAATTAGCACAATCTTCTCTCATTCAATTCTATCAGTTAATTCTCTATTTAGAAATGTTTTTTTCTTTTAGTTCTGATATTTTCGTTTTGCACAAACAAAGCGACAAATTCGAATTTCCATTATTTCGTTTTTAAGTTAGAAACTTTTAACATGACATGAAATTTGAAAAAAAATATACAACAAACCAAAATCATATTTAGGTGTCATCCCAAGAAATATGAACTAGATAGATTGCCAATGGAGTGTTTAGCATCTAAGGAGAAAAGAAAGGTCTATAGAATCGAATGTTGTGAAACAGATTTCTGCAATAACAATAAATTATTGGATATGGCTACATATGCAAGAGGTATTCATACTAAACAATCATTTAGATTCAAACCAATTAGACATTATATTAACTATTTTTTGATAATAAAATTCAATTATCTGAACACTAAATATTTACGTGTTCATTGCGATGAAGAATTTTTGAAAATACTGATTTTTGATTATTTTTGGAATATCAATAATTTCATTGTGAAATGTTGTGCGTGTAGTAATTGCTAAGGAGAATGTTTCTGTGATATCTTATTTTCGAGGATGTTTTATTGGTTTTGCACAGATAAGTTTGCATATATGGCCAAGTTTATCAAACTTTAAGTGATGAATGCTGAAGATGAATATCTCATTCTTATTTTTTGTTCTTTACAAATGTTCTCTTTTTGATCTCATATTATTTCGATTTTACCAAATGGAGAGGAGATTCCATAATGACATTTGAAGTTCTTAATAAATAAGGGTTTTCCGGATAGCTGAGTGGTTAGAGCGCAAGGCTGTCGTACGGAAGGTCGCGGTTCAAATCTCACTGGTGGCAGTGGAATTTGTATCGTGATTTGACGTCGGATACCAGTCGACTCAGCTGTGAATGAGTACCTGAGTCAAATCAGGGTAATAATCTCGGGCGAGCGCAATGCTGACCACATTGCCTCCTAGTGTACCGTTACGGTCTTGAATGAAGTGCTCTAACATACTTCAAGGCCCTGATCCAACATGGATTGCTGCGCCAACGATTATTATTAATAAATAAGGGTAAAATGATACGTAAGCCTGACATTTTAATTATATCATTCCATTCCGTTCGGATAATTTAGTTGTGAAAGCACTAAGCCTTTGCGATTCAGATCTCATTGATTGCAGAAGGATTTGTATCGTGATTGGATGTCAGATACCAGTCGACTCAATTCTGAATGAGAACCTGAGTTTATCATAGGGTCTTGAAATAAAGTGCTTTAAAATTTTTCAAGGCCTACATCCCAATTGGATTGTTGCACCGTGGATTATTCTTATTATTCTATTCAGATATCGTTGGACGTATTATTATTTCTTATATTTGATATTCAAACTTGTTTATGGCACAGCTATGCAATTGTAGGGGATTCATTTCATACAGCAAATGCTTTCTTCCCATCATGTCCAACTATGCTTTTTTAACTATAAACATTTATATAAGATCTCGTTGAATTTCAACGCGAATGATAAGTCTGAAATCTAATCTAACATTTCACAATGAATATTTCAACGGAAAAAGTACAAAAATGACGTTTTCAAAATTCTGTACAGCAAGATTAAATTAATTAGAGAAAGTGGGCACTGTGGAGATTTTCGTTTTAAACAGTAAAAGTAGATCTGTCTCACTGTATTCTTCATATATAATTACAATAGATTACGTCCTTAACCTATTTTTAGATATAATTTTCTAATCCAACTATTATTTTTACGCAACATTAGTCTAATTACTTTTATCAACACTATACATATTATTTACCTTAATGTTGGTTGCATTTAGATTGCTCTGCTATATATTGATATATCCTATTTACACTATACTATGTATTTCAAAAGAGCTGGGTGATTAGTGCAAGTTTGGTCTATTTGAAAGAAAGGATTTTTTTCGATATTTTTAAAGTTTAATTTCAAACTAATCTAGAATACTATATGACGCTGCAAACTGAACACATAGGCAATAATTTTATACATACCTAATGCGAACGTTGTGCACAAAATCATTCGTAATGGTTAAACCTTTACATATAAATATTGCTGATTTGAATTGGAACTTCATTTCTCTCGCTTTCTTTTCGATCGAGTGTAGTAGAAATTGCAATAATTGTGTATTTTCTCCCGAGAGGTGTTTTCGTCATTATTATATTGTTTTGGCAAATTTAAGGTGTGATAACATGTAGACGATAAAATGCATTCACTGAATTGGTATTGAAGATCATGCATAAATATTGAAGTGAATAGTGATTAAGATAAGTTAAGAAGATACATAATTATTTACTGATATAAGATCATTGAACATTCCATTATAATCATTGCTTCCTTCCTCATGTTCTGTAAGGAACGCGCCTTTGATCAAGATGCCAGAAATTGTTGCAAAAATATTGAGTATATTCGCATATCATTGTTCCTCTTGAAATAAATATTATGGTGCTTTGTTTGTACGTCTTTGATAAGGGAGAACAATTAACACGATGGATGTTAATTGGTCATTGGGTTGAGAGGTGAAATCTTCTTCTGATTCCTTTTGATGTGAAAACGACTTAAGGTCGCCGAAAACCATATTATTACTTTGAAAGACCACCTGTCAGCTCGATGAACGGGAATAGCTTGTTGTATATTATCCGCTCTAGTATCTTCCACATAGTTTCTAAAAGACAGGGCTATATGAAGAGGGCTCGATAGATGCTTTTTGGAGCTTCGATAGCAGCAGTAACTTCTACTTCTTCCGCTGGGTGGCAAATACTACCTCCACTGTGTATGATTTTAGGTAATCGTTGCTCGCATTTCATCTTCGGATTGTGTCAAGTTCATTATTTCCTGGGTTTATTTTCCGTGTTCTTGGTCAGATTCTCTAATGGAAGAATTTTTTGATATGTTAGTGAATATTCTCTGAAATAAATATCCGGGCCAGCCATTCATCCTCTGGGGGACTTCAATTTTCCCTCAATTGATTGGGACCGTCGGATCGCCCGTTCTTCCCAAACATATCACTCCTTCGTTTCTAGGTCTTTTGGCATTCATTCCTGCTCTGCCTACAACTTAGCGTCCATCGCAACCATGATAACCGCCTGGTCGATCTAATTTTTTTCAACATTCCTCTCTTCATTTCTTAGCATCTCGCAGTAGTTCCGCTTATCTTAAACTTGTTGCTCACTTCCATATTAATCGATCCATCGTACAATCAATACATAAGATTCCAAAACTCAAATTCCACTAAGCCGACTCTGTGGTTCTTAATAAATTTCTTAGCTCGATTGGTTGGACCATTACATTTCTGCATTAAAAATTCATGATGCTTTACGTGCGAAACATTGGTCTCGGCTAAAATATCGCTGCGCAGGCAATGGAGTTGATTTTGCCAACTTTAAAGTTCTACTTTCGCTCATGAAACCCTTAATTAGGAATGCTAATTCAACATACCTATCGAATATTGAAGGCTCTCTCGAGCCCTTCTGGCCTCATGTCAGATCTGCCTACTCTTCGACTGCTCCCCCGGTGTCCAACATAAGATTCGATGATTGTGTTTCGCCCCTAATTCTGCATGAGAGCTTTTTCGAAATTACTTCTCTTCAGTTTTTACATCTCCCTACCCTTCTTCCGATAATTTCGATATTCTTTCACCTTATGCTTCTTCCATTTCTCTTCTGTCTCCTGCCATTGTCGAATTTCTTATTGACAATTTAGATATTAATGATGGTTGTGGTCCTGACGATCTTCTTTATATTTTTTTAAAAAAATTAAACAGAGTATCTTCCTTTCTTTTTCGTTAATTTTTAATAAAAGTTTATCTGAATGTGTGTTGCCAGACAATTAAAAGGAAGCATGTTTTATCTCCCTACACAAAAAAGGCGACGGTCCATATCACTCCTCTGCTCTGTGTCTAAAATTCTAGAAAAATATGTCTTTGCGAAGGAACAGCATGGATTTCAAACGGGACGCTCGGCCGTAACTTATTTATTGAAGTTTACCAACTTTGTTGCTAAATCCCTCAATGAAAGGAAAGATGTGTATACAATTTATATTGATTTCTCCAAAGGTTTCGACTCCGTTGATCATATTCTGTTTCTCAAAAAGCTCGGTTCGTATGGCTTTCCAGGTTAGGGCCTTACTTATGTGAAAGAGGGAGTGGGGTCCCCTTCAACAATTGTGTCTCAACTCCTTGTTTTCCTCATCTGGAGCTGCGCAGAGTTCCATCCTTGGGCCATTTCTTTTCTCTTTGTTTATTAATGATTTTTCTTCCTTATTTAGTTGTCCTTGTATTTTATATGCAGACGATATGAAACTATTTTCTATTGATGACTCGCCTGCAGAACTCAATCACCTGCAATCAAATCTCGACACTCTCCCGTTGGTGTATGCAAAATAAGTTGGCACTTAATGCAAGCAAATGTTTCACATTAGTTTTTCCCTGAAATCACCCGTCCTTACACCTGTTCATTACTTGGATGATCAGCCACTTTCAGTTATTTCCTTTTATAAGAATCTTGGCGTAACATTCGACTTCGAAAACTTCGATTTGATTGTAATGATATTGAAATTCTCAGTCGAGCCTAAAGAATGTCTGATTTCGTTCTGCGTTCCTCTTGCCAGTTTGAGGATGTTCAGTCATTGTGTATAACTTCTTCGTCCGCAATATTTTAGGATATGCTTCAGTTGTATGGTGCCGATTATCAGTCAGTTCAGAGGAAATTTGCTCGCCTTGTGCTTTTCAAAAAGAACCTTCCCTATTCATGCTACTTTGATCGTCTTGCATTTCTTAACATGTCGTCTCTTCAACATCGCATATCTTTGGTTGATGCATGCGTCCTTCATAAATTATGCCATGGTCTAATGGACAGCTTCTGGAATTCAGTTCCGAGGGGCATTTCACGGAGCTCTTATGCTACTATCACTTCCCTGTGCCAGAAATGCTTCTGGAATACAACCGCTTGCAACTTGGTTCTTTCTCCTCATCATTTGATTTATGCAAAAAGAAAGTATCGTCCGAACTGTAATAATTTTTAATTTTTCTTTTTCGTCGTTTTCGTTTTCTTTTTTTTCAATAATGTTCTTTATATTATATTATATATGCCCATATAATTTCTTTATGGAATGTAGTTTATTGTACATTTTGAATTATTTATATTTTATATTTGGGATATTAGAGAGAGTCTGATCTTAGCAGTCAATTTGCGAGCAATCCTGGAGGTTTGTTCCCTTCAATATGACCGCATATATTGCACCTCTACCTAAGGTCCATTGTCTTCTTGTTGCGGAGAAAAGAATTGTAACTAATTTCAACAAGAGTCGAAGGCAGGTTACTTGATGTGGTTTTTGCTTCCGGATCTTGTTCATTACAACGTTTTAGACAGCACTGCACCGCTCGTTTTAGCCTAAAGGTATAATTATCTGTAGCAACTTCGTTGGCTTTCCTGTATAGTCTTGTTAATACTAGTTCGTATATTTTGATATTTTTCATTCGTCGCGGCAAAATAGGGTCATATGCTTTAGTTACACTCTGACCCAGATGATAACTTTTTTCATTACTATTCCCTTCGGGTCATGACCTCCTTCTAGAGCCGTCGGGAATGTTTCCTTAAATGCCATGATGGACTAACCAACTATTCTAACTGTTTTACTTCCACTTTGGGTGAGTGTTCACTCATCTGTCAGATCATCCCCTTCATCAGTTTGAACTTCATTCTCCACCTCCGAAGATGATGCATCCAACATTATCTAGTACGATGTCCAACTCTAAATTTTCCCACTTTTATGCCCATGCGTCGAAATTGCCACCAAAAAAAAGTTGACTGGCAGTTTCATCCAGGACAGAGGCAACTCATCGAACGCTGCCTCACCTCTGCCCTGGGAGCAGTGGATGCAGACTCAGGCATTCTCAACAGAAAATGGCTTGAGTTGCCCGTAGTGGTTGATATTAATTTGTATTAACTTAATTTGGCTGTGTGATTCAATTCCCTCCTATATGATGGACATTTAAAGCACGCCGGTTGTTTACACTCTCCCCTTCACTTGGACAATATACTATATATCCTGGATATGCTTGGTTTTGCTCGAGTGGGAAATGTTATTGTTTTATTGAAATTTCTTAAGGGATATTATAAACTGAAAGACGATTGTAAGCCCAGAATAACCCCTTTCTTTACGGTGAAAAAGTTTCCGCTTTAAAATATAGAGTAGATTAGGGCAAGAGCCAAAAAGATTTTTTTTAATCTTTTATTTGACGGCCAGCGCTGGTTGTACATCAAGCGAATATATTCAATTTTAGCGTTCGCATCCTATTGTATTTGAAGTAGAGTATTCGGGTAGTTAGGTAACAATGGCGGCTCCAAGGAGTCCAATTATGTCATGCGCCATTTTGACGTCACAAATTTCTAAGACCATGACTGTTGTGGGAAGAACAGGGGCAATAGAATCCAGCTGGCTCAGATCTTCACAGCCAGTCCATACAATTTACGAAAAACAGCATCTCCGTAACTCTGCAGCTAGAGATCTCTTTGCGGTCTTCACAGAACTGTTTATCTAGTGTCTGCAGACTGGCTCTAGCTAGAACTCATTCCCCTTTATGTTCCTATGGCCGGGTATTCAGAGGGTGATTTTGAGCGTTCCGCTCAGACTGTTCAACGCGTTCAGGCACTACCCCACCAACTTGAGGGATATCGCCACTGAGTACAAAGCCTTAAGCCTGGCTGTCGATCAAAATAGCTATGTTTTGATTAGGGCTCGGATCATGCACCAGCCATCCACAGGCTTCCAGTATTGTCAGTACTCCCGCCTGGAATAGACTGGAGAATCCTGGAAGACCGTACTACTTGGCAACACTTGTTATGTCCGAAAAAACCTCTGCGGTGAGTTCGCAATTATTATCGTAATGTGTAAAACACCACTGCTAATTACCTCATTAGAACGGTTTCTCTGGATTCGCCATTGAGATAGGTATGTTGAGACTTTCAGAAGGGCGTCCTCTCCATGATCATCCTTAAGTGGACGTCCAGGATGCGCTCTACGCACGAAAGAATAGGCTGATTGGCTAAAAATTCCTTCGTGGGCTTACGGTCGCGCCTGCCCGCCTTTGATATGAAAATCACGCGTGCGCGTCTCCAGTACGCATCCGAATGAAATATCGCTCCGGTAAATCTCTACAAGACACGACATAACTTTTTCTTGTCGTTTCTGGAGCATGACTGGCATTATCTGGGCTCGGAAGTTTACATCTGGAGAAACTGCTTATAGCCCAGTTGATTTTACCCTCAGTTATTATGATTTGATAATCTATCACGAGTGGGACTGTATACTTTCCCAGCAAGGTTCTGGATCACAATCCTCCTCGCTGACTGGGAAGGGCGAATGGAATAACTACTCCAGGGTCTTACCAGAAGATTTTGTCCAAAAATTTATGACTTTCTTAGAAAAGATAGGTTTCTATGTTCCTTGGCAAGAATCTTATTGACTTTCGCAGATTCGCTGATATTTTCAATGTACTGACAATAGTCTAGTCAGGACCGATTTCTGGAAGTCCTGATGGCCGACTCACACTTCTTCACACAGTTGGTCTGTCGTGCCAATGTTGCCAGTTTGCGCACCGGAGAGTTTGTTCTTGATAACTTTATCAAACTTCCAGTAGGTCTTCCTGGGGTCTCTGAGGGGCTAGGCGAGATTCAGACCAGACGTCTGGTCAGACACTTTCTAGTTCTCCTGCCTGAATGTTCCGGATTCATAGGGTGATATCAAGGACTACTTCCCAATTGTCGTAGTTATCCGAGCTGGGGAATTGGACGGTTGGTGTGCTGCCTTTGTTACACACCAATAGATTTGCTTCATCACTTTCGCTGATTTCCGATGTGCACCAAAGCGTGTGCGTTTGCAGCCTATTAACAAGTTAGCCTCCTTCGCTGCGGTCGTGAGACATGTAAGTCGAGAAAATATGCACTTTCTTTGTTCCCGCTTGCTCCAGTTTGACCACGGATAGGTTGCTACAACTCAGGGCCAGACCCAGAACGGCGTGCAGATCTGTTGCCATCAATGTCCGTCATGCTGTGGAATTGATTGTTATATTTACTATGGAGTTTTTTGATAGTTCGGTCTCCCCTGATCCGGCGCTCTTGTATTAATACGACGTCGATGTTTTTCTCTCGGAAGAAGACCAACAGATTAGCTGAGACATAATCTGCTCGCGTAGGAGGATCGTTAGCTCTCCTTCGGCGTCAATTTTCATCTTCTCTAATAGCTCGTTGGCGACGTCGACTGGGTTTAAGGCATCGTCTGGTATCGCGGGGCGGAATGCTTTGCCCATTGTGTTCCCCATTACAAATCGCCTTTCCCGGTGCCTCCAGGCACTCTATTTATGTGGAGTACAGAAGATTGGCTGTTCAACTGGGGTCCATCCTTATTGATTCCCACCCAGTCGTCAATGTAAATTATCGGTAAATTATCAGTCTCCTTGGAATCCCGTCGTATGGGACAACCTTGAACTTTACAACCTCCAGGCATTGCGGGTCCTTTTCATCCTGCTTGGTGACACTCCCGGCATCTTTATTCTTCGTAGTTTTGCTCAGACTGTGGATGACTTTTTGGTACTGACTTTTGAGCAGAACTATAGAGGACCTCTACTTTTTTGCCGGTTGTTGACATTCTTCTCGGCCCTTGCTTCATGGGTGACCCTGATATCATCGGTTTTGGGGTAAGAGTATTGTGGCTGATACTTGTTACGTCCAGTTCCACGACAGTGGGTTCCAAGTTATATCTTATATCATCTGTTTTATTTAAAATACAAGAAAAAAATGTTTCTCTGAAATTTATGGGCTCACGTTTTCGCCTTTTAACACCTCAGTTATTGCAGTATTTGCAGACTATATCGATTGCTCCGAGTTGAATGGGGATAGTGGATTGATCACCATTTCTTCTACAGCAAAATCATGAAAAAACCCAGGTATTTAAAGAAACTGATTATTCTGAACTCCTAATATTAGCACAAAATATGTGGATGAAGTGGAAGTGGATGGAGCAAGGGAAATTGAACGTGAATTTGTAATGATCAGCGGTGAAGCACATTTCCGTTTAGAGAAGTGGGTAAGCAAACAAGATGGCCGATATTTTTAGTCTAGTATGGCGTTCCTGAATGAGCATTAGTGGGTTCTTTTTTATGGTGACATTAACATACAATGGCCTGCTGAAATGATTCGCACAGTTCATATGCATATTAATTAGAAACGGGGGTTTACGTTGGGGCTCTAGTTTATCTGTAGTTGAAATTTAGATTTAGCTCGTTAAAGTTTAAGAATGGCCAAAAGAAATGACCCCGAGAAAAACGAAGAGACCTCCACCAGACGGTAAGCTGATGGCAACCGTTTTTCAACATAGTTAGTAAATTAAAATATTAATTAGTGAACTTCCAATTAAATTTAATTTTGGCTTCTCATTACTTTAGATAAAAAAAATTAATAAAAATATTGTCCATTTTGATTGATATCCTGTCGCCATAGTGTCAGTGAAGGCATGACTCTGTCCTCATACCCGTCCCATATTTTGTGTTTTCGCCAAAAAAAATTCAACAACTGTTTTTCAGAGTCGTTTTTTCCCTGGGAAATTTTTTCGGGGTTTGCTGAGTTATTGAGACTATGTGTGGTTTGGTATTCTCCTGCTGAGATTTGATCAGTTCTAGATCCCTTTTTTTACTTGATTCATTCAGTCTTGTTAGATGCTGGCAGAAGAGATTTAATGACAAGTCTGCAACAACTCATAGTGGATGATTCCTTTCAATTCCACTTTTAACAGAACGTCACGTCAATTCAAATTTTGCATCTGCTTCTAGGTTTTCCAATTTTCATCGAATTTCCTGTTTTTAATAAACCAGTATCTTCCCAGGAAGTAAAAGTTTAAAGAACGTGAAGTGAAGAATCATATATAAAATGGTCCCTGAAACATTAACCATGCAGCAAGCACTCATTCATTCAAATAGATAGAGTATTGCTAAGGTGATTTCAAAGTCATCCATCGTGAAAGTGCAAAAAAAAAACATTCTAATATCGAATACACTTATAGGGATGTATTCATACCTATCTAATCCTTTCACATATTTTCTAACATGATTCTTACTGAATCAATTTACTGTCTTTAGTGAAATTATTGATTATTATTATTGATTATTATTAATAAGAGTCTCAGTTTTCTCATGATGATTACATGTTCCCTCTGCAGATGGACTAGTTTCTCTAGCAAAATTTTTCTGAATCTGAATCTGGGTTTGAACGTAGTGAAATCGTGTTTCCATTGAGGATTAGGATTATTGTATATTATGGATTATGTTGGTGATAATGATTATTTTGATCAGGCCTCGTTTGAAATCATTCCTGCCAGTTTATTATTATTATTTCAATACATGGGAATAAAACACATGAGCATGAGCTTTTAATGTCGCTCGGGGCTTCAATCATTTACTTGAAATACTCTAAGAGGCATGCTCTGAATATTTCGCAACAATTTCTCACACAATGACATTCTTCAAAACATCCCCGGTAAGTTCTGATTAGTGCATTCATCCTGAAACGTCAATATCGTTTCTTCATAAGTTCATTCATCAACCCATTCGAGTTAATATGCAACACGACATTATACATTGATTGACTGAAGAAGACATCTGAATAAATTCATGGATTTTTTTTTGACTCGGTTAAAATAAAATTTATTCACATTTGCTATAGATGTGCGCCACACCAAAGCTTCTTTCCACCGGATAATCCACTCTGGTGCACAGATGGGAACAAAGCTGACGACCCATATTATAAGGCACAATGTTGCGATTTAGACTATTGTAATAAAGTAGCAATGAGTCTTCCAGGTGAGAAGTGAAGCCATCTCGATGATAAAAAAGAACACATACGTTATGTTCGTGTGATTGTTTAATTGTTCAAATTAGATATTCCACATCTGGATAAATTGTATTTTTTTTTGAAAATAAAATATGGATTATTTGAAATAAAGTATTGGCAAAATATAAAATTATTGAAATTCAAAATTAGATTTGCAATTCACCTTAGACGGGATAGTTATTAGGTTGTTATAGTTAATGAATTGAAAAATATTTAAAAATATTATTATATATATATGATATTTATAAAACAGCACTTTATTCATTTTCTGTTAATTGTGTTGTTTCACTAAATGTATCTCATTTTGGAATTTCTACGGACAGATCTCATCATTCTCAGATCTCATGATTTCCGTGACAAGGCGTTTATATGTGGCAATACAGGCTGTTTATTTTTGTTTTAATTTTTGTCTCAGTATATAAAGTGTAATCATTTGTTTCAAAATTAAGAAGAAATTCTAAACATTCTGAAATCCTCTAATCAAGAGATGAAAAACTGACGAGCGTTTTCGTTATTTCAGTCAGACTTTGCTGGTTATAGAAAAGTCAGTGTTAAGGTTTAGATGATCATGAATCTTGGATATTCCTTATTTTTACAGATATTATGTACGAACGCTACAACAAGATTATGACATAAATCATAATAGCTTTAAATATTGCAAGCTTCTAATTTGTTTCTAGAGATTTCTAGAACAATAAGCTCGAAATAACAGACGCTTAGATAACTTTTGTGGGGTCCTACTCCAGCCAAACGACTCAAACTCGTCGTAAAATTTAGATATTTGCTGTGTTGTGCCAAGAGTTCGAGCAGGATTGCCTAATTTAATTATTCCAACGTGTGAGTTTCTTTATGCTCACATTAATTAAACACACATAAATTAATTTCCAAATTAAAAATTATACTATTCTTGAAAGAAACTTGCTAATAACTGTTTTCATTACCTAAGACCATTTGCAGCATATGACAAATGATATAACAAAAAGAAGTTGTCGTTTCTCCCTTGAATTACTTTATTGTTATCAATTTTTGTTAATTGCTGGCAACTAATGTCCACAAATACTTTTACACGGTAAAGGAAAACGTGACATGAGCGTAATGATAATGTTTTCAAAGGAAGTCGCACTGCGTCCTAGAAGAATTATTGTGCCCCTATGCTGGTTTATTTTACCCACATATTAACTTTATTATGTTCCCTACTTCCAAGTGTTTCAACCTGGCATCTGGTATTAAGCATTCTCTCAGGTGCTTTAACGTACGTTGCGTAGGTGGTTTCGTCACTTTCCCCACAGAATTTCCAGATGGTGCCCGTAGATATATCTAGCTTCCCAGGTGACCCAGGTCACTGCAGACTAAGTAACCAGTGAATAATCCCTACGATGATCCGGAGGCTCTTCTTGGCGAAGTTTAAACAATCTTCAACAAACAATCAACCCTGGACTGTTCCATTCCTAGTAAGTTCGTCCAGTGCAGTTCTCTCGGTCGACTTTACAGAATGGCTCTGGCCCATATAGTCGCGTCCTTCCTCCATTCCTGGTCAGCTTGTCCGCTGCCTCATTGTCTTCTAACCTATTGTTACCTGAAATGTAGAGTATATAGACCTTATTGAACAAGCCCAGTATTGTCAGTCTGTTCAGGCATTCCCATACTAGTTTGAAAGTCACCTGGCAGGACATGCTGTCTGTGTGTATATCCACTGCAAATCATCAAAGCCCTTGTAGCTTTACTTTTAACGTGTATCTTTCAGAATAGTTTTTGGTCTTGTGTGATTCCCACATTTTTGACTTCTGTTATTCGTTGACATTCCACTCCATTGCTGGCTATGTCATGCAGTGGAACCCACTCTTTCCCAAGAGCACTTGGCGCAGAACAATAGAGGAGTAGTGCGGGCGTCTCGAGATGTCCTGGCAGAAATTCATCGCTCATTTTCTATTGCAAGCTTTGAATTTTCATCTCAAGGTGATACCAGACATTCAATTTTCATTTCCAATTTTCTTTCTTTTTTCGTGAGGTCATGTTCTGCTGTAAGAAGGACCTTAAATTCCATGCGAGTTGACATATGATTTTCCTTCCGTTCACCAGTCAAAAAGTCTAAAAACAAACTTTGGGAAATACTTTTCACAGATCCGTACATGATAAATCCTTCGACAAGCTCAGGAATAGTCAATCGCATGTTTGAACGAATCTTTTTTGCCATTTTGTGCACGTCTTGACACATTTTCGTTTAGGCAGATATCGGAATGGGACATATTTTGCGGTCATATTCATATAAGCGAATCACACTAATTTTTATTTTCAGATAGGTAGTTTCCGAAAATGAGTCTTGTTTCACTCACATTTTAATTCCTCTCGCACATTTTACAATTTACGTCAAAACTAATATAGGTTTCAGAAGGACTAATCGAGGTCTTTCATTTGATACTTCACATGACTATATTCGGTCAAAAAAATTACATCCGCTCTTTTGAGCGGGGCTTTAAACTCGCCATCAATTTATGTCACTTATTGTATGTGTGGGATTTCATAGTTTCCATGTGTCGACAAAATTTGTTTCGGATCTGTGTAGCCGTTTTGAAGAAAACTGCGTGTGACAGACAGGCAATGAATCGATTTTAATAAGGCTTTGTTTAACACAAAACTTTAAAAGCGGTTATCCCTATTGACACGAAATTTGGTAGAAAGGTTGGAACTATGAACAGACACACATGCGGGGAATTATATTGCTGCACTATGAACTAACACGTTAAAGAGGGTTGCAACATGCTTTCTTACCGAATATAGCCATATGCGGTATCAAATGAAAGGCTTCGATGAGTGTTTTCCTAAGCAGGCATTAGATTTGACATTGGTTGTAAATTGGAGCAGTTCGGGAATTCGAGAGGGGTCAATTACTCCAAGGACCCATTATTAGAGACCTCCCAACCGAAAATCTGGAAAAAATATAGTGTTTCATCCGCATGGTATCTAAGTCCCGAACTACCCTCCGTTACGATATCTGCTCGAATAAAGTTAATGATAGTCATATATAGTTCATCCTAAATCCGTAAATGCACTAATATATGTTTTAACAGTTTAGAAAGTTTGGTGCGAATCCTACTATTATTAACAAAGTTATAATTGGTCAAAGTGGCCTCTTTTGCGTCAAATTACTATTCTCTAAGAGATAAAGTATCAGTATCACATCGAATTGAATATCGGGTATGTGAGGTGTATTTTACGACCCCCAGGAAAACACGAATGTACAATTTCTTAGCAGTTTCACTGGTCTATGCAGCGTACTTCCCCTTTTCGTACTAATAAGAGGAGGTATCAATAAATTCGCGGAATGGCAACTAGGAGAAGTGAAATGAAACTAAAAATTATTTTTTCTTTTCAATATATTCTCCCTTCCCCCTAATACATTTTGGAGATTTTTAACAAGTTTGTCTCTAAAATAGCATCCTTTACCTATCGTTGCTTGAAAAAAATTTTTTTCTGAAGATCGGGAATAAATGTCTATCATCGCTCGGAGTGTCCGGATGGCTGAGTCGTTAGAGCTCAAGGCTGTCGTACGGAAGGTTGCGGTTCAAATCTCACTGGTGGTAGTGGGATTTGTATCGTGATTTGACGTCGGATACGAGTCGACTTAGGTGTGAATGAGTACCTGAGTCGAATCAGGGTAATAATCTCTGGCGAGGGGAATGCTGACAACATTGCCTCTATAGGGGGTATTATAATCCTGTAGTGTACCGTTGTGGTCTTGAATGAAGTGCTCTAACACATTTCAAGGCCCTGATTCAATTGGATTATTGCGCCAACGATTATTATTATTATTATCGCTCGGAGCTAAATTTGGATTATATGGAGGCTATTTAGTGCTGCAAATCGTGATTTTTGAATGACAGCTACCGTCTTCTGCACAGACAGCAGCATATCTGCTGTCTATTTTCCTCGCCTGTTCTCACTATCACAGTATCCTTTGTTTTTCGAGTAGCTCGCATAATGTTCCGCTCTTATGGAGGTCGTCTCATTTGTTTCCATTACAAGCGTTTAAAACTCGCAACAAAAATTAACTGAGCGCTGTTTGCGATGCCGCCTGAGTATTTTTGGTAAGCACCTTGCGGCTTTGGACATGTCAAGATGGTCATGCTGGATTGTTAAAAGGGGTTATATGAGATGCCTCAATCATTGCTGCAAGCTTTTTCTTCTTCAAACGATCATCTTCAACTATAGGTTTTCATCTTTTTCATTATTTTCTGCAGTGCAGAACGCCCAGGTCTGGGATCGTTTTCCTGCGTCATTTATAATCCATGGCTTTTTCTGAGCAAGAGTCTCAATAAGCAGATGATATTTCCTCCAAAATGGTTTCAGGGGTTTTTCTTTCCGCGGTAATATTTGTACTTTTCTAGTGGATTGCCTTGTGTGATCGACGATCACTCACTGAATAAAAACGCGATTTGCACACAGCTTGGTACTTATGCTGTCGTTGAATCTCTTTATTAGTGCAGGTAAAAAAGAGCGGGGTGCTATCTCCTGCTTCCGCGAATTTATTGACTCCCCCTCATATTGCAAAATACCTGGGATTTTCTCAGAAATTTTATTCGTTTTTGGCTTCAAACAAATTTTGATACAATGCATCTACCCTAACCAAAATAAAACTGATCAATGTCAACTGCCAACTAAAAAGGGGTTGCTTGATGCAATTAATTGTTTGATGATACTCCAAAGTCATCCAATGAGATATGTCCCTGATGCTTAGCCACTTAATACAGATTTAAGCTTACACAATTTCAATATATTTGCATTTTTCACTTCACGTTTAACACGCAATACCTACAAAACCATCGTTTCTCAAGATTCATGGTCCTGAAACCTCATAGCTGACTACATTATAACATCGTTTGATAATATCAATCTTTTTATAGAGTTGCTAATGTGCCTTATTGTACACCATACTTTCGCTGAGGTTTAGAATGTTTACACTAGACTATTTCCTATAAACAATAAAGAAAAAAAATAAAAATAATGATGTATGATTTGTTCGATTTTGGGACAAGATAATCATATCCTAGAAGCATCTGAACTTCGTTCACCACTTTTGTAGGTTGTCATAATTGTTACGAAGCAATCACTTCAATTGTTCCATTGCTTTTGCTTTGATCATTTTGCCATGTATAGTTAATATTTTGATGTAGCGTGGGAATAGTTAAATATATAATGTAATAGAAGAACAATCGGATGAAGTCGAGATGGCTCTTGAGGAAACGATAGCTTAACATATTTAAATAGTGATGATCGCAGAAATATGTGATTTTTTCTGTTACAATTTACCTATCAAACATTGAGGGTATATCTCTGCCGTCCCTTCTTTAGCGTGAATGTATTGGAAATTGCCTAGAGATCAATGATCATCCAGATATCGGACTATTTCACTTCATTTTCATTATTTTTGAATCTAAAATCGGTGCAATATCTTTTCCCAAAGTCGATTGTCTTTATCACGATATTCAAAGGAATATAATATCTATAAATAATAATGTGAATTGTGTAACCCTTTCTGTTGTTCACGCACAATCATCGCAAATCCATTACCGTCTCGTAATATATAAATAAAAAAAATCGGAATTCGCTTCTCCGATATGATAAAACTGCTACATTAAAAATGGTTAGTCGCATTTCTGTTACCTGTTCCTCTAGGTTAAATATATCTTATCTTTGGTCTCATTTTGGGTATTTATTATTTCATTAATTTTCAAATGGTTATATTTGAATTTTTCCCTAGTTTTAACCCCGGATTTAATATGTTCTTTCCCCGATTTTATTTACACACTTAGGGAGACATAATGGTAAGGTTCTAGTTTATAAGTAAATAATTGTCTTCTCCCTGTTTAGAATTCAACTCGAAGCATCTCAAAATTCCTAACATATCCTACTAGAATTCGATATTTCACATGTTTAGTATATAAAACAGGTTAAGAGTATCACTATCGTCATTTGCACACTTTCATACAATGGAACGAGGAAAGTTCTAATAAATTGAACTCCTCACACATTGAAAAGGTTACGAATAGAAATATTTTGTCGTCTACATTATAAAATTTTCAATCGAAATTTGTTAAATTGATGTCAAATTAATTTACTTTAGATAGATTTTTGTTAAAATTCGATTTTGATTGTTGCTTCATCATTTTGCTCGTCCTGTGCTCCTATGTTGCATGCTTTTTCTGAATTTTTGGTATCATAAGTTTCATTTGGCTTACAGAAGATCACTTACAAGCTTGCTTATCAACTGCTTCACGGGCTTTTTGGTATAGTTTTAATAATATCTATATTAGGATATATTTTGTGAAGCTATTAATTCTGTAATTAATACATTTTTTTATTACAATCTGGTGCAGACATACCTGAGCCAACGTCACTGAACACATGGGCATTAGTGGCTATCATATTTTGCACAACTCTTGGATTGTGCGTGCTTCTAATGTTTGCTTATTGGTATTGGCAATATTGTCGTAGACGATCCAATAGTAGTCGACCATTTAAGCAAGAGGACTCAGTCTGTGATCCAATTCTAAACGGAAATACTATACACGATATGATTGAGATGACCACATCGGGATCCGGATCAGGTAATTATATGCTAGTTATTAAAGTTCATTCAAAGGTTCAACTTCTTCTATGTTTCACTGTATTCTAAATAGAGGTAACGAGGTACATACTGATCCGTCAGTGCTTGCAATAATTTTAGTTGGCAGGTTACAGTCTCAGAACTAGAAAACACGTAAATGATTGAACCATTGCCTTTTTGAATCATGATAACCTGCGCTTGAGGCTCCAAAAAATCGAGTAATTTGAGAGAAGGGTTGAATGGCTTATTTCTCATTTTAAGGGGGTTATTTCGTGTGAAGGCTGTTTTTTTTCGATTTTTTGGAAACTGTTTGTGAAGAACTGGATGAAGGTACAAACATGAATTTTTCACCATATATTTATTAATATCTTAAGCATGTGTAGTAATTTTTCCAGTTGGATAGCATAATTCATTATTGAAATACTTCTTCTTTTTCTCCAGCCTTTGTCCCGTTCACAAGCGGGATCGGCTCGTTGGTCTCGCCATTTGGCCCTCTCAAATGTGTGATCTGGATGCAATCACGAGGCTTTTAAATCCCCGTCTACGGTATCAAGTCACCGTTATTTCGACCGGCCTTTTGGTCGTTTACCATCAACTTCGATGTTCAGACCAATCTTGGCAAGTGAATACTCGTTAACGCGAATTACGTGACCATACCATCGAGGACACCTCTCTCGTAGTTTTTCCACGATCGGTGCAACCCCATATCGATCGTGGATATCCTCATTTCGGATGTGATTAAAACGTGTCACGCCACTATTCCAACGCAATATCTTCGTCTCCATTACAGCAAGACGCCGTTCATTGTCTCTAGCAGTCGGCCAACACTCAGAACCATAGAGAGCGGCAGGACGGTCGACGTTGCGGTAAATTTTAATTTTGAGACGTTCGTTGATTCGTCGATCACAAAGAACGTAGTGCAGTTCTCCATTATTTAATAGCATTGAGAACTGAGTGATTTAAATACCTCGGTTAAATCGCTCAGTTCTGGGCAGGTCACTGCCGCTGGCAGTGATTGTGCCTGTTTTAAGGGGATCGGTCGTCAAAAGTTCAGTTTTATTGAGATTCAATCTCAGGCCGTGTTGCAGAGGCGATCATTCCATTTTTGGACCAGTTGCTCGAGATTATTTTCGCTATAAGATGTTAGGAAAACATCATCTGCATAAAGTAGTGTATAGGGCGCTGGACGTTGATGGTGTTCTACCTTTCTGAATAACCTGATTAAAGAATTCACTGAGCTACAGTGTTGGGTTCCAGCTCTTAGCTTTCCACAGCTCAAATGCGATGTCGTCAGGTCCTGTGGCTTTTCCCGATTTCATTCGTTTTATTGACTCCTCGACTTCAGTTGAGTTGACAGGTGGAATTGCTCCAAATGTCGACAATGATTCTGGAAGTGGAGGATGAACAAATTCTTCAGTTTAAATCTGCTCGAAGTACTCTCCCTATCTATCCGCCGCGGCTCGACGGTTGGTAAGCAAAGTATCGTTCTTGTCATTCACGCAACACAAGTGTTTGATATCGATGTGCGTTGGCTTCGGCTTTTGGCAAGTCGATATAGATCTCTCTCGCCATCTCGAGTGTCTAGTTTATCGTAATGGTCCGCTTGGGTGCTGTCACCCGCTTTTCTTGTTTTCCGGTTGGCATTCTTATAAAATTGCCAATTGGCCAGCGTTTTATCGTCGAGAAACTTGTGGTAGAGGCGTTTGTTTTCACGGACCTTCATTTTAACATTGTCATTTCAAAGCCAAGTATATCGGTTTATGTACCGCTTGCCTGGCTTGGTGACCCCGAGGATAGCAGAGGCCGCTTTGTGAGTCATGTCTTTCATTTGGTTCCACGATTCTTCCACATTGGTAATGGTTGGTAATCGCGTAAGTGAGATCATTTCTTTTCACGAAATCGACACCATTTAATGTGCGGCGGGCCAGTGCGTTTCTTACGCTGTTTTATCGGTGGTCTAATTCGCAGGATGGCAATCAACGACCGATGTTGAGGTGCGATGGTCTCATAGGGAACGGCTTTGCAATCAGTCACGGTGGTAAAATGTCCGCGTCTTATGAGAATATAGTCGATTTGCGTTTTGCTATTCCCAGTATAAAATGTAGGAAGATGAGACAATCGTTTGATGAACCATGTATTCATAGGTACCAGGTTATGGGTGTCCGCAAAATCGATTATACGCTTGCCACCCTAATTGCGTGCTCCAAATCCCTTTCCTACATGGCACTTGTTACCGCATGGTGCCGGCAATGATGATGACAGTTGTCAGCAGGCACATGACAAGTCTTTTTATTGAGAAGTTGCCAGAAGGTATCTTCCTCGGCATCAGGTCTATGTGCGTACGCGGTGAAGAAGTGAATAGTGCGATCAGCTGATATAATGGTGAGCTTCACAGCCGATCATCAAATCGTTCGACTTCTTTAATGGCTTCACGGAAACCCTCTGAGATGGCAATGCCAACACAAGTAGGCATCAAAATTGAGAAGTTTATAGCCATTTTTACCGCGTTCGCGTTCAATGTTGCAGCTTTTGGCACCAGACCATCGGGTTTCTTGCAGAGTGCAGATATCAATGCGTCTTTTCCGAAGGATTCTTACGAGTTTCTGGGTCTTTCCACTTAGGGTGAAAACATTCAGCGTGCAGACACGTATATGTTTTGTTCAGACTAACTTACGTCTTGACACCGTCCATGCATCAAGAACCCTTGCCCATTTCTCGACAGGATCCGGGCCCGTCCCGCCGCGTAGACTGCCCTAGGATTTTTCGAGGCTTGTTTCTAACTTACGTCTTGACACCGTCCATGCGTCAAGAACCCTTGCCCATTTCTCGACAGGATCCGGGCCCGTCCCGCCGCGTAGACTGCCCTAGGATTTTTCGAGGCTTGTTTCTCGAGCCGATCATCTTGGATGCATTTACTTGGCTGATCTGTCGTGGGGCCTTTTTCTGGGCTTGGGACCAGCATACTATGTTAATGGCATATTATTATTATTATTGAAATACAGAGCAACTTATACACCCATCTCCAAAAAATGTGTTTCCTGTTGCCACACTAGAGGGCACTGTGATCATCTTAAAGAAAATATGTAAACAGTTTTAAAAAAAGTCAAGCGACGACGGCTTTACGGTTTCTTACCAGGGCAGAGGCAAATCGTCAGACGCTGCCTCACCTCTGCCCTGGGAGCAGCGTGACCGTAGCGGCTCGCAGATGTTGAATGCTCCTTTATATAATTCGTAGAACACGACATGCCTACGAATTATATTGAGCGCAAATCCGCCTTATTGACCGAGAGCTGGCCAGAGCTGAAATATTCGTTTTGAGAATGAAGGGGGTCCTAAGTCCGCATCAACTTGATGCAGGACCGGACCAATTGGAGAGCAACTTACTCCCTCTTTTCTGGTCCACGGACCCCTTGCTTAGGGCTTGCACCCAAACTTCATTCTCAAAACGAATATGTAAACAGTATTTTAGCGCAAACTAGAATTATTAAAAAATATTAAAAGCTAAATTTTTGGTGGCTTGTTAAATTTGTTTTTGTAAATTTTGGTGTATTTTCAACGCTTTTTTAATGAATAAAAGAAAACTACCGAATGAATTGCAATTATCCTAGTTTGCGGGTCGTAGAAATATGTTCTGAATAGGTCGTGAAAATTTCAAAACGAAATGAAACGAATTTCGTTGTTCGAGAAAAACGCATTTAAAAAGTAGAATACGATTTTTAACCATAAAATTTTAGCTGACCATTAATTTACTATACTTAGTACATAACCCTTAGTTTCGTCGAAGAAACACAAGAAAGCCTTGGTTTCATTTCCTATGATTCTAGCAAAGTCATTCGAATGTCATTCGGACCGATAAATACGAGCTTTATTACGGCGATCGACATAAACCTGGCATGTTACATTTTACCTGTTTAACGCTGTAATCTCCGAACGACTTAGAATATCAAAAAATCATTTTGCCCATATATTATACCCTTTATCCTGATTGATTGAATTGATGCCAAAAAATCCTCGGATCCAACACATGGGATGACACCCTTAATCCGATTTAGGTACATGTGCATCTGTTTTTTTTTTTATTTTTTCTAAGAAATGAGCTGTAAAACGATGGATTGTTAATGGCAGTGGAAGGAAAAGGATAAATTATCTGTTAGTAAACTATTAGAGAGGTTCAACGTACACCGTACCATCATAGAAACAAGAATCCTTTCCTATAGAATCCTTTGCTTATTTGTGATATTTGATTCTTGGGATCCCCACGGGTTATCCTCCAAAAACAAGGAAAACTCTCTTAACAATTACGTTTCACATCTGAATAGACGACATTGGAAGGATAGTTGCAGGTAACGCCATATTTCACTAAGCTGACATTAGGCCTCATATTGCTACACTCAGAAGTTGGCAGTAGTTCTCCTAAACCCGGTACTTCCCTCTCCTTTCCTCTCAGATTTTTAATTCTTCCGCTACTTGCGCAATCATTCTAGAGTACGTTTAGGTAAGGTTGAGAAAATGGAGGCAGCTGCAGCTCTAACCACTCAGCTCTTTTATTAGGCCCATTGTACTATCTCCTAAAATCGCCTATTCAGCTTCTATCTCTGATCTATCATTATCTATGATTTTAGGAGGCCCGGAAACCAATTTCATGCGAAATGCAATGACGTTCTCCTTACCGATTTTTTTTCACGTGGTAATTTAATTAAGTGTCCTATCAGAGAGCCTAATAGGCTTTTCGTTTCCCCTTTCTTAACCCTTCAAAGACGGTAACTTTTTTGACATTGAAATTTGTCGTAATTTATGTTTTTAAATTTCTCATTCCCCGGATAGACCAAGTCCCCGTCAATCCAATCCCTGTTACGTGAACTCTCCAGTACTTCACGTTTAGCATCAACTCTTGGTATTCTGATTTCAGCGGTTGCTGCTGGCTGTCGTCCACATAAATTATCGGCTAAACCACCGTTGTCCTCGTCTGCACTGTCCCCATCAGTGAAGACACTCGGGTCAGGTGGTACTATGTACGCCGATATTGATTCTATTGGAATATCTTTATCATGCAGTGTTTCCACAAGCGAATGGCTTCTTCAATAGTCAAATCATTTAATTCGATCAAGGTTTCCTGAGTTAAACTACCACTTATAAAAAAAAAAGTAAATTTAAAAATGTAAAATAGTAAAAAAGTAGTGAGAAAACTTGGCGTTACATCTGGGTAACGCTGACTTTTACGTCCATTTAGAGCATCAAGATTTATAAAATTGAGTTTTTTCCCCGTCAGGTATATAAAAGAATCATTTTCTAACTAAACTATTACCAAATCCAGGTGAAATTATTAATAAAAAATAACAGAAAAACTTACCAAAAATTTGAATCCATGTTCGATAACAAACATTTGTTTTGTAATTTGTCACGGCACAAACGACGGTTAGACAATACCACGTTCCCTGGGCGGGTTTTACCAGGAAAAACACAATAAGGAGTACTGGGCGAAGGGCGAGTGCAATTTCCCAGATGGGGTTTACTGTTATTGTCAGATAACGCCAGTCTTTGCAGGCGTAAGGAACAAATGCCACTCTAGAGGTCTCAGGCTCTTGCACTAAAACTTTCGCCTGTCGGTAGGAATTTAAAATTATTTATTCGATTGCGAGAACTCTTGTATTTTGTCTATTGGTTTGCCCATCATTGTTAGATCATCTACGACATTCTTAGTGGAGGACTGCTCCGGGTAACATCGTTTTTTCGTTTTCCAGTTCGCATTCTTATAAATTTAATCGATGAGAAATAGACGTATTTCTTTTATGAACTTTAATTTGGACATCATGGCTTCAAAGGTATCTCGGATGATGAACCGCCTATCGGGCTTGGTAAACTCGCTTTGGGGATCGCCTTTTTGGTTTGATTCTACTTTTCTTCAGGTGAGATCATTTCTTCTTTTTTTCTCACGAAATTGTTACTGTTTAATTAGCGGCAAGCCACTTTGCTCCTCGCTTTGTTTCATCGGTGGCTTGATTCAAGGCAGGAATAAACAGTTAATTTTGAGGTGCGGTGGTCATATCAAGAACGGCTTTCCAATCAGTGACGGCGTTGAATTTCCGGCGTCTTATTAGTGGAAAGACGAGACAAACGTTTAATTGATCATATATTGACGTGTCCACACTGCGTATGCCAAAACCTTTACTCCAGGGCTCCGGATACTGTTTACCTTTTGCCCGAGATGATCATTGACGTCGCTCGTAATGATAATACAGCCGTCGGCAGGTACGTTACAGGTCTTTGTGTTGAGCAGTTACCACAAGGTGTCTTTATCGGCATCATGTCGACCTGTCTGTGGCATGTAGCCTTTATCAAACGGCCATCAAATCGCTCGACTTCTTTAATGGCGTCATGGAAACTTTTAGAAATTATTAACGGCCATGGGAATACCACGCTGGATTTGTGAATTACCAAAGTACAGGAGTTTGCGTCCATTTTAACCGCGTTCACGTTTTTAGTTGCAGTTCTTGGTTCTACACCACGACATGTGTCTCTTAGAAAAGGCAAGTTCCACCGTCTAACCAGTGATGGTATCAATATTTAGTGTGCAGACATGGATTTCTGTGAGTCTGACTAGTTTATCATTTCCTGATGCTATCTATGCTTCAAGAACCTTTGCTAAATTTTCGGAAAAACCGAGGTTTTCTCTTTTTTTATCGAAATAACGCGACACCTTTCACCAGGGTAGGATCTGGCATAGTATGTATCTCTGTTCTCACATCAATCTCTCCTTGTTTGTCTGGGCTTGGGCCCAATATATTATCCCTGGAATATTGTCACCATTTTTCCCATTGATCAGCTCGATAATCAGGTTTTCCAAAAATGTCTTGACTATCTATGACTGACCTCTTGATGAAAATTATCATGTCTGTAATTTTAAAAGACTAGTAATTATTGTTGACCATTCTTGGCATCAAGTTTATATACGCCGTTAGCCTAACCTAATGCTTTGATTTGTGATTGTTTTTGGAGATTTCATGATTTACCAAAAAGTAAGGCGATCGCGGCAATGACTTTTTGTGGATACAAGGCAGATGAAATTGGAGGTCGTCTGGTAGCCAGATTTCGCTGTTCGTGGGCACATCCAGTCCTCGACATGAAGTTTGATTACTGTTTAGCGTCAGGTTTGTCATCTAGTTTCCCAGAGGGTCTTCCTTATTGCGCTCCCTCACCACGGCAAGGTAGGCAATCGTCGAAGGAATAAGGGATTGAAAACTAATTCATCACCTAATCATTTCTTCTACTCCTTGGAAATAGAACCAGGACTGTTTCTTAAGTATCCGAAAACTCCTTTACATCGGAAGAGGTATTCTTGAATTGTTGAACAGATAGCCTTTGCCGGATTGAATCAAAATCTTACCTATCCGGAAGCACCTATATGCTAGTATGTTTAAAACGTATGGTGAATTTTTAATTTAAGTTTTCGTTGTTGTTTTTCAAATCTCACTGATCATCATCATCATCATCAACGGCGCAACAACCGGTATCCGATCTAGGCCTGCCTTAATAAGGAACTCCAGGCATTTCGGTTTTGCACCGAGGTCCACCAATTCGATATCCCTAAAAGCTGTCTGGTGTCCTGACCTACACCATCGCTCCATCTTAGGCAGGGTCTGCCTCGTCTTCTTTTCCTACCATAGATATTGCCCTTATAGACTTTCCGGGTGGGATCATCCTCATCCATACGAATTAAGTGACCCGCCCACCGTAACCTATTGAGCCGGATTTTATCCACTACCGGACGGTCTTGGTATCGCTCATAGATTTCGTCATTGTGTAGGCTACGGAATCGTCCATCCTCATGTAGGGAGCCAAAAATTCTTCAGAGGATTCTTCTCTCGAACGCGGCCAAGAGTTCGCAATCTCACTGATGACAGAGGGAATTGTATCGTGACTGCAAGTCGGATATCAGCCGATTCAGTGGGAATGAATACCTGGGTCAAATCAGGCTAATAGTCGCGGACGCACGCGATCTGATCATATTACCTCATAATATATACGATATTCCCGCGTGATCTAACACGTTTTACGTGAGAGAGTAAGGTATGTGAATAACATTTTCACCATTGTCCATAAAGAAAAAATGCAGGAGATAGTGGAGGTCCTGAATAAGGTACATTGGAACTTAAGACTTACAATGGAGAAAGAAGATGATGCAGAACTCAAATTTCTAGATTTAAGAAGGCGCGCTTTGATGAAGGCTCTTCCAGGTTATAATTTTGTAGCTTGCTTCGTGGAATGGAAATAATGTTTTAAAAGTGGACGGGAATTACTTTGAAGGGGATGAAATTGATTTGGATGAATAAATAAAGATTTATAATTTTTTAATAATATTCACATTACTTTCGGGGGCAGTAATATATATATATTATAATAATGTTTTCAAATCAAGTGCCAACGATTTTTTTTTGTGGTTTAGGGGATTATTCCTCGCTTATTTTATTTATCATGTATTGTACTCGTTTTAAACTCTTTCATAACGTCGAAGGCCTCTATTTTGCAAAAACTTCGTTGCTCCGCTCTATTTTATTATAGGTAAAATAAATGTTTTGTCCATGAAATTGATAGTCTTATCTACCATTAATTTAGACTTCAATATCTTAGATGTTTACATTAAAGAATACATTTTGATTCTAATCTATTCTATTGAATTCATATTCATGGCATATGTTTATATACATTTTTTTTTCCGCAGCTGGTCTACCATTATTAGTTCAACGATCGATTGCACGACAAATTCAATTAAACGGAGTGATCGGCAAAGGCCGATTCGGTGAAGTATGGAAAGGCAAATGGCGCGGGGAGAATGTCGCCGTGAAAATATTCTCGAGTCGTGAAGAATGCTCATGGTTCCGTGAAGCCGAAATTTACCAAACTGTGATGCTCAGGCATGAAAATATTTTAGGATTTATAGCAGCTGATAATAAAGGTAATGAAAAATTCTTCAACTTGATTAGCCGTTGACACTTTGATGATTGTTTGTTACTTACAGATAATGGAACGTGGACCCAGTTATGGCTTGTGACTGACTATCATGAAAACGGTTCGCTTTTTGACTATCTAACCACGCACACGGTAGATACAAAAGGCTTACTTGTAATGGCATTATCAATAGCTACTGGGCTGGCCCATCTGCATATGGACATTGTTGGTACACGGGGAAAGCCTGCAATTGCTCATCGTGATCTAAAGTCAAAGAACATATTGGTTAAGTCGAATTTAAGTTGTGCCATAGGTGATTTAGGTTTAGCTGTGCGACATGTAGAAAAAGATGATTCCGTGGACATACCGTCGACGCATCGTGTTGGCACGAAGCGTTATATGGCGCCTGAAGTTCTGGACGAAAGTATCAATACACAACACTTTGATTCGTTCAAGAGAGCTGATGTGTATGCATTCGGTTTAATTCTGTGGGAGATTGCGAGAAGATGTAATATTGGTATGATCTACGATGAATATCAACTGCCATATTATGATCTTGTTCAACCTGATCCGACAATAGAAGAAATGAGAAAGGTAAGTGCAGTTGATTTTTATGTACCTATACATACATTGCAACGCTTTGTTGTCTCCATTTGGGACGAAGATAAAACAAGCTTAATGGGAACACGATATGAGTGAACTTTTTGATATTTTCGTGGATTTTCTTCAGGTACTAAAAGCAGGGAACCAATCTGATGATATATTTGCCTTGTCACTTTATATAACTGTTTGTTAAACTACCATATTTTACAATTTTCGTCGCTCCAAACTATGCCATTTGAAAGCGTGCATTGTATTTCCGAATTTGCTGTAAAAGTGTTTGAATTCTTCAGTAGCTCCAGCAATATGAAGTAGAAGTGGCTCTGGCCGGTTAGTTAGTGGTGGGAAATTGACAACACATACCAAGCATTTCTTACTACAATATAGCCATAGATTAATAAGGAAATTTCGATGCCCGATAGAGTGCTACTGTATTGTGATCGATTCTCAATCTTGATTGAGTCTGTTGTGGGTGCTCAGCTTCGGAAATAGCAGCAGATCTGAAAGTAGATGCTTTCGGTGGTACACCATGTTGTTGGGATGTTTTGGCAGCTCTTGAAGTGGAAGCTCAAACTCGCAAGTTGTCGAATCGTGCATGGCGTTTCTCTTTCGCTTCTCTGATGTTTCAGCAGCTCTTGAAGTGGGAGCTCTGATTCAGTTATATTTTTGGCGTGAGTCTTAATCTTCTCATGTTTCAGTAGCTCTTGAAATAGTTCCTTTTCCAGTCGTGAGTGTCGTTTTGTAGATATTTAGCAGCTCTACTGGCTACGAATTGCCGCGCATGACTGGTTGATTCGATTTTTTGGATGGCATTATCAACAGATATCGGAATTTAACGGGCCACGAATCACAGTCATTATTTGTCGTGACTGGTTGCAAGGTGTATAAGTTCATCCATTGTAGCGCCATCTAGCGACAAGTTACAGCATCGTGGACAGCACCAAAATATTTTCCATTAAAAATCACATATACAGAGTGACTTCCATTATATATGCTTAAGTTCTAATTTTTCACCTATAACTTGTTTACAAGCTTCAAATGTTTCTTAAAAATGTTGCCGACGGAATGTACTATTTCGTCGAGAATTTCGTTCCGAATTTTGATTAAAGGTCCAATTGGTCCAAATTAATTTTTTCCAAATTTTTTAATTTGCCAAGCATGTATCCCCATATAGAGAAGTCCAATGAATTTATATCCAGGAAAGATGAAGGATATTCATAAACTGCAATAAAGTATGGAATATTGTCCTTGCACCAGCGCTTGCTGGAAGCAAAATGGTTCATTGCTCATGATGATTGCCAAGCACTTTATCTAAATAATATTAGGCATTGATTTTGACACCTTTCTCAATAAAAAGCAGGGGAAATTTGTCTTTTCTGGATATGGCCTCTCACCCCATGACAGGCGTTGTTTTTTGATAAACATGGTATTACAATTTCGCGTGCTGATGAAGCAACAAACCACTTTTTCTCTGTTGTATTTTTTCCTGACGCTCCGTAAGATCATGAATTTTCTTCCTTCCAGCGCAACCGAAGCGGTTAGTAGAGGAAGTGTGCTTTGTTTTGCCTAGTATTTTTGCCCAAAAGCCGGCCGAAGCTGAAATAATTCTTGTTTCTCTTCTTTTTATAATGTTTTCTTTTTCAGTTTTTCTGTAAAAAAACCTCATTAAAATCGGTTTACTGCCTTGTCTGTTTGTCTGCCTGTCACATGCGTTTTTCTCAGAAACGATTGTACCGATTGATCCCAAAGTTTGTGGGAATGTGGAAATTGTGCACGCACATAGTGCGCTACATCGAGCCATATGGGCTATCAAATGAAAGCTCTCGATTAGTACTTTTCAATGCTGACATTTAATGCGTAAGGGGGGAGGTCGGGTGTTGGAAATTTTTTTCATGGACACATTCTCATAATCTGGAAGTTCGCCCGCAAATATTGAATCTTCATCAAAACGCTCCGTCGATACTTGCTCGAACGCCTCTGTGCATCCAGATCAGGAGGGGAGAATTGGAAGGGAACTGTAGGTTAAACGTACTCTGTGACACCGGGTCCTTTCACCAGTCAAGCTCTATCGTCATTGCAACCAGGAAATCCCGGGCGTAATGCGCAACACGGCTCCATTAGTCAGCGCTCTTCAGCTGTGATTAAAAAAAGTTTTCGACGAATCCCTCCAAACTTCCACAAGAAAAAAAAGATGTAATAGGCGTCGTCGCGTCGTAAAACGTAAGACTGAAACCCCCCATACTCACTTACTAGCTTGGTAAGGAAATAATCAGTCTCACTGTCCTTCGGATTCCAATGAGCGGGCAGTCCATCTGCCTCTTGCCTTGTTTTGCCAAGAGAGTTGCCTTTCATTTAGTGTACGTTGCCGCTCATCACTAGCAACCGCTTTCTTTGGGTCTTCTCCCTTGCTCTTGTTTGTGCATGGCTTTTCGTCCTTTAGCAAGAAAGATAACGGAAAATACTCCCTATCACAGCCGCTTCAGAGACAGTGACATTGACAGACGCCACCCAGAAAGTACCCTGTTTCTGTACCTTCACAAGGCGGATACGATATACCTCCCTCCCAAGAGGATCATCTCCTACTTCCGTGCCGTAGGGCAGAGCAGATTATGTTGCACTCATTAAAAAACGTTGTCTTCTAGAGAGCAATCTTCTTGGCTCCTGTTTTAGTTTCCTCTAGAAAGTTCTTCTTTGAATCAAGCGTCAGTCCGAGGTACTTAACTATGGGTTTTGGCTCGATTATCGATTCGCCGATTGATATGTTACGCAGGTTCGGGATTCATTTTTTCGTCAGGATGACTGCTTTAGTTTTTTTTAGCGCAAGTCTGAAACTATGGGGAGTGACCCATCCACTTACCCGTCACATTGATATGAAAAATCTGCTTTGTTCAATATTGCGTCCGGCAACAAGTGGCGGTGTGCCCCACGTGATGAACTACCTCCACGACTTGCATGATAGCATGGGAATAAGACTCTGGCAATACGTATCGCTTCAGGGGGTCTAATTCTGATGAGCTCTTCGCGCAAGCGTTGAGTGCGCCGAGAAGTAGGTCTGGTCGATACTGGAACACCAGCTTGGATACTTCTGCCGGAACACCATCGGGTGTGGGCAACTTTTGGGCTTTCAATGAGAGGACTGCCTCTTCCAACTCTTTTATAGAGATAAATAAGCAAACATCGGCGCCTGCATGTGTTCGTCCTTCAGTAAACAGGGTTTTCTGCAGAGTCTAGATTTTTCGAGTTTCAATGTAACCAAGTCTCCACCGTTCCCCATTCATCTCGTGGTCCAGGTCCCGTCAGCAATTTATTTCTGTTTATTATATTTCATTGTATTATATGCCTCCTCTTGGTCGTTTAGGCGTTGTGTCAAGCGACGGAGGTTGTGATACTCCTTCTGAAGCTCGGCAATTTGAACCACCCACCAATAGATAAACGGTTTGTCACGTATTGATACCCTCCTGGGCATCGAAGCTCCGTGCGCTTTCGGTATTAGGTTCATGACTAAAATTACGACAAAGTGAGCTACAGTGTTACCATACCCCGGAGTAGCTACCTGCGCAACCCCACCTACTCCAAGAGCTTCGACAAATCTTTCGATGTTCACCTTTGTGATTTCCACGCACAGAAAGAGAGAGAGTCGGGGTGGCGCACACTGAGAGGTGCCACTTCGAACGCGATGTGTTGGTTGTTGCTTTTCGAAAAGTCTTCCAACTATTCATACCAGTGATTCCGACGCAATGGTTATGTCGGGAATGCTTCCTTCGCAGCCTGGGCACCAGAACGTTAATGTGAATTCAGTGTTTATTAGGTTGTTGCAAATGAAATTGCCATTTTGGTACTAACATTTGAAACGACTGTAAAGCTTACAAAAATTTATTTATTTAATCAAAATAGATGCCAATCGATTCAAAATACTTCTCCCAGCGAGATTCAAGAGCATGTATGCCCGTTTCGTAGAAGTCCAACTGACACGTGTAGATAAATTCGTCGAAGGCCTCTTCGTTCCTAAATTGTTTTTCCGCCAAAAAATAATTCAAATGCTTAAAAAAGTGGTAGTCGGTTGGCGAAAGTTTCATTGAATATGGTGGATGAGGCAGAGTCTCATACTGCAATTCGTTCAACTTTTGAACCGTTGTTCTGGATACATGAGGTCGTGCATTGTCGTGAAGGAGTATCACACCATCTCTGTTGACCAATCTCGACCTTTGAATACTCAATTTTTGGTGCATTTCTTCGAGTTGGGCACAGTATCTCCGTGCATTTATCGCGTTTCTCCAGGTGCCAAACAAGAATAGTGGATAACTTCAGCTGTAGACCACCAAACAGTCACCATTACCTTCTTCGGATGGAGGCTCGGTTTCGGCATATGCTTCGGTGGGTCATCACATCTAGGCATTGTGCTGATCGGCGACGATTGTCGTATAATATCCACTTTTCATCACATGTCACTATTCTGTGCAAAAAGGGATCGCTTCTGTTGTGGGTGAGTAAAGAATTGCAAATTTTCATTCGAAGCGCCATGTTTTGCTCCGTAAGGGCATGCGGGACCTATTTGCCGAGCCTTTTCACCTTTCCAAATTGTTGCAAGTGCCGTGAAACTGTCGAACAGTGTACGCCCAGTTTCTCTGCAATATCTCTCACAGACTGACGTGTGTCGGATTCGACTAGCAAACGCAGCTCGTCGTTGTCAATCGATGGTCGACGTGGCTCACTTTGAAGGTTTACGTCGTCTGACCGGAACTTTTGAACCACCGCCATGTGGTTCGTTCGCTTACCATATCAGCTCCAAATGCGCTGTTAATGTTCTTGGTCGCCTCCGCTGCTTTATAACCGAGTTTGAACTCATACATAAAAAGTATACGTTTTTGGCTCTTTTCCATCCTTTTCTCCTTTCTATTCACTGTTATCATAACGATGGTCAAAACTGAAATGACTCCTTGATTGAATGTAGGAGTATTTATATTTCATTATCCGACACCAACAGCGCCAACTGGTGGTGGTTTGATACAGCAAAATCGAAACTAATTTCACTTGATTGCCAAATCGACCATTTCATGTGCAACAACCTAATAAAACTACGAGCTCTGTTCTCACAGACATGTCCCATTTAAGTGTCCTGGCATTGAAATCACCCCTAGCCGGGAACTGCCTTTCGTAGCCAAGAGAGCGTCCTCCAAGGCATCAAGGCTGCGTCGAAAACCCAACATCGTCTTATTCGGGGTTAAATAGACTTACTTAGGGAAAATTATTACCCCTAAAGACCGAATCCAGCCAAAGCTATCCTGTCGGCCTTGGGCAATAATTTTAAGGCAAATGCCGTTATGAACCGAGGTGGCAGTGTTACTTTATAAGTCGGGGTGTCATGAGCTTGGGTCCTTGTTTCGGAATTCTTTACTGATGAACATTAGATCAGCTTTTATCTTCGCAGGGAACTGCGCTGGCAACTTATGAGCGGTTGCACTCCGGTGGATATTGTTCTTTAGGATGCTGAGCATGTTAACCTCGTTCTAGCTTCTACCAGTTCTGCTCTGCAGACTGGACAGCACCTCGAGCCTGCAGCATGTTCAACGTTCTCATTTGACGCGTCACGATCCCTGGATTAGATGCAACTCTCCTCTTCGTTGCAGATATTCACTTTATGACCTACTTGACATATGACCCCGACAGGTTACAGACGTGTGCCCATAATCTAAATATCTGTAATATTTTGTGGGAGTGGCCCGAATTTGTATCCCATATATTATCCAACCAATTCTGATTTTCCCGTTGTTGAGTTTCCTAGCGTATTGCTCGGCAACTTCCATCACAGCGAGTTTTCGACTTTGAGGCGAATACATCAATATGGGGAAAGGATTTGAATCAGAGCTGTTGCTAATTCAGCTGGTGTTACTCAGGCGCTTTGGCCGTGGGGATTAAATAGTGCTGGCCTTTAGAAGCCGCTTATTTCCTGTAAATTTAAGCAAAAATTCAAAGGTATCTTATTACTAACTTATGTACCTAATAATAATTTTTATAATATAGCACAATATTGTATAAACAAATACAAATAAACAAATTTTGGAGTGGTTCAAACTAAAAATTGTCGATATCTACTTTCAGGTTGTGTGTATCGACAACCAACGGCCAAACATACCAAACCGTTGGCATGCTTCGGACGTTCTTCATGGTGTTGCGAAAGTCATGAAGGAATGCTGGTACCAACATCCAGCTGCAAGGCTAACAGCACTACGAATCAAGAAAACATTAGCAAACATAAGTGCTGAAGATACTATTTAAGGATGGTGTGTTGTAAGTAATTTTACGTGTTAATGATGGAAGGTCAGGTCTGGAGATGTAAAGTAGGTATATATCTGTAAAATATACGAAACGAGTCGAAGATGCGAATAGGTACAGCATTGATATCAAATTAAAGGTGGAACAGATGAAGAAGAGAGGAGAGGAATGAAAACAATTATTTTAAGTTTTTTTTCTGAAACATTCTGCAAACGAAAAAACGAACTTTGTTAGAGTAAGTCTTCGATCCTCAGTTTTTTTTATTCAAAGTGAGTCAGTTTTGTGATTCTAATCAAATACAATATTCCAAAGCTTTCTGTTGCTCACTAGGTATCTTAGCTGCCATCAAGTTTTATTTACGCCGAGTGAGAAAACATGTGAAACTGAATAATATCTCAACATTCAGAAGGCCTTTTAATATTTAAATGTAGTAATACATATTTTAACATGTTTCCATATGGGGAAATGGAAATTGATGTAAAAGACTGATTGAGTGTTAGATTTTCGTTGTTTTTTGTTATAGTTTCTTAGTCATGTTTTTATGAGGATACAGAGCAGTAATTTTACTTGTAAATTTCAGGTTATTGAACGCATGTTGTAGATGGTAATGAAAAAGAAATTTTTGTACAAGTTAGGAAAAAAGTAAGAACTATCCAGTGTTAAAATAATATAATGATTTTGAGAAAATGAAAGCAAGCAGTTTTAATATTTCGGTTTGTTGAAATTTGAGAGCTTTTGTTGATCCTTT
This sequence comes from Hermetia illucens, assembly GCF_905115235.1. Classification (NCBI taxonomy): domain Eukaryota; kingdom Metazoa; phylum Arthropoda; class Insecta; order Diptera; family Stratiomyidae; genus Hermetia; species Hermetia illucens. The sequence continues at coordinate 62,848,863 of NC_051849.1, read as the reverse complement.
TGAGAAATTTGCACATATTGCATAAATTTATCGAATCCAGTGTAAGTATCTTGCAAAAATCATCATTTTCTATATGGAAAAACCAGGGTATTGATGCTTAACGGACGGACGACTCGTAAAACTGTTTCGAAAATCGAACTTTTGGCGGATGTTGCAGCATCGCTTGTCCCTTTGTATGAGATCAACTCAGTTTTCTTTCTATGAGTTTAACTGATTTGTCTTTCGTAATGCCCACAGCGAGTCTTAGTAGTTTCAATTATCGTCTAGGTATGCAGAATGCATACTAGAACCAACATCTATGTTTTATTGCGTTGTTATGGATTTTGAACAGGCATTTCAGCCCAAATGATAGAGTTCGGAATCAATTTGAATCTTAAAATAATAAAATTTTAATAATTTGTATTTGATTGGAAACACAAAATTCTATTAACGCTTGGTAACCTACTTCGCTTACCTGCACCAATCGGAATCCAAAGAGAAATCAAAATCACTGTAATTTTGAATAATGAGCCATATATTGTATATTTTCCCGATTATGTCAATGTAAATAATGCTGTTGCGAACTTTCCAAATATCAATAAAGTACAATTGCTTTTTAATTCCAATAGAACCAAATCCGTAAATCCTGTTTCTCAAAAGTGCTTATTCATTCTTCATGAGAAATTTCTGCTTTGAAAAATTTAATCTAGTCAGAATAATTCAGTTTACTCATGTTTTTGTTATGCTAATATTTTAAAAGAGTGATAAAAATCCGTAGATCTGAACGTAGCTCTTGTGGCATTAGAGAGGAACGGAAACATAGGTCTTTATATGTATAGCGTTACGTGATTAGTATTCTTAGTCTTTAATCTATATGAAATCATTTCCTATGCGCTATAGTCTAAGGTTTTCAACGGACCTTAGATAAAACTTCTTCCAATTGCATTTATATGACATTAAATGCAAATATTATTTAGTTATATTTTATTATTTGTTCAGAATCGAAGTATTTTTACCGCGATGAACTTTATTTTATTTTTCCTTATGTAGACCGGAAAACAAACTAAAAAAATTGAATGTGGAGATTATTCCTTCTATTTCGAAATCCTGGTTGAAAGTAACTGAACTTACGTAGGAATTAATTTGCATATAGGAACCAAAAAGTATAATTTTTATTCAACAACTAAAACGTAAAATATCGAGTCAGCACATTTTGAATTAGCAAGCACCATGGATTTCGTCCCTTAGCATGGGTTGAGAGGGTTATACTATATTAAATGCTATGCGTAGAAATATTTAGGTGATGAAAATATTTCCTATATAGCTAGAAGTATCAAATTACTGAAAATCAATCATATTTTAAATCAACTGGTGATTTGATGTGGAATATTTTTAGATTCGTAAGGAAGCGAGCTCGTGTTAGTCATGAAATGACCAACAAAAAAAGTAACGACGGACTGACTTTTAAGAATGAAATATTAAATATAAATAATTTAGAACAAAAAGAAAATATTCGGGAAATAAGAATCACTACTAAATTAATATGAAAAAATATAACAATTGTTGTAGTTTTACTAGCAATTAGATATTGCGAACACTTCAATCTTTTTTATTGTTTTACAAAATTTATCACTTGTACATATTGTATTTCTACTACTTATCTAGCCTTTATCATTTTTATATACCACATGAACGTTTTATATTGAAATGGAATAAAATTAACCTTAAATACGAAAAATGAAAAAACACTGATCAAATAAAAAAAAATATTCATAATAATGTTAAGAATTGAAAAGAGAATAATATATTGAAAAACGGTAAAATGTGAAAAAATATATAATGGACTCTAGTGGACGTGAGAGAGTTTGTTAGTTTGTAACATAAGATCACATTTATTTAATGTTTCAAAAGTAATTTATAGGTTTATTTTGTAAGTTCTTTATATTGAACAGAATGAACAAAGTGCGTGTATGTTGGAGGAATGAGTGAGGTTTAAGAATATATATGCAAAAATTATAATCTTGGGCTTTGGTTTCATTTCTTATTGAATGTTTCTTATTTACTATTAGATGTCATGACTTTTTCACAATCATTTTTACGGCATCGCTATTGGAATGTCTGGGAGACATCATCATCACTGGCACAACAACCGATATTCGATCTAGGCCTGTCTTAGTAAGCAACTCCAGATATTCCGGTTTTGTGTCGAAGTCCACCAACCCGATATTCCTAAAAGGTGTCCTTGCCTACACCATCGCTCCATCTGAGCCAGGGTCTGCCACTTCTTTTTTTCTACCATATAGACTTTTCGGACTGGATCATCTTTATCCATTCGGATTAGGTGACCCCCCACCGCAACGTATTCAGCCGGATTTTGTTCACAACCAGATGGTCATGGTATCGCTCATGGATTTCGAAGTTATATGTGCTATGCAATGGTTCTTTTTTTTGTAAGGAGCTAAAAATTCTTCGGAGTATTCTCTCGAACGCGGCTAAGAATTCGCAATTTTTTTTAAGAACCCAGGTCTCCGAGGAAGACATGAGGACTGGTAAGATCATTGTCTTGTACAGAAAAAGCTTGGACCTTATGGTGAGACGTTTCGAGCGGAACAGTTTTTGTAAGTTGAAAAAGGCTCTGTTGGCTGCAAACAACCGTGCGCGGATTTCATCATCGTAGCTGTTATCGGTTGTGATTTTCGACCCTAGATTGGAGAAATTATCAACGGTCTCAAAGTTGTAGTCTCCTATATTTATTCTTCTCATTTGACCAGTGCTGTTTGATGTTGGTTGGTTGGTTTTTGGTGCTGACGTTGCCACCATATATTTCGTTTTGCCTTCATTGATGTGCAGCCCAAGATCTCGTGTTGCCTGCTCGATCTGGATGAAGGTAGTTTGTACGTCTCAGGTTGTTCTTCCCATAATGTCGATAAGCCAGTAGTCCGGTGAACTTAAAGAGGGTCGTGGTCGTCATGGTCAGCTAGTCAGTCTTATCAATTTCGTCGGGATACCGAATTCTTTCATGGTCGTGTAGAGTTTCACCCTGGCTATGCTATCATAGACTCGCCTTAAAGTCGATGAAAAGATGGTGCAACTTTTCCATCGCTTGCCGCAGTGAGAAAATCTGATCTGTTGCTGATTTGCCTGAAGTGAAGCCTCTTTGGTATGGGTCAATGATATTGTGGGCGTATGGGGCTATCCGGCCTGCTAAGATAGCGGAGAATATCTTATAGATGGTACTTAGCCCCGTGATATCTCTATAATTGTTGCGCTGTGTGATATCTCTCTTTTTATGTATAGGACAGATATTGTCTCGTTGCCAAACGTCAGGCATTGATTCGCTGTCCTCACACCATAAACATAAGTCGATGAACTGCTTGGTGTAATTGGTTTTTTAGCACCCTATATGTTCTGACGTTCATCAAGACTGATATGCAGCGACGTTCTATCAACACGTGGTCAATTTGGTTGAAAGTGATCCCGTCTGGAGGGTCTCACGTATGTTTGTGGATCGCTTTCCAACTTCCGACAACCATTTCGTGTGACACTGCTAATTGAATAATCCGGAAGCCTTTACCATTTGTATTTTTATGTAAGTTATGGAAGCCAATGTATCGCCTGAATACGGGCTCCGTCCCTACTTACCGCCGTTAAAATCCCCAAGTATGATTTTGATATCTTTGATATCTTCGACTCTGCAGTCTCCTCTGTAGGGGCGTGAATGTTAATGAGGTTTAAATTTCTAAATTTGCTTCGCAAGCGGAAAGTGCACAGCCTTTCGGTTATGTTTTCAAAGCCGATAACAGTAAGCTTCATTTTTTGGCCTACTAAGAAACCTACTCGATGGCCACTATAATATATGGTGTAGTGGCTCTTCTCCAGGAAACCGGTCCCTGTCCTGCATCGCTGTTACATCAGCCCTATATTGGGAAAGGGTTTCGACTACCTGCTTGGCCGCTTCTTTTGGGGAGCGCACGTTCCATGAGAAAATGTGCACGCTATTCCGTTTAACGTTGCCGGCTTCGTCGTTGTGTTATTAGACTAGTCCGAGGCTTCTTTTGTTTCTTCGGAGGAGGGAGTTGGTACAATTTGTCCCGTGTTTTGGTGCGGGAGACTCTCCTGCATCATTCTCCGTCTGCACCTTTTCGTTAAAAAAGAACTTCCAACAATCACCACGCGGAGGTGGAGACGGTTTGGCAGTAGAGCTGTTGGTTTTGGCTCAGCAGGCGTTTCCCAGGTTTTATGCTGCACCGTGGGTATACAATCCACCTTTCGCCCTGGGACCTATACTACCCTTTGACCACCATCCAATTATCTTGGCCAAGTAACCGAATCATCCAATCTTGTAAGCCCAGGAGTTGCTCGGCGTCCGTAAATATTGTGCTCTCCCACCGTGCTCTTGGTCTTCCTCGTAGTCTCGCTGTCAATTCAAAACTTTTTTAGGCATGCGATTGTTGCTCATTCGTTGGACATGCCCTGAACACTGAAGGAGTGGTAGTTTAACGAATTTCGAGACTTATAACTTATCGTATAGTTCAGACAACTCGTGGTTGGACCGACACCATTCATCACGGCGGCGAACTGCTTCGAAAATTCGCTGAAAGACTTTCCTTTCGAATGTGTTTAGCAAATTTTCGAAGACTTGGGTTAGGGTTCAGGTTTCGCACCCATAGCATATCACTGGTTATATGACGGTTATACGCGGAGCTTCGTGTTTCTGTGCACATGCTTCCATTTCATTATGGGAAGGGGTTTCAAATAAAACTACGATTCCGACGAAAGACCTGCCTTATGTATCATAATTTGCACAATTTACGTACTCCTTGGGGTCGTACTCCCTGGGAACACTCTGAAAATTGTGGGGAGGACGAGGGAACACTTTAAAAGTTTGGTCAACACCAACGATATCAAAATTCTTAATTTGACGCGTCAACAAGGTCATCACGCCATTCTTGTTTACATTAATGAATTGCATATTGAGGGAATTAAATGATCCGAATATCTCGGTTTCGCGCAACGCTCTATCAGCACTAAGTCAGCCTTGACTGGTTTGTCACAAAACCAAGATTTAAGAGTACAGCATCATCAATAGTGCAACAGCCTGAATCTTTGTTCTCTGGGACACATTGCCTCCAAAAATTTTGGTTTGAAGCAGGCGTACTGTGATTTCCCCTACTTACCATGTGGACCAAGTATGTACCACAGGGCTCCGTGCTCAAAGAAGTTAACGGCAATTTTGGGTGCTTTTGTCATGAGTCCAAGTTTCACAGCACGCAAGTCTGATGGTAGTTCTGTATGTGTGGAATTTCCTCTTCCTGTGTATTTTTTTGATTTCAAAATCAGGAGGACCGAGCAAAAACTCAAGTTTACTAGAATTATTTGCTTCCGAACGTTGTTTTCCTTGCCGTAGTCTTCCATGCATGCTCCTAGATGTTCTACTGGCGCGAACTTTGCTTTGAATTATATTTGGATTCAGGTCAGAGATCGAGGTTTTATTAATCTATTTACAGGTTTTCTCGTAATGGCGCTGGTTTTCTTGTTTGAGTCATACATTTTGTTTTGGTGTGGATGACCTTTAATCTAACTTGTTTTACTGTCAACTTCACATCTAAAAAAGTTGCTGCTACTAGTTGTGTCTAGTTTGTTTTGGGCCATCCTCTTTAAGGACCTAACATTTGTCTAAGGACGCTGATTCATCGTGCATTTGACTTTTTTGGTATTCTGGAACAGATTGCAATCATGCCAGTTGCCATGGAAATGCTTTAGATGCTCTCTAGTAAGCACTTACCTTCTCTTTCTTTACAATTTTTATTTCGCATATACCTTTCGGGAGCTACTTACTCCCTTCGTAAGTAATTAGCTACTAATTTTTTTCAAAAATTTTACCCCGGATATAATCTTCTGGGTACGTGCACAACAGATTTGTGAGCATATTTTATGTTATGTAAATGATTAAAATAAATGCCATTAAAAGGGCACCAACCTCACGCCTGAATTCAATGATTCTGGATGAAATGGATGAAATTAATGCAAGTGACATCAATAATTAGCACTTGTTACTAAAACAGCACTTACCTCAGTCTTCAAAACGAATCCATATAATATAAATACATTCCAAAAGTAGCCCGTAAGAAGAAAGAGAGAGGAGGTCTGGGAGCTCGGAACCCCAGTGGCGACAGCTTTTGAGAGTGACAAGTTAGCTCCCGGTCGCCAATATCCCTCGACTGCAGTGCCTCTGTGGTGAATTACCTGGGCACCGAGAACACTCGTTGCACAGATGCGGAAAGATACTTCACAGGACTGCACCTGGCCGGGAGATGTCGCAGGAATTAGTGCTGGATACATTTAGCAGCTGCTCGACTATTTTGCGAACTCCCTTGATGCAAACGTTGATTAAATATGGTAATCAGGGAAGCTTCCGGTAAGTTAATAAATACGCTGGTGTGCCAGTGTGAAAACTAAGCAGAGGAATATTGTGAGAATATGGACGAAGACGAGTCTATATTGTGTGCCTTACTCGAAGGGAGAATAATTTAGTTTGCTCGAATTTAAAAACAACAGACAATATGCACTAGGTCATTAAAAACATGGCCAGAGTAATGGGAGTTCTGTACAACAGTGCGGTAAACGCGAAAAGTGGAGTAGAAAAGGAGCGAACGATTCTTTTGGACCTTCGCAGGACACTAAAAGGCAAAAGGTTTCCCACCGAAAATGGGAAAAGCCAACAAGTTAACAACAATTCTGCAAACAGCGATATGGGTAGCATAGGCTAGTAGTTGAATGGACTTAAAGACAATGATACCTCTTGCAACACGGAACCCTTTTCCGGGGCCAGGTTAAAAAGGATGCTTGATAGGGCATCTCCTCGTCTTAAACCAAAATTTCTCATGGCCGTGGACTGTTTTACTCTGGCTATGATATCGTACAGAAGGTCGCGGTACAAATCTCACTGGTGGCAGCAGGATTTGTATCTAAATTTGACGTCGGATACCAGTCGACTCAGCTGTGAATGAGTACTTGAGTCAAATCAGGGTAATAATCTCGGCCGAGCGCAATGCTGACCACATTGCCCCCTATAGGGTACTAGAATCCTATAGTGTACCGTTACGGTCTTGAATGAAGTGCTCTAACATACTTCAAGGCCCTGATCCAATCGGATTGTTGCGCAAACGATTATTATTATTATTATGCTATCATGGGCGGCGATATTCCAACAGTTTTCCATCGCTTACCGCAGAGAGATGAATTTATCTGTTGCTGATTTGCTTGGAATGAAGCCTTTTTGGTATGGGCCGATGATGTTGTGAGCTAATGGGCCTATCTGGCCTAGCAAGATAGTGGAGAATATCGTATAGATGGTATTCAACAACGTGATACCTCTGTAATTGCTGCACTGCGTGATATCTCTTTTTTTAAGGTTTTGTGTGAAACAAAACCTTATTAGAATCGAGACGGTGTCTGTCTGTCCGTCTGTCCGTCTGTCTGTCTGTCTGTCTGTCTGTCTGTCTGTCTGTCTGTCTGTCATACCCGATTTATTCAGAAACGGCTGGACCGATTGTCACGAAAATTGATGAGAGTATGTAATCTGGTGTTCCCTTTACATGCAGTAAGTGGCGCCATCTTGTGTTAAGTTTAAGGGGGGCCTCCCCATACATGTATATGGAGGGTGCAAATTTTTTTTTCACAGAATGTAGCCATGTGGGGTATCAAATGAAAGGTCTCAATTAGTACTTTTCGAATCTGGTTCAATATTTGATGTTGGGTGAAACATAGGGGAGTGAGAGCTCAAAATATGACCCCCAAAAAGTGTAACAGGTCTCGTTCTCAGAACCTATCCAACCGAAAAATCTGAAAAAAATCACAGTGGTGCATCTCTACTAAATCTAGGCCTCAAAATATATCCGGTTCAGATATCTGCACAAATAAAGTTAATAATAGTATATTTCCATATTTTAGAAATTTACCCGCCACCCCCCTTATGTTCATCTCAGAAGTACAAAGTTTGGCATGCGTATAATGAAGAACATAATGCACAAGCTAGTCAAGTTTGAAGAAAATCCAACTATTACTAACAAAGTTATAGGGGGCGAAACTTCACATATTTTTGTGAATTTCATGCACTCTACAACCTGCATGACGTCATCATCACATATCAATTCGTCAATACCACAACGAAATGAGTTCTTATGAATTGGGTCCCAGAGAATTATTTTGTTTTAGTTTTTTAGTTATCGGTCAACCAGACATGTGTGTGTGTAGGTATATATGATAATATATGCGTGCTAATGAACTTTGCGGGTAGTGCCTAATTCAAATAGATATAAGAAGTAAATCGGAAATATGGGTACGATCCATTTATATACGTGCATATATGTGTACAGTATTCGGAAATAGACAGTTTGTTTGTTTAGGGTGAGCGGAATATCTATGGCTGTAATATGTACGTATGTCTCGTAGTTTGCAAAAATATGAAAGATTATGTTGAATTTGTAGTTATACACGGATAGAAAAATGTGCGTTGAAATTTCTTACATAAGATGAACACAAAACCTTTATACCCGAAGCACGAGCTTCCGGTATTCCGACTTGTTTATGTATGGGACAGATAATGCTTCTTTGCCAGTCGTTAGGCATAGATTCGCCGTCCTTCACCTTGAACATATTTATATTTTACGACTGGGCTGTAATTTCATCGGCTCTTGGCGACTTACGATTCTTAAGTCGTTGGATTGCTCGGTTTGTTTTTTGCATGTTTGGTCTTTAGTTGGCGGGACTTCTAATTCGCCTATATCCAGTTCATGAAAATATCGACCACATCGCTCCAGTATGCCCATACGATCGGAAATTATATTTTTCTCTTCGTCTCGACAGGATAAGAATCAAGGTGAATAAGGCTTCATCCTGCTGACTTTTTGGTAAAACTTTCGCACCTGGTGCGGTTATTATTATTATTCTGTTAAGGGAAAGTCGCACCGCGTCCTTGAAGAACTATTGTGCCCCTTTCACTGGTTATGGTGTACCTATTGATCATAGTATCTCAAGCTGTTGGTTGTGAAAGAATGACTACTTTGTAAGAAGAACCGAGCGACCTGCTAGCAGATATTGCGTTCTTAACACGATTGTTGAGGATAATGTTTCACTTTGCTGTTGATTTGAAATGATCACGCCTTTCTCTAAAACAAATAAACATTTCGGTCACTGATATGGATTTACTTTATTCAACCAACATCGAGAATGTCAACATCCCTATAATAATGTGATTTCTTTTCTCTTTCGAATATGTAGGTAAATTGGTAATAATATTAATGTAAATATATTATTTATAAAATATATAATATATTGCAGAGCATGTACAGTAATTTAGACGCCAAATAAGAAAATTTGACACAAAACATATTCAGCAACAATAGATCTAACGTAACTTGTGAGATTGAATCTCGACGTAAAAAATATAGGATAATTTATATTTGTGCATTGTTTCATAGTTAATTTACACTTATTGTTTTATCATTTTGGATAGAGCTTTGGTTTGATAGTTTCATCTGATGAAGCATATAAAAATAAATAAATCTGTTCCTTTCCAGTGCTAATATGACATACTTTCATTCTGTGAAATTTTCTTAGATGCTTTTTGAATAGTCTTACATAGTCCAGTCCTATTCCTTTCATTTTTAACATTTTATGTATATTATATTTATTTTTATCTTGTATATTGATATTCATCAATTGCTGCTAAGAGCAATCTGCTTAAGACATTTACTAACATATATATTTATGCATTTTTAACTTTAGAATATTTCTCTTTGAAATTCTGTGTATTTTTGTTAGATACAATATGCTTCGCAATGTCTGGACAACACTAATATAAATTAAATGCTTTGCATTGAATATTTGAATTTGAAAATTTATATTTAATTAATTCTACCTCAGCCAGTACAATTATTTTTTTTTGATACGGTATATCATTTCTTAGTTCATATGTAAATATTTGTATAGGATGCATTTTATCATTTGAAAATATAGCGTTATGACAGTAAATGTGCGATATGTACTTTTCAAAAGGAGTTCTGTGTCTTTAGATTAATGTATATTTTCCAAACAAATTTGATTTTCATCTGTACTTTACAGTTTCATCCTTAAATTGCTAAGTTGCATACATCTGACAGCTTTTTTTCCATAGATGCCTTCTCTTCAAATCTGTGAATGTTTATGGTTAGATGAATGCTGACAAGAACTTGTTAATCTATTTTGATTTTACCATGAGGATCTGAGATTATCTTGAATCTCGTTGTAGAAATTTGAATGGATTGTCCAACACTCTTAATGCAAATCAATTGTTTTCTCATGGCTTTCCCAATTCTATTCAAATTTCTTACTTTCATAACAAGTTCCCTTAAGTGTAATCTTTTTCAGTGATTTTTTATTTATTCTTTTTTCCATAAAATTAAATCTATACGTATTTATATTTTTGCTTCTTTAATATTAGATATATAATATTTTACAATAAGGACTTGTAAATGATATGTATTAGTTGCCATTTTCTTTTTTTAGTTGCCATTTTCATAGTTTTTTTTTAAATATGCAAAAGTTTGTAAATAATCGAAAAAAAAGTTCATAAAATGTTCCTAATACAAATAAATAAAGTTGAAATCATGCTTAATACAATTTAAGAACACCTAAGTATATTGTTGTAGTAGTGGGTATAATGATATGTATATAGTTGTAATTTCTGGTGGTTTTCAGGTGTTGAGTTAAAGAATTCTCATCGTTTACGGTAATCCATGTTTGTAGGGTGATGTAATACGTTTTTCGCCGGCGGTGTGCTGAACCTCGTGTTTAATCTGAAATTTGATAAATAAAAGGATATTGGATATCAAAAGGGGTAACGCTTTCATGAAACTAATTTGTTAATGTATAATGGGCCCTCATAGCATAATTTGGTTTATGATAGTGAATACTTTTTGCCAATGCAAAATTTTACCCACTTGCGACTTGGCAGTGTTTATTAAAAGATTCGGTCACCAAGCGTTCATGGCTATCGCCTTTGCAGTTCTATAGTAAAATGTTCTTATCTACTGCTAACAGCTCGATTCCACGGCTACCAACTAAGCACAATTTCAACGGTAATTAGTTAAACTAATTTCCATCTACCAACCTGATCAATCGCCACTGTTCCAATGCAAATTAATGGATCCTTGAAATACGAGCAAATTTTCCTGGCTGCTTGTCGGTGTCGCCTCTGTAGCTGGCAGCATAATCCTCTGAAAATTAAGTATGAACATTATTCTCACATACGATCCCCTTTATCTGGAAACTACACTATCAATTATCATAGCTGCCCCATTCACTTTACCTGGTTATATCACATTCATTGGACGTGGAGCATTCCTCAGCATACTGTTTGGCAATGGCCATGGGTGCCCGGCAAATCATGTTTCCATTAGTTCCTACGTTATCACATACGAGTCCAGCTTCACAGTCAGCATCTCTACGGCACAACTCGCCCAGTTTCCGACCATACGCAAATAAACATACACCAGGGCCTGGAATGGTTTTTGTTGAAGTTGTCAAATTGGAAACGTTATTTATGGTGATAAAAGACAATTTATGGACATAATTTATTTGAGTGTTCCCTGGAGACATAAATCGTGGGTGAATGGTGGCTAGTTGAAACATTCTGGGAATTAGTCGGACAGAGGAGTCAGGACAATTGAATAGTAGGAAGTGTTGGAAGTTACAAATACGAATGGCATTCCACGGAAATTTAATTGTTATAGTTTGTAATATTTTGGTAACAACTTGCTTCTTGCTTTTCTCCCATTTATGCCAAAAGCTTCCTTCAACATATGTAATATACATATCATACCCACTATGCAACTTTACCGTGTATATATTGCTGATTTTTTGTACTATTACAAATAGTGTAAAAACTAACCCTTATTGAAATCAGTTTCCTGTCTGTCATATCACAAATAGCATCAGTTCCAAAAATTACTAATTAAGCCTGGTTATGAAAGGAGGAGGGATGGATAGCTTCAGTCTGAATTCAGCGCCTCAAGGGGTAGGTGAGGTGAGGAAGCTATTCCCATACCTAGCAGTTAGGTATAAAATGCAAATCCACTTAATGAGAAGAAGGAGAAACTTGAGGTCGGTACGGATAATCGGCGGGAGTCGTCTGACTTGGTGATTGGGTCGGGCCCCTGTAATGGACAGCCCGACCTCTAAACAGCTAGTGCTGGGGCGACGACCAGGAGCATTACTCCGCCAGCTGGAGTTGTTTCGCCACAATATGTGGCGACCACTTCAGCAGATTCGCGTAGGCAGCGGATGAAGAAATGAATCTCTTCAATATCAGCTCCTACTACGAAATAAAGGCGGGGGCGGGTACAACATCTTGCCGCCCCTTGTTGCACCAGAGATTCGTCGAGCGTTTCCCGCAATTCGCGCACGTAACTGTGCAGCGAGTCGCAGACCAGTACCGCTTTATAACTCGCAGCAACACAATCCCGGCCATCATCAGGGAGCGTGTTCGACTTGAGGTCATCGCGGAGGCTGTGACCGAGGGTCGATGGGGGCAGAGGCGGCGTTATCAACAACACCACGACACACTGCAGGCAACAGTTTCAGTACTCGCCGAAGCATTCTTCTGCACCAGCTGAGGTTTGGGATGAATTCCAAAAAGCGTGTATCGAATTCTCGGAAATGGATCCTTTGCATAGACCAGGTATTCCCAGCCTCTATGCATCTCCAGCTACACCGAGAATTCTATCTCAAATCAATGATGAGATTGCATCTCGACTGTGTGTTGATTTGCCGCTGCGCAACAATTTTGCGGATGTTACCGAAGAGGAAGTTCGACGAGCCATATACAGCTCGAAGAACTATAGGGGCCCAGGTCTGGATCGGGTGCAGAAGAAATTTACCAGCGTACACCGTCGCTTGGCACACATCATAAATGGGGTCATGAGTCGGCCAGAGGAATTTACACCATTCCTCACTGTGGGGATTACCTACCCTATCCCAAAAAAGACTGATTACTTGCTTACCGACCCTCTACAAATTCATAACGTCCATTATTAGTGGAAGGTCAATGCGTACCTCGAGACCAACAACATTCATGCCAAGGCATTCGATAGAGTCCCGCATACTTGGCTAATTGATGTCTTACATCTGTATCGCATTGATCCGAAATTAATAAAGTTTTTGGCGACAGTCAGGGAAGAGTGGTATATAACCTTATCAGTGCACATATCTGGGGGTGCTGATACCTCAGAGCCCATCCGTATACGGAGGGTCATCTTCCGAGGGGATTCGTGTTTTGCATGGCTCTGAACCCCCTTTCATGCCCACTGAATGATGCTTGGGGGCATGATTTTGCAATTAAATATGACCTTCGTGCTAAGTGCGAATTGACACACTCGATGTACTTACATGACATCAAGCTGTATGCTGGTATTGACCATCATCTTAATAGGCATGTTCAGCCGTGATATTCGGATGGAGTTTGGATTAGACAAGTGTCAAATCCAAGCCATCCGCAAAGGTCATCACGAGCCATATGCCGGACATAGCATTAGTGACCTCCACATCGAAACTATGACCGTGACAGATTTCTACAAGTACTTAGGAATTCTGCAAGGAACTCATGCTCGAGTTAGTGATTTGAAGGATGCTCTGCTGTCCGAATTGGTGCGACGTGTAAAGCTGGTACTGAAATCGCATCTTTCGGGGAAGAATAAAATAAGCGCATTTAATGTATTCGCTATCCCTTCACTGGCTTATGCATTCGGAATATTGCCGTGCTCCAAGACCGATCTGGAAAACGTCGAGCGACAGATACGGACAACTATGTCCAAATTCCGAATGCATCATCCAAACTCTGCCGTGGAGTGGATGAGCCTACCTCGGGACATCGGAGGTAGGGGCGTGGTTGACGTGGCGGGACAACATCATCGCCAAGTTGATTCGCTGCGCGCTTATTTTTACAGCAAAGAGCAGGCAGTCCATTGCATGCGGCTGTCTTTAAGGCAGACTGTGGGCTGGCTCCATTTAACTTGAAGGATCGATCTCCCAATTTTCTGAAAGGGATGAAGTCGGACCAAGACCGGATCGAAGGCAATGCACGGTAAACACGTCAATTGTTTTTGGCAGCCATTCGTCGATTTGAAATTGTCGAACAGATGGCTGTGTGCTGGGGAGCTCTTTGCTGAAACGGAGGGGTTCATGTGGGCCATTCAGGACGGCGTGGTCGCCACCTGAGCTTATAAAAAGTTGGAGAACGACCAGTGCAGAATGTGTGGTTCGGCATTAGAGACGTTGGACTATCTTATTTCTGGCTGCACTGTTATGGCACCGGCGCAATTCATTACCAGGCACAATGCTGTGTGTAAGGTGATTCATCAAAATCTTGCATACAAGCATTGGCTGATCATGGGAAGTTGTCCGGTTTACCGATGTGAGCCGGAAGCAGTACTTGATAGTTCTGCTTACAGCATGTATTGGAACTGGCAAGTTCTGATTGGTCGCCACATACCGCACAACAAGCCTGACGTGCTGTTAGTTGACAAGACAGGTCGCTCCGCGTATGTTATTGATATTGCTATCCTTCATAATAGCAACATCGGACAGAAATACGTAGAGAAAAAGGTGAACTATGAGCCACTGGTTTGAGAAATCAAAGAAATTTGGCGTCTCGACCGGCTGGTTGTAGTTCCCATAATCTTGTCAGCTACAGGTATTGTACCTAAATTCATCACGGCTTCCCTTGGTGTCTTGGGACTCTTACATAGTCTGGTTCAAACCATGCAGAAGTACACCATTCTGCATACGTGCTCGATGTTGCGGGGAATTCTCGATGGATCCTCCCATTGACCTACAGCCGGCCACCACCACCAGCGCCCCTTTAGTTTTTAAGTATGTAGGATCGTCCGAGTCTAAATGCTTGGCATTTCGTGCTAGTATTAGGTAAAATCCCGCATTTGCCGAGATTGTGACAACTCGGAAATAATAATGAAGGTCCAGGGGGTTTAACGTGATCACCTGGCGTGTAAGCATAATCTCACGGTCTTCTTCAGATACGTATTGATTTGGAGACCGCAATCAGACCCTCGTCGTGATTGATACAGCGGTACTGGTTTATACTGAGTATAGGCTCAGCGTTCTTACCAGTGGATGTGAGTCCTATCTAATACTTCCGCTGCAACTAAGGAGTACGGCACAAGTTGTACAGCGCAACTCCACGCTTGAGTCCACAAGTAGCTATGTCTGCGAAGTGGGCACAACGACAAGCACTATGAAATTCCCAGAAGGGGCCAACCGCAAATAATCGGACCGAGAGCACATCTCCAAGAATTCTCCTAGCTCATATGCTCTCAAAAGGTGATCCCGGTTGCCATGGTACCAGATAACCTTTGGTGAGGTTCTGTTACAAGAGGCATTTCAGATGAATACCTCGCAGGCTCGGGTCTAGTCGCCCTACTTGAATAGGTGGGTACGGCAACTTGACTGACATCAAGATAGACAGGCAAACAGAACAGGGAACCCAGGGGAAGGTGGAATTCCGAATATCACCCTGATATGTAGCCTGGATAGCACTAGGTATGTTTGGTGGAGTTGTTACGGTATGCTTGAGAGAAGGGGAATGCTGCACTACAGGCTCCAAAATAAATTGTGCCCATTGTTGTAAAATTTCTCCCGGGGGAGAAAGCTATATTTTGAATCGGACGATGGACTGAAAATATTCTCGATATCTTGCGGAGTGACACAGGGTTCTGTCCTAGGTCCCTTACTGGAGGTTATTAAGTATGATGGAGTGCTGAGAGTACGCCTTCTCAAGAGAGTGATAACCATTGGCTTCGTGGATGATATAGGGGTAAGATTAGTTGTAAAACGTCTAGACGAGATCGAGATCAACTCAAATGAAACGAATTGGAAGAATAATTCTTGGTTAAAAAATCCTGGCCTAACGCTTGCTGAACATAAAACAGAAGTAGCATTAATTAGCACAAGGAGGAACAAATAATTTACCCCCAACCAGTGCTCAAATACTTAGAAGGAACGACCGACAGACTTAACTTTAAGAAAAATTTTGGATGTGCAGAAACAAAAGCATCTTCCATCTCTGTAACGATCTCGAGAATACCATCGAACATTGCTGGGCCATGACAAAGTCCACGTTGCTCTTTTTTCAAAGGCAACTGTGCTGGAAAATAAGCTAAATTGTTGGAACCTAGGAATGGTGTATCGGCTAAGTGTACTTAGGACATGCCGTGCTTAATGGACAACATTAGGAGAAGCAATATACATAGTGGATCATTCCCATAGACACTTTGGCGATCAAGGCTACGATAAAACGTATGCAACCGAGGAGTCTAGCGCATTTCGTAGGCAAAGGAGGCCTGGAAGTCGGTGGAAAAGTGTTGTGAGCAATTCATGAACAGCTTAAGCAGGAAGAATTGCAATGAAAAGAGGCAAGGTATAGAACCCTAACAAGCCGCATTTAGGGACTGATCCAGCTTTAGGTCAGTCTCGCGAGGAGGTTTTTGGTGAGACAAAACCTTTTTAAAATCGATTCAATGTTTCTCTTTCCCATGCCAATTGTCACGAAATTTAGTGGGAATGTATGGTCTGTGAATCCCTTGACCCGCAATGGGTGGCATCATTTTGCAGTTTTTTTAAGGCAGACTCCCTATACATGTGAAAGCGGTGTATTTTTTTCACAGAATATGGTCGTATGGGACTGACGATATTTTGATACCGGGCTCAAAATATGTGTCCCAAAAAGTGCAACAGGTTTCGTTCTCAGAACCTATCCCAACGAAACATCTGAAAAAAATCACAATGATGCATCCATGCCAAATCTAGACCTCAAAGTACATCCCATTCCGATACCTCATCATCATCATCAGCAGCGCAATAACTGGTTTCCGGTCTAGACCTGCCCGAATAAGGAACTCCAGACATCCCGGTTTTGCGCCGAGGTCCACCAATTCCCATACCTGCTTAAATAAAGTTAATAATAGTATATTATCATATTTTAGAAATTTGCCCGAAAGCCCCTTTAAGTTCATCCTAGAAGTACAGAATTGGTACGGTTATAAGTAGTGATATAGTGCATAATTTTAGAAAGTTAGACGAAAATCCAACCATTATTAACAAAGTTACAGAAGACCAAAACTTTGTATATTAAGTAAATTTATCGCGCACATGTATGACGTCATCATCGTATAAAGTGAACTCATATGAACGGGGGAGTTGAAGTTTGGAAATACATACGTCATTGTCAAATTGGTAGAGTTTGGAAATGCCATATATCAAGAAATATTTTAAATTGGAGGTATATGCGAATGGGAAAACGTGAATAGAAAATTTCTCACGCAAGATGAACACAAAACCTTTATACCTGAAGTGTCCAGCTTCCAGTATTCCGACTTTTTTAAAGTATTGAGCGTCTATTACAACAAATCTAATTTCCCCAACCTGCATAGAAGCAATTGATGAAAAACCTTGCAAAATACGATGTTATCCAAAGTCGGATTCTCTTTATTATACGCTCCCCACGAGCGCAAACCAAGCGATGGTTCAAATTATGCTCATCTGCTCTCAAAGAAATAGTGAATTTAATAGCCTGCGATTAGCCTTAGGCTCTGCCACCTTTCATTATGGGAGATTTGTTCCGATTTTCGATAGCAGCATTAACCTGGGTTACCAGGGAAGGAAGAAATTGAACTCTCTTTTGCTAAGAAATCTGAGATTTAATTACTCGTTATGCCACAGTAACCGGGTACTTGCGGTAGTTTCACCGCACTGAATCCGGAAATGGAGTTTAAACGGTTTCTACATTCCTAGACGACCTGCTGCTCAACGCCATCAGTGCAGCTTCACTATCGCTACAGATTGCGCTCGTCAATTACTCAGATTATTGCCATTATAATCGTACACACTTCAACTTGAAAGACGGTTGTATATGGTCCCAAGAGAAAATTCCACTTCTCGCTTCTTTTCGAAAGGTAGACTTCTGCCCGGAGCTCTGTTCACTTTTTGAGTCATCGGTGTAGAAGACCTCAGTAAATCCTGCCACGCATTCTTCTGGTTCGTTCGTCTTTGTGTTTTAAGATAATGTAAAGACAAAAATGGGATTAGTCGATGGTCATTGACCATCCTGAGTGGCCGGAGATGATCGAGAGGGGAGGGCTATTCCAAAATTTACAAAGAAAAGAAAGTTGGCAAAATTGCGATGAAGGTCCGCCCGCAAATACTGAAGCTCCATCAAAGTGTCCATCGACATGTATTTGTTTGCCTCTTTGCTAACCAGGCTCGGAAATTTGGTGGAGCGGGGGTCTTCTGAACATTTCTCGTGTTATTTTACAAAACTTCGCGTGTTCGTAGCCGATCCGTAGAACTCCGGACCCGAGTACCACGATCAAGAGAGAAGATCCAGGACGGATTACATTCTCAATCGACGCTTCTCCTGTTTCAGATGTATTATGAGGTGCGGCCACTGAGGTTCCCACCCTGCCTTCAATCCTCAGGCCATTATAATGGTAGATTTCTGGAAGGCAATCGAAATACTCAGGTCCCAAATATAAACGCAAGAAACGACCAGCTCTTGAGGTATACTATCAAGGATAGGATAATAAAGTTTACTCTACAAGGTGGGATAGGAACAATGGGGCTTAGGAACACTTACTTCTGGGAAAAAAAGGTGTGAAATCGAAAACCTGAAAAATGAAGGCAAGTGCAGCCGGGAAAAAAGGTGGGAAACTATGGTATCTCTATTCGGCACACCAAAACTAAGCTGGGGACCGAAATTGGCTATATTCCACTGACTCAAGTATCCGAACCGAACGAATGTTAGGCTATGAACTTCGGAAATGTTGGCCCACGTTGGGCGCCATTTGTAATAGCAGGATGGTCTTTGGCCATCGACTAATCGCATTATGCCACGCCGGATGTCGTGCTCATAGTACAGCCAATATCCATACAGTACTTCGCAGTGAGGGAAGCTTACAATAAAAACCCTCTGATTGACTTTAACTCAATACAAAACAAACATCGACCTTATGATAGAAACATATATCTACATTACTACATGAGACCTATGTCCGCATGTCGAGGTGAGGGTCCCTTTGCACAGCCCACAAGCTGTGAGACAACAAGTTTGCTTCAAGAAAATTTTCTATCTAGAGTAGCTTCCAGATATTTTATGTGTTCGGACAATTGTGAAGATCTATTTCCTCATCTCTGGAAGTGAAGGATCGTTCAGTTTCTTCTTGTTTGTAAATAATACCATTGTGGTTTCATTTGGATTCATTGAAAACCTATTACTGGTGCTATTAATCAAACTAGTGAAACGTTGCGCATTTTGCACAGTGTTCTAAGGTGTCGTCCAAAAGGCAGCACAAGCACATTATCGGGTTCCCAAGATTGCCGTATGAGTGAAACTAGCAGATCTGCAGTGACTGCAGGTGTACCGATGAATCATTCTGCGGGGAGGCCGTCATGCCCAGGGGCTTCACTTCGATTTGAGGGCTGTTTGGAGTTTCACCGGATGTGATAAATATAGGAAGAGAACTGATTTTCTCAGGCGCATTATTCAGTAGATCTGCCGTTCGATCAGGAAGATGGCTCTCTCATTGTCGAGCAACAGCTGGATAATACAAGCGGTTGATGTTGAACTTAAGGAGTCGCAGCTCTCCAACATTGCGAGAAGTGACGAATGCAGCACGCAAGCAAACTTATGCTACCATTAGAAGGTGATTCGTAACGAAGCCGATGCCAGCGTCTCTTTTGTTACGCACACTCAGAAAACAACTCTACTGTCAAATCTACTGCTGATCGCGAAATGGTCGATCTGATTACTCGTATGGTGTGCTCGGTTAGTTGAAACCCAATTGACCTTATGGCACGTTCTGTGCTCGAACAATGTGCTACTAATGACGAGGCGGTGGAAGTTGCAGAAATCCACAAACCTCCATTATCGTAGCGGTTACCAAGACCGTGTTTTCCCATCACATGTCCGAGCAAGGTATTGTCAGATCCCACTTTCAAATCACCCATCACGATCACAATGTTACCTTTAGGAAGTCTCTTCTGAATTGTGCGTGCGTTGTACAATTGCGATGTTCCTTAACTAGAACTAGAACCAGAAATCGCTCCCAGGTGAAGAGAATGCGCCTTGAGGTAGCTGTCAGAAGCTATCTGACATCAGATTCGCATCAGCTATCACTTGTCTCTCCAGAGTACAGAAGCACATTACCGTAAAAGGGAGAGGAGTACTCTCCAGAGTCCCACCATCTTATTTCACTTAAGCTCAGAATGTCCAGCTTATGTCGCTGGAATTTCCGCTCAATTCGGGGAAAGCGAGCATTTTGATGACCCTCGTTACGGTTGTCGAGGTGCATGAGCACATTCCAGGGACAGATTATAGTCCGTTTTGCATATCTGAGCCGTTGTTGACGAGCAGCAAGGTTTCAAAATTTGAAGCTTGCTAGCCCACAAACTTCTATCATTTTTAGTTGCCTCTTAAGACAAGTAGGGAAGACTTTGAGTTCATTCTTAAGTGTCAACCCACAGGGCGTAACCGCCTTCATTATTGCTGGACGGGTACTATCCATACCAGTGCCCAAAAGGCAGTATAATAGCTCTTGATTTTTCACTGGTAACCATTGTTCTCGACATATTCTCATTGCTCTTTTAACACTTCCATTCTGCAAGGTTTACAGAAACCACCAAGCCTCTCCCTCCTGCCTCTGTCACCTGTTCTCCCGGGTGGTATGTTTCCATGAGAGTCTGCACTGACTCAGACCTAGAGTTTTTAAAAGTACTATCCGGTGTCCTAAATGAGTCCATCTTGGTTCACTCCCTGAACTCCCTGTTCAAAATGGTAAGAACTAAAAGGCACACTTGCCTTAGTGGGAAGTACAACGTAGCGTTGCTTACCGCATATGCGTTGGTCTTACATATTTTGTGCATTATAACTAAGCGAAGAGTCTACTGCATCTAGAGAGCTCTTGTTAGGATTACCAACTTGTCCCCACCTTTCTAAGATTCTGGTTCCTTGGGCTCGATTTCATTGAGCATTGTCTGCTAATACAATCACGCTCAAGCGCCTTCTTTTGGCGTTAGCTTGGCCTTCCCAAGTTCACAGTGTTTGGTCTCGGTGGCGCCATTAGACCAGTTGCGTCTACATTACCAGCTTCCCTTTCTTCCGCTCTTTCCGGGAAGGCTTCCTCTTTCTGATCGATTAAGGCAGTATTGCGCGGACGGACCGGCTATAGTTGGATCTCTAGTTTTTCTCATCATAAGAATTGTCGTGGGCGAACATGGGGCCTCTAAAAACCGCGCCTCGGCCACATGAATGCTCAAAGTCGTGGATTCGAATTCTGTGACTTTTGGAGAGTTAAACAACATAGATTCCATCTTAATGTTTGGAAACTCACCATTCCATGATTGGGTCCACATTCATAATTTAACAAATATAATTTCCATCGTACTATATTCCCTATTGATAAATTCTTGCTGGTTCAATATTTGAAATGAGATAGATCGCTTCAAATTTATATTCCAAACACATACCTGTATAACAAGTACACAATTTCATCAAATGCATTCCTATTTTGCTCTAAAAAATGAAATTGTGAAGTCTGAGTTACGCACATGGCTGACTTTTTTTAGCTCCTAGAAATGCAGGTCAGGTACGAAATTTTAAATTTCCTAAAGCATGCAATTGCAAGTAGTCGTACATACGAGTATGTGTGATATATCGGGCCCGACATGAAGCTAGGAGTATCTAACGTAGTAGGAATTTAGGAAGGATATGAGCAAACTTAATTTACCCCGGATAGCGTTGTGAATGTCAAAGTATATCTTAGTACGAAAGTGTAGATACAACATAATCTGAAGATATACGGGCAAAACGAATTAGCGAAACACATTTTCATAGGACCATCCAGAATATAAAACAGGAGATTGAGATTCTAGTCTATGAACATTTCAGTTCAGGACAACGCAAGTACAAGATCTAGATACTGTCGCTTTTCTGACACTGCGAACATTGACATTAAATAGCTGTTTCTGTAATAGCAAAGACTCATGCAAATCCATTCGATTTTAATTATCTTCCAGGCCAGTGGTTTTCTGCAGGTGGGTGTTAAATACTCATCCCACCATTATTTTTTTTTTACACTTTAAACGAATAAAAACCCTAATGGAGTTTAGACACTTTACAAGAAAATTAACTTCGCCAAGTCCTCTCCAGGCTTCATTTGCAATTGCGAACACGTTTTTTTTTGCCTTTTACAAGGGAATGTACCCCAAGAAAAGTTAATTTCGTTTCCCAGAAATTCTCAGAGTTCAGGACCTTTCCTAAGTTTTAATGTCCTGGATCCACTTTGTAGAGTTTTTTTTTTATATCCAGGCGTGATAAATTTCAATAGCGTTGAATGCAGCCATTAACGTTGAAACGGGTATGTACATATGTTCTAGAGACAGTATATGCCATCAGGACCTGTGTCTACATTTGAATTTATCTACATATCTTGCAGAAGTTTTAATATATGCATGGAACGGAAAGTTTGATAATTATCATTTCAGCTCTGTGCCTGGATTTAGTAAGCATGAAAAGGAAATTAAGGATGCTCTTGACAGAATGTATTCTCGTAAGTATGCACCAATTACGGAATAACTTTGAAAGTTAATTGCTAGAAAGTACGATGGAATGTTTTGAAGAAAGAGTAACATCTAAGATAAAGCTAATAGTGAACTTTGTTCGTTAGACTATCTTTCATTTTGGTAAATGCATAATCGCAGCAAAATATGCCAAACTTAATTACCTCCATCAACATCTACACAGACGCTTCCTTGGCAGCAATGTTCATTTGCAGTGCAATGTCGTCCGTAGCATGGTTCATCTTCAATAACGGGTTCATCTTCAATATATCCCTCATTCTGAAAGTAGACAAGAAAACAATTAAATATTTATTCTGGGTAAAAAATCGTAGACTTTGTAGAAAGGATTTGTGCAATACCGAGCTTTTCTTTAAATTTTTCGTTATTTTCGAAGACATAACGAGTATGATAACTCGTTTCGTTCGGCAAGTTCCACTGGCCTTAATATAAAGCGTTCAATTATCAATTGGGAATATATTTATATATATGGCTGCCGTTTATCCTTTGGTGGGGTATAGTGCATCACCCACATCGCGTGGTTACCTGAAATGTTCATCAGCTCCCCCAGGATTTCCCCAGATGTCCGCACTCCTCCTCCAGAGTTCTGTGCCAAGTGCTCTTGGGAAAGTGGGTTCCGCTACAGTCCGGAAATATATATAAATATCTACTACTTCCAACGAGCCAATCCCGGGCATTATGAAGGACGGTACTCTGCTTGAGGTCGTCGCGGAAGCTAGTGGTCAAGGGTCGATGGGGGCAGAGGTGGCGGTAACGACAGTATCACGCCGTACAGCGGGCAACGGTCTCAGTACTCACCGAAGCTGCTGATGTTCAAAGTGGATTCCTGAGAGCGTGTCTAGAACATAGGTTCTCTGCAAAGAACAGCTATTCCCAGGCTCTATATATCTCCAGCACCTCCGGGAATTCTATTTCAAATCAATGATGGGATTATATCTGACCTGTGTGCTGATATTTCACACTACAACTACAGTCACTTGTGTATTATGGTGCAGTTGTTCAGTTGCAGCTGTCGGGCTACACGACTAGAAGATTCGCTTTCGTGTTACTGTTTTGAGTAAAAGAAGAAATCTACCACGAAAAATTGGTTTAGAACGTCGGGCGCGACTCATCAAAGCTAACTCATCGCAGTACTGACAGTGCCAGGGGACGGATGGAGAACCATGTGCGTAGAGTTTACCGAAACTATGCTATCACCAATGAAATACCCGTAAGTGTAATTTTGGACACATTCAAACAGAAACTTTCTGGGGTATGTGTAGGTTGCGACTTAATGTCGAAAATCAGTCTAGACGTGAGCGAATTGGATAGTTTTTGGGGATTACCTGCTCAGCAAGTTGTACATGTTGAGTTGATTACTCCCAAAGGCACCCGCCATGACACTACCCCGAGCAAGAATTTTCCAGATGTTACAGAAGAGGAGGTTTGACCAGCTACAAGTAGTTCGAACAGTTGGAGGGACTCCTGTTTGGATTGGCTGTTGAATTTTTCGTACAAAACTCAGAGCACAGTTAGATACTAAACAGCTACCTCACTCCCCTTTGCCACTCAAGGGGGAAATCAGTGCGAGTACACACGATTTCAAATTGTTTTGCCCTTGAGCATGAGAGAGATGTACCGGGAATCCGATCAGCTGTGTTTGACATACCGCCCGGACTTGCCAATGTATTGGTGAGATTGGCAAGTTTTTGCTTATGTTTAAGTGAATACGTGAGACAACTTTTTGCTATATGGGTGAGCACGCCGTAGTACCAGCATAGCAAAAGCTCACCGATCTCTCTCTTACCAGTACGATTTGACGAAGATTATGCCTTTTCCTTGTTTAGCGTCTCTGATGTGTACAGATAAGCTTCTGCAAGCACATTTGCATGTGGGGTCATTTTTGTAAGGGTACTGCCTATAGTAGATTTACTGTGACTCAGAGCATAAGTCAGATCATTATTCAATTATGTAAGATCCCGCAGACACAAGACCGATCATTTGCTTACCAACCCTCTACAAATTCACAACGTTCATTAGTAGTGAAAAGGTCAATACGCACTTCGAGACCAACAACATCAGATCAAGGAGGTTGCAAAGAGCAACTCATTAAGGCTAGTTGTAGGGAAGGCAACTAGAGGTCAAAGAAGTCTATTCAGTTGCTATATCAATTACGTTAAAGCTTGTGATAGTGTCACGTATACCTCGCTAATCGTTCAGTGTCAGTGCGGTCCTCTAAGGGTACTAGCATCTTACAGTCGTTCTACATAGTGTAGCGATAAGTTCTGTCAGTACTTTGAAAATTTATTACAGCAAAACTAAAATAGACACAAAGCTGCAATTATGCAGGAAGGTACAAAATAGTCGAGTTAGTAAGCGTACATAGTGGTTATTCCAAATGGTCGCCACTGTTCTTTCCACAAAGCTTCACACGCTTGAGCCAGTCATCGATCGCTGTACGAATTATTTCCTATAATGGCCTTCAAAGTTGCCAAATTGGAGGACCGACGACGACATGCGACCTCTTCAAGGTTATTCAACAGAGAAATCCAGTGGATTTAAGTCTGGGTTTTCGGAAAGTCAGTCAGCCGACGCTATGAAATCTGGTATGTTCACCGATAATCAATTGCGAATTTTCTTCTCCTTGTGGGTTAGCGCAGAATCCTGCTGGAAGCACCAATCATTACTCCCTTACAAGCTTTCATTCAGAGGCCCAGTTACGTTCTGTAGCATCTGTTCAGATACCGCTGAGTTCGTCTTGACATCATTCAAGGAGGATTATCATTTGAATGCGTGGTGCTCGATCCTTAGCCTCATAACATGACTTTCCATACAGCCGATCATTTTGACGATTCGATTTTTCTTTTTTCTTTTTTTTTTTCTCTGTACCGTTGTAACTTTCGGTACACGAATCGTTCACTTATAGATAGCTGTTTGAGCGCTTTATGAACCTTTTTGGTCGTCTTTCTCGTACTTGCCGAAACTCACGCTCACGAACAATTCCCTGTGGCTTTCTGAAACTTAACGGGGGTGAGAGGGGATTCTATATTGTAATGTGTAGGTTCATAGTGTTGCCACTGTTTTTCTTTCTCATTTCTCTCGCTACGACATTTCGCGATTTACTGACAGAACTTTAGTGTGTATATACGGAAAGCCCAAAAATTCATTGAATTCCCTTTGTATGGCATCGAACTTCCTTTCGTGGCTCCTTAATGATGCATAGGGCATGGTTACGCAATCAAATATAGCCAAAGTGCTATGTGCGAACTGAAACGCTTGATGTACTTAAATGACATAAACTTGTATGCTGATACTGGTGGCAATCTTAGGAGTCAGTGGCGCATAGTTGACATGCTCAGCCATGATATTCGGATGGAATTTGGTTAAAAAAAAATGTTGAATCCAAGGCATCACGAGCCGCATGCCGGATATAGCGCCACATCCAAGCTATGGTCGAGGCATACTTCTACAAGCCCATAGAAATTCGGCAAGAAAATCATGCTTGAGTTGGTGAGAGAGACTAAAGTGTCAAATTGCTCTTCCCCCACATTCTCGCGCTTGGTTAGCAGAGAGGCGGGGAAGGGACGCTTCAGTGAAGCTACATTTAGGGTTATTCTGCGCTCTTAGTTGAATTCGAACAACACTGCTGGTTTTTCGGCGATCACCAAAATATTCTTAGTTATTACAAATGGTCTGGCAAGGAAGACTGGATTAGTTATATATAGGATCGTTATGTTCGGTAAATACTCGCTGCCCATCTTATCTGAAGTGAAAATCCAGTTGGTACAAATGGTCAAGTATTTAGGAGCACTCAAAACTAATAAGGAAGTATCACACCTAAGAACAGTATCAGAAACTCTGCAGAATACTTTGGTATTGCAGGACTTCGATAGGTGAGATTTGGGGACTTTATATATTATGAAGGTTGTTTCGATGAAAAATGTACGCAACACACAGATCCAAAGGATCGGACACTCGAAGCTAGCTTAAATCCCCATTAATCCATTAATTTGGAGGTGAAACAAAAAGCATATATAAACTTATTGGAAGTCTGTCGATGGCTGGAGCGAGATTCGAGCCCCGAACGTAACATAGCCATTCTGACCGGCAGCCAAGCGGCCATCAAGGCCTGTACTCAGCGACGACATCTTCCAGGCTAGTGGGGCAGTGCAGAAACGCGCTGAACCGTCTGGGTGGCATGTTCAAGGTCACTCTCCACTGGGTTCCCGGGCATAGGAACATAGAGGGGAATGAGCGGGCTGACGGATTGGCCGGGAAAGGCTCTGCTCTTGGTGTTCCGCTGGCGGCTGTCGGAGGTCGAGTCAACTCGCACTACCTAGTAGCCGCGGGCCTGAGATGGCGAAGGCTTACGAGTTGTACCAAGACAAGGAGAATTTGGCCCGCTTATAATATAGCCCGATCACGAGAGCTCTTGTACCAGACGCGTCCAAATGCATTAAAGATTACGACGGTCTGAACGGGGCACTGGCCATAGGGGACCATGCCGTTAGGCATATCCTACAATTCGCATTGCCGAAGCTGCGGAGAAGGAAAACCCTCATACACTTTCTCTGCGATTGCCCAGCTCTGGCTAGAGTCAGGCTGCGGGTACTGGGACCTCAGAAAGATTTCTAGCTGCAGGATGCTTTCTTTCGTGAATGCTACGGGCTGGCTCAGAAGATCCGACCTGGCTGGACTTTACCTTCCTGCTCCCATAACAACAGTCATGGTCTTAGGAGTTTGTGGTATCAAAACGGCGCACCAAAGCGCTAATTGGGCTCCTCGGAGCGGCCACTGATACCTACCTACATACTTGCTGGTACCTACCATAGGCTTAATATTATTAACGCGTGGAAAGGTGACCAATCCTACAGTCATGCGTCTATTTGGAAAGTCCTGAGCAAACATCAAAAGGAAAGAAGAAGAGTCTTTAGCGATTACAGACTTAAAAATCTACACGGCTGGGTTAGTTATGGAAGGTGGATGGAGCTAAAGATTATTTTCGGAAAAGCTAATTAAATATATCTAAAGTGATGACTATATTGGAGAGCGAAATATATCTATCTCATTTTATTGGCAGCAAAAAATGTATGCCACAAAAATGGTGGGAGTCGCACCATTTGAATATGTAATCACCACTAAATAGCAACTCCATACCAAACCAGTAGTAGTGGAAGGTCGCGGTTTAAACCTTACTGGGGACAGAGGCATTTGTTATCGTGACTGGATGTCAGATACCAGTCGATTCAGCTGTAAATGAGTACCTGAGTCAAATCAGGATAATAATCTCGGGCGATCGCAGTGCTGATCACATTGCCTCCTACAGTGCACTGTAATGTTCCGGTCTTGAATGAAGTGCTCTAACATACTTCAATCCAATTGGATTGTTGCGCCAACCATTGTTATTATTATATCAAAACAGGAGCTGCTCCCAGTTGGTGAGAAGCTGATGTGGATACCAGGGCATTCGAACATCGCTAGCTAGAAAGCGGACAAACAAGGCGCCAACGATGGGACTCCACCATGATAAGACTGGAGCCAGCATTCGATGCTAGGTCATCCACTGTCAAGTCTGTTTTCAAGGGTGAAGTTGCAAGGATTTACACAGTCGAAGGGAAAAGCTCGAATCCTTACAGTCTGGCAAAAATCTTTGTACAAAAACTGCAGGCGACTATAGCGCCTTTTTTTCTCCATCAAGAAGCATGATATTAAATTCGTGATTAATAATAGGGTCCCGCTCAATAAATTACTGCAAGGAAAAAATCAGGGTGTTGGTCTTGTTCATATTTGGGTTTCCTTCGAAAAAGTGGGAGATGGTTTTAGATTTGCAAAACTCTGTAGGCAGGACGACGTTGAAGATGTGATTTCGGAAGACAGAACAATGGTCTTTATAAAAGACCTGAGTGCTCAAACCTGTTCTATCCATTTTCGGAGAACAAGTTGATTGAAGAATTTATGACCAGCCCCACCATTGATTCCAATTCCTTATTAGATTCTAAAGGCTTTGTGTAAGAAGCTGCACAGATGAAAAAATAGTCTTTGCAAGCCAAAAGTTCACCTAAAATTCTATTAACGGTAGTAAAGGTGTTGTTGACTGCCAAGTAAACTTCAGTTTTGGGATCTTTGGCCTAGCGGCTGGATGAATTTTAGTATATTCTGTGAATGACACGTACAATACGGAGAGTCTCGTTCATCTGGATACCGAGTTTATGGAGCTAACAGGTGAAGCATTTGAGTTCCTTTTTGTGATTAGTGAAACTAATTCTTTTTAAGGTTTGTGTAACACCTTATTAAAATCTGTTCAATGTCTGCCTGTCTGTCACGAAATTTGGCGAAAAAGTAGAAATTGTGAACGCTCATACATGCAGTGAGCTACATCTTCCTTGGATTTAAGGGAGGCTCCATATATGCAAAAGGGGCGTGTAATTTTTTTTTCACCAAATATAGTCATGTGCGGTATCAAAATAAGGTCTCGATTAGTACCGAAGCTGTGCGGGGGTTGAAAGTGATCATTTCTTTCACGTACCCATTCTCAGAAACTACCCAGCCGAAAATCCGGAAGAAAAAAGAACGAAACTGCCGTCATATGATGCCCAGGCGTCAAAACAAACGTCAAACACAAAACACACAGATTTCAATCTTAGTCTGTCACACAGTAATAGACAGGCGATAAATTCATTGAATTTATTTGTTCAAATTCTACATCGCTCATTAAAAATATTTACGTGAATATCCCTGATTTTTTTCAAATATTTAGTCCAGCCCACAGTTGCCATCCAGTAAAGCACATGCTTGGAGTAGGTTTTCTACAGGGTGCGGCAGCATAACTTCCTTTTTTCAAAACTCAATAAAAACTATTGTATCATCATCATCATCATCATCAACGGCGCAACAACCGGTATCCGGTCTAGGCCTGCCTTAATAAGGAACTCCAGACATCCCGGTTTTGCGCCGAGGTCCACCAATTCGATATCCCTAAAAGCTGTCTGGCGTCCTGGCCCACGCCATCGCTCCATCTTAGGCAGGGTCTGCCTCGTCTTCTTTTCCTACCATAGATATTGCCCTTATAGACTTTCCGGGTGGGATCATCTTCATCCATACGGATTAAGTGACCCGCCCACCGTAACCTATTGAGCCGGATTTTATCCACAACCGGACGGTCATGGTATCGCTCATAGATTTCGTCATTGTGTAGGCTACGGAATCGTCCATCCTCATGTAGGGGGCCAAAAATTCTTCGGAGGATTCTTCTCTCGAACGCGGCCAAGAGTTCGCAATTTTTTTTGCTAAGAACCCAAGTTTCCGAGGAATACATGAGGACTGGCAAGATCATAGTCTTGTACAGTAAGAGCTTTGACCCTATGGTGAGACGTTTCGAGCGGAACAGTCTTTGTAAGCTGAAGTAGGCTCTGTTGGCTGACAACAACCGTGCGCGGATTTCATCATCGTAGTTGTTATCGGTTGTGATTTTCGACCCTAGATAGGAGAAATTGTCAACGGTCTCAAAGTTGTATTCCCCTATCCTTATTCTTGTTCGTGTTTGTGTTTGACCAGTGCGGTTTGATGTTGTTGGTTGATTCGTCTTCGGTGCTGACGTTGCCACCATGTATTTTGTCTTGCCTTCATTGATGTGCAGCCCAAGATCTCGCGCCGCCTGCTCGATCTGGATGAAGGCAGTTTGAACGTCTCGGGTGGTTCTTCCCATGATGTCGATATCATCAGCATAGGCCAGTAGTTGGGTGGACTTGAAGAGGATCGTACCTCTTGCATTCACCTCAGCATCACGGATCACTTTCTCGAGGGCCAGGTTAAAGAGGACACATGATAGCGCATCCCCTTGTCGTAGACCGTTGTTGATGTCGAATGGTCTTGAGAGTGATCCTGCTGCTTTTATCTGGCCTCGCACATTGGTCAGGGTCAGCCTAGTCAGTCTTATTAATTTCGTCGGGATACCGAATTCTCTCATGGCCGTGTACAGTTTTACCCTGGCTATGCTATCATAGGCGGCTTTAAAGTCGATGAACAGATGGTGCAACTGTTGTCCATATTCCAACAGTTTTTCCATCGCCTGCCGCGGAGAGAAAATCTGATCTGTTGCTGATTTGCCTGGAGTGAAGCCTCTTTGGTATGGGCCAATGATGTTCTGGGCGTATGGGGCTATCCGGCCTAGCAAGATAGTGGAGAATATCTTATAGATGGTACTCAGCAACGTGATACCTCTATAATTGCTGCACTGTGTGATATCTCCCTTTTTATGTATGAGACAGATTATGCCTCGCTGCCAATCGTCAGGCATTGATTCGCTGTCCCATACCTTGAGCACAAGTTGATGAACCACTTGGTGTAACTGGTCGCCTCCATATTTAACCAATTCGGCTGTAATTCCATCGGCTCCTGGCGACTTATGATTTTTTAGCCGATGAATTGCACGGACAGTTTCTCCTAAACTTGGTGGTGGCAGTATTTGTCCGTCGTCTTCAGTTGGCGGGACCTCCAACTCGCCGATGTTCTGGTTGTTCAGTAGCTCATCAAAGTACTCAACCCATCGCTCTAACTATTGTATGCATCGGAAAATATTTATTTATTTTTTATAATGTAGGTACATGTCTAAAGTTTTTATTTACATTGTTTTGAAGATCAAATCTGTTAAGTGACGTCCCCCATTCTCCATACATTGCGTAAACCGATTTTTGGCGTTTGTCATGACTCATGTTAGTATAGCAGGTGTTATGTTGGCAATTTCTTCTTGGATGTTGGTATTCAAATCTTGTAGGGTTCTTGGACGGTTCACATAAACACGGGATTTCAAAAAACCCCATAGCAAAAAATCACAAGGGGACAGATCCGGAGAGCGTGCTGGCCATTCCAAATCGCCTCTAATTGAGATAAGGCGCTCTGGAAAGTGTTCCCTCAAAACAGCCATCGATGCTCTTGAAGTGTGTGCTGTTGCACCGTCTTGTTGGAACCAAGTGTCCCCCAAATCCAAATTTTTTAGCCGTGGGAAAAAAAAATTCTGTAGCATGTTTACATACCGGTCCGAATTCACTGTCACTGTAACCTCATTTTCCTCAAAAAACCAGGGACCAATAATTCCAGCTGAGGAAATTGCACACCACACTGTGACTTTGGGTGAATGCAAAGGCTTTTGATGCAATTCTCGAGGGTTGGTGTCAGCCCAGTAGCACATGTTTTGTTTGTTAAATGACCCACACAAATGAAAATGGGCTTCGTCGCTAAAAAAAATAGTACCCTCGGGAACGACATCAAGAAGAAGCTCACACGCGTTCATCCGAGAATTGAAGTCACGTTCTGAAAGTTCCTGCACTATCGCCATCTTATAGGGATGAAAATGAAGATCATCACGAAGAATTCTTCTCACAGAACAATCGGATAGTCCAAGGGCAGATGCGTGTTTGCGCGCAGAACGCCGTGGCGATCGCAACATTGACGCTCTCACTGCTTCAATGTTCTCAGGTGATCTAACGGGCCGAGGGACTCCAGTTCTTCCTTTTGTCGCACTTGCAGTTTGTCTGAATATAGTGACCCCTGTAACAATTGATTTGCGGTCTGGGACGGGAGCCAACGGGGCTAAATTAAAGCGATTCCGAAATGCACGCTGTGTTGCAATAACCGAACATCCGCTTGAAAAGTAAACCTCAACGGCAAAGGCACGCTCCTCACTATTCCAACGGATGATGGCGACTGAACCGTGTCGGGACAAAACTTTACAGCATCGCCTCTTGAACGAGACCACTAGCGCTCCGCTATGACATCAACTAACTGAGTGGCGCGCATTTTAAAAAAGGAACGACTGAGCACTCTGCGTCATAGCTTGCACAAAATCGCCTAGTGCAGAAAATTGCGGACCATTCAGATAATATCACAGGAAAATTCGTAGGGAGAACCTGGTTGCGTGGGAAGATATCCACAAACAAATGTGGGTCGCTCCGGACGGGACCACTTTCAAACAAGTTAACGACATTTCAATTAAATGCCACCGCCTGTCCGATTTCATGTATAACTGAATATATATATAATTGGCATGAACCTCTGGATGAGGCGTTGTGCGTCTATTACATCTAAGAGCCATCGCTCTTCTTTCTTTTTCTTCAGCTTTTGTTCCTTTCAAAAGCGCAGTCGACTCAACTTGATCAGTTGCGCCATTTTGCTTGGTCATAAGTCTGATCGGGATGGGGTTCGTATTAAGCCAACGTTGATTCGGCTGGTCTCTTGGTTGCTTCCCATCGACTTCCATTTTCAGACCAATTTTGACGAGTGAGTTGCTATGAGCGTGATTTACATGTCTATTTGCAGTTTTTGATCGGTGCAACCATATATCGAACTCGGATAACCTCATTTTGGATATGATCAACAACATTTATGCCAGCATTCGGAACCATAGAGGGCGACACGGCAGTAATGCGCTGAAGCTTCTTCCTTCACTTTCTGAGAAGCTCGCAGTTTTCCTCCACTGTTCTGGGCTACGTAGCTCTAGGACAATTCATTCGTTGGCCGTCCTAGGATAGAGGGCTCCCCAATTGGGCTTTCGTTCACCAGTTATTTTAGTGTTTAAACAAGAAAAGAGTCGAGACTCATTGGCCTATAGGGTTTATCCTGGGTTTGATAACATGGTGGTTTTAATAGAAAGCACTAAGATAATAATCATAATCGTTGGCACAACAATCCATATTGGATCAGGGCCTTGAAGTGTGTTAGAGCACTTCATTCAAGACCGAAAAGGTACGCTAAGTAGTACACTGTACATTGCCGGTCAGCATTGCACTCGCCCGAGATTATTACCCTTATTTGACTCAGGTACTTATTCACAGAGTTGACTGGTATCCGACATCAAATCACGATACAAATTCGACTGCCACCAGTGAGATTTGAACCGCGACCTTTCGTACCATAGCCTTGTGCTCTAACTACTCAGCTATCTGGACAGCACTAAGACATCCCAGATAAACCTCCACCATGCGAAAACTGCATCTGCGGAAGTTCCAAGGAGAACATTGGAATAGTGTTGGCTCAGGAGCCCTCTTTGTGCCCTGCTGCAACGCATCGGGGAATCAAAACGGAATAACTTCAGGAGCTTTACAAAGCTGTACATGCCGCTGTTGCCAAAGACGGGACAACATCTTCTGTTTGTTTGAAGATGGGACATTTACCGAGAATGAGGAGGACAGAGTATACCTGCTTTTCTGAATTCATTTCCAGGGGTCCTATCCTATGGCGGCAGGCGGCAACATTCTGCCTGATTCCACAACCACGAATAGAAGGGGAACAAAGGAGAACTGGAAACTAGGAAAAGAAGTATGCTCGGAAGCTAGTGTAACGTGGGCAGTGGGAACTTTTGAACCACTGAAATCATGGCATCTTCCCAGTATTAACCCAGTCGGGCTTCGAAATCATCTTCGAATATCTTCTGAGGGTGATAAGGGACAGCATGGCCAAGGCAATGGAGGCAGGCAAAAGTGGTCTTTATTCCGAAAGCGGATAAGTAGGATCGGTAGAGAAGGTCGTAGACAATATATTAGAACTAACGTTGGAAAGCGTAATTCCCTACATCAGTGTCAACATGCTTACCGGGCAGGACCGTCAACTGAAACTGCTCTGTATCAGCTGACGGATGCACTACGGGATGCCATAGAAACTAAAGAAAGAGCACTGTGTGCATTTTTGGATATCGAAGGAGCCTTCGATGACACATCGCACACGGAGATACAATATGCCCTGATCCACAAGGGAGTAGGAAATACCCTGGCTGTCTTGAAGGGCAAAATGTTAGAGAGTGGGAAAATAGAAGCGACAGGTGCAAATTCTATTGTTATGAATACTACTCAAGGTTGTCCACAGGGCGGGGTACTATCACCGCTTATGTGGGGTATGGTAGTGGACGAGCTCTTGGGCGTGCTAACAAATATTGGAATGCAGGTCCAGGGTTACGCGGGCGACATTGTTTTAATCTATAGGGGCAAATATGAGGATACTTTATGTGATAGAATCCAAACTGGGTTAAGGGTTACTAGTGCCTAGTGCAGGAAGGCGGGATTGCGTATCAATCCACCGAAAACCGTCATAGTACCATTCATTAAGAAATGTAAGCTTGATCGCCTGAGCGCCATAAGGTTACATGACATAGAGGCGAAACGACAAACACTGTTCAAATATTTGGGAATTACTCTAGACTAAAAATTACTCTGGAAGACACATGTCGGAAACAGTTGTCGGAAACACTTGTCGGAAAACTACAAGGGCTCTGATGACTTGTAAGTTCATAGCAGGAAAAAATGGGGTTGTACCCCGAAGATACTACTTTAGATATACACTGCAATAGTGTGAATGGGAAAAAGGCTGAAGAAAAAGAAGAAGTAAGTGCACAATGATGATGATGATTTTTAAACTTCGCTGGTCACTGCTGGCTAAAATATCATCTGGGGAAGCTGGTGATATCTACGAACACCGCCTGCAGGTTCTGTGCGGAGTGTGTTGAAACCTCTATACACGTTATGGGTCAGTGTCCGGCACTTGAGCAAAGTAAGTCGAGGCACCTGACAGAACACTTAATACCAGTAAAGTTGAAAGATTTGGAAGTAGGGAATATACTAAAATTCCTAACGGTGATTGCCTTGCATGAGATACTATTGTTAATAGGTATACTTTAACCAGTAAAAGCGGCACAATATAATAATAAACAACGTTTTCTACGTTTGACACTACATTTTTAATTATTTTGCAATAAACTTAAAATGAACATCTTTTTGACTAAATTAAAAGGACCTGCACGGTCGGGGGTTTGCAATTTCAAATTCAATTGTAAAATTACACATAAAGTGAATGCGGTAAGTTTTGGTAAAGAAAACACTAGTAACTCGTGAAGGGTTGTGAAGTGACTGTCAACTTTAATTATTTTTTTACAATTTTTTCTAATCAGATATAAAGGCCTACTCCGCCACGGAGAACACCAGTGGTGACATCTGTCAGTCGAATTAACAACAATGTTGTTAACCCTGCTGTGTCACATGAGCTCGAACTCCTTAAAAGCCAGAGACGCATTGGAATAAGGTTTTAAATATTCATCATTTGGTTTGGTAGGTTGGTAATTAAAAAGTGTGTTTTAGAAATTCAGGCTGGGTGGTTGCCTAGTAAAAATGCGTGCATCTACATATATGACGTGTAACATGCACACATGTGCTTTTATGTACGAGTACATACCTAAATTCCACAATCTATTATTCCATCTCAAGGATAACATTGCAAAATATGTCTACATGTTTTATTCCCGCCAAGTTAACTGTACCTCAGCGGAAGTGTTTTTAAATTCGAAAATATCAACCTTTGATATTGTATACCCCACTGAAAAACTTCGGAAGCAATATGGAGGAAATTTATGGATACATTTATCCGCCCATTAAATTTGTATCCTAACACCCTTATTCACAAAATTTGTACAAAGAATGAAGCCATGAATATTTCAAAGGACTTTTTATAGTCATAAATGTAAAGGATGTATTTCAAGGCCATGTCACGATGTACTAAAACGGTCAGGTCGATATATGTGAATTTGAGAATGCAGAAAGGCTTCCCTAAATAGCGTTGAAAATATGTAAATTCCTAAGTGATAATTTGCATGTTAGATACTTTTATCGAATGTACAGCAGTGAAAACACATTCAATATTAAGATATTTGTATTCATATATGTATGTTATGAAATCTGGAGTTAAGTAGAGTATCTCCAAAAATTCGAAATTGTTCTTAAGGAGATCACTTATGGTTATGTTCCTGAAGGATGTTAAAGGTAAGCTCGGAGAATTCTTGGGAACCATTTTAGTTTTAGAAATTCAATCAGATTCCAAAATTCCAAAAAGGTTTTTTGTTTGTCGACATCAGAACAATGGATTTCGGAAACTGTAAGAAGCAGGAGTGCAAGGCCCAATAAGATATTTGAAGCATCAACCTCCATATCTAAGACGGGGTGGTATAGACCTACGTGAAAGTTATGGATAATTTCAACTTAGAAGGAAAGGTCGAAATTTTATTAAAAAATACTTGCATTAGAACATCCACAAATCAAACCAACAAATCCACCATCTCCAAATATAGTGAGAGAGGAAGTATCCGCTTTCAAGCAACCAATGAGACACCGAACCAAAATCAACATTAGATTCGGCTACGGTCACCTTATTCGAACGAAAACTATCTAGTATCCTTGCAAAGAAATTAGGCTACAATTATTGGAACGAAATGACACTGCAATACAGGAGAAGATTGGATCAACTGAGAATCAGTACGGTAACCGATGAAATTAATAACTTTCAACTTATAACAATCTAGGCTATGTTAACTTTAGAGAAAATTAGTCAAATTCAAATTCCACTTGCGGAGACGCTAATCGATGTATATCATCAACGATTCAACCTACGGCTTTTAGTCCTGGAACACAGGAACTTTCTGTCATTAAGTGTACAACCGTAGTACCAAATACCAGTAGACTTCATGGATGCAACTTCGACGCGAAGTAGGATTGATAATAGCTTCGTCACTTTTCAGCCCTAAATTACAATTAATTAAATTCGACACTTTCGATCTTTTTAGGCTGCTGCTAATTCTCGCTTTTTGAAATCCCCACCGTAAACCTAAGAAAATACAAGCGCGCCTGATCACTGATCAAACGATGAACCAGTGGATGGTTTAGATTTCCAAACATGATCCTTTCAGAAGTAAATGAAGCAACTGAAAATATGTCTCTGGAATTCAAACGGCGTCAGTCAACATAAACTAATTCTACGACATTTCTTGTTTGACAAAGAAATCGACATAATGCACCTTCATCATCATCATCAACGGAGCAAGATTTGGTATCCGGTCTAGGCCTGCCTTAATAAGGAACTCCAGACATCCCGGTTTTGCGCCGAGGTCCACCAATTCGATATCCCTAAAAGCTGTCTGGCGTCCTGACCTTTGCCATCGCTCCATCTTAGGCAGGGTCTGCCTCGTCTTCTTTTCTACCATAGATATTGCCCTTATAGACTTTCCGGGTTGGATCATCCTCATTCATACGGATTAAGTGACCCGCCCACCATAACCTATTGAGGCGGATTTTATCCACAACCGAACAGTCATGGTGTCGATCATAGATTTCGTCATTGTGTAGGGTACGGAATCGTCCATTCTCATGTTGGGGGCCAAAAATTCTTCGGACGATTCTTCTCTCGAACGCGACCAAGAGTTCGCAATTTTTCTTGCTAAGAACCCAAGTTTCCGAGGAATACATGAGGACTGGCAAGATCATAGTCTTGTACAGTAAGAGCTTTGACCCTGTGGTGAGACGTTTCGAGCGGAACAGTTTTTGTAAGCTGAAATAGGCTCTGTTGGCTGACAACAAGCGTATTCAGAGCCAAATAAGTTGCTTTAAAAAAAGCTTCAGGACATGACTTAATCACGGGAAAAAAGTTTAAGGAATTCGCAGGTATTGCAATCACTCACTAGACTCACATATTCAACGAAACTCTACGTCTCGCCTACAACAGGACCAAACGTATATTGCAACCTACATGCCTATAAATCTTCTATCTATCTTCTTAAAAATGTTCAAAAAACCACTACTTTCAAAAATATCACCACATTTAGTGGAAAACAAAGTAATTGCTCATAGGAGTGTCTCTGAAATGAGGAGTGCACGGGAGGGTAGAAAGTATTGCTCATCGGTATTTTTGGATGTGGCGTAAGCCTATGATAAAGTGTAGCAGGAAGGTCCGATTTTTAAAATAAATAAGTCGGAATACAAGCTGGACACTTTGGGTATAAATTACTAATTGAGCCATACACGACCGTATTGTGAAAAAAAAATTACTTTCCGGGTGTGACAGACAGGCAGACAGACGGACAAACAGACATCGAAGCGATTATAATAAGGTTTTGTTTTATATTAAACCTTAAAACGCTGCTTTCAGAACAGTTTCCTGGAATTTTGCAATTTTTTCTTTTGTAGCACAAATTCAGGATGAAATAAAAGAACTTCTCGCGAGTATAACATCGCGAGTCTCCCAGGGCAGGGTCCTTGGACCAATACTCCACCTTACATCTACCAACTGATCCTAAACTGATATCCTCAACTTTTGCAGATGATATTACTACATATTTTAAGTATTAGGTTGCATTAAAAAACTTATAAATCCACCTAAGACAAATTGAAAAATGGTTTACAAAATGGAAAAGTCGCGTGAGCAAAACCAAGTGTAGTCACGTCACTTTCATCCTGAGCCGACAAAACTGCGCGATCAATGGTGTAATAATCCCTTAACAGAATGAGGTAAAGTATCACGGTTTACTCCTGGACAGACAACAAGCGTGGAGAAAACATAACATATTGAGACAAAGACAATCCAAACAAAGCCGAGAACAAAAAATATTGGCTTCTAAATAGAAACTCTAAACTGAGTCTCTACTACAAACGGCTGCTTTATGAAGCCGTCATAATGACAATATGTCCATATTAGGGAATTCAGCTGTGGGCTTTAGCGTGCCCTTTTAACATCGAGCCCAGTCCACGGTACTATGGATGGTTACCGGTGCACCTTGGGATATAAAAACCGAAAATATCCACAGGGAGCATCAATAAGAGAGTAAATCTGATTCCAGGTGACGAAGTACAAAATAGGGTTAGCCTCCCATCCTAACCCCTTGGGCAGGATACTGCTACAACCGCCTAGTGCCAGCCGATCAAAGTCGGGTACCGGAAGTAAGACACCAGGACCGCCTTTATTAACTTTCGGGTTAAACTGAAAGATGTCAATATCGTCAGCATATACAGTAGTTGCGTGGACTTAAAGAGGATGGTGCTCTCGCATTTCACTCAGCATTACGGATCCC
The DNA here is from genome assembly GCF_905115235.1 of Hermetia illucens. Taxonomy (NCBI): domain Eukaryota; kingdom Metazoa; phylum Arthropoda; class Insecta; order Diptera; family Stratiomyidae; genus Hermetia; species Hermetia illucens. Next base: position 62,809,349 of record NC_051849.1, on the reverse strand, counting down.
TTTTTTTAGGGCCAAGTTGAAGAGGACGCATTATGGGGTATCTCCTTGTCTTAGACCGTTGTTGAATGAAATGGTCTCGAGGGTGATTCTGCTGCTTTTATCTGGCCTCGCACATTGGTCAGGTTCAGCCCAGCCAGTCTTTGTATTCATTGTGTTGGCCGTCCAGGCAAGATTTTCTTTGAAAGAGCATTTTTGGATGTTGTTACACAGAAGTATGCCTGGATAATAAATTAATGTGGACCCTTTTAATCCTTTGGTGCTATTCGGTGAAGACCCCAAGAATGTGATTTATTTTCTTTGCAGAGTATAACGGCAAGGACCATTTCGCTATTAACAGTAAATATAAAATTTTCGTTTTTTTATCCAATCTAATTGAGTCCCTGATTCTGATTTATACGATTTCGTGTAAAAAAGGGAAAAAGAAAGAAAAGCTGTTTAACAGGGGATTGCCTGGGAGTCAAACAATGAGTAAACTCAACGAAGCTTTCTCTTGCTGAGAGTGGCTGAATGAGGTTCGACAAATTGTGTCCAATGCGAGGCGACGTCTGCGGGAGGTGAAGACGAAAAAACACATCAAAGGATGGTTTCAGATGAGTTTTATAATAACGTGGTGAATATGAACTATAACACACTTTGCCTTTAATTTTTAATTTTGACTTGGAATTTTTACCGAACGGAAAAGCAACTGTCTGGTTGATTATAAGGTGATGACACAAATGTTCTAAACGAGACTATTGAAAAATGCTATCAGAGTTTTGGTTGGGGTATTTTGATTGATTATTGATTGTCATATCTTTTGTTATTTTTTTAAGTTCAGGATTTAGGATATATTTTGAAATGAATTCGAGCTAAATTCTATTTAATTTGAGGACGTCTACTCCTCTTTAGTCCCGCAAAACTAATTTAGACAAAAGAGGCGTCCTCTAGCATAGTGGCCTTAAGATATCAAGGTAGGAAGGGAGCCTCTAGGGTCACACCTCACCATATATCTGAAGCAGGGAAAATATTGATTCAGGATGCGATCCATCGAGGATCCTCCCTTTCGATCGCAGCACCCGTGTCTGGAGTTTCACGGCTACACGCGCACGGTCAACCCGTTTTTTTTTGTTCTCATTTTCAGGTTTAGTTCCCGTGGTTCGTTAGGTTGGCGTGACCTTCGTATCGGAAAGGACACGTGAATTTTTGTACAATGCATGTGAGGGATCGAAATACTGAAAGGATCATTTGGATGAAAAACATTTTTACATCCATAAAACCAGTCAAAGGGTAGTATAGGTCCCAGGGCGAAACGTGGATTGGTACCCGCGATGGAGCATAAAACCTGGGAAACGCCTGCTGAACCAACACCACCAGCTCTACTACCAAATCTTACCTCCGCGCCTAAAAAAGGAACAAAATGTACCAACTGGACTTCTAGGTTGGAGGTTGGGTAGGGCTGACAAACCTACAAGGAAAACCGATGTTACGTAGCCACAACAGGAGCCTCGAACTGGAAGGGTCTAAAAACGACGAACCGCCAAAGAACGCGGGCTCTCGCGGAGATTTATCACGAACGACGGCGAGCGGAGAAGCGACTTCACAGACGGCAAAAAGAAACCTGGGAGAACCAACAAGTCTGCCAACTAGAAAAGTTCAGGGAGCAACGCCGCACCAGCCGCGAAATTTTGCCAACAATTCAGTAGGATGAACACCTCGATGCTCATCCTGCCGAGACAGAGAGGGAAATGTGATTTCCGACAGAATGGGCATATTAGAGCGATGGGTTGAGTACTTTAATGAACTACTGAATAACCAGAACATCGGCGAATTGGAGGTTCCGCCAACTGAAGAGGACGGACCACTACTGCCACCATCAAGTATAGGAGAAACAGTCCGTGCAATTTATCGGCTTAAAAATCGCCAGGAACCGATGGAATTATAGCTGAATTGGTTAAATATGGAGACGACCAGTTACACCAAGTGGTTCATCAACTTGTGCTCAAGGCATGAGACAGCGAATCAATGCTTGACGACTGGCAACGAGGCATTATCTGTCTCATACTTAAAAAGGGAGATATCACACAGTGCAGCAATTACAGAGGTATCACGTTGCTGAGTACCATCTATAATATATTCTCCTCTATCTTGCTAGACCGGATAGCCCCATACGCCCAGAACATCATTGGCTCATACCAAAGAGGCTTCAGTCCAGGCAAATCAACAACAGAGCAGATTTTTTCTGTGCGGCAAACGATGGAAAAACTGTTGGAATATGGACATCAGTTATACCATTTCTTCATCGACTTTAAAGCCGCCTATGATAGCATAGCCAGGGTAAAACTGTACACGGCCATAAGAGAATTCGGAATCCCGACGAAATTGACAAGCCAATGTGCGAGGCCAGATAAAAGCGGCCGGATCACTCTCAAGACCATTCGACTTCAACAACGGTCTACGACAAGGGGATGCCCTATCATGCGTCCTCTTTAACCTGGCCCTCGAGAAAGTGATCCGTGATGCTGAGGTTAATGCGAGGGGTACGATCCTCCTTAAATCCATCCAAACACTGGTCTATGTTGACGATATCGACATCATGGGAAGAACGACCCGAGACCCTGCCTGCATTCAGATCGAGCAGGCGGTAATGGGCGCGATATTTTGGGCTGCACATCAATGAAAGCAAGGCGAAGTACATGGTGGCAACGTCAGCACCGGAAGCCAGCCAGCCAACCAACCAACAGCATCAAACCACAACCGAGAAGACTACAGATAGTAGACTACAACTTTGAGAGTGCTGATAATTTCGAAAATTACAGCTACGATAATGAAATCCGCGCACGGTTGTTGACAGCCAACAGAGCCTATTTCAGCTTACAAAGACTGTTCCGCTCGAAACGTCTCACCATAGGGTCAAAGCTCTTACTGTACAAGACTATGATCTTGGCAGTCCTCATGTATTCCTCGGAAACTTGGGTTCTTAGCAAGAAAAATTGCGAACTCTTGGCCGCGTTCGAGAGGAGAATCCTCTGAAGAATTTTTAGTCTCCTTTATGAGGATGAACGATTCCGTAGCCTATATAACGACGAAATCTATGAGCGATACGATGACCGTCCGGTTGTGGATAAAATCCGGCTCAATAGGTTACGGTGGGCGGGTCACTTAATCCGTATGGATGAGGATGATCTAGCCCGGAAAGTCTATAAGGGCAATATCTACGGTAGAAAAAGTAGACGAGGCAGGACCTGGCTGAGATGGATGGCGTAGGTCTGGATGCCAGACAGCTTTTAGGGATATCGAACTGGTGGACCTCGGCGCAAAACCGGGATGTCTGGAGTTCCTTATTAAGGCAGACCTAGACCGGATATCGGTTGTTGCGCCGTTGATGATGATGTTAAAACCTTAGAAATGAACGTTCTAAAATGTAAGTAAAGGCAACCAAAATAACAACAAATGATTGCACTTTGTGAATAATGTATATTTTCTGTAGTAGTGGCGAGGAATCTAAACTACGACAAAGCTTCCTACATAAGCAAGTATGAATTAAATATCTTCAACCATATTTGAAACACCGACGAATGCACAATTACCAGTTTTGAGAGTAACGAATATTGGCGACTACTGTGCACCAAAAACGATTTATCTTCGTACAAAAACAACCCACAATCCTTCATGCCGTTTGCGGAGACAGAAGGTGGTCTATTGCCATCCAAGGATCAGAACATTTGTAGAGTCATAACAAGTCGTTTGTTTCTTTGATTTCCATTCCCGTAAATGAGAGGATTTCGGTACATTGCATCGATAATCATTCTGCAAGGAAGACCCGATAAGCACATCCTTGGTATAACGCACCATGATTGCCCTAACATCCTTCCTGAAGTTCCTAATGCTAGGCAGGCTTGGTTTCGCTTCCCCAGCCTTAACGAGGAACCAACAGTTCTTTTAAATTTTAATCTTCTTGGAAGATTCCGTCTTAGGATAAATATGCTTTATTATTTCAACTTTTAATACGAGGAATTGACTTCGATTTTCAAAATAATTGGAACAGCTCACCAGAGCTTCAAGTAGAACTCAAGTATTCTTACGGATTGCAATGTAATTTTAACGACTAAATATGTCAACCTCGCTTCATGACCAAAAAGGATTCCATATATGCATGAATAACCAGGCAGGTTGTGTGAATTACCTGTTAGAGTGTGATTTTGGAGCTCATTGCCAGAAATATATAAATTATGCAACATTTATTCAGAAATATTTTCATCAATCATAGTAATGTAATCGTCCACGGGGACATTTCAAAAAAGGAAAAGATTGTTCAGAATGTCCAACTTGTGAATAATGACTCCATCTTCAAAATTAATAAATGTTTATTCGTCCCAGAAAATTTTCCTTTTTGTCCATTATATTTCCATGCTTGAAAAGTGTTATATTATCGGTAAATCCACCTTGTGGACCCAAGAAAAGTGTCGCTATGATGACAAATTTTTCCTAGATGTCCTCGTTACCTATATACGAGTATTCAATGGGAAATTCCTCGGAAAAAATGAGTGCTGACGGCGACCTGACGAAGGGTTTTCTATAGAATTAGGACCAAATTGAATTGAATGGTGGTTACTAACGCATTTGAAAGAGGAGAAAAGTTGTGTTGTGGAAATGGAGGCAAAACGTTGGGACAACCATTATCAGGCTCTGTTAAGAGGTTTCACGGGACAAATTGTGTCTATAGAAGCTCTCAACCGAATATTTCTGGTGAAATTTGGATGAATGATGTTCAAACATTTGAATGGTGAAAATAAATATTGCTTCAACGATTAAGTTAGTGATGTTTCTTTGGGGGGAGGGGGGGGGGGGGGGATTAATTTGTCGCATAATCTTGATTTGGTTTTGATTATTATATTGTTTTAGACTGATATTTTGAATTGCCGAATAAGCAAGAATTCCACTTTATTATTGTAAAGCGTACACCTTTGTCATAGGACTTCCATTGTGAAATCAATAGGGTCAAATAATCAGTTCACATTATAGATCAATCACATCCCTTTAAAGTTTGATTCTCCCCGTAAATTTGTTATCGTTACCGTCAATATAATTCCAGAATTGATCTAATATTTTTTTTATTGTCCTTCATAGATGTTTTGCAAATCTATGGAATCATATTATTATTGACTTTCTTTTTGTCTCCCTTTTATGTATGTGTGGTTTGCTTGTTTTTTTTTGTTCTAGCTCCCATGCCTGTGGGATGCAAAAAGAGTTATTCCAGTTACTGATTTTCTTTTCGGGATTGTGGTGATTCAGAGAGGTAGATAGAAAGGCAGACAGAGACATAGACAGATATGGCTGGTAGCTAAGTGAAATATATTTTATTATTCATATATACAAGTATAAAGAGGAAACAAATTTGACGAAATGCCGTGTTATTTACATAGCATGCTGGTCCCAAGCCCAGAAAGGGGACGGGTTGGAGGTAACGTATTTTATACTATTCTCAGTAAAACTAAAATAAAATGCTGTCATCAGGGAAAGAGATAAATACAGTATAGTTGGAGTTATTCCACTATGTAAAATTCTGCCTGATCTCTCTTGGTGACAGGTCTCGCGGCAGGCCAACCAGAAAAATGTGTCCAATGGAGTTAGAAATATAATAATCGTGTTGAGTCCTAATCCTCGGGGAAATGGCGTTCATTTTAGTCGACGCGTCAGGACGAGCCCTGGTCCTGTGGTGAAATGGGCAGGGATTCTTGACGCATCGACGGCGTCAGGATGTAAGTAAGTTAGTGCGAGCAAAAGAAATACGTGCCTGCACACTAAATACTGGTACCCTCACTGAAAAGACCGAGGAACTCGAATGAGCCCTTCGGAAAAGTCGCATTGATATCTGCGCTCTACAAGAAACCCGATGGTCTGGTGTCAAATGCTGTGGCATAGAACGTGAACGTGAACTCAATACGGTGTTGGCATTGCCATCTCAGAGGGTTTCCGTGACGTCATTAATGCAGCCGAACGATTTGATGATCTGCTCTATTCACTTCGTCCCCTCATACGCACCACAGACGGGTCAACCTGATGCCGAGAGAGATGCCTTCTGTCAACTTCTCGATCAAAAGGCCTGCAACGTGCTCGCTGACAACTATGTCATCATTGCAAGCGATCTTAATGATCATGAGGGTGAAAAGGCAGACGGTAAAAGGTGCCATGGGGAGAAGGGTTTGGAGGTCGTAATGAGGGTGGCGAGCATATAGTAAATACATGATTCATCACACGACTGACCGCAAAACTGTTCCCTACTAGACCACCGCACCTCAACATCGACCAGTGACTGTGGTATTGCGGATCAAGCCATTGATAAAACACCGTGACGAATGCACTGGCCCAACGCGCATTAGATGGTGGCGCTTTCGTGAGAAGAAAGACGAAATAATCTCATTTATGGGATTACCAACTATTACGAATCTGGAAGAATCGTGGAATAAAATTAAAGACACCATCCCAAAGCTACTAATGCAACTTTCGGAGTCTTCAAGCCAGGTAAGCGGTTTATCAATCGAGATAATTGGCTTTGGACTGAAGATGTTCAAATTACGGACCATGTAAAGAAATGCTTCTACCGCAAGTTTCTCGACGATAAAACGCTGGCTACTTGGCAAATCTACAAGAATGCCAGCTAGGAAGTAAAGAAAGCGATCGCAATTACCCGGTCCATTACAGAGATCTTCACGATAAACCGGGTACTCGGGATTGCCAACATTGGGAGCTATTCTATCTCTCAGCGTCACTGAAGTCGAGAAAGTAATGAAATGAATTAAATCAGGGAAAGCAACAGGACCTGATGACATCACATTTGAGCTCTGGAATGCGAAGAGTTGGAATGTAAGACTGTGGCTCAATGAATTCTTCAATCGAGTTGTTCAGGAAGGTAGCATCTAACTGGTACTAAAGCAACACGGTTCCAATATGGAACAGAAAGGAAGTCTAGTAGAATTTTCAAATTGCCATTCGCTGGTTGCGGTCTCATAACGTGAAGATTTTTGAACCCATTCTGCGGAACTACTGACGCATTACACACTACGTGGTTACTCATGGAGAAACACCGTTAGAATCTTCGTCTTCTTTACATTGCAATTTTGTAACTACAGTACGCGCAATTTCTATATACGCACCTCATATATTGATCGTTGTGACTATATAGAAACCTTGAGAAATATAAAATTTATATGATAGTAAATGTATCTTTATTTAAGTTTAGAATAACAAAAAAAATTAACAAAATACATCTTAATTTTTTTTTAAATTACCAAAAATTACATTTTTACTGCGCAATTTCTATATACGCACTTGCACTTTTAAGCTTATTGAAATAAATAAACACATATTGACTAGTTACTAATATTTTGTTTTGCACCCATTGGATCTTATGACTTCAAAAATTCGATATGGCGTTGAGGCTATTAAATTTTTAAAGTATTTTCTTCGATTTGGTCCCAGCATTCTAAAACTTTTGTCATTAACTCAAGTACGGAGCTAAATTGGCGTTCATTCACATAGACTTTCCTTGCAAGTATCCCGCATATATTCCCTACGGGGTTAAGATCAGGACTTCGATGGGACGACTGCAAATTTTTTATTTGTTTGTGATTTAAAAATGATTTCGTGTATGCAGTAGCGTGTACCGCGGCGTTGATATGTTGGAAATTCCAGTCAATGTTATTATTCTTATCTAAATGCGGCATCAAAATGGCTTCCAGAAGCTCAGTATAAATTACTGAGTTCATTTTGGTTGGTACGATTCCCTGTCGAAGGTTACAGGGAAAAGAAAATGCCCCCAAACCATAACACTGCCGCCTCCAAAGTTGCGACTCATTCGAAGAGCTTCATTTTTAAGGTTTTGTGTAAAACAAAACCTTATTAAAATCGATTCAATGTCTGTCTGTCTGTCTGTCTGTCACACGCATTTTTCTCCAAAACGGCTAGACCGATCCGAACGAAATTTGGTGGACAGATGGGAACTATGAAATCCCACGCATACAGTGAGTGGCATAAATTTAGGTGGAGTTTCAAGGGGGGCTCCCCATACATGCAAAGGGGGGATTCAAAATTTTTTTTCACCGTATATAGTTGTGTAGGGTATCAAATGAAAGGTCTCGATACTTTCCGAAACTGATATTAGTTTTGGCATAAATTGCAAAGTGCGTGAGTAAGGAGTCAAAATGTACGCATTTCAAGTGAGACAGGACTCATTTTCGGAAACTACCCAACCCAAAAATCCGCAAAAAATCAGGGTGGTGCGCCTAGATGAAATCTATGCCTCAAAATATGTCCCATTCCGATATCTGCTCATATAAACTTACTAATAGTATATTACTACTTTTTAGAAATTTACTGAAAAACCCCCCTTAAATTCATCCTAGGACTTCCGGATGCTGTACCAGCATAGAGCACAATATTTCGTGTATATGCGCTAAATTTCATAGAAATTAGGCAATTAACGCCAAAGTTATAGCAGTTAAAACTTAGCAATTTCGCGCGAGTTTACTGCTTCCAAAGTCATGCAAATCGAATGCTGACGTCATAATTACCCGGAATAATTGACATTCGCGTGGAATATTAAAGTCACATTTATGAAGAATCTATTTATCTGCAGCCTTTTTTAAGGTTTTGTGTAAAACACTTATGTGAAATCTAATCTTCGAGAGATGTCCTAATCCGGTATCTGCTCAAAAATTTACTAATAGTATATTATCAACTTTTAGAAATAGACTAAAAAACTCCCCTTAAGTTCATCCTAAGTGTACTAAATTTTGCCCCGACATAGAGGACAGCCTTGTGCATACACATGCCAGGTTTCATGAAAATCCAGCTATTAGTGGGAAAGTTATAGCAGTTCAAACTTATCAATTTCGTGCTAATTAACAGCATTCTAAGCCATATAAATAAGATGCTGACGTCATAATTAACGAGAATAATTGAAATTCCAGTGAAATATTAAAATTCCATTCAAGAAGAATCTAATTCTCCCTAGCCTTTTTTTTTATATTTGATGTTGGTTAAATTGTTTTCATTCGCTAATAATATTAAACTCAGAGCGTGAAGCGTATGAGGTTGATCGTTATCAACATAGGGCTTTCCATCAAATGATTTATTTAAATCGATGTAATCGCGAGACCTTTAAATCCCCATCCAGCGTATCAAGCCACCATTGTTTTGGCCGGCTTTTTGGTTGCTTACTATTGCTTTCGATGTTCTGACCACTACTAGTTGTTGAATTTTCGTTAGCGTGAGTTACGTGACCACACCATCGAAAACGCCTCTCTTGCAGTTTTTCCACAATCGATGCAAACCCATATCGATGGGGGATATTCTCACTTCAGACGTAATCAAAACGTGTCACGCCACCAGTGCAATGCAACATCTTCGTCCCCATTACCGCAAGATGCCGTTCATTGTCCTTTATAGTCGGCCAACACTCAGAACTATAAAGAGCGGCAGACGGACGACATTGCAGTAAATTTTAGATTTGGGACGTGCGCTGATACGTCAATCACAAAGAACACCAGTTGGGGAATGCCACCTCATCCAGGTTGTATTAATGCGTGAAACAAGTTCATTACGCAGTTCTCCATTGGCTGATAGCATTGACTCGAGATATTTAAATCGCTGAGTTCTGGCAATGGCAGTAACCTGCCCTTCGAGCTATTTAAATCGCTCTGTTCTGGCAATGGCAGTAACCTGCCCAGAACTGAGCGATTTCAATATCTCGGGTCAATGCTATAAGCCAATGGAAAACTACGTTATGCTCCTCACATAGGGAAGCACAAAACCTTTTATACCTGAAGCGTCAAGCTTCCCGTTTCCCGACTTGTTTTTAGATCGTGCCAAATGCGCTAAATCCATCTGAGCCGTAAAGCTTGAATTTCTTCTCTTCCGAAAAAATTACTGCCTTCCATTTTTCATCCCATTTCATCCACAATCTATCCAATTTGAGACGAGCCTTATTATTTGTTGGTGTTAAATGAGCTACTTTAGCAGGTTTTTTATAGTTAATGAAGTTATCAGTAAGGAAAATATGTTGCAACCGTCTCTTTTTAAGAGGAAGAAGGAATTTCGGCATAATCTGGAACGAACCAAATTTTATTTCTAGTAGGTTCCTCCTTAATAAGGTCGATTTCTCTTTTCCCGATTTTTTTATTTTGACGCGGATGCTTTTTTGTACCATATTTTCCCTTTAATCTAAAGAAATTCCGCACAACTCCGTCGGATCTACTAATTTACCTCAACATTGCTGTCATTGTGCAACCCGAATCTTCCATTCTGGTAGGTTGGGTTTTTTCTTCTTCGATTAACACTTTACAACCTAAAAAAGTTAAAGTTGAGCACCGTTTTACGTAGAACACTACAACATTTCACGTCACACCTTTTAACTACAAAAAAAACTTTTCGAAAGTAATTTTATAGATGTTTTAGCTACCTGCGTATATAGAAATTGCGCACTTGCAAATGATCGCATTCGATCAGAAACAAAATATCGTACAAAATTTTTCCGCTAAACTAAATGCCGCTGTCATAACGAATTCTCAGGAAACCAAGGAACTTATATTCCCTTCAATTGTTTCACACAATCTTCGCATTCTATGCATTTTCTAAGAAAAAGAGGAAAAATGGGACTGCGTATATAGAAATTGCGCTCACTGTAGAGAACCACATATCAGAACCGCTTCGTGTCTCATTCGGTGTCCATCAAGGAAGCGCTCTCTCCACTCTTCTTTGTTTTTGTTATGGACACTATTACACGGGATACATAACGTCCAGCACCTTATACACTACTTTACGCCTATAATATTTTTTACTAGCATCTCTAGCTCTCTAAGCAAGTTGTGCAGAAGTGCCTCATGCAGCACAGTTTCAGATTAAATCTGAATAAAACTGAATTCTCGACGACCGATCCCAATGAAACGGTCACTGCCACTGTCAGTGGCTCTGAATGTTGACCGACTGTGAAGGACAATGAACTGCGTTTCGCGGTAATTGATACGAAGATGTTGCGGTGGCCTACTGACGTAACACCCCTTTATCACATCCAAAATGAAGATGTCCGCAATTGATATGGGTTTGCACCGGTCGTGGGAATATCGCGAGATGGTATGGTCACATAATTTGCGTTAACGAGAATTTACTTGCCAATGGTTGGTCTGAACATCGAAGTCGATAGTAAAGGGCGAAAAGGTCGGCTTAATATTTTGTATAAGGAATTGGAAGCCTCGCGACGGATTCAAATAAGGTCTTTGATAGAACAAAATGGCACAACCGATCATGACGAACCGACCTCGCTTGTGAGGAAAAGAAGGCTCATTAGTCAAAACTACTTGAAAGTTACCTCTCTGGAAGGACACTTTGGCACGATACGAATGATAGACATAAGTGATTCGCCGTCATTGCACATTGATCTCAGCGTTGCGTCATCTCCTGTGGAACATGGCGTACACTGGGGACCTTGTCCTTCCAATACTAAAGGTTTCACAGATGATCTAGCTGTGGTTGCCATCACGAAATAACCTGAAAATGTGGGAGTGTACGATAACGAAACAATCAGCGCCATAGAAGAGTGGCTGGAGAGTGTTCAACTTGACCTTGTGGAATAAAAAACGCAGGCAGTCCTGATTACCATTTGTAGGAAAAGGAGTACTATTAGTATTCGTGTCGGTATCCATGTCATCACTTCAAAGCGGTTATCAAATACCTGGGAGTGATGATTGACGCGAAGATCAACTTCAAAGGACACTTGGACTACATCTGTGAGAACGTGGCATGGTCAGCACGAATGAGGATACATGGTCAGCACGAAAGGATACAGAATATCGAAGGGTGACAAGCCGGCATTCGCTGGAAAACTGGCAGCAACGGTGGTATGACTTCCAGAGGGGCTGCTATGCCGTATTGACGAGTGGGCTCAGCGACGGCACGACGATATTAACTACCATTTGACTCAATTCCTGTTAGGTAGTTGCAGAAAGTATTTGCACTGATTCGGGTTAGATGATACTCCCTTTTGCGCGGAACGAGTTTGAATGCCTGGGGACTCGGAGCATGTTATATTCTACTGTTCAAAATTTGCCTCAGAGAGAAGGAGCCTGGAAGATTCTCTGAAAATCAACATAAGCTCCTAGAACATCCAAGGGGAAATACTGAAGTTGGAGGTAAACTGGTATGTAATGAACTCTGCAATGGAAAGGGTTCAGGCGCGACTTGGAAAATTGGAGCGCAAAGAGCAAAAGATCTCGTTGCTTAAAGCGCGGTCCCCCCGATTCTAATAAGGTTTTGTTTCACACAAAACCTTAATAACAAAGAAGTCAAGAAACAAGAATTTGTCTTTAAAATAAACTGACAAAATTGCAATAATTTTACCTCCCTTGTGTCTATTATGTCAGTAAACATTTCACTCCAAAGACTGCATTTATAACCGCTGAAAACAATTATCCACTTTTGAAGTGCATCATGGCAATGGTAATCCCCAATATACTTATCAGCACCTTAATTGCATGGCGCGTGCATACCAGGCAGGATAGCAATCATTTCTTAGCAAGGCTACCTCATTAATTTTCATGGCTGGTGGAAAGTTTCCGTGCTGGTAATTAGAGGATTAATGTGGTTGCGTGGAGCTTGTTTAAAACCGTATTCACCTTGTTTGCTTCCTTTCCTGCATATGAAATCGAAGCAAAGCAATTAGAACACATCTTCAAGTCCAATGGGATTTCCTTTGATTCCACTCCCTCAATCCAATGTCACGTATGTATGTATCCTTCTACATGTTTCGTCTATAAATAGCAGTTCTCTTCCTATATTGGTAATTGGATTAATGAGGAACATATTCTAGTATTGTTCATTTAATTTATATGTTTATACAAGGATAAGTAATTAATCGATGAATTGGAAAATTCGGAGTGTTTGATACAAAGTAGTAGAATCATTGAACAGTAAATTTCTTTATCAGGCATCTTTTCGGAATTGCTTCGATACAATTTACTTATCTAGGACTTAAAAATGTAGCTCCTTGAAGGAGTGTCTTTTCGAGTAGAAATTTCCTCTCGAAATTCCTAGTTCTGCGATAATATTAAGTAATAGGAGTTAAACAAGTATGGGACGGGGCAGAATAAAGACCGATTGAAGATCATGAAAGGTGGTGGGAATACAGTAGGCCATATTCTTAACATATTGGCATTCAAAAGCAATTAAAGGGTGAGCATCTTAGCACCTAACGTTGGCTGTCAAAGAAGTTTATCGTAATGGTAGTTTTAAGGAGTATTTCCAAATTAGTTGAAAAGAATCGGCGTTGTCTGCTCGAGAGCTTTAAAAAAAGAGTGGATAATTTTGAAGAGGCCCATTGACAATATATCATAGAATTCTGGGAAAGTATTGATGTTGCATACTCCTTATAACATCGAGTATGTAAGAGTTGCACTTGAAGAAGCTATAATGAATAATTCAAGGTTTGCCTGAAAGAATTAGAATGTTCAGAATGGTTATTCTTGAAATTGTATAAAATGCATTGATTAATTTTTTCCAATTTACGATGGAGAAAATGCAAATTGGTGGACAGAGCGGAGGACATCGGAGCAGATAATTCAACGAGTAATAAGGAGGAGAGGAGAGTACTGTTATGGGCTCCTGCGGTGACCTCATTGTACCAGGTACCTACCACTACCAAATGGATGAAGTAAGCCCCTCAAACAGGACCAAAGACGACAGCTGCAGAAGCCATTAAGAGGATGTTGGTGTAAAGCTTCAAATCCCAAAAAGTGCAAAAGCTCCAAAGAGCCACTAGCTGGGGGAATGCAAGGTCTAGACTTTAAATCAGGTTCACAAATGAAATAACAGAAGATGAGAGCAAATGTTCATTGTGAAGACTATGAAACAGGTAAACTGACTGGTTACACTGAGATTCTGCGAAGGGACAAGGGAGATCTGACGTTAAAAGGCTTAGGTGATAATGTCATAAGAATTAGAAGAATGCAGAAGGGAGAACTTCTCTGGAGCTCTGTAATACACAAGGCCAAAAAGATGCTCAATTACCAGAACTTGGTCGGTAGGTCTTTAGGTAAGCAGGTTACGGCGATTGACTTACTAGACCTATGGAGTGCAAGGACTTCGACGAGATTCTAGATGGGAATGTTGACGGAATTAAGTATTTCCGGAAAGCATATGGCGATGCGTAAACGGCAATCATTAGCATGCCAGTTGTTTGGACAAACAAATTGCTGGAAGCTGACAAAGATCGGGTGGGTTGTCTGTAGCATTTCGGGAAAATATTTTCAGCTATTTTTCTTAGATATCTACGGTACGGTCATGTAGTCAAATCTTCATAAGCAAAGCATGATGGATCTGACCACCTGGTAAGGAATCGTGGGAAAGACCTTGCTGAACAAGGATGCGGGTTTTGATGAATGTTACGCTTCATTATGGGAAAAGTACCCACTGTCTAGGAAGGATCCGGAAGCAAAGAGCAAAGGGTGCTATTCAGATAAACCGTAACCACTGTGAGGCAACACTCGGACCAGTCAGTCCAAGCGCTTGATGTGGACGTGGTGATTGTTAATGAACAATATAGAGGAAAAGACAATGGAATATGAGCCACTGGCAAAAGTGAAGCGTGTGCAATTTGGCTGATGAAGATATTCGTTCGAAGAAATAACCGCAATGGTTATGGTTTTGTAAGGGTCAAAGCTAACGGCGATCATGTCTGCAGTTGTTATGCCTCGCCAAGCGTGACAAGCGTGGAATATGAGCGAATGGTACAAAACTAGTGTTCGATGAAAGCCCACCATCCCCATTGTAATTGCCGAAGACTTCAAAATTTCTATAATAAGGACACAACGCAGATCAAGTGTTTAGATTTGTTATGAATGATAATAATCACTGTATTTCTAAGGCGAGGCAAATGCACTATTACGACCGAAAGATTATTACAACTGTAACAAAGTATGAACTTACGATTGCTTGCGCTACGCTAGCTCCGATACCAAAGAGCGGCAAATCACATGGAGAGCCATTATGGTCTCGCATCATTTGTTTTCTGGACAGTATGGGAATAATGTTGGAGAGCATTATATGCAACAGGCTGTTTCCAATTGTAGAGGAAGCAGGAGGCCTGCCCAATAACTGTACGGTTTTCACGCTGGTGGTTAGGCCCAGTGGAATAATTATTAACCCTCGAAGTGCCTTAAGGATCGGTGCTGGGTCCGTTACTCCCGAACATGACGTACCAGGTGGTACGCATCAAACTTATTGGAAATTTTGGCGACGGAGAATGTTGTCTGGGTATATGAGACATCGATCGGACTGAATGGCTGATATCACATATGTGTCCTGATAGTTTATTAGTTAGATAGGCTGTCGTACCGTAGGTCGTGGTTCAAATTTCATTGGTGTCACTGGGATTTGGATCGTGACCTGACGTCGATACCAGTTGACTCAGTTGTAAATGAGTACTTGAGTCAAATCAGGGTAATAATCAATATCCTGATCCAATTGAATTGCCATACCAAAGATAAAACTGAGGCTGTGTTAGTCAGCATTCGCAAGTTGAAAGGAGTTCAAGGAACATTTAACTTGCGCGAGCAAGCAGAGAAAGTTGTACTACAGCTGTAGTAGCAGCGTTGATGCAGAATACTGGTGGACACAAACCATGGTCGAGGTTGTTGCTGATCAGATTGCGCTCATCCATTCTGTTGTACACAGCATCATTTTAGACGAAGGCCTTTAATGTTGGTAACACATCGCATACAGAGATACGAGATGCATGGCCTTCTGGATGGATAAAATATTAGAGAGTACGCAAATAGAAGTGTCGACACGTAAAAATTGTATTGTTATGAATGCTACTTAGGGTTGTCCACAGTGTGGGGAACTATCACCGTTTAGATAGATAATGGAACTCAGGACAACCGCCAGGGAGTTATACAAATCATAAAGACTGACTTGCGTGAGTATCAATGCGACAATTTTCAAGTAGAGATGCAGACAAGGTCGGCAATCTTCAGATGGACGGGAGTATCAGTGTGGTAAGGAGCTGCCGAGATCGGCGGAAGATTGATGCTCGGCTCGATCAATAAAGTCTGGACACTCTAGTGTTTTAGGTCGCCTTGGGTTAGAAGGTAGTGAGGCAGCGGTCGAACTGGTGATAAAATTGTATTGGGCGAACGTACCAGGGGTAGTTCAGGGTACTCATGGGGGGATACGAATTCAAGATCCGAGGTTGGCGGAATATCTACGGAAACTGCCTGCAAATTATATGCATGAATGACCGAAAGCTCTATACATGTTCTGGAGCAGTGTCCGGGAAAGTAGCTTGAGGCGCCTAGGAGAACACTTAATATCCGATGCCAAGTTGAAATACTTGGAAGTAGGAAACATACTAAAATTCCTGATGATTATAGGCTCGCTTGACATTCTGTAGTTGACAGGTATACTATAACCAATAAAAGGGGCACATGAGTTCTTTAAAAATTCAGTGGAACTTCCATTAACTGTGCTACTAAGAGGCAAATAGGAGAATATTATCGGCAGTATATCATTTAAGCGTGTTAAGAGCTGTTAAGGCAGTCCGAGCAACGTCAGATGAAGCAGCATTCGCAGATGCGGGAATGGTGGTTATTGATATTTTGGAAGATTTGGAGATGCAAAGATTGTACAGCTGGAAGGTACGCGCTGTGTCGGTGATGCCAAAGAGCGACAATGGGAGAGAACACGCAGAATCAGGATGGGGAAGAGACGTTAGATTAATTCTCACAAAGGTATGTGAACACACAAATTGTTTCCAAATATCCATCTTTGGATCATGCGCAGTCATGGAGACGTCCACAGTCACTTGACTCAGTTTCTATATATATGTACTTCGTTTTTGAGATGACATTTCCCCCTTCTGCCATGAAGACCTAGGTGAATAAGAGGACCAAAAGCACGTACTCTATTTGTGTCCGAGATTTGTTAGTGAGATGTTACAGCTTGAGCTTCTCTTGGGGATACCTTAACAAGTGGAGACAATCATTCCACAAACGGGTGAATCCTAAGATGTACGGAATGCAGTTATTGGCACCATATGCTGTACTCAGGAGGAGCCCTGAAAGGTATAGAGTTTACTAGAAATAGGAAGGGAGGAAATAATTCTCATGGTAGGAATAAGCCGGCAGGGCTTTAACTTGCCAGTCGATGTAAATTCTAAATATATTTCCGAAAGGCATAGACAGTAAGGAGAGGGGGTTTTAGTAGGTTAAAGTCTTAAATTGTAGCTTTAAATGTCCAGAATGGGCTTAATATTTTAATCATTTACCGATATCGCGGCGGAAACCTATGCTGTGTGGATTACAAAAAATAGTTAGGCATTAAAATGATCTACTGGACCGGTGAAATAAAAGTAATTATAGTATATTACTATATTTTGTATACTGGAAAGTTTGGTGGAGGTCCTATCACTATTGACAAAGTCATGGCACAAGTTTCCGCTTTCTAGTAATTTTCTTTTACCTCATGATGTCATATATAGATTGTCAGCGAATGTACTTCGCACATGTACATATGTACATTCAAATATTCTTACATTTGAAATCCACAAAACAGTTCATACATTCATATTCATAGTAATCAGGGTGATTTGAATATTTCCATAAATTTTTGATAAATTCCGAACGAGATCCCCGTTTCGGTTATAAATATGTATCGAGTGATTTAAATTCAAAAGGTTGAAAGCACTGAAGTACTATTATTACCCAAAACTCATTAAATTTTCATAACAATATGTTTACCAAGTATGAATGATGTTTATCAATAACCTGTTTGCGAAGATCCCCCCAAACAATTTCAATTTACTACCCATTAACATAGTTTCCTTGTTCGCCCTGGGCATATGAAAATGACCCTCGTGTTACATAAATATTTCCTCATACTTCGATTGTGCACTTAATTAAAAATTAGTATTCGACACCTACCTGCAGAAATTGATGTAGACCACCACCATGATTACCGTATCCCATGTTGGCAAGCATTTCCGGTGAAAATCGATTGAAAAGTCCACCCCAGGCGTCAACTGTTCCGCCAAATAGAAGCAGAACGCCACCCAGCACCACCCACATGAAAGTTGACTTCATTTTACAATGGCGCAGTTTACGTGGTTGGAACCTGTTAATGAAAATAGCAAAATAAGCGATAAGATTTACATACATAAATACAATTAGCTGGAAATTGAAAATTGTTTTGGAAAATCTATTTGGAGAGCTGCAAAAGCAATGCCAGTTGTAGAATCCACGCACGGAATTCAGATGTTGCGTCATGGGACTCAAAGCACTCATTATATGATAACAAGGATGTTGTTGGAACTAATACTGTATAATTAAGAAATTCCAGACAATTTATTGTATCTAATGGCTTGAAGAGGGAGGAGCGAAATATTCGGTGACAGAATATGGTATTTTCGTAATATTTTCAACGGCGGAGGGTGTGCATGTCGTCATCCTTCATTTCGGAAGTATATATAATACATGTGTGTAATAAAAGGTTGTGCCCAAAATATAATTGATTACATTATGGATAAGGAAACCTTTAGACTAATATGTAGGCTGAAAATGAAATGGTAGCGGTATTTGCGGAAAATTATTAAATCTGCAATATCCTCTTTCATCTATTATTCTTTGTGAGCAGTTTAAATAGAAACGGGAAAACTCTTCACTTTCAATGCCATTATCATTGACATTCGTTTGATCTGCCTAACATATATTAATACCCAACTGCTGCTCCCTTGATTTGATATGTACAGATACATTTTAATGGGAGAAGAAATCTTTAAAGGAGCCTCGAAGATTCGCACTACAAGATTTCACTATATAGCAAGAGATTTAGAGCATTCTCACTCGTCTAACTAGGTTATAAAAGTCAATATAGGAGAGACTGAGGTACTGAGGAGCAGATCAACGTTCTCCTGGCTCCGTATTAAGATCATTCAACAAAATTTACGCTATTGAGGGAACCGAGGCAAAAAGAGGCAGGAAATATAATAAGAATTTACACTTTTCATAACCCATACTGTTATTCCCACTCGTTTTATTAATTAAATTCTCTCTAATTACATTTACACATTACGTGTCCTCCCCAAATTCTGCAGATTCCGTAAAATAACCAAAATGTTTTCCTCAACTGAATGGAAAATTTGAGCCTTCCATTATACATATTTCTCATTACCGGAAACAACTCTCATAACATTTCAAGAATTTCAATTACTTCCAAGTTACGTGCTAATTGCTTCTCCGAAGAAGCTCATGTTTAACACTATGTGCTTAAGGACATCTGGGGGCTTCATTTAAATTCTATCTAATTATCACATTCTCGAAAAATATGGAGGCAATGGTAAAGATAATAAAGTGGCAACAACATCTGCTGGTTTGTATTACTGTATTTTTTTTACAAATGGGTAGTCAGTGACTATTGGTTACAGGTAGGAATAAAAAAATCGGCTTTCTGGAGTAACCCTATATACGAGTCCTAGGGTTCACGCCGCTAATGTCGTTTTTATCTGAGAAAAGGCGATTATTATTCTTACAGTATTATTATTATTATTATTATTCTTACAGTACCAGCTCCGAATTTAGAAAAAAAAGTTTTGGCCAATTCTAATTTCCAAGCGTCCTTAATAATGACAAAAGTAAGGTCCTTGACCAAATATCAAAACAATTTCATATATAAAGATCTTTGCTTCCTTTCTTAGCCTTACAATAGCAGTAGAATATTCTCTCCATCTCAAAAGTCATTTTTATGGGCCATATTAATGATAGTACTGTCGGTACAGAATCCCAATCGAACTTTAAACGCTGAATAGCTGAATGATTCAATTTTCTTGAGCGATAATCATTGAAAGTTACGATTATGTATGATGTAAGATAACTTGGTCTGTTGTATGGATGTGTACCGAAATGCAACAGCTCACGAGTTACTACTGCAGTTCGTTCCGGAGGCGAAGGCTCATCTGGATTTGATTTCAGGTTCGGGTCTCGCTTGGATGTGCTGTTTATGGATAACGTTTTTCAGTGTCTATCTAACACCGAATAAGATGACTTCGGACTTTTGACCCAGGCTTGATGTGTTAGAGGAAGCGATTGTTGGCAAAGATTGCATATCTTGGTGGGGGTGACTTCAATGCCAGCTTAATGCCAAATAATGTCAAGGACAGTGCTCGTAATTTTAAACATCGGATTCACACCAACATTCCAGCACCCAGACGGAATAAGTGCTATCATCGGAGGACTGTAAGACTTCTCGGCGAGCGATCATCGATGAATATATCGCGTTCGAAATGATTGGCCCCATCGTTCTGCATTGTACCTGACTCTGTCGTAAACTCAGTGATGAACCTGATAACGATAGCCTCTGGGGCTTCCATGATAAGCCCGAGGAGACTTGGCTATAAATTTGTAACCCGGAAAATCGGGGTCTGCACAAATCCTGTATACTAAGTACCGACCTGATGGACCGCATTGGACGGTAATTATTCCCCAGACATCCCGTATGAGTTGATGACAACAGTGCGGAAAATGTCGAGGATGGCCTCCTTTTCAAAATGAGAGAGCTCGAAGAAGTGGTTTTCACCATGAAAAACAAGAAAGCGCCAGGTCCACCAATTTACAAATTAGTGTTCCGCCAACGGCCAGACTTGCTGCTCGGGGCGTTTAACGTTTGCTTGAAGGGGGAATTCTTCCTTGTCGTTGGAAGATAGCGAAGCTCGCGCTGATGAGCAAGGGAAAGGAGACCCGGAGCTGCCGTCTGCATGCCAACCGCTGTGTATGCTTGATACAACCGAGAAAGTAGAGAGAGTAGACTCACTGAAGCGATCCACGCTGCCGAGGACTTATCCTCAACGCAGTTCGCGCTCTGAACAGGGAGATCCATGACGGTTGCTGTTATGGAGCCCGTGGATGCGGTTCGTGGAGCTGAGCTACACAGCCGCCGACCTCCACGGGTAGTGCCCCTCATAACGTATGATGTTAGAAATGCATTCAATTCCGTAAGATGGACAGATATTCTATGGATATTGGAAAACTCATTCCACGTGCCAAGCTATTTCTTGCGTTCAGTCCGTTCTGATCTATGGTGCGGAGGTACATGCTGATACCCTCGACAAGGAGCTTTGCGATTGGCATCTACCTATCGCACTGTCTTAGAATCGGCTGTGATGGTGATCGCGAGAGTGATCCTCGTTGTCCTCCTTGCAAAGGAGCATAAAGTTATCTACAGCCGCAAGAGCGAAAATTTTAAAGAGGTGGTTGCTCGTGAAGAACGTCAACGCACCCTTACCGGGGGTCACCTATCTTGGCAAAATGAGCCAAGAGGTAGATGGACTGCCCGCCTCATTGAGAATTTAGATCCGTGGCTGAACTGAACGCACGGTGAGATTGGTTACTTCGTTACCCAACTTCGAAGTGGGCATGAATGTCTTACTTGCACAAGATTGGGAAGGCACGATCTCCTGATTGTGTGTTCTGCAATGGAGTGGCGGGCGACGCTGAACAGACTTTTTCCTCTTGTGAAAGGTGGGACGGCTTTCGTCAGCAGCTTTATGCTGCCACAGTGGAGTTCTCTCCAGATAACATTGTCAGGGAGATGCTGAGGAGTGCTGGCATGAAGTTTTGTTAGATGATACGTGTGGGACTCAAGTATTCAAAGGGACCCTCCTACATTCCTAGCACAGAGTCCAAGCAATTGTCTACGGAAAACTTCAGTCGAGCTTCAGTATTAACGGGTGGACTTCATATAGTGGTCAATTTCGCCAATTCAAGTTTTTTTTGGGACCACTCTCTCCTCTAAGTTGACTTTGGCCACCAAGGATGGTCTTAGGCCACCGCGAATTTCATAAGCCATTTTTGTTTTTTTTTTTTGGGTAGGAAAATGAAATGCAGTTACGCACAAAATTTCATATTGTTTAGTCAGTCGCTAACTCAGACAGCGTACTGGCTAAAACACCCCGCTGGAACGTCTAGGATTCAGGAAGCCTCAACTATCCTGGTATCTCTCCTATCCATCTCCGCTTTTTTCGAATTATGAGTGCCTTCAGTATAAGGTGCAATCGGCGACGGTAACTTCCCGATTGTGTGCAAGTAAGATTGAAAGTACCCATGTCCGCCAAGCAGCTGGGTTAGGTAATAGTCAACCTCACCGTGCTTTCAATGGAACCACGTCCGCACGTTCTTTATGAGATTCGCGGTCCATCTATTTCTCGATTCATTTCCCCAAGATAGTTACCATGATCAGGAAGTACGGGTTCTCCCTTCACAAGCGTCAGTTTTCAAATTTCACTTCCGCTTTCTGAGGTATATAAGCCTCCGCTGTAACCATTACTGCTGACTCCGAGACAGTCCGATAGGCAGATACAACTCGCAGAGCCTCTCGTCTTTGCACTACCACTAGGCGCTTATGGTACATTTCCTTACTGGGGAAGCCAGCCTATACTTCGGAACCCTAAAGAAGAACGGACTGAACAGCACTTATCGGCAAGCGAGGACTGCTGGATAAAGTGCCTCCGACATTGGATATCAGCCGGAAAATCCCTATCATTCTATTCGGAACCTTGTCCGCGATATTGTGAATCTGCTCGAAGAAGTTCATCATCGTGTCTATCATGACGCCGAGGTATATCACCGTCGGTTTCGACATTTTCACCATTCACCCATTTCACCAGCCTGAATAAGGAGGATTGTGGGAATCCCCTGCTTGGTCATCATAACGACTTCAGTTTTCTTCAGAACTACGGAATCCATGTCCAGTCATCCATCGGCTTAATCGCCGCATCACCGTTCCCAGTGTCCGTTGAATTTGATCGTTTGTGCATGCGATAACCAGTGCCGCAAGATCATCCGCCTCCCCGACCAGATGCGTTTTATCAGGCATCTCGAGTCATATATTATTATTATTTTGTTAAGGGAAAGTCCCACCGCGTCCTTGAAGAACTATTGTGCCCCTTTTACTGGTTATAGTGTACCTATTGATCATAGTATCTCGAGTCATATAAGACTATCGTATAAGGTGTTTCAAAAGTTCGGAAGAAGGAGAAATCCCAGAGTCGTCGTCAATGTTACCTTCATTCGGAGCTGTCCTTTCCAGGTCTCGAAGAGTAAGATATGGTCCTTTAAATAGTCCCTCAACATCCGCAATAGGTAGCCTGGAGTATGTAAATAATTTTCCAGTGCCTCAAGCATTTGTCACCACCTCGTAGAATTGAACGCGTTTCTAACGTTGAGGGCCACGATGGCATCAAATGTGGATCGCGTCGTTCTGAAACCGTATTGTGTTGGTGAATAGTCTCTCGCAGCACGTACTGTTTAGTCAGCCGCCCGGCTGATGAGTTTCTCAAGCCATTTCTGTGCTGTGTCTAACAAACTGAGCGGATGATACGCTGATAGTGCCTCGGGGTAGCCTTTGCCTTTGCTTATCAGCACAAGTCTCGCAACCTTCCAGGGAGAGACAAAAACCCTAGCTGTCGAAGATGCGCTGAATGCGTAAGTAGCAAGTTCGGCTTATATTTAAATATGAGCATTTAGCTAGGTACGGTCCTGGTGCTGGACGGCAGGACACAGGGAAGAGTCATTTGTCACTTCAAAGGAAATGTACTGATGATCGCTGGCGGTGAAATCTTCTTTCATCGTTGGATTGCTGACAGTAAGGAATCCGTAGTAAAAGTTACGTCGGAGTACTAGCGGTATTTAGGACAATAAGTTCTGTCCTGGCGGCCCTCTCCCAAATCTGTGTACCTCGAGAATCTGGTTGAGGAATACCCCTTATGAAGGCTCTGGCGTTAAAATCTCCTCCGACTAGTATTCTCTCTTTCGTGTTTCTAATTTCGTTCTCCAAGGCTGCAAGCCTATTCCGAAAAGCTTGTATAGATTCGTTCATGTGAGGTAAATGCTAGAAAATGTCACTTTCTAATAATGAACCCAAATGAAACCGTCGACTCCACCGTAGACCCGCATCAGGTCATGAGGAGTTATACTCCTATGCATATTCGCTTGCAGGTTGATGATCATGGTGCTTGACTTTTCGCTTTCTGTAACTCTTCTGACAACATTCAGAACTAGGAATAAGAGCCACATCCTCTTTCTCCAGACTACCGTCCTTACAAAAGACACAGCACAGCACAGACTCAAAAGTTTTTACTTTGTGCCCGGGTTCCCCACATTTGCAACACAAAATGCTTCTGTCCTGCCCTTTGTAAATTTCTGCTATATGTCCGCAGGCCAGCACTTAAAACAGCGGGTTAGAACTGCCCTTCGCCTTATTCTGCAAATAATCCACTTGATCTTTGTTTTTCCGCAATGGAGAAGTCGGCTCGTTGCCTTCTCAGGGACAGTGACAATGGCAAATTTTTGTCCTCTAGAGTTGACAGACGTAACACCTACCTTAGCGTTGCTCGTCTTTGAGTAATCCACATCCCTTATTCTCGAAGAACTGCGAATAATTTCCTTTCGTTTTGTTTATTGAGAATGGCCTCTGACCGTAGTTTGCTCTTTTTGTTGTTCTTTGGCTTTGATGTTGCCGTCATGGCGGACTTTACCACAGGAGGGAGCTCCATCTCCATTCAACGTAGGTTGTTGTTGCTGAGTTTTATCCTTTTTTAAACGTTGCTTGGTCCGCTTGATTACCACCTCCCAGAATTCTTCTTGCTGTATCCTTGTCGGCAGATCCACGCTGTTTTGCCCTCGCCTGCTTTTGTCGATTATTCGCTCCCTCTCTAGCCGGCTGAGGGCACAGCTTTTCCTCAGCTCCTCTTTGGCTCCTCCTCTTCCTGGAATTTCGCTAGTGTGCAATAAGGTTCAGCACTTCTTTCATCTCCATTATGCCATTTTTGAAATCAATGGAGATGTTTCGCTGGAGGGCTTCATTTTCCGGAGGACCACCCTGCACTTCTTGAGTAGGCTTTTTTCCTCTAGCCTTTATCTTTCGGATGAGGTCCATCCTCTCCGATGAAACGACTTATATTCGGCTTGATTGGGGAGTTCGTCACCCTATTTCCTGATCAAGGGATGCCAAGTAGCTTGGAGTTTCCTATTTTTTCTCGTGACCCCTTTTTTAACTCGAATTCGATGGTGTCCCTTCTTTTTAGTCACCAGGACACTTAACCTTTACGGTGTCGCTCGCTATTTCAACTCCAGTCGCTTTCTAGAGTGGGCCTTTTTAGTTTTTCATTAGAAGATCGTCGTAACTTCGCACTTCTTGTAAAGAGATTTATAGCGGAATCTCTCAGTTAAGCTGGCTAAAGCGGTGAGCGTGGTATGTTGTTGTTCCTTCTGAAAATATGGGCTATTTCCGGTTGTGTCGTTGTATTTGTTGTTGCTATTCTTGTTGGTGTTGTCATTTTAATTTGGGTTCCAGCTGCAAGCCGCTACCTATTTCACGTCTTATTATGGAATAAAACCCACACAAGTGACCTCTTCTGCCAGACATTTTGAAGAAAAGCCTATTATTGATTGCATAATTCACGGAAGAACGCTGGCAGATTGTGACTTGACCTCTCAGATATATGTATGTATATATCCACACATGTAGTTCGGCCGCGCTTTTCCATGATTCGCATATTTATAACCATTAAATTGTAATGCGACATGCACACTACTTTTTTTCACAAAAATCCTGTCAACCAAGTTATACATTCTTGAAAAATTAAAATGCTACTCTAATATTATACAGCGGCGTGGGTTCTGAAATATTCTTCCATGGTTGCGAGGAAGTCGTCGGTATGAATATTGAATTTATGTATGTACATCAAAGGATCGTTACCACTCCTACATCCTTTTATAAATTGGAAAATGCCCACTGCGATTCCATGAAGTTCTGCAACCGAGCAGAGGAGACGAGTCCATAAAATAAATACGAATCATTGGCTCTCCTTTGAATAAGTGATGACTTGTGGTTTCTTTTATTGACTTGATAAAAGCTATTACGAGAGTTTTGTTTCATCCCGGGATGATATGCATGAACACTTTCCATTTTTTCATTCCTTGTATTGTATTCTTTTGGCTTTGGGTATTTGGGGTTGAAAAGTCAAATAATATGGTCCTTCGGGGAATTTTTTTGTGATGGTAGTCATTTTGCTTTTTATTAAAATCAAAGATTATAGAACAGTTTGGACTAAAAGTAAATTTTGATTTTTTCTTGAAAGTGGGGATTTTGGTTTATGTACATATACATATATTTTGTCAAATGGTAACCATCAAAGGTGGAGTCAGAAAGTTAAGCCCAAAGGCAATATTTTATTTTTTAAATGGTCATCGTTAGGAAAGGAAGCGCGTGTTGATTCAGATGATAAAACTTTGAAACATTTGCCAGGGGAGTAAATTGTTACTAAGAAACATGAAGTGACCTTGCCAACCATTTTATTTTCCTTACTCAACTTTAAGAGCGTAGTTGGGACTCATATGCATTATATATATTCAACAGTATAATTTGTGTGTAAATTCCACTTTCAAAATTTTATACATCCCAGAAGCACACTCACGGTTGCCCTTTCTTTTAATGCTTCATTAAATTCAAGACATAAACTACCCCCACAACGTCAGGGAGCCGTGATGCCCATTTCACCCTTTGCTTGAACATAAAAACAACCTCCTTCTGAAATTCTGTGTACATCCAGTGCTAAGGACGAAAAAGCTGCTCAGTTTCAGCACCACACATGTACATCTACTGATGATTTCATTTAAAATGTAGTAACTTGTTGAGTACAGTCAAGTGCTATGAAGAACATGCCTTGGTACTCTCCAGGATTGCTACATACCTGGCGCTTTCATGGAATTTAACACAGTTAAGAGTTCAACATCCTTCAGGATTGTATCCTGAAATTGTGTGTACATTGTTGCAGGTGTTCCAATTTTCAGTTTTATGGAGATATAGCTTATGGTCGTAAATACTTTA
Source organism: Hermetia illucens (assembly GCF_905115235.1). NCBI lineage: Eukaryota > Metazoa > Arthropoda > Insecta > Diptera > Stratiomyidae > Hermetia > Hermetia illucens. The sequence continues at coordinate 62,782,445 of NC_051849.1, read as the reverse complement.
TTTGCTTTGTAAAAGCCGAGTGTACGGAGAGGGTATTAATTTAGAATGGATTGACTGAATAAGAAAGTGACTCCAACGGCTTTCACCCTTGTAAAGAAGCTGAGCAAAGTGGCAAAAATTAGGACTTTTACGTAAACACGATAATATTGCTCTAACGAAAGGGAAAATTATTTTCATCTAGTTTTTGGCAGACTTGCGGAAACATAAATAATAAGTGTAACTCCGTCTGGAAAGTTTTCCTAAACGACTTTAGCTAAAAGGATGTAGTTTAGAAAATAATTCATTTGCTTGCCTTACCATGAAGTGGACCTATGGCTTTTGCTTTGTCCGTATTTTCCATATGTTTCCATTGTATTCTAGCTTCTAATGCTAGTAGCCAGTAAATTGACTAAATAATTTTTTAGATTTTCGTTTGGGATAGCTTAGGCTCAAACTATTGTTGATTTAAACTTTGATATAATTCGCACCCTTGTTGTGTTTCAGCGGTTATGTAATGGAGCGTTTTCTAAGTTTTCCAAGGCAAAGGTCAGGCAGCGTCTGATGAGTTGCCTCTGCCCTGGACGAAACCGTTAGTTGTCATTTTTTTGTAAATCTGGGAAACCCACTGCAAGCCGGAATTTGGACAATATTTGGCAACTGTGAGAGTTAAGATGAAAACTTAGAGGCGCATACTTGAAAGCGGATAAACATCTCGGTTTGGCATCAAGGCCAATTCGATATCGCTAGGAGTTGCCCGACATCCTGACCTGCATTATTGCTCCATTTGAAACAGAGCCTATCAGGTCGGGTTGAAACATTTTCGCCCATACGTATTAGATGGCCTCATTTCAATTCATTGAGCCTCATTTTGTGCATAACCAGGTCTAACGAGACGGGGGTGTTAAGAGAGGATTCTTTCTGGACCCGAAGTTTTTTCGAAAGCCCGGAATAGAAATTTCAATGAAAACGGGATAATAGGAGGACCCGAATAATATTCATCATAGACGTACATATAGAGTTTTCGTTCCGGGCCCCGTTTCGTCTCTATAATTTTCATTGCGGTTCCGAGGCTCTCTATGACCCTGTACATAGCCAAACAGTTACTGTCACGATTTCTTCGTTATATAGGCTACGAAATTGTCCATGCTCTTGTAGCCGGCTAAGAATTGTTTGGATAATTCTCCTTTTGGATGTGGTGACGAGTTGACAATGGGCTTATTGAGATCTCAGGCCACGAAAAATACAAAGGGATTGGCAAAATGATTCCCTGGCATATAGAGAGATTGCTTTTGATATGATGAGACATTTTAAGAGGCATTGAAAGGCTAAAAGAAGCTCTGTTCGTTGCGGATAACCGTGTCCGGATTTTGTCATTATAGCGCAACTGGTGCGTTCCTCCTATTATGTCAATATCGGTAACGTAGACCCACAGTTGAGTGGACTCACCTCAACATTACGAATCTCACTTCACCATGTACCGTTTTACCATGGCTATGCTATTCTAGTCGATGAAAAGATTGCGAAACTGATGGTCATTTTTCAAAACTTTTCTTTTGACTGCTGCAGAGAGAAAATCTTTTTTGCTGTTTCCTAGAGCCATGATGGTATTGACCGTTGACAATAGAGAAAATGGAAACATCTGCACTGCTCGGTATATTCAAAACCCACCGTTGGTTACTGCCATTCGGATGTGTGAAACTTTTACTCACTAAAACTACCGTTTTCTCCTTCGCATACTCCGCGGGACTGCCATTTCGGTGTTATATTGCGGGGTGAATCAGTTACGAACTGCGGCTTGTATGGGTACTTATCATTTTCTTTCGAAATTCCTCTTTTCTTAGCGTAGTGTGGATCGCCTTCATTAGTTTTTCCACCACCTTCTACAATGTTTCAAAGGCTAGCATGTGGTCTACGATGTTCTCGGGTGACTGTACACCGGTGACAATTTCCACTTCCGCTCTGCATGCGGTGAATCTCGGATAGTTAAAAACAACCTGTTCCACATCCTCCTGGATCATATCACATGTCGGCCAATATGGGGAGCTATCACGTTCAATGCGATAAAGATACGTGTGATACCATCCGTGTCCGTTAAGGAAGTGAGTAGGGTCATAACTAACCTTCCCTTGGCGTCGTTTAATCCGTTTTGCGGAATCTGGGATAATTCTGTAAGTCCAGTGTCCTTTCAGAGAATTTTCCCATATCTTCTGCCACTGCAGTGTGGCTTCAGTTTGTGCCAACGTCGATTCGTATGTTGGATCATAAAGGCGTCGACCCTCGTTCGCTAAGATGTCGATAGGGACCATGCCTGGTCTGCTGGATATTATGTATGTTGCTTTGTCAGGTGTTGTACTGAAGGTGCACGATAGCCGCAATGTACCTAATCGGTATAGGCGAGCAATCTTTTTCCTATTTGTTTCGTGTTGTAGTGCCGAGGCCCATATAGGAGCTGCATGAAGGAAAATTGAGCAAACAACTTTGGAGATCAGTTGCCTTGGGCCCTATATATTCCGTAACATTTTGCCAATGATTTTGTAAATCCTGATGGTTTCGTTGCTAAAATTTCATAATGTGGCTTCAAGTTTAATTTTTGATCAATCATAACTAACAAATATTTGAACGTTTGTTGCGAGTGTTCGCCAATTCTGATATTAATCGACGTTTGCTTCCTTGGTTTGGAACTACCTCCATTTTATGTTCTGTGAGCGTCAGACCAGCGCTTTCTAGCCAGTATCTGATTTTCCAAATTGCATCTTTTGTCAAAATCTCGATCTCTTTGATATCTTGTGCCACGATAGTTACTCCGATATCATCTACAAAACGGCTGTCTGTCTGTCTATTCGTCTGTCAACGAGATTTGCTTCGAAACGGCTGGAGATATTCTCTTGAAATTTGGTGAGAATATGTGGTCCTTGAATCGCTACACGTGTAACCAGTAGGTTGCTCCATATTAAAGCCTATATTAATGAAAAATTAATTTAAACTCCAGGGGGGTTCGCAGTTAGTAAGGATCACATCACCATGATTTTTTTTTAGTGGGAGAGGGGTTCAGGTGGGTAGTTTCTGAGAATTACCTCTTAATTTAAGTGACCCCTTTATGACACCTTTACTCCCTCGTTTGGCCATCGGCTTAGAATTTAGAAGGTAATAATCGACACCTTCCATTTGATATCCCACATGATCTTATTTGATGAAAAAGAATTGTACATCTCTCTTTTGCATATGCGGGGTTTTCAAAAAACCACAAAAAACAAAACCGGTAGCGCTACTCCGCAGGAGGTGCCAGCCAGCGTCTGATGAGATCGCCTCCCCATTGCAATCGAAACCGGCCAGTCAGAAACATTTTTTCGAACTCTTGGTACTGTTGGTCGCCTTCATATGTTACCAGTGCGACTTGATGGCGGAAGCATTTGTCCGTTCCCTGCAGTTGGGGAGACTTCCTATGGTTACCATAAACCAATGTTTGGGGTCCAGCATGTTAACCATACCTACGTGCCACTGCTGTTGTTTCTTGGAAATGTGCATTCCCTGTTTACGCTGTTGAAAGCTTTCCCGAAATCGAGATAGGGTAGGTAGAGCTCGTTTATCTAAGCTCTGTAAATTGTTCCACAATTATCAGGAAGCTGTGTTGCGATTGGTTTAGGACGAACCACTCGGTCATCTTGCGAGAGTGGATTTCGCTGCATGTTGAAGTCAGCAATGCAATTGTCGCTCCTTCTTAATGTGTAACCTATCAAATGCTACTTCCGCCTTCCGATCAAAGTCCATACGAGTGGCAAGCATGTGCGCCGACCAAGTTCTTCGTTCAAGATAGGTGTTGACGAATGCTTGGTACTATTGAGTATCATATAGTAACTCAGAAAGAACATTAGCACAAAACAATCGCAACTTGATATCGGTGTTAAGTTAACTGCATTCTAGATTTTAGACAGGGCAGCAATATAGCGCTCTTAATGCGTTGGGCAACATCCAGTTCATTGCCACGGTCGATGAAAACAACGCTCCCGAGATGAACAAATTGATCGACGGCTTCGATGTTCTCCCATTAGTACAGATGGGGAGAGCGCGATTACCCGTCAGGTTGAGAACCCTGGTTTCGTTGATGTGTATCTTCACTCCAACTCTACTTACTTCGTTTATTAAATCCAGAGCCACTTGCCAAAAATGATCCATAGTGGTCAATGTTGGAGGATTCGAAGCGGAAACCAGCCTGTTCTCTGTCGATCAAGCTGAGAGATGTTCTTGAATGCGTTCCAGAATTATTTCGGCCATTAGCTTAACAACGACAGGGAGCACGTGATAGTCCTCCAATTGTCACACTCAAAACGGGTTCCCTCAGTTAGAATGATAATGATCATGCCCTTCTTCAAATCTCTGAGAAAGATCTCAGATTACCAGGATTTCGGACCAGTGAAAGTAGCAGATCTGCAGAAACTGCAGCTGCACGCCCGCCATCACTTGTAGCGGTCAATAGAGCTTATGCTGCCTCTTCTGTTCATCGATCCTCGATATTCTCAGTCGGGTTACTCAGCATATCTGCCGTTCGATAAGCAAGATAGTCTTCCCACTGACGAGCGACTACTGGATCATACAAGCGGTTGATGTTAAAGTTGGGGGTGGCAGCTCTCCAATCCTGCGAGGAGTGGCGGATGCAACACGTAAGCGATCGTAAGCGTCCATAAGATTGCAATCTCTTTCGAGGCCACCAGGAAACCCAACTGGCCTTATGACATGTTCAGTGCTCGATCAATGTACCACCAATGACGTGGCGGTGAACTTGCAGAAATCCATAAACCTGATACCATTATCGTTACGGTCACCACGAGCAGTGTATTCTGGAGCCCTTTGAATGTATTGTGGAGCCCCAACTTAACAGTGCACTGGTGGAATTCCTTGAATGCTATGCTTCTCGTACTTTTCGATGGTAACGGTGCAAAGGAGATTCCTTGTGGTCTTCACATTACAGTAAATGAAGTCGAATTTAGGATAAATGAAAACAAAACAAAGGTTATGATGCAGCTGGCGAAAAAAACTTACTAATCTGTTTCCCCGTTCTAAACTCAAAACTGCATACAAAGGAATGTGAATGCTTTGCTAGGACTGAAACAGTGTGAACTTCCCCCCAGGAAGCAGTAAAAATACTGAATGCTTTTGAAAGGAAGTTCCTCCGCAGAATATTGGGAGCAGTTTGAATGGGAGATGAATGGCAAATCAGGTATGAAATCTATCGTGAGTCAGAAGTCTCGACCAAGATACGGCTACAAAGACTCCAATGCGCTGGTCATTAATAGTGTATAGATGATGCGATACTCAAAAGATATTTAAGGGAAAAATTGACAGAAGGAAGCCAGCCGACGCAGACGATGAAATGCTATCAAGTATAAGAAATTGAAGGACGTTAAGGAAATGGGCTACCGCGTTGCGAAGCTAAGAGATACATATTTAAAAGTTTTTTTGAGAAATTATTGTGGATTTATTTTCAAGGCGGGGATTTCATTTTGTCACTGTTGCTGTTATTTCAATACATAATTGCCAGTATTTCTTACTAGATTGCATCAAAATCCCTGACTATAAATTATCCATTATTCTATTCCTTTAGTTGCCTGCATGACTTGCCTACCTTTACCAGGCTTCACTTCATCTGTTTGTTTGGTTGGGTTACTATTCTCGGTAGATATCTAATCCATATTCAATGAGATGTTTGAGATGAATAATCCGATCTAATCGCTCCATATAAGTAAAGCCATGTGTAGCAAGGAAGACGCATAAACAATCTGTAATGTCATTTACGAGACAACGAAGTATCTTTGAAATCCTGAAGTAAATGGATTAAATAACAACGGAAGTGTTTAACAAAAATTTTCGTCCTCCAAATGGCAGGTAAAGTATGCTGTCAGTTGACATAAAAAGGGAATTAGGGAGGTATTAACTTGTGATATGATGGGGGGACATCTGCCTAAAATGGAAGCCTGTCATCAGATAATTGTCTTGATATGGGTTCTATCTGTCATTAGGGGAATTATTGATAATCATGAAAAGTGCCATAAGGGAGAGAATGGATAATACGGTAAGTTAAATCTCTTCCTGCTTCAGAATACGGAAGAAATGAAGCAAATTGAAGGAGGTTTGTGTAACGTTAAAATTAAGCAATTTAGTAAAAATTTACAGCTGATTTTTTAACCGAATCTAGGAGAGAGATTTGGGAGTTTTTCATGAGATATGTATCCGAAGTACTGTCACTGCTAATTTTCTTTTGTCATTGATTATTTATCGGTTTTGAATGAAATACTCTAACACACTTCAAGGCCCGGATTCAATTGAATTGTTGCGCCAACGATTATTGTTATCTTTCATCAAGATAAGCCAGAGGATCAGGATATCTAATGTAGCCGAAATTGAGTTACAAAGATTTAGAATGATTGAACTGCCTGTGAATGGATTTAATTGGAAGGTTGTCACACTAGGGGACCATATTGCAGTTACATTTTCCAAAATATTACGCACCACATAAAATAATATTACAAGGGAGTGGAAATTGATAGAAAACGTAGGATAAAGCCAGCTATTTTGAAAGCTAGACTAATGTAGTCGATGTAATGTTGATTAAATCGAAGTTTGGTATCAAACATTATATCGAGATTTCAGTTAATATTTAACTAACGAGGTAGCAAGCGGATATACTCGACGCTATTTGTTATGAATAACAAAACGTACAGCTTTTATTTACATTGAATACCAGCTTTTTCCTAGCGAACCATCGACCCAGTCCGCCAAGATTTGATCAGAGCCTTTATCTTTTAATAGATTAGTCGACAATGATGATACGGTGATAAGTAAGCAAAGAAGGAAAATGGTTAACAAAAGTGGAAACATGGTTAGTATAAGAATAGAATCTGTGAAAATGCCGAAATGGGAAATACGGACTCGAGTGACCTGTTGAGAAATGCGCGATATAGGTAGCACAAATTAATATTCTAGTAGCTGGATAAAGTGGCGTTCCACGGTCGACGTCCTTCTTTGTCGATTTGGTGACGAATGCCTAAAATCCAAATCAGTCGTAGAGTAGTTCCCCCTGCCGCTTTCTATGGTTTCGAGTGCTGGTCGCCTCCCAAAGAGAATACACGGCATCTTGCGATAATGGAAACAAATAAGATGCACCGGATTAGTGGCGCTCACTATAATCTCACTGTTTCTTCAATGCCGGTTTTTTAGTAAAAAGGGAGGTGTGATAATAAAAAAATATTACATTATTGAAAAGAAAAAATGTTTGGTTTTTTGATTCTCTGTTGCCGAGCGGCTGTAGAAATTTTACTATCCCTTCCCCCAATTCCTTGATTATATAATATCCTGACTCAATACAATACAAATAAAACACAATAAAAACCAACCTTGAAGTCTGAACCCTATTAAGAAGCGGAGATGACTTATGGTTTCGTACCAGGGCAGAAATAACCCATCGGACGTTGTTTCACCCTTCTTAATTTTCAATTTTTCATCATTTGGGTGCTAAGCCCGACAAGTCAGGTTCGCGCACCGAAAAAAGCGGGAGCAAGTTGCCTTAATCCTTAAGAACCCTAATTAATTCTAATATTATATACCTTCTGTATCCCGATAGCTGAGTGGTTAGAGCACAAGGCTATAAGTACGGAAGGTCGCGGTTTAAATCTCACTGGTGACAGTGGTATTTGCATCGTGATTTGACGTCGGATACCAGTCGACTCAGCTGTGAATGAGTACCTGACTCAAATCAGGCTAATCATCTCGGGCGAGCGCACTGCTGAACACACTGCCTCCTACAGGCTTTCCTGTAGTGTACTGTTACAGTGTGTATGCCCACGCCAGCGTGCAATTAGGTTGGAGGAACATTTATTGATCATTGTGAAACGGCTGAATGCATGCTACATGCTGGTATTATTGCTTGTGCACGAGGGACTTAAATATTTTCCCTTATTGTCCGAGCGGAATTATATCATAGTATTCTTTGATTTCTTTTGATCGGTCGATAGTCGGCTATAGATAACAGAGGAGATCAAACTTTTTGTTGATAAGGTGGCAGGAATAACCTGACGAATTTCTAATTTGATTGTAATTTGCGTGCAAGACTAATCAAACTTCGAAACATCTTACTTTGGGGGGGGGGGGGGGGGGGAGTCCGCTAAAAGGGCTGGCAGCGAAAAAGTTGTTTGAACTAGCCCAAGAGTTGAAATTTTCATTTGTATCGTCATTGTCGACCGAAAAGCTAAATTGCTTTTATTTTCCAATCGCCGCGAAAATTGCGTTCTAGTTGCCTGTCTTGAAAGTACCGAGGCGATAATGAGGCGCTCCTTGTAATCCCTTGATCCAACTCTGCAGCCCTTTCGTTCGTACAACAGAAAGTTTTTGGTCTTGAGGTATGCATTTATTCTTCTATTGATAATGCACCTTATGAATTTGTAGAGGGTTGGTAAGTAATCAATTAGTCTTGTTTGCGTTAGGTCCTAAATCTGTATTTTGAGTGAATTTCCCTGTATTGTCGTTACCGATGCATACGGCAAAAAGTTTGTGCTTTAGTGTGTCCAAAATTTCAACTAAGGGTGTCTCACTGAGGGTGGAATAGTTTGGGTAAACCATCTTCACTTTATTCGTCACCTGGTCAGAATATGCATGTTATATGTTGATTTGATATAATAATGGGTCCCGATTTAGCTTTTACCAAAGACGTACAGTTGGAAATAAAAAGTTGCAGAGATTGTTACCTTTCTGTGCCAGAAATATCGAAAAGAATTGAAAACAAGTCGGAATACCGGAAAGTCGTGCTTCGGGTATAAAGGTTTTGTGTTCATCTTATGTAAGAAATTTCAACGCACATTCTTCTATCCGAATATAGCTACAAACCCAACATATTCCTTCATATTTTTCCAAACTACGAGACATACGTACATATTACAGCCATAGATATTACGCTCACCCTAAACAAACAAACTGCCTATTTCCGAATACCGTACACATATGTGCACGTATATAAATTGATCGTACCCATATTTCCGATTAACTTCTTATATCTATTTGAATTAGGCACTACCTGCAAAGTTCATTAGCACACATGTCTGGTTGACAAATAACTAAAAAACTAAAACAAACTAATTCTCTGCGACCCAATTCATAATTGATATGTGATGATGACGTCATGCAGTCATGCATGAAGAGTGCACGAAATTCACAAAAAATGGTAAAGTTTTACCCCCTATAACTTTGTCAATAATAGTTGGATTTTCTTCAAACTGCCAAATTTTGTACTTGCATGCCAAATTTTGTACTTCTGGGAAGAATATAAGGGGGGTTTCCGGGTAAATTTCTAAAATGTGGAAATATACTATTATTAACTTTATTTGTGCAGATATCGGAACCGGATATATTTTGAGGCCTAGATTTCGTAGAGATGCACCACTGTGATTTTTTTCAGATTTTTCGGTTGGAGAGGTTCTGAGAACGAGACCTGTTACACTTTTTGGGGGTCATATTTTGAGGCCTCACTCCCCTATGTTTCACCCAATATCAAATATGGAATAATAATAATAATCGTTGGCGCAACAATCCATATTGGATCAGGGCCTTGAAGTGTGTTAGAGCACTTCATTCAAGACCGTAACGGTACACCACAGTACACTGTGGGAGGCAATGTGGTCAGCATTGCGCTCGCCCGAGATTATTACCCTGATTTGACTCAGGTACTCATTCACAGCTGAGTCGACTGGTGTCCGACATCCAATCACGATAACAAATTCCTCTGCCCCCAGCGAGATTTGAACCGCGACCTTCCGCTACGACAGCCCAGCGCTCTAACCACTTGAGCCATCCGGACATCAAATATGGAACCAGTTTCGAAAAGTACTAATTGAGGCCTTTCATTTGATACCCCACAAAGCAACATTCTATGAAAAAAAATTTGCACCCTCCATTCACATGTATTGGGAGCCCCCCCTTAAACTTAACACAAGATGGCGCCACTTACTGCATGTAAAGGGAATACCAGATTTCATACTCTCACCAATGTTCGTGACAATCGGTCTAGTCGTTTCCGAATAAATCGGGTATGTTGTGACAGACAGACAGACGGACAGACAGCCTGTGAGGAGTTGCCAGATCTCTCATCAGGCGCGACCCCAGGTGGCGGATAGGGGCATACCTATTGATGTGTAAATATGTGTTCATGCACTTTTCTGACTGTGCATGGGCTAGTGTTTGCTCATCTCTGGTGCGTGGACCAAAATGGCTATGGGAAGGACACCCAGAAAATAAAACCACCATGGAAGACGAGAGAAGGAGTAAACTTACGGTGCAGGGGCTCGGAACCCCAGTACCGGTGGCCTTTGGGACTGAGCAAGCGGGCTCCCGGTCGTCGATATCCCTCGACTGCCTCGGTGGTGGACAACTCGGCCACCGTGGCATCTAATGCTACAAGTGTTTTAGATTTGGAAAAGGAAGTCTTCAAGCGAAGTACCACTCTACCAAGGACACCAGTAACAAAACAGCAACAAAAACAGCAACAACATCGACCGCACATATTCAAGAGGAGCAGCAACAGGAGGTACTCCAGGATCAGGAAAAGGACCCATTCAGAAGAAGTTCGTCAACTTTGAGATCTCCGCCAATGCCAAACATCAAAAAAGATAAAACGGAGGGAAGGTTAATGAATGCCAAATGTGAAGGAGTATTTAAAAGTAGTAATCTGGTTAGGAATCATCATGGAGAGCAGAGCCCTGAAGCAGAGGAATTACCTTCACACAGCTTGGTGCAAAAATAGTGGAGCTGTCTGAGTTCATCAAGGACAAGCACAACGTCCACCAAGCCATAAAGAATATGTTCAGAGCAATTAGAGTGCTCTACAACAAATCGCAGCAGGAGGAACAAAATTCCAAGGGAAGTCGAAGTCTGTTGCCCCAACGGTATCACAACCGACCCAAGTGACACCTAATCGTGTTGCAATCGGCCTGCCACCAAACAAGAGAGTGCGGGAAGGAGATGTGGATCCTCTGGGAAATCAGCAGGCACCTAAGAGGAAAATAGCAATACAAATAGTTCCGAAAAATGGAACTAAAGGCACCGAAGAGAGAAAGCAGGTCCCCCAAGTGCGAGCTCCGGCAATCGACTCGACAAAATCCAAGGGCAATGAAAAAGGTGGATGGACCAAGGGAGTTAAGAAAAAGGCGAAGAGAAAGGCAAAAGTGCGAATTCGCCCAGAAGCGATTGTAATCTCCAGCAATGGAAGTTTGTCTTACGCGGAGATACTGAAAAAGGTCGAAGCTGACTCCGACCTAAAAGATCTAGGCGGAAATGTCAGCAAGATTCGAAGGACCCAAAAGGGTGACCTCATGTTTGAGCTGAAAAAAACCAGCTTGGGGAAAATTGATGGTTTCCGAACTCAGGTTAAGAACTCACTTGGGGAGAATGTCACAGTACGGACCCAAAAACAAGAGGTCTATATTCAGTGCAAGGATCTCGATGAAGTGACATCCAAAGGAGAAATTTGCACTGCTTTGATGGAACAGTTCAAGTTGGAGGAACTTGCTGAAGAGTCCATTATGAGTTTGCGGAAAGCCTATGGCAATACTCAAACGGCCACATTGCGATTGCCAGTGGATGCCGCGCAGAAGTTATTGGGGGCCGGGAAGGTTCGAATCGGATGGGTTGTTTGCCGTCTGAGAGAGCAGATTTCTCTAAAGAGGTGCTTTAAGTGCCTCGCGTTTGGCCATTTCGCGAAGGCATGCACCTGTGGCATTGATCGGTCCGATCGATGCAGAAGGTGTGAAGAGAAAGGCTATATTGCCAAAGCGTGCAGTAGGGACCCCAAATGCTTATTGTGCGAAGGAAGTGAGGGACGGGACTACCGGCATATTGCCGGAAGTGCTAAATGCCCGGAATTTAAGAAGGCGCTAACTTCAATTAAAAAATGAGGTTTATTCAAGTAAACCTCAATCAATGTAAGGTCGCTCAAAATTTACTCGAGCAGACCGTCTATAAATCCGAGGTGGAAATTGCCATCATTAGCGAACCCTACGTCGGGTGGAGCGGCGATATGGGCATGCGGTCGACAAGCCATACAATGTACTGGGAATCAGACATACAGCGGCTTTGTGTGGGCGAAAATAAACGGGGTATATGTGTACAGCTGTTACGCCCCACCAAGCCTGACACTGCCCGAATTCGAAGAAATGCTTGACAGTCTTGTTCTCGATGCAAGGGGTCGTAGTCCAAGGGTGATTGCTGGCGACTTCAATGCTTGGGCCCGTGAGTGGGGTAGCAGAGAGACAAATGCAAGGGGCCGCAGTCTATTAGACGCTTTTGCAGTTGGATGTCGTTCTTACCAAAGAAGGATATGTAAACACCTTTCAGAAAGGGGGGTGTACTTCAATCGTAGACCTAACTTTTGTCAGCCCTGCACTGGCGCGTGGTATGTCTTGGTGCGTCAGCAAGCACTACACCCACAGTGATCACCAGGCAATCTTCTTTGGGCTATGGGTGGAGTCACCGGGCATAAGACCATCATGCCCGAAACCGAGAAAGATGTCAGGCTGGTCCGCTAAAGCTCTGGATGAGCAGACCTTCATGGAGGTGTGGTTAGACCAACCTAATAAAGCATGCGCCTCTACGGAAAGAGCTGCCCATGTGGCCCAATGCATCGCCAAAGCGTGTGACGCGTCCATGCCGAGGAGGTGCTCTTTCCCCAGTAGAAGACCAAATTACTGGTGGAATGCTGAACTGGCCAGCCTTCGATCAGCCTGTCACCGAGCCAGAAGAGCAGCTCAAAGAGCGGTAGGCAGAATCGACCAAGGGCAAAAAGAGCGCGCCTATAAGGAAGCTCGCAAAACCCTCAAGCTCGCCATCCAACGGAGCAAGAGGGAATGCTTTAAGGAGCTCTGTTTAGAAGCGGACGTAAACCCGTGGGGGAGTGCCTATAGAAACGTGATGGGGCGATTCAGAGGGCGATCATCTCCGCAGATCACATGTCCATCACTCTTGTTAAAAATTATCCAGGGGTTATTCCCTCAGCAAGAGGAGGGCATAGATAGCTTCCAGCGACCTCTGAACGACACGGCAATACCGCCAGTCACCAGTGACGAGTTGCTGGAGATCTGCGCTAGAATAGGAGATAACAAAGCTCCGGGTCTGGATGGCGTGCCGAATAAGGCTTTCAAGCTTGCCGTGGAATCCAGACCGGACATGTTCGCTGAGTTGTTCGAAGCGTGCATGTCCGAGGGGATATTTCCTGCATCATGGAAACGACAGAAGTTGGTGCTACTGCCTAAGGCTGGCAAACCTCCAGGTGAACCAACCTCCTACAAACCTATTTGTCTTTTGGACACTATGGGCAAAATGCTAGAGCGAGTAATCTATAATAGATTACTCCCGGTTGTTGAGAGCCTGGGAGGTCTCTTAGATCGGCAGTATGGGTTCCGTAAAGCCAGATCAACCACTGATGCCATGAAAATGGTTACTAGCTTGGCCGAAGATGCAATCCACGGAAAGGGCACTTCTAGCAAATATTGCGTAGTAGTGAGCCTGGATGTGAGAAATGCATTCAATTCGGCTAGTTGGAACCTAATACGGGAATCTCTGGCAAAGATTGGTATTCCCGCTTATCTTGCAGCTATTGTCAAAAGCTATTTATAAGAACGGAGGCTTTGGTATGACACCGATGACGGACCCCAGGAGTACGTTGTCTCCGCGGGTGTCCCACAGGGCTCCGTACTGGGCCCACTGCTGTGGAACATCATGTATAACGATGTTCTTAATCTTCCCCTTCCGGAGGAAGCCACAGTGGTGGGCTACGCCGATGATATAGCGCTGGTTGTTGTCGCAAAGCATCTCGAAGATGCTGAGTTATACTCATGCGAAGCGATCATTGCGGTTAAGAGTTGGCTAGAGGTTTCTGGTCTGACACTTGCGGAGGAAAAAACGGAAGCGGTCCTCATCACCAAGCGTCGTAAAAGAAATTTTGCCCGTATTCAAATTGGGAATCATATCATCACTTCTAAGCCTGCCATCAAATACTTGGGAGTGATGATAGATGGGAAGCTTAGCTACAAGCCACACGTGCAGTATGTCTACGACAAAGCATCCACTGCGAGTGTGGCTCTGGCAAGAATGATGCCGAACGTGGGAGGGCCCCGGCATGCTTCCAGGTTGCTTATAGCTAGGGTAGTGAGTTCGATCCTGCTTTATGCAGCTCCAGTTTGGGGAAAGGCATTGCAGGTTACATTAACGCTAACAAACTGAGTTCAGTCTACAGAGGAACAGCCCTAAGGGTGTGCTCGGCATTCAGGACCGTCTCAGATGATGCAGCATTCGTCGTCTCTGGAATGATGCCCATTGATATCCGGGCAGATGAGATGACGAATATATATAGTGCGAAGTCTATCTCTCCTTTATCGCAGAGGAAGGACGCCGAAAGGGAGATATCTCTAAATAGATGGCAAGAGCGTTGGGAACGCTCGGGAAAGGGTCGGTGGACGCACAGGCTCATCCCTGCCATCAAGGAGGGCCATCAGAGGACCCAGAGCATGTATTCTTCCACTGCCCAAGGTTTGTGGAGGAAAAGAAGAACCTAGAGGAGACTCTAGGAGAGGTGCTCGTACCAGAGAATCTGGTGCGAAGAATGCTAGCATGTCGGGAAGACTGGGATGCGATCAACTCCATGGTCGTAACTATCCATAGCGAACTGCGAAAGGCAGAGGAGACCAGAAAAGCGCGGTTACGTACGCCGCGTAGAGACGAAAGGGGACCAAGCTAAAATCAGCTGACTCCGCTCCTTCATGTAATACCGTACGGTGGTTCCACGGACAGACAGACACCACCTCGATACTAATAAGGTTTTGTTTCACACAAAACCTTAAAAAGCAGAAAAGTTATTTTTAAATCTATGAGAAATAATCCAAATTATGGCGAAAATATGGAAACTCGAGGGAGTTCTGTACTTTCTAATGCCGATAAGCTGGCTATTTTGTGAAGTTTCGAATTCAGATGATCCTGTTGACAAGATTAGATCAAAAGTTGGTGACGACACGTGCAAAAAAATTATATGGCGTACTATTTTTAAATCTCAACATCTTAAGCTTCCTAATTTGGGAAAGAACTCACCCCTTAAACCTGTTCATAAGCAAACTCGGTTGACTTTTTGCAGTGCCAATGTCATGGAGCAAAGAATGGCAGCGGATTGTTTCCTCTGATGAGAAAAAAAAGTAATTTGGAAGGACCTGATGGCTATACCTATTATTTTCATGATTTCACGAAGGTGACTCACTAGTTGGATACTTTGCACAGTCGGGTCGTCGGCAAAATGGATGGATTAGTTTCCTACTGTTGCACTTGTGAATTCCAATTCTTGAAGATAACTATGACTGCTAGATTGCATCAAGGTGCTTTGGAAAAGGCCTTTCCGTCTCTGCAAAGCCTCTTTGGACTATTACCGTGGATTTTCCACCACGATAATCCAATTTCATTTTAAACAATAATGAGCTTTCTCCAATGCATTACAAGTTAACTGAAATATGTTAAAAAGAAGTGTGCTATTCAAGTGAAACAAAATTCATGTTTTATTTTTTTACTGTATTCATTGCTTTTTAAAGATATTGACGAAAGAAATCTAATGTAGAAGACGTGCTATTCAAGTACAACGCAGTGACTCAGCACACAGTCAAAACGAAATCTCATTGATTTGATATGGGATTCCCGGAGTTGATGGAGATGCAAAGAGCCTCGGAATACCTGGCTTTTGCAAAAATCTATTTCCGAAAATTCTATATGCGCCCCTTGGAATACGTCCCGAATCTCAACAGAGACTTCAGCCATATGTTGGCGAAGAGGGTTACGGTGAGTACTGAAACTATTGTCCACAATGGGGCGTAACGTTGTTGTCGCCACCATTGTCCCCATTGACTTTTGGTGACCAGTTTCCTCGATCGCCTCAAGTGAAACACACTCCTTGATGACATCCGGGATTGCGTTTCTGTGAGTAATAAAATGGTACTGGTCTGCAACCCACGCGTATTGCGGGAAACGCTCGATGAATATTTAGTGCACGCTGTTGTCATTTCATAGTGGGAAAGGATGATAAAAAGGTTTATTTCTTAAACCACTTCATCCCCTGGCTACGCGAACCTTTTGAAATGGTTGCTGCAGATTGTGGCCAAATTGCTGCATTAGGTGTACGCCTAGACGTGTATCCGCCTCACGGTTAGCAGCTTCGAGGGCATCCTGTCCGTTTCGAAAACCCGACCCAGTAATGAAGTCAGACAACTTCATGTGGTTATTCTTCTTCTTCTCAATTGAAGATTTTGCGTTTTATACTTAACTATCAAGTGTGGTGATAGCTTTCACAGTGAGTACCTTCCAGGACTACAAACTTCCTGAACTTTCCTCATCTACCCTTGAGACGCTCATTATTAGTATTATATTTTATTTATTTTGGTTTGGGAATTCCTGAGCTCGCATCAACTTGATGACAGACCAAACCAATTAGGTAAACATAGTCCACGGACCCTTCGTTCTGAGTTGAACACCCAAGTTTTCAAAATGATGACTTCGTTCATAAAAGAGCAAGAAAATATTGTTCCAACGGTTATCTCGAAGTGACATTCCAATCAATTTCAAGAGAGATCTGCTGCACCTGTTAATCAATCAACAGTAAAAAATGAATCAAGATAGTGAAATACTAGTTACCTAGTTTTTAACGAGAAAAAGGCCACATTTTTGTAAGTTATTGATTTTGCGTTATTTGACCTTAAAAGTGTTAATTTAATGTTTTTAAGCCTTTAGGAGCCTATGTTTAACGAGATATTACTCAGCCCTATTGCATATACGAAAAAATAAAATGTTCATTTGTTTTGTTATTAAATATGCTTTGTTTCGATTGGAACAAAACTAGAGATAAAATTTTAACCATTGGAGGATCTGAGTCGCTCCGCCCGATCTGTTGAAGTTCAAAGCTGTTTTCGAACACTTCACGTTTTTTTGAAATTTGATACACAGTTTCCCTGCATAATTTTCGAGATAACGCTGTCAAGTTTTTTTAAGTTTAATTTTGTTCAGCGTTACCAAAAATCAAAAAATCATTACAAAAAGAAAAACTCGGCAACGTTAGCTGGAGAAATCCATACATCAATAGAATCACTTTGTTTTGTTTTTACTCCACATGATCGAGTCATGGGTTACAGCTGTCACCGTAAAACGACTTTTTTGGAGACGGTTCGGGAGCTACCAAGGGGTTAAATTTAAATGTTTTTCGCTAAAACTTTCAGCAAATATTCTTGACATGTTATTCTATAATATTGCAGTATGCTTTGCCCGTATCCTGTAGAATTTTTTTTGGAAAATATGTCTTTTTTCCGCCGTACCGTGCCCGCCAAAAATACTACTTGTTCGAAAAATTTTCATAAAACATTTTTTGGTTAGAATTGACCATTTAATCGATTTCTGCGATTATTTCGAATGTAAAATTTTCCACCCCCGAAAAGGGGAGAAGCGTACATTGTGGCTATATAACTTTTGTTTCTTATGCCACCCTCTACTCTCATCCCGAATTTCATGTCAATCGGTCTTGATTGAAAGAATTCATAGATCGTAGGTCGAATTCAGCTTCAACGATTGGACTCAGGAGAGAAAATGAATGCCTTTAAACCGCGTTGGATATAAAAACTCAACAAACTTCTCAATTCCTTCTGATAATAAAATCCCCTTTCTCCGCGAAATCATATTAAGACTCATGAAAAGCGCTAATCTTCAGAAAAGCCGAACCGATATAAACTGGCTTCCTCATATGTACCTATTACACCTGAAAGCATGTAAATTTGAATTGAAGTCGTAACAATTTTGCATGCCTGGAAAATGCTTAATAACATCCATATGTGTACATACATACCTAAGGAGGTATTTGTAAGGACAGATTCGAGCATAATGCTTGCTTCCAGAATTTAATGGTGTCAAAAATTGGAATATATATAAATATGACGAAAATTCATGTATACTATTCTGCATGTGTACATGTGTAATCCGCGCATAATTTTTAGATATTAAAAAGCAAGGATTTAGCGAAGGAAGTTTTATTTTTTTGTAGATTTCTATAACGAAGTGCAAAGGAGCATAGTCAAATTAACTGTTGAATAATTTCAGAAGAGCCCCATTGAAATTCCTTTTTGGTATTTTACATATAATACATATGTATGTACGAGTATGTGATTATTTCATGCTTTAGTTTACATCGCAAATTTCCAACAAGAAAATCTGATGAAAATATATGTATATGTAGCAGGTTTAGCTCCACCACGCGTCTAAATTATTGAAGTACGTGAGACTTTTCAATGTTGACCTCACATAACCTCCCCTAGCATGAGTTGTGGATGCAACATGTTATTATGTAAGCATAAAATGTTGCCATGTGGGAACTTCAGCTTTTTATATTTGGAAAAGCAGAGCAGAACAAAATGAAGGACTAGCAAGCGTGTAAGTCATTGACCTGAAGGAAGTTTTGGAAAAGAATGTTTGGAATGGTAAATATTGAGGGTCGTCAGGACTGTGTACGATAATGAATTATCATCTTAAAGGGCAATGAAATGGAAATAATTTTTCATGAGTATTTATTATCTGATAAGGCCTTTTCGGGTAATTTAGGTTTGTTATAAAGTCTGGGTGAAGTCAAAAGGAATGGAAGGTAATGAACTGGTAAAAGGAGGAAATATTTATGATTGTTTCCAGTAAAAGGAGACCACACCTTTGGGGTGAGACCATCTGAGTTGATGATTAGGCAGGTGATGGATGATGTAGAATGTTCATTTGGTCTTTGATATGAAACTTTAATTATTGTAAATCCCTGGCATTAAACCGACAATTCATGGGGCTACAATGGCTTGCAATGCTTTTGATGGACCTGTAGCTTCTGCAAGGATAATACATGTTTTTAAGTTTTGAGTATAGTAAGAAGAACATAGGCAAGGGAACATAGAACATCAGCCTTGATGAATGTCAGAACATATAGGGGGGCCAACATAAACTCGGATCACTATCTCGTTGGCATGGTGCTCCGAGCTCGAATAACAACACCGCCCAGAATCCCCTCTGGCAATCAGGTGAGAGTTTACATGAAGCCGTCCACAACAGAGCCCTCAGCGACAACTATTAGAGGGAAATGGATGCCGCAATAAGCGCAGTCAACAGAGGACCTAGAAATGAAGCATCAACAAATGATCTTCACAAACACCTGAAGAACGTTATCATTGATACGGCCACAAAGATACTTGGCCCCAGTCACAAGAAAAGTCGGAACGGCTGGTTTGATGATGAATGTAAGCCAGCAACGGAACGGAAGAATGCCGCATACTGAGTAATGTTGCATTGTCAAGGAACGCGGGCACACGCAGAGATTTATCACGAACTCCGTCGAGCAGAGAAGCGATTTCACAGACTGAAAAAGGATGCCTGGGAGAACCAACAAATCTGTCAACTAGAAACGTGCAGGGAGCAACCGCACCAGGCGCGGAAGTTTTACCAACAAGTCAGCAGGAGGAAGCATTATACACCTCGATGTTCATCCTGCCGAGAGAAAGAGGGAAATCTGATTTCCGACAGAATGGGCATATTGGAGCGATGGGTTGAGTACTTTGATGTACTACTGAACAACCAGAAAAACGGGACATTGGCGAGTTGGAGGTCCCGCCAACTGATGACGACGGACAAATACTGCCACCACCAAATATAAGAGAAACAGTCCGTGGAATTCACCGGATAAAAAATCAAAAGTCGAAAGGAGCCGATGGAATTACAGCCAAATTGGTTAAATATGGAGGCGATCAATTACACCAAGTGGTTCATCAACTTGTGCTCAAGGCATGGGACAGCGAATTAATGCCATACGATTGGCAAAGAGGCATTATCTGTCTCATACGTGAAAAGGGAGATATCACACAGTGCAGCAATCATAGAGGTATTACGTTGCTGAGTACCATTTATAAGATACTCTCCGCTATCTTGCTAGACCGGACAGCCCCATACGCCGAAAACATCATTGGCCCATACCAAAGAGGCTTCAATCCAGGCAAATCAGCAACAGATCAAATTTTCTCTCTGCAGCAAGCCATAGAAAAACTATTGGAATATGGACAACAGTTGCACCATCTTTTCATCGACTTTAAAGCGCCTATGATAACATAGCCAGGGTGAAACTGTACACGGCCATCAGAGAATTCGATATCCCGATGAAATTGATAAGATTGACTAGGCTGACTCTGACCAATGTGCGAGGCCAGATAAAAGCAGCAGGATCACTCTCAAGACCATTCGACATCATCAACGGTCTACGACAAGGGGATGCCCTATCATGCGTCCTCTTTAACCTGACCCTCGAGAAAGTGATTCGTGATGCTGAGGTAAATGCAAGAGGTACGATCCGTTTTAAGTCCACCCAACTACTGGCCTATGCTGATGACATCGACATCATGGGAAGAACCACCCGAGACGTCCAAACTGCCTTCATCCAGATCGAACAGGCGAGAATTGGCGCAAGATCTTGGGCTGCACATCAATGAAGGCAAGACAAAATATATGGTGGCAGCGTCAGCACCGAAGACGAATCAACCAACAATATCAAACCGTACTGGTCAAACGAGAAGAATAAAGATAGGAGAATACAACGGTTTTTGTCAGCCAATAGAGCCTATTTCAGCTTACAGAAACTGTTCCGCTGGAAACGTCTCACCATAGGGTCAAAGCTCTTACTGCACAGGACTATGATCTTGCCAGTCCTCATGTATTCCTCGGAGACTTGAGTTCTTAGCAAGAAGAATTGCGAACTCTTGGTCGCGTTCGAGAGAAGAATCGTCCGAAGAATTTTTGGCCCCCAACATGAGAATGGACGATTCCGTACCCTACACAATGACGAAATCTATGATCGACACCATGACTGTTCGGTTGTGGATAAAATCCGCCTCAATAGGTTATGGTGGACGGGTCACTTAATCCGTATGAATGAGGATGATCCAACCCGGAAAGTCTATAAGGGCAATATCTATGGTAGAAAAAGAAGACGTGGCAGACCCTGCCTAAGATGGAGCAATGGTGTAGGTCAGGACACCAGACAGCTTTTAGAGATATCGAATTGGTTGACCTCGGTGCAAAACTGGGATGTCTGGAGTTCCTTATTAAGGCAGGCCTAGGCCGGACACCAGTTGTTGCGCCGTTGATGATGATGAAGGAAGGGAATAATGGGTGCGTGCTTCCACATTATCGAAAAGTATGCCAGCTTGAGGCACGCGTTGAAAATATGATTGAGGAAAACTGTCGCTTTCCTAGGCAATTTTTTAAGGACAAGATTTGGCAGTTCGTTACAGCCGGGTGCTTTGTTGTTTTCCACCTTTTTGAGCGCAGCGAAGATTTCCTTGGGTTTGGCTTCCCTGAAGGGGCATATTTGCATTGGGTGGTATTTAGTATGTGGTTTGACACACTGTACGTTCATTCAAACGGTTGCTAAACGAGCATGTGGCATAGTGATTAGCTTCGAAATTATCAGCTATCAATTATGCCTTATGTGCGCTATAGTAAATGAGTTGACCATTTTGTCGCGCAGGGGTCCATCTGTTGGAACTGCCTCCTAATCATTTTATTGAACTTCCATATTTTTCGTGCCTCTTTCTCCAGGTTGGCTAACATATTATTCCATCGTGTGCTTCCTAATGTGAACAGTTTATTACGGACCGCTGCATTTAGCAGATTAACACCGGCTTTAATCTTTACATCTCTGGTCTTTTGCCATTGTCTCCTCATCGATTACATGAGCCTTATTTTGGACTGGTTTTTCTTCAATGGGATACTTTTATCGATAACTTCTTCAATATTTATTATCAATGCGTTGATGAGTTGGTCAATTTGCTTGGTGTTGGATATATTATTATAATATAATTTTGTTAAAATGTGATTAGGAGAATAATGTAAGAAAAGTGGAGATGAAAGTGCCTGAAGCGTATAAGGAGCTGTGATTTTTACTTTTCCATCATTTATTATGAGATCCAAGAATGAGCCTATTCTCTTTGGGGAGAAGAAAGGAGGTTCATCGGGTTATATACGAATAAATTTTTATTAGAAACATGTTCGTAAAGTATCTGACCAGCCTTGTTGGCTTTCTCACATTTTCACAGTCTATGCCGGGCATTCAAATCCAGATCCAATTTATTGGTGATCAGCTTAGTATCTGGAAAATAAGCCACCACTATTTTGAGATTCACTCTGTCTATTGAGACTACAATATTTTCAATAACACTGGTGCAGACAATTGCATTTCGATCACTCCTGTACGCAACAAAATTTTCAGAACATAACTTCTCATTATTTTTCAACCAAGTTTCACTTATTAATATTATGTCTATGTTATTATTTTCTATAAAATCAGTAATTTCTAGTACTTTACTTCCTATGCTTTGTGCATTCCACAGAAGTAAGTGTCGATTAATATCCATATACAAATCTGATAGCAAGACTAACTATTGCGTTATATTGTTCCTGTTTGGTAGAACAGGAAGATAGATTTTGGATAAGCTCTTTCGATAGTTGTAATAATTCCTGTAGACTACATAGAATTTTTCCACTGTTCACGATGCTGTGGTGGAGCTTTTAAAATACTGTTGTAACTGGATTTACTGGTTGGATTTTTCGCGGCGGGTGTCTACATTACTCGAGATGAAGAAAACCTTATTGCATAGTCCTCTTCGAAGGATTTACCTACTTTATGGAGATCCCTTTTATTACTGTGACCATTACAGGGACGAAGATCAGCTCTTCGATGGGTAAACAAGGTATTTTTTTTTGTAAATTAAATATTTTGTGTCTGTCTGTCTATCACACGCATTTTTCTCGGAAATGGTTATAGCGATTAATACCAAATTCGGTGGAAAAGTGGGAACAATGGACGCTCACGCATACAGTGCATTACATCCTCCTACGTACACTACTATATGGTGCCTAGGCTCCGAAATACCCTCCATACTGATAGTCCAACCCAAGATCTTCGTCTCCATTACCGTAAGAAGCCGTTCATTGTCTTTTATAGTTGACCAACACTCAGAACCATGGGGAGGGACAGGATGTTGTCGAGGGAGATTCGACCTCAAATGGACATCAATTTAAGAGAGTAGTTGTTAATTTTCAATTCTTCATTATTGCGATAACTGACTCCCAAGGCAGATCAATGAAAGTGATAGGAGGTGTTCTCACCTTCTTAGTCACCTGAGTTTCAGTTTCGTTGATAGTCTTCGATTCGTCCTGTAAGTGGTAAGTAGCTGGTAGCGATTGTTCATTGACCTTACGTTAGAATTTCACTCACAGCAGGTAACATTCGTACGGAATGAATAACTTAGCGTGAATGAATTTCCAATTTAGTTTCTAATCAATGGTTAGATCTACTGGAGAAGTTTATCCTAAGCTGTTCATCAGTACCTGATTTTCCATAAATGCGCTTAACAAAAGGCTATGCTGGGAACTATGAATTATAATTTAACGGTTGCACGCCAGCGCTAACTTTCATATTAATGTTAATATTCGTCGACGTCCCTGTACTAATTTCCCTAAGACTTTAATTTCAAATAAACCTGAAGCGGAAACGCTAAATGAATAAATGAATTGATAAGCTATCATTAATAGCACCATGAATGGAATGCCCTTTTGTTTTTCAACACGCCCGCCGAATTTCACTTATTCTGGCATTGATGGTATTTAAATTTCGCTCATTTGCATTCGCAAATACAATTCAACAAATGTTTTGTTTCCTGTGTGATTACAGAATTAATTTTCCATGGAAATGTTGTTTATTTTCGGATATAATACCAAATATATCTGTATCGTATTCGCTTAAATTTAATATCGTTGAAAATATGTAATAATGTGGAGGATGTGATATTTTCGGATCATATTTACCCAGTGATTTTCACCAAGTTTCAAAGTATTTTAAGGGAAGGGCAGGCCCTTGCCGTTTCGAATTGTTGCGAGGAGGCAGCTTTTTGTTTTATTTATTCTTATTATTGTTGTTGTTGCCTTGTTGGATACAATGAAAGCAACATCTCCGTTGAATACTGATGAGGAATTAGGATCGTAGGCGTATAAACTTCCAAGTTTATGCCGTTCGTGCTTGCCGTTTTATTTTGCTTCCACAAGAATTTTACGCTTCCATTTTATTCCCAACAAAATCCAGGAAATGAATGAGTAAAAGTTAAAAGTGAAGAGGCCGAAATTCGATATGTCAATACCAACTTAACTTAGATTAACGTAATTGAAGCATGAAATTGGTCAAATTGTGTACGCTTTCGGTTGATTTGTTTCCTATGAAATAATCTCGTTCATTGACACTCCTTGGGATTTTCAAAACGTTAACTCAATTGTAGGTAGTCTCTTTGGGGAAGCAAATCACAGGTCAAGCGGTCAAAAGTCCATACAGTCTTTCCATGATGGTCTTGCACATCTATAGAACACTTGGGCAGGAATAGCATTGTTTCCCAAAACAAAGACGTATTCAAATTATGCTGACAAACTCTATGCGGGATTTTTTGAATTCCCGGTAATATGTAGTAATGAGACAAGTCGTGCAAAGAGGGTTTTGTAGCAATCGCGAAGATCCTTGACATTCTTGTAAACTCTTCTAGTTCCTTGAAAGATAACTTCATCAAGAATCGTTTTTGAAAGGAGAAGGGATGTGCCATTAGCTTCTGAATTATCGAGTAACACCCAAGCGCCTCAGGGGTAGGTTATGTCTTATTAGAATTATTGACCTCTCTGGAATATGTAGTGACTACCCTTTGAGTTGGAGATTAATTATCTTCTGCCTAACTTAAAAAGCTAATTTTTCAGTGCTAAAGGCAGTTGAAGCTTTAGCTCTGAAACTAAAGCTTCAACAATTTTTATCATAGGCTCTGGTCCCATAAATGATGTTTGAGATCCTTTTCGTGGAAATTCATTCGCCTTCAATACTTTTATCCTCGTCATCTATTTCAACGTTATCTCGTTTTTTGGTTACCAGGGTTTTGAGGTTTTACTGGCATTTTGATGCTAGTTTAGATCGTAATATGATAGTTTTTAATGCTGCCTGATTGTCAGAGAGTATATGGATGGTAGCTCGTTAGTGTTTCTTACGTGGCAAACATCATCAGCGCTATCACAACGCCTTTGAACAACTCCACCGGTATCAAATCCAGCTGGAGTTGGAACTCTAGAAAATATTTTGCTGTAATTGATTCAAATGTTGAACGTTGATGTATACAAAATGAGGTACTAGTCGAAAATGTTGCAAACTCAACTCAAGAAAATATTAAAACGGCTAAAATCTGGCGGCTAAAATTGACATTATGTTTCTTTCTAAAATTCACCCGATACAGAAGAGAGTATCTGTTTGAAAATATTTGACTTTAAATATTCTGGTGGAAAAGGATACAGAGCAATTGAGTTCTTATAAAAGTGAGTAAAGCATCATACCTCAAAAGACCATTTGAACACCATATTCAGGGGATATCGATCTGCATTAGAGAATGAAATAATTCTGTTACAGTAAAAGCGGCTAGCGGAGCTTTCCTGGGCGATAAATTTAGTGTGTAGTTGGCAGTTTGAAAGACGGATCAACATCTTGACGTGTCTTCCTGTGGAAGGCCAAAAGACCTGAAAAGAACTCTTGATCTTATAAGCTTTGTAGTCATTAAGCAGATCAATTGCAAACAATTGAAATTTCAGCCAACCTACAGTTCTACTCGAATATTGCAGTTCTTACAAGGAGGTGAAATTTTTTTAGAAACATCCGTCCCTCTAGCTGAACCGCGCAAATGCCCAAGGTATAGTGGGCACGTGTGGAATTCGTACCCACTGAAAACCAACACCGATCTCCCAATCGCCAGCGAGAACATTATTTAGGTATTCGCGAAGTAGTTTTGTCGCTGCTTCCTGTTTATTTCTTCTAGCTGCTCAGTCTGTATTTTTATGATAGTTTTCTCTTCGATCTTAGAATCTCCCTGCGCTCAGGACGCTGCCCAGCGCATCGTTCTGGTTCGTTCTTTCTGTTGTGAACTTTCGGCAGTGAAACATCACTTGCTTTGCATCCTACCGTATGCCCCCGAAGCCTCCAGCCAAATACTGTAGCAAACATAGTGTTCCGTGATGAATTGGGTAATGTGGTAGTTGGTTCCTCCATGTTTTCACTTAAGCAATATCCTAATGTTTGAAATGAGTCTGTACACCCATCGAGCCATGGAACGCCTGTCCCATCTCTCTGAACTTCCGGCAGCAAACCGACTTAAAAAAGCCAACAATGGGCATAATTTTTACAGGTGCCGTGGTGTCGCTAGCTGCTTTTTGACACGCAAACTCTGTGTGCTCTCCCAAGGTCAGTTTGCGTCATGAACCCCAAAGATTTGACAACCGGCAAACGACCGTGGGTTCTAGTGTGTTCCTTTTTATGATTCTTTATTAAGAGGGTCAGCTCGACAGGTTCCGGAAAGTTCACCCTGAGATGTTATTCTTGCTCAAACTCGCTAAATATCGAGAAACACCTACGTCAGCCAATGGGCTTTTATTTCGGGTCCAGTTGGCGGAGTTGAATGTGCCTTTGATATACCAACAAGGCATAGCAGAATTCGGTATGTCTCTTGCCAGGCGGACGATCGTGTTGATTGTATCCATCGTAGCGAGCTTTTGACGATGGGTAACAGTTTGTTGTAAATGGTACTCTCTATGATTTTTCCCATTGTATCTAACAAGCGGATCAAGCTATTTGATGCTGGATCTCTGCATTGCTTATTGTGTTGGGAAACAACACCAACTTTTTCTTTTTCCCTTGGGCAGTGAATATTCAAAACTCCATTAGAATTTATTATCAGCGATTCAACCGCATATTTTCCGCAGCTCGGTAACAGGAGGTATCATGCATTCTTTGACATGTACGACCGTTTGCCTATCGCTGTTTCCGTGGTGGTGAGTGGAGTGGTAACAATTGCTTTTAGTTGGAGTGATTTTTTCATCACCACATTTTAGTCTTATCCCAAGGATATATATCGACATCTTCGCACAACTGTTTGAAGCAGTTCTTTTGGCTTCTGCGAACCACGGCGTTACAAGCCATAAACCTCTAGAAAGGTATCCTTACCTCGAAACAAGCGGGCTTCAAACTTAAGATTTTCTTGTTCCATCAGCAGTTGCATTGCCTACTGAGGAGTAGTAGCCTTCTGAGCATAGTAGTTTCGCATACTTTTGTCACTTATTAGATGATTTGGGTGACTTTTTCTATGGTCCTACCATTCGGGAATATGTCGGGCTTGAGCCGCTTAGAAGTCTAGAAATTAGATAAGTTGGAACTCCTTTTCCAAGGACTTGTGAACTTCCTCCTACGTGGTAACCGCATCTATATTCCTGCAGATTATAGACATCTCCAGCATGCTAGCTTGAACAGGAAGTAAAGATGTAATGTTCATGGGACTAAGGACTATACGATTTGGCTTAAGAATTTGTCCGCGGTTACATCCTTGCATTTCCTGAGCTTCAGCATAAGTTCCCTTTTTGGAACCATCTGACTTGGCTAACAGTTGGTGAGTTTTGGGTTTGCCTTCATTCTCTTGAAAATGTCTGCATATAACCATTTTTCTTGTCCAATTTTTCCCACCCTCCTGGTGGGGTCTACTCCCTATCTCCGGAATAGGGGCTATGTTAGTTTTGACGGTAGCTTCAGCTGTCTTCCTGGCATGTTCAATTTTTTTGGAAGTTAAGTCATTTTCTTTGCTGAGCTTCTGATTCATTCAACTGCTCGCGCATCCTCTTCCCCGGTTTCTCTTTTCTGTGTTTGGAATAGGCACCACTTGTGTTGTTTGGCTTATTTTTTCATCCGATGGTTTCACTCTTCGTTGATTCTGGCCTTGCCGTCCATCAACCGCATGTCTCATATCGCCAGCACTCTCTCATATCGTCTCTGTAACATTCAGGGAACTTTGACCTTTCTTAGTGGAAAAGAGAAGAAACTCTCAAGTACTGTGCTAACACCGATTGGAGGAATATTTAAGACCGGAAATTAATATCCAGTTTCTAGATCAAAATTTTCGGCGGTGCAGTTGCCTAAATAAAAAGAAGACAAATAACAATAACTCTGTCCTCCACAGAAGCAGAGTACATGGTTTTTGCAGTATAGAGCATCCACAAAAGCTACTTTTCATGCTGTGCTTTTTTATTTGAATTTTAATGAGACTGTGCTTTAGCTTCATGAGATCGAGAGGTTGACTCTCAAGCAACTCGGCCATCGCACCGTCATGAGAGTTGAGGCATGTTAAACTGAACAACTAAACAAATGTACATTTAAATATACCGCTCAAAGTTTCATATTGTATACCCTGCTCATACTCTTTCATTTACGATATTTTTCTTTCCTCCGTCAGGTGTTGTCTAATTTTGTAATATTCTATTATTATTCTGCAATAAACAACAAATAGTTTATCAATCCTCAACAACTACTTATCAATAATTTCATTAATTTAAACTCAAAGCATATTCTATCTTATTTGTATCCACATAGTTAATTAAAGAGATTTCTCATAATTAGTGTTTAATTATATAAACACATGAGTATCTTCAGGATTAACTTAATAATGATGAATATCTAACTAAATTGCACAGCCTCTTCCATCTAAGTTTGAAATTCTATTAAACTGAAACCGAACTGCATGTTAATGATGATTGAATGCTTTAGAACTATTTATCTTAATTATCTAAGACTTCCTCGTGAGTAGTATATCAGATTCGCAATTAAAGCAGAAATACCTAATTAATTTTCCTGTAGTGTCCAGTGGACAATATAGTTATGATGCTTGTCGAGGATAGAAGATTGAAGTGACAGAAAATCGATTCATCAAATTTGTCATGTTATCTCATTTCAAAGATTGATTGCGGAAGCTGGTGGATTCTTTTGATAGCCAAGTGGATTCTGCTTAGTTCAACCAGTTTAACTAGTACGTCCCTCATAATATTCATTGATCATTTATAAAGTAATACTGCGTGCTTTGCAAATTCTATTTTTAGCTAATAAATTAAGCAATATGGATGTAATGGTGCTTGATGTGATAACATTGTACTGTAATCAAGCATACTTTCTTTGTCAGTTAGTCTTATGTGAAAATCGTTTTCTGACTCTTGCCAAGACTAGATTTAGACTAACGTTCTCGCAGTTAACAAGTTGTTTTATTTAATAATAAATTTAATAATTTTACTTTAATACCATGTCCTATGTAAAGGTTAACTGATTCACTATATTAAAATTTAAGGGCCTATAAATATTCATTTTAAATAGTCACATCAATTTAAATTTTAAACTTTTACCTAAACCCCTCAGGATTAAAATACCCCACATCCTAAATCCTATTTAGCAAGGAGGTGATTATTTACCTTTGAAACCAAAAACCCTTGCTCCTAATAGTTAGCATTGGAATTCTGTGTAGACGGCCATGCCAGTATGCACTTAAATGCATTTTACCTACCGGATTGACACGCGTAATAAAGCTATTTTTATGTATACCAATATGTTACTTGCAATGCCCGACTTGTAATATGGTTTTTTTGTACAAAACCTTATTAGAATCGATTCAGTGTCTATTTGTCGGGCACACCCGAGTTATTCGGAAATGGCTGAGACTATTGTTACGATATTTGGTAAGAAAATGTTAAATGTTAAATTTAGTGGGGTCCCCCATACATGCGGCAGGGCGTGCAAATTTTTTTTCATAAAATATGGTCATGTATCAAATGAAAAGGCTTGATTAGTACTTTTCGAAACTGCATTTTGATATTGGGTGAAACATAGGGAACTGAGCGCTCAAAATGTAAACTCCGAAAAGTCTAACAGGTCTTATTCTCAGAGCCTATCCAACCGAAAAATCTATCTAAATCTAGGTCTCAAAATTCATGTCATTCTGATATCGGCACAAACAAAGTTAATAGCATAATACCATATTTTACAAATTTATCCAAATTCATCCTAGAAATACAAAATTTGGTACCGTTGTAAGCAATAATGTAGAACACAATTTTGGAAAGGAAATCTATCTATTATTAGCAAAGTTATTGAAGGTCAAAATTTTGTATTTCACATGAATTTTCGATTTATTTATTCAGTCGATCGGATAATCACCCGATGACTAAAAAAAACTTATTATCATTCGACGGGGGGAAGACGTTTGCTGCTAGCGTTCGAGTGTTAGAGTGAATTTGGAAGCTCCTTGAATATTTTGTCCTCTATGGGAATTTTACTAAATGCATTTTTAAGGTTTTGTGTAAACACAAAACCTTATTAAAATCGGTTTACTGTCTGTCTGTCTGTCCGTCACACGCATTTTCCTCGGAGACGGATATAGCGATTGGCACCAAATTTGGTAGAAAGGTGGGAACTGTGAACGCTCACGCATATAGTGAGTTACATCCGTTTACGTCGAATTTAAGGGGGGTCCCCATATATGCAAAAGGGGGGTGTACATTTTTTTTTTATCAAATATAGTCATGTGGGGTATCAAATTAAAGGTCTCGGTTAGTACTTTTCGAAGCCGATCTTAGTTTTGACATTTGTTGAAAACGTGGGGAGTGCGGGGGGTTTAAAGTGGTAATTTCTTTAACGAACCCATTCTCAGAAACTACCCAACCGAAAAATCTGAAAAAAATCAGGGGGCTGCCACTATATGGTGCCTAGGCCTCGAAATACCCTTCATACCGATACCTGTTAAAATAAAGTTAATAATAGTACATTAGTAGATTTTTTAGTAATTGACAGGAAAACCCCCCTTAAGTTCACTCTAGAATCACGAAATGCAGTAATATAGGCTACATCATAGAGCATGATCCTACGAAATTTGGTTAAAATCACACTATTACTAATAAAGTTATACTAGGTCAAAACTGTCGCTTCTCTGCAAATTCAAGATTATGAATGTAAATATTACTTGAAAGTGGAAATGTTCACATAATATATGCATATTTTACGTGCTACATGCTAATGAGATAAATGAACACTCAAATCTCTTTATAAAGGAAATACACAAAACCTTTGATACCTGAAGCGCTGAGCTTCCGGTTTCCTGACTTGTTTATTTTATTTTCATAAGATGGAAGTGCTCAGCAACAGAGTGCACGAATTTGAATTGTTAAAAAGTCTCAAAAGTTTTGCTGGAGTGAGGAGAAATCAAAGTACATATTTGCCCGTGACCTCTCAAGCAAATCCGTGAATCTAGTAAACACCTAATGGCGCACACGTGCTGACATAGACTAGTTCTTTTTGTTTGCATCTGATTCTATGAGAAAGGGATTCATTTCTTCGTATATATGTATTTACTTTTTTTCTACTTAACTCCCTCCAACACCTCCATTACCCTGTTTTCGATGACCTATTTCCCATCCGAATCGCCACTTATCTTAAAATATTAACTTTAAAATAACTTTCATTATGAGTGTTATTTATAAAATTCTGTAACTTGTTACTTCCCGTAAAACCAGAAGATGTATTTAAATATTTCAAGGTTAATATACTTTTAACCTTAACCTATCACGTTGCATATTACGAAATGCATTATTAACCGTTGTTTCTGGCTAAAGAGAAATATTATGCGTGCGGATACTGGGATTTAGCGGTGAGGCTATTAGGTGAATACTGGATCGAGAAATGTTAGTTGAGCCCGTGCTGGGCAGTTTAATTGCATCGTTAAAGCGAATTTATCACGCTTAATAGAGTTTGTGAGCAGTTTTTGTGGTGGTAGCGTGCCATTTATAGGAAAATAGGATTAATATATTTCCAATGTATGTTCCCTAGAAATTTTCTTGACTTTAACATTTCCTTTTGATTTATATTTTCATTTTCCCATATGTTTCTGCTTGGATTTTTTAATTTAACAACATGCAGATCAATTAAGTTCTTTAATTTGAGCATTCACAATTTAATAATAATGGCCTGAGGATGCCCAGGTGGAGTGGAAATTTCGAAGGTTCCGCCTCATGGACATCTGAAGCGGGAGAAGCATTGATGCAGGGTGTGATCAGTCATGGGTCTTCCCTTCTGATCGCGGCACTCGGATCCAGGGATTTACGGCTCTACGCGCGTCATCGAGCCGTTACTTTTTGTTTAATTTCCAGTTTTAACTCGCGTGTTTACGTACGAACTATATCTGATCCACATGATGTTTGGCTCAGTTTAGTTTTCTTTCCTTCTCTTCTATTTAGTTTACTTTCTTTTTTCTTCTGTTTTAAGTTTTTTCATCTTTTTTAAGGTTTCGTATAAAATAAAACCTTATTAAAATTGGTTCACTGTTTGTCTGTCTGTCACACGCATTTTTCTTGGAAACGGTAATTGCGATCGTTCAAATAAAGTTAATAATAGTATATTACTGTAATTTTTAATAATTAATTGCAAAACCCCCTTTAAGTTCGTCCTAGAAGGAGCAATGCAGGCTATAAGGTAGAGCATGATTCTCCCATGTTTGGTGGAAATCGCACTATTCCTAACAAAGTTATAATTGACCTATTATAACTTGTCATTTCCATTCAAATTCAAGACTTGCCAGCATTACGTGAAAGTGGATATCCTCGCACAATATATGCATATATTACGTGCCAAGTTCAAACTATTTAGTTTGTTTTCTGTGTTTTATGATGTAGTTTTATTGGTTTTTGTATTCTCATTTGTTTTGCTTTTGTTTTAGTGCTATAAATTAGAGATACGCTTAATCATCATGTTAGTAGGTAATCTGATATGACCTTTTGAAAAAACTGATATTACAATGTAATTACAATGTAATACCACAAATATCACCTTTCATTACAAAGAAGAAAATGTCAGACGACATTATCTTTCGTTATTTACCGCTAAAATGATAAGTACTTTCTATTGTTTGCTCTGCATTGTGTAGGTAAAACGACCATCAATTATAAATATGGTAAGCGTGAGCCTTTGGTTGGTGCGAAGTAAAGCATAAGTAATCACTTCTTGCCGTTGTTTATTTTGGCTTAATCAAGCGCATATTTATACTAGTTATAAGACGGGTATATAAACCGACTTGATATACATCCATGTATTATTTGCAATATGCAACATGAATATTTAATGTTTTAGAGCACCCCCTGTGGGAGAATAATTAATCTTTCGTATAAAAGTAAACCAGTTAGAATTTAATTTAACTTAACTGTTAACTTCCTATGTAAACTTGATCAATTGATTTCCCTTCATTCTTTAGCAAGCTAAGGACTGTCAATCTAACATGTTAAGATATGTTATATGGGATGAAATCACCCACGAAATTAATGTTTTACCATTGAACAACAAAACCAAAAATAAAAGGATACGCGCCCCATGTCGGCAAATAGAGTGAATGGTGAAACTAAAGTAAGATTTTTTCGGAAGCAATTAAACCCTCTTTCTTATGATTATTTCTACCATTACATACCATATTACGCAGATAGAATAGAAATGAACGGAACTAATACAAATTACGGATAGAGTATATATACGCACCATAAAGAAGGATTACACTTTACATTAAGTGCACTTCATATGCACTAGATAAGACCCTCATAACTTTTGAGTAAAATTGGCCCAGCGCCAGCAACATATATCAAACAGCAGCCGAACGAAAACATTACAGATCAATTTTACTTAAAGCGAGGAATCTGCGTTCACGTATTCACTTGCACAAGAAATAATTTTTCTAGTCGAAATCTAGCCCAAAAACAGCCCAAAGCCAATGCAAAGCCAGCGTAATGCCAACCGAAAGCAACCAAGAGAACAAGCAATGATAATAATAACCAGCGATGTTCGGCGTCGGCATCAGCTCGGCATTGAATAACTGCCGCCGTCACTTGTGCTACAAAGAGCAGTAATGCTTTGTAATTTGACGACAATTCAAGGTAATACGCTGATGTTAGATGATGCCGTAATGCAAGGTAATTCGCTGATGTTAGATGATGCGGTAATGCAAGATAGTGGCTGATGTTAGGTATGCGGTAGGGAGAGGACCCCAAAGGTCGCGGTTCATTGAGATTTGAGGGACGAGGCATTGGTCGAGGACGTATCGTGAATAGTTCCTCTCGATTGCAACAGCCGGATCGTCGATGGAACACTTCAGTGGAACTGCACCTAGGTACTGGTGGGCTTGAGCGATTAGCTTTCGCCACTGTTCCGAATACCAGGATATCTCCATCATCTTTTCTGACCGTCTCGGATGGTCTTCTTCAGTGTACATAACTACATATATGTTTTACTGAGAACCTTAAAAAATTATCGGCTCAAGCTGCTGTATTGCTATTCTGCTTTTTAAGGCAGAATGACCATGCTTTATATTGAATGAACTTGCAATCCTGTTGAAAAACTGGAAAGAATCCGGAACTACGATCTCTTTCCTTTCCTGTCCGGATGGACGAAAAGAGGGATTTTATTCTTATGCACATGTATGTGTATATTTAGCATATGTTTATATACGTACCTCTCTTGTTTTAAGTATAATGTAAAATCAACTAAGATGTACCAGTTAATTCTCTATTAAAATTCATAATTGAAAGAGAATCAAGTTATAATGCTATCCAATGTAGCAATGTACTATATCTGTAATGAAAGGCAAGCGTAAGTTCAATTTTATTGCTCTTTAGAATGAGGTTGGACCATGTGTGTTTGTTGATTCCATTATCTAAAGTAGATGGGGAATTTACTGCAAATTGATGTTGGCATTTGTATAGAATCCGTTATTTTATTTGATATTTATTATATGAAATTAGGTGATGAATGACTTAAAAAAGGATGTTCGACTTTGGGTGTAGCATGTGTGCCGCCAGGATTTAAAATTTTTTTTATGGATAAATGTTTTTTATGAATATCATTGCTTCATTGTCTGTGGCTGCCACGATCAAAGATAGCAATGTAAATTTCTACGATTTTTTCGAATGAGAGCTTATCCTTTGCGTTCGTTAATCGAGGGGAGGGGGTGGAAATGAAGGGAATTCTCTTGGGCTCCTCCGCAGGTCCAAAGCAGATAACCTTTTCAACTTTTCAACTCGGATATGATGTTTCTTTTCAACAACCCTACCCCTGCTTTGGTTTTACATTCATTCCCTTCTCTCCCCAATATCATCCCTAGTTGGCTTGGTTTCCAATTTCCTCGCTTTTTAATGTTCTTACGTTGAATTAATTACAGTTTAAGTCCCTATAAAAAATCTTACTCAATGCAAAAACAAGAATTTCCAATGTAATGTTCCTTCCCATGACTCTCATTTTTGAGATACTTGAGTGCGACTCCTACGTAATCGTATATTTACAAAAATGTTAGGGTTGATGACCCAGACGACATGCCATATGTCATTAACATGAAATTGATGTGGGCTCTTAAACTGAAAAAAATCACATTTTAAACACTTTTCTATACAATGTAAGAGCTATCCTTTCATATATGTTTATCAATGTCAAAAGGTATTTTAAAGAGGGGATGTATAAATCAAGTTATTCTAACGGATCCTGTCAGGGATATTCACTGCTCGCCAAGTTTCGAGTGGAGAACATCTCAACTTCAGAAATCCAGACTGGAGGGCATATCGCATGAGTGTAGGTTTGTTTTCGTTGTCTCTGCCGGACTTTATAATAATAAGGCCTTAGATTCCATTGGTCGTTGCACATTCCTGACGACCCGTTGTCAGCAATAGCCCAAAAATAACAAAGACAATGAAAGCTAAACAATAAATTTCAAATGGGGAGATGAAAATTTATGGAAGTAGGGAGGTAGTAAACTGGACAGAATTAACTTTTTCAAGTGAATGTGAGGAAAGTTAATTTTCGTAGTTGGGAGGAACCGTAAATTTCGGGTAAAGGGACTTAGAATAATGAAGAAAGAAGTGATGGTGAGGGTAACTTAAAGTACCTTCTTGGCGATAAAGGGCAGGCCAAAGAGGGACGTGAATCCTCCGTGAATAAAACGACACTGCAGGTTGTGTACATTTTTTCTCTTGCATTCACTGTGTTTTACCTTTGCATGAACTTATGAGGCTTAGGCCAGAAAATAAGAAAGTGTGAAGGAAACTTTCTCACATTACTACAACAAAGCTTGAATTTCAATTTCTATAAGAAAAGATGAATCTCGAACAGAATCAATTAAAATCCTGAAATAAAAAAATCAAAAACTGTTTTCGATTTGCTTGTTCGTTTTGCCTGTCTGCCTAACTGCCTGCTATTCTTTAACATCCGATTTACTTGAAAACAGTTAAACTGGTTGTTACGAATTTTTTAATGAATAATTAATCTGTGAAATGCATCACAGCTCAACGGGTAACAGAATTTAAGGATGTCCATATACGAAAACTTTACTTTTATCAAAATATGGTTATATTAGCTATTAAATGGAAGAACTAGTAAACTCTCCTAGCTTTTAATAGAGAGGGGGGACTAAGGGCTCAAAATTTAATCACCGTAAAATGTTTTTAGAAACGACCAGTGCAAAACTCTAAACAAATCAGCATGATGCATTTGAAAGAAGTCTAGGCCATAAAATAAATCCCATCTGCATACCTCTTCAAATAAGGTTATCCTATTACTTCTGAGGTTTACTAAAAGACTTCCTTTAAGTTCATGTCAAAAGAGCAAAATGTTGTCTGATAATCCTGGGAAATTTGGTAGAAATGCAGTCATTGCTAAGAAAGATATAGTTTGTAAAAATTACTTTTCCATGTGAATTACATGATAGTATGTCATTATTAGAATAAAGAAAACAGCAGAAGATATTATATTCTTATTGTCCAAGATTTTGTTTGAAATTTGGCATATGAATGGGATGGGATTAAGTGAAAGAACTCTATTACTATTTACCAAAGCTGGTCTTAGTTTTGACCTCAGCTGCAAAGAAAACGAGTGTGGGTTAGAAAGTGATCTCTTATTTTAAAAAAAAATATTATATCCAAACCTAAAAATACTCTCCACAACCATATCTTAATAGTATATTCTTATATTTACGAAAGTCCAAAACCATACAGAAATATTGACTGTGTAATATAGAGCACACTATTGGAAACTTTAGTGGAAATCCTGCCTTTATCAATAAAATTAAAACAGGTTAAATTTGCCTTTTCGCTCCAATTTTCTGCGCTGAGGGGCAAAGTGGGTAGTCTGACACACTGAATGTATATACATTACAAACTACAAATTGAAACATCCTGCAGCGCAATATTTTTATATAAGAGAGCCTTTCGTATCTAAAGCGTCAATTTGAAACGATATTCTTTACACTCTGAGCCTGACTTTACCGTTGTGCGGGGGCTCCGGCACTGCGAAACTCTTCGACTTTAGATTCGTGAGAATCGAATGAGACATTTATAGGTCTTGGAAGCGGAAGGAACAATCAAGTTGGTTTGAGATAGATTTAAGCCTTCAACACAAGAATCAAAGAAGAAAGGAGCAGTTGAGATCAGTCCACAAGAGGGAATGACTCCAAGACCTTAGAGGTAGGGAACCTCGCGTGTGTGAAGTTAGAGGCCAGGAATCATCACGTTAGCTATGTCAGTCCAGTTAGAGGTATTGGCTGTTCTGGCTATTCTAGTTAAGTCTAATGGCTATGGACCATAGTCCTTAAAATGGCACAATGGGAAGCAGTGGAGCTGTCCGTATGTATTAGGGGTGACATGCTAGTGGTACACATGATGAGCGTTTTCCAAACCACGACGAAGGAGAAAGAGTAGTTTCAAAACCCAATGATTACCAAAAATTAGGGTCTTCGCGACTGTATTTAAAAATAAAACAGAAAAAGGAGAAAAGATGTTATAATCTGAGAAAAGGAGGCTTAAGACTCAAGATGGGCAGAAAATTAGCCATACAAAGGAAGGGGAATGATACTTTGAGAAAGAGCTCGAAAAACTAATGTTGTCGATAACCAGTACTAAAATATATTACGTAAACTTTCGCGATACAAGAGCTGTGTCCAGAATAATTACCAGGAGCATTCTTTAGGATGGCATTAGAATGGTGCGAGATAGCTCAGCTGTTAGAGCACGAGGCTGTCATATGGAATGTCGCATTTCCTCTTACAAGGTACTGTAATCCTGAAGTGTACCGTTACGGTCTTGAATAAAGTGCTCTAACATTGCTCCAACGATTGTTATTATTATTGGAATATGGCTGGCTTAAACCTGTGTGTACCAATCGAAGACCCGTGCTCTGCAAGTGAGAGGTATGCACTGAACTAGTTAGGAACTGGAAAATTCGCAAGAAAACTCTTTGTCGAATCAAAGCATAATAGAATAAGATTTGACGTTGAGAATACTTTCGAAATAGATCGGACAGAGAGGAATCTCAAGAGCACAGATTGAGATTCTTGTATAAGGCAAGTGCTCAATAACATGGCTCATCTGGAGGCAAGTAGTGACACCAGGATTGAACTA
Organism: Hermetia illucens; assembly: GCF_905115235.1. Taxonomy (NCBI): domain Eukaryota; kingdom Metazoa; phylum Arthropoda; class Insecta; order Diptera; family Stratiomyidae; genus Hermetia; species Hermetia illucens. Next base: position 62,744,054 of record NC_051849.1, on the reverse strand, counting down.
GAATTGCAGATAATGATGGGCGACTTCAATAGAGTCATCATAGAGATATAAGAGGCTGTGAGAGGGCGAGAAATCCGGCTCTACTTTTGATTGATCAACAATAAAAATGAAATTTAAAATATTGCATCTGTTATTAGTAAAGCGGATTTTTGAAAGCGCAGACTTCCTCTGTCATTATGGATGTGAATGATAGTGAATCTACACAACACAACTCTGATTGAATACACAGCACATTATGTAGAATATAATAATCAAGAAAAATCACAACATGCACGCCTAACACTTTTTCCATCGTTTTTGAAGGCGTAGCTGGCCAACGTATTCGTGCGCTTTTTCTATACTTTAAAAATATTGCAGCATCTTAATCGAGCGCAGTCTTTCTGCGCCAGTTAAGCATTATGTTGAGCACCGCATAAACACTATTGCCCCGCCTCCCTATAATTTCGAAGGTGCGCCCTTTATCACCTCAGAAGCTCACACTGCGCGGAAAGAGTTCTTAAGCAGGTTATTTGACGACCTTCTAATAGCTGAAGATCTTATGGCGATTACAGACGGTGTAAATATTTTTTTCTTTTTCGCGGTATTTATTTGACGTTAGATACCAGTCAACTCAGCTGTGAATGAGTACCTGAGTCAAATCAGGGTAATAATCTCCGGCGAGCGCAATGCTGACCACATTGCCTCCTACAGTGTACTATAGTGTACCGTTACGGTCTTGAATGAAGTGCTCTAACACACTTCAAGGCCCTGATCCAATATGGGTTATGCGCCAATGATTATTATTATTATATAATTATTATTTATTTTTTTAGGAATGTAAAGTTCTACCATCATTGCCATTACTCAATTCTTAACGCTTATCTGTCTGGGCCGAAGACTAAAGACAATCGGCCGATTGCGATTGCCCAAGCATTTGGGACCACCAAGCAATAACTGGTGGAAGCTACACTTCTGCTATTCGCTCAGCAAGATGCAGACCTATCCGTCAATGCCTCAGACATTACTATAGGTGCTGGCCTTTTCAGCAAATATCGGGTCTTGGCCTTCAAGATGTCCATCTTCCAACCATCTCGATCGCGTGGTAATGCCTTCTTCGTCTGCAGAATCTGCCCAGCGTACTCGGGATTTTCTTACGAGTTTTCGTTTTTCTGATCTCCCTTCAACTACCCTCTTAGGTATCTGAGTATGGTCTATGACCTGAACCTGGCCACCCCATTAGAACTTCTGAAGTTTTGTTTACTTAGGGATTTCAGGGTTGACAAATATTTGATATAACTCATGATTGCATTTGATCCATTGGTCATCTTCGCGTTTGGCTCCTATTATTCTCCTCCGGACCCTCCTCTCGAACATATTCACAAGTTTAACAGTTTGTGTTAGTGTTCATGTTTCACATCACACATATCTTATCATCGCTTTGTATACTCAGAACTTTATTTTTCAATGTATGCAGTTGGCTTTTAAAATCGGTAGAATAGAGTATAAGGCTCTGTTCACTGTTGAATTAGGTGTTTTATCTCAACCATTTTCTTTCCGTTTTTCATCAGTTGCTCACCTAAGTATGTAAAGTTGTTTACATTTTGTAAGTTGTACTCGACAATTGTTATATTTTGTCTGATGGGTGTCAATATTCTCGATTGCATTATAACTTCCTTCTTGTTGTCATTAATTCGCTGACCAGCCAATCTAACAGCCGCTGAGCTTCTTTTTCAAGCCACTGCATTTATGATTATAAGTTATTAGCCGTACATCTCGCAATAAAATATTTCTGGATTTTCTCTGAAGGCAGGTCGTTTACAGGGATCATGGACCGTAAGTCACCACCTTTGCATTAAAACAAAACCCCGACAAAGCGTCCTCATGCCAACTTTGGTATCTCAGTTTTATCAGCCAGTATAATTCCGACATTAGACACGTTGATTTTTCGGCAATCGCGGAGGCACAAAAGAACGACGCAGTTTTTCAGAGCGTCGAAATCAACTCCAAATATTCATTTAAGTTGTTCGACTTAACGTCTTGACAAGCGGCAAAGACCATATATTCCGGCTGCTTTCCGCAAAGAAGTATTTCACGCCGTTAGTGATTTAGCGGGCATCCGGCAATGAATCGGCTAGTCACCGCAAAATATTTCTGACCGCCCATGAACAAGGCCATTCTTGGGCCGGACAGTGCATTGCATCTTAGAAGTGCAAAACTATGAAGTATATGCGGAAAAATTTAGGCGTGTAAGCTCGGACGACCGGGCGGTTTTACAAAATCCATTATGAAATAATCAGTGCTTTGCGAGATTTCTACTGTTTCCTCACAATCATTGATAGTTTCACGCGGTGACCTAAAATACATTTCTCCACAATTTTGAGACCTTATGGCGGTATGTCGGAAATTATAATTACTGAACAAGCAATGCAGTTCGAGTCCTCCTTTTTCTCAAAGTTAGGCAAACTCATCGACTGCATAGCACCACCGGATAACTGCATACCACCCGCAGTCCAATGGGAGGCCGAGAGATGTCACGCTGAAGATCGCAATAATGGCTCTAGGTAGTTGACTAGACAACTAGGTAAAACAAACCTGGTGATTGGTAAGAAAACGTACTGATGACATATACCGATTCGATCCAGTAAGAAAATCGAGAGGCTATCGAACCGTTTAATCGTGGTTAGGGGCAATGTAGCTTTGGGACACATGTCAAGGGCGTGGAGGCGGCGTAGACCGTCTTCATTCCGTAAGCTTGCAAGAAAGATCTTTCTTATTAAAAATCTTTCAAGTTAATTTCCCTGACATTCTTCCTACTTAAAATATTAAAGAAGATTCTGGGTAACAACATTAGAATTAATCTTGTAACGTGTAATCCCTTACATCGTTGCCAATATGTATACCAAGCAGCAATATTAACTGAACATGGAAACTCCGAGTTTACATTAACTCATGTCCGCATCTCGTTATCGGAGTACGCTGGCCTGAGATAGTAACAAGTCAGAAACCGGAAGCCTCGTGCTTCAGTTATGAAAGGTTTTGTGTATTGCTTGTATAAGCATATTTAAGTGGGCATTTTTTCCGAGTTTGTCAAACCGCTCACTCAGAACACAAGAAATTTGCACAAAAGTGACAACTTTGACCTATTATAACTCGGGTAGTGGTAGGAAGTGTCATGCTCTATTGTATTATATATTACTGTAAAGGTTGATTATTCTAGGATCAACTTAAGGGGGTTCGCAGTCAATTTATATAAAACATACTTATAAGAAATATAGTAATATACTATTATCGACTTTATTTAAACTGGTATCAGTATGGAGAGAATGAGTCCTTCAAGTAACTGACCTTTTTCGGACCCCCGCATTCCTCCGCTTCGCAACCAATGTCAAAATTTGTATCGATTTCGGAAATTATTAGTTGAGACATTTCATTTGACATCCTACATGACTATAATAATGATAATCGTTGGCGCAACAATCCATATTGGATCAGGACCTTGAAGTGCGTTAGAGCACTTCATGTATGACTATACACGGTGAAAAAAAATTACGGCCCCACTCGCATATATGGGGACCAGCCCCCTTTAACTCAAAGTAGAACTCGCTGCATACAATAGGATTTACACGTCCCACCTTTCTACCAAATTTCGTATGAATGGGAGCGACCGTTTGTGCGATGAAAGGTATGACAAACAGACAGACAGACAGACAGGGAAAAGTAAAAACGAAAAACGTTGTCCATGTATGGACCAGATACCCATAGGCCTTCTAATCAGAATGCAGAAATAGTAGTTGATTGGTCACATGGAAAAAACCACGAGTCTACTGCGGGTTATGCCATGTAATGGAACTTATTGAAGTATGTAGCTTATGACAGTGGAGTAAGAAAAAAACAACAATTTTTACTTACTAGAACAGATGAATATAAGCTTATAACTAACTTAAGGACTACCTTAACAGTTAAACTTAATCTAAGGTATATGATGAAGCTTAACCTAACTTATTACTAAAGAAATATATGTCGGGAAATATTTACAAAGCCATTTTGGAGGAAAAGTCGAAAAAAATCTCCACTCGATGAGCATATTTGAAAACAGGGAGGGGCGGGGAGGTAAAAAGGAATGGGGTACGATGTGTGACGTGCAGGAGAGGGATGGGAATAAAAAGCTAGGAGAGGCGTTAATGATGGGTAGATTTAAAAAATTGGGGGTCGGAGAAATTGTCTGTGTAGAAGACTACTCCACCTTGGGGATCGAAAAGATCGTTCTGTGATTGAAGGGATGAGAGGATCTGGGGAAGCAGATGAGTCCGAAGAAGGTCATCTTCAACGATCTCGATCTGCATGGCTTTGGAGTCAATAGGAGGTTAGTTGCACGGCCTAGTGCCTTCGTTATATGAGGGACGTGGGAGAGACGGGAATTCATTGTCACTCCAAGGTAAGTGACTTCTTTTACAATAGGAATGGGATCGTCGTGGATTGTAAGTGATAAAGATCTACTGCCACTCCGCATTTTCGGCGTCATTCTCATGTTTTCATGCAAGACAATGGCCTCGCATTTGTCGGGATTTGAGGAGAGTTTCCAACAGACGGTGGAGAAACAGTACAATCTTCTGGGAATATGAAGTACATTTCTAGAAATCGATAATAATGGCGCGTAGGTGCTGTTGACTCGCTTTGGCTCACATAATAGTCCTTTATGGCAACCGTATATTGCCCGCAGGGCATTGTACTATCATCGTCAATAAGGGGTTAGCTAGTGGGCAACTTTTAAATGACGTTGAAAACATTGACTACCTACAGTGCGGCATTTTGGGCTGGTAGAATCAAACCATAACAGTCAGTGAAGATTTGCTTGTGTGTGTATTACAAGGAGTGCATGTAGAACAACATCCCAACAAGTCTTCTTGGCATTGACTTTACTTGACACTCTCAACATATAGATGTGGGCGAAGAGGGCAATTTTCAAAATGTCCAGAGGTATCAGTGAAGCAGAGAGCTATTTAAATCGGAACAAGATCGATATTTATACTAACCAATATCCCAAATTACTGATATCAAGAGATAGCATGATGCTGAAGTTTGATTTCGATTATAAATTTGATACTGACATCAAGGCTTCTAGGATGGCAATCAAGTCCAAGATGGTTAGCTTGTGAATACTCTGTAGTCCTTGCCATTTTGGGATAGAGCGTAATGAAGGAGCGGATGAACTAACAAGAACAGGTTCAGAAACGCCGCTCTAACTTTTCTGAGAATTGGTGAGAGATTCAAGATCGTGACACGTTCTTGGCAATGCCCAGTTCTTGTACAAAGAAGGCATACCTGGGAGAATTAGATGGAAAGTCAAAAGGTTTATTTTCCTAGGAGATATTTTGAGATTTTGAGTTAGTAGCATTTGGTGGCGGAAATATCTACATATTTTTCAATTTGCGATTATGTTTAACTGAGGGTTGAATCTGCTGTCTGATGGTTCTGATGTTTGCGCTTTGCTCTTGGAAACTCATTGATTGAAAAGTAACCTAGGGGCATTGCATTTTGCATGCATAACCATATTTAAGTTTCTATTATGTGCGTCCCAATTGCGTTATATGAGTCCAAAAGTTCCCTTTGTGGCATTTCGTAAGCTCCGTCAAACTAATTGAAGTAGACTAAATTGGAAAAGAAAGTCGTTGGTGCTGGAACATTTGAAGAAATATTTCATGTCCACTTTAAAATAAACTGAATTGAAAGTCCCGCCTATGGGGGTTCTCTTCCATTACACAATTGCCATCATCGCTGGGCTTGCTTTCCTGTTACGGTATTATTCAAAAACATAATCCAAACGAATCACAAGGTTTTAGTCCTTGTCTTCGTATTAGCCTTGCAAACAAAATAATGGACTTCCTGGGACTAATTCATTCTTCTACAATACTTTCAGTGAAATTTAATTTGCGCAAATCTCCATGATTAATTCAAAGTGACTGAGTGCGACAGAAGCCACTATTTGCATAAGAATTACACTCCTTCGAATTTAGTGTTCTTGAAAGTGTCTGCCCTTGAATTGAAAAGGTATTTAGATGATACACAGTGAGTGCGTGACTAGCATTCAGCGTATACTATTAATTGAGAAAATGTAATTTCGTAATTATTCCAAGGAATCCAAGGATACATGAGTACATACGACCATGTCTGCATATTTATATTTAGTAATACATTCTTGTGGTAAAGGTCACAGTGTTATCATAGTGATTTAAGCATTGGCACTTGCTAGAGCTTGAAGGAAGTATGTATGGCAAGGGTAATTTCTCGTCGAAGTTTATGTTATGCATTCATAAGAGTCCTTAGGAATATATTAATTCCTCCTTGAGTTGAATAGAAAATGCTCTGAGAGAATCTTTTCTGAAAGGGTGTTAAGGTTTCTATACCAGACATTTCTGTGAATTTATGAAATTGCTTATGATGTGGTGGGTGTTTATGGATGTGGGGGTGAACCTACATATTTACGGGAAGAAATGTCTGTCAGAGTTCTATCGACTTATGAAGTGCTATTCAATTTCTTATAATAAATGTCGTGCGTCCTCTATTCAACCGCGAATGTTTGTTCATCACAATGGCCTTTGCACCTTTTCAGTGCTGCCTAGGGAAGAGAATATTTAATTAGAATTTTGGAGCGGATGTAATAAGGATGATTAAAATACCACGCTGTCCTAATACATATTCATTCTTAAAAGGCTTTTGATCAAGTCTCGGATCAAAAATCCAATTTATATATATCTACAATGTCTTGAGGATATGTGGCATACTATGTTCGGAGTAGGTTCATCGATTGATATTGCGTCAATTAGTAAATTAAATTTAAAAATCAATCACCAAACACGCACGCGAATTATAGTCGCGCGTAATGGGAACATTAAACCGCCATCATTGGAATAAACAGAGTCAGCTATCAATTTTCAAAGAATTAACAAAAAGTGCGATATGCCCTATCTACATAAAAGGTGACAAGTTACCATACGACAATTACAGACGCTTTTCACTATTTTGTACAACCTATAAAACCTTGACGAAATTACCAGAGAAAAAAAATTACGTTGTACGCTGGTAAGGAGATTTTCGAACTGGAAAATCGACAATTGACCAGCCCTTTATGGTCAAACAGGCGCTAGAAAAGCGCTGGGAATCAACATCGACTTCTATCAAATATTCGTTGACTTCAAGCAGGCATATGACAGTAGGCCTCGCCAGAATGACAATGTCTCACACGGTGCAGATCAGAGTCAATAACAACCTCATAGATGGGTTGGAGATAAATGTGGATTTCAAGGAAGGACATGCGCTGGTATCTTTACTGTTCAATGTGGCACTGAAGCAGGTTATACGAAAGTTGCCTGTGGACACATGCTGCTCTACAAATTATGTCAAATCGTCGTAAAGTTCGACGATATGAACATCATAGCGCAGTCTTTCACATCAAGAAAGGAAATTTATACAAACAGAGTCTTCTAGTCGGTCCTACCCATTTAAAGAGTCAGCTGAATATACAGCAAAACAAAGCTCGGAGTATACAAAACAACAATACGATCTGTACTATGCTACGGATGTGCAACATCGAACCTAATACAAACTTCCGAAAAACTGGTCAACACCTGCGGAAGGAGAGTCCTAACGAGAATACTGTAATAGGAACTAAACGAGAGGATGACCATTGACGAAAAAGTGTTGGCGACCTTGGAGGCTATGAACCAATAAAACTTCGGAAGCTGCAATGGGCTAGCCAGGTTTAACATATGGACCACACTCGGATACTTCAAAACGTATTCGAAGGGAGAACAGAAAGATGAAAACTTGTTAGAAAATCCTGAAAGCGCTGGGTCGATTCTATTGACGAAGACAGTGCTTCACTGCTCAAATTTCGAATTTGCGATCAATGGTTCGAGGCGGTTGGAGGAAGGAATTCCTGAAGGCCAAGATCCAAAATGGGCGTAGAACCTCGAAGACGATGTCAAAGAATAATCTATGCACTTTTACATGAAATTAAAGGAAGATATTTTTTCAGATATTGAATCATCAACGAAAAATGAAGTATGTCATCGGGACAGTGAAAACTAGAGGGGATATGACCCTATTTCTTGTTTCGATTCCTGATCTGTAGTACGAGATACATTTAAATACGTATCTCTAAAGCGTTTTCATTTCCATTTTCTTTTCTAGTGGAATAATACCTGCTCTTTCATAAATTTTGGGAAGTAGGGTCTAGTACAATAACACATGCGAACGTCCTTGTAATGAAGATGTATAAATTAATATAATTCGCATTGTCTATTTTTGCGTTAACTTCGTATTTCCTCCCATTTTCATAGAATTTTGTATTTCGCTCTAATAACCGTATCTCAGTGAAAAGCTTTTTTAATGTCATTGATTTAATGAATATAGCACGAGCATGGCTATAACTATCACTATTATTCTTGGCTTGGATGACAGAAAGTATAAAAGAACAGAGAACAGACTTGATTTGAATCGGAAGATTATGGAGCGTACGGAAAATAAGGTCCTCTTTCGTTGGGTTGAAGCCGCTTGTTAGTTAATCCGAAATTCCTTAAATGACTTAGTTGCTTTTTTAGGAAGTAGTGAATTTTAAGGTATGTTTCAACAACAAAAGTAGGTGACTTCTATGTATGTTTGCAATGTTTACAATTCATCAGAGAGTCAACTTCGGCGGACACATATGATAGCTTTAGAGGGTAGTATATTTTCACGGGATATATGGATAGTAATATGAGATTTTGGATATATTCCCCTAATGTTAAACGTTTTTTTGTTAAACTTTCACTTACTTTCACTGTGGTTGGCTAATTTGGTGAAGATATTTCAAAGAAGATGAGTATATGTATTTATTCTGCACAATGACGTAGGTTAATTTCGATACTAAGAGCCACTAACTTTATAAAATTCTAGGCACACAAAACAATATCAAAATCTTTCATGCAACTGTCAACAGAGTTTGGATTCTAGTAGTGTCTACAAGAAAGATCCTAATAGCTTTGATCTTTATTGAATGTTCAGTTGAAGTGCTGAGTTGCAGTCTGGAATATTATATAAACTCGTGTGGGCTGTTCGATTATTTCACGTGCAGAACATCACTAATGTACATAATACCATACACAGCTTTCACTTCGCTATTTGAAGATATTTTCTGTATATTTTTTCGATCCTTATCACTTGCTCCGAATGACTGACTATTATCTTTCCATTAACGGAAATAAACAATATTACTAGAAGTAATAAACGGAATTACCACTTCTACCACTACACCCTGAATAAAAATGACAATCTTGATAATGGTTTTAATCGTTGGGACTCATTTGTTTCAATAATTGTTTTACATATACCTATGTATGTATATGAGATTATATAGCGCTTCCTCCCTTATCTCCTTACAATAACAAATGTATACATATTTACTTACGTTTCAACAATCAATCTTCTTTCTTTGCAATATATACATACTCTATTTGATACACAGTTGGGGTCACTTGTCTTTACCTTTCTCCATAGGGGATTGAAACTTGCCTAATATGCCAAAAAATATCTACGTAAGAATTTTAGGAATGAAAATATATTCAAGGGACATTATGGGGATTTCTGGATAGCGTATATAACAGAAATTCCAATACCAGGTGGCAAAAGCTGTAAATTCTACCTCGAAAATTACTTATCGAGAAATATATGAATATATACTGCAACCGGAATGAAGATTGCAACTCTACGGACGTCAGAGCTTTTGCGACCTCGTCTATACGAGAAGTAGGTTCATATTGCATTTCCAACAGTGGACTCTTCTGTCAATTTCGGTACTTCCCCATGTGCAAGAATCGATCCTGCAGAAGTTAGATTGTACGCTTTGAGACCTTACTTAAAACGTAATCCTCGTTAACGACAGACAAATGAAAAATTTTTGTGCGAGCTCAATATGCCAGTTGATTCGAAGTTATTTGGGTCCTGACAATCAGTCCTGACAATCAGTTGGAAGAAAGTGTAATTCCAGGTCGACCCGAAAGAGTCTTTCACTGTAATTTGGGGTACCATTCCCACTCTTCCCAAAATTACCAGGAAAAAAAGGAAAAAGCCAGATCCAGAAGGATGCTCTGATTCTTGTGCTATTGGACCAAATCCCTGATGGGATGTTAATTGAGTTCAGTCCGGCTCGCGTTGGTGGCCGCTTTTCGGAGCGTTAAATGCCCACTCATCTTAATAATTACCAGCAAATTCTTCCACTAGCATTCATACTCTACCAGGGTCATTTTTTGGAACTCCCAAGTGATTGTAGAGCAGCTATGCCATTACTAAAATTCGACTGTTTTGAGTGCGACCAATTCAAATGGCCAAGGTTAGACCGTCGCTTTAAATTTTGAATGATACTCTATCATGTGCAGTTTCAGTATGGTGACGTTACAATCCAGATAAGAAATTACAAGATTGGAAGATGTCAGTTTGATACCGTGGGACTCTTTCTAGGGAAGTACTGCAAAGAATTGTATTAATGAAAGCGATCGAATTCAATCTCCAGAGCAATTAAATACTAAGACGGTAGCCGAACTGAACGGAACAGTCATTGAAAACTACCTCTGAAGAATTATCGATTGAGCAATGCATGCTCAGTTTCACTGAGAAAAGTTTCGAGGAAAACTGAAGTTTCTCGGTTGAAATGGACAGCGCCAGCTAAGGAATAAGAAGTAGGTAGTAAGGGTCAATATTAGGATTCATACAAGTCGTGTTAAAAGTGTGTCACATTTGAAACTTCATCTGATAAAAATTCTGCTTTCCCAGAAATAGTGTAGGTACACAATTTTAATGTGGTGAGCTCTTTGGTATTTTTAAGGTTTGGAGTAAAAACAAAACTCTATTAAAAATGCCCGTCTCTTTGTTATATTCATTTTTTTTTAAAACAGCTGCACTGAGGTGAAACTTCGTGGTTATATAATCATCAACGGCGCAATAATCCGTATCCGGTTGATGTTTGCCTTAGTAAGGAAGGTCCACCAATCCGATATCCCTAAAAGCTGTCTGGCATCCTGAACCACGCTACCGTTCCATCTGAGACAAGGTCTACAACGTCTTATTTTTCTACCATACATATTCCCCTTCTAGACTTTCCGGGCAGGATCATCTTCATCCATACGGATTAGATGACCCGCCCACCGCAACTTGTTGATCCGGATCTTATCTACGGTCATGAATTTCGTAGGGTACAGAGCTGTCCATCAAGCAATTTTAAAGTTTGAAAAGGACACATGCGTCAGTCAAAGATCTACGGGATTGCAGAGATGTCAGGTTCTTCAAGAGTTTAAGAGTCGAGTAAATCTCCTTTGTTTAAATTCAATTGCATCGCAATCACAATTATGGTAAGGGGACCACACTACCGAAGCATATTCAAGAATATTACGGACGAAAGATTTATTTATAACGGTGACTGAGGAATGGATATCCATGAATTATATGATAAAAGGAACGAACGATAAAGTTGAACATTTTGTATTGAATCGGAGTTTGCTGTCAAAGGTCACAGCTAGCCCTTGTAAAAGGTAATCACGGCTAAGGATTGACCATCAAGATAATAAACGGGTGTCGGGGGAGAAGTTTTTAGTGATAGCATAAAGAGTAGCATTGCTTTAATTAAGTGGCAACCTGTTAAAAACGCACCGCTGAGATAATGTGTCAAAGTTTGATTGAACGCTGCACTGATCAGTAGCCGAACTAACAACAGAAAACAATTCTAAATGGCCTGCAAATAAAAGGCTAGGACAGGTAAACAAGGAAGGAAGATCATTCACGAAAAAGGAAAACAGAAATGGACCGAGGATGGATCCTTGAGGTACACCCGATGAGGGAGAAAGCGGAAACGAGATACAACCATTGGAGAAGACATGATTTACTCTACCATTTAAGTAAGATCTTAACCAGGAGGGAATACTTGTCAGAAATCCATACGATCTGAGTTTGGTGAGAAGCAAGGAAGGGTCAATGGAATCGAAGTCTTTGGAAAAGTCAGTCAATATTGGACGTCGCTTCTTGTATTTAGTAAAAGTGGGGTGACCGGGTTGAAACCCATGCTACTCTTTCACAATGAGGTGATCGAAACGAGACGAAAGGCAGTCTTTTACGTATCTTTAAAAAATTTTGGAAAACGAAGAAAGGATGGATATACGTCGATAGTTTTCGACCCCATTTCCAAGAAGGAATTCGACAATAGAGGGATTCAGAAGAGGAATCGAACGTATACTAGCCAAAGAGGAATCAAATGTGTCAGAGAGAAGTAGGATGAATGTCTGAGTGAAATTATGCGGTGTTTCCAACGATTAATTAATTGAAATAATTAAAACTTGTTGTTTCTTTTTCGTTGGTGTGAATTTTTATTCTCGCAAATACCGATATTTCGAGAACCACTTGTTCCCTTCATCAGTGCTAACAAGTAAAAACGGACGAGAAATAATCCCGAAGCGGTTCACAAGCTGATTTAGAGGAATAAGAAGTATGATTATCCAATTTGATATTAACAGTGAAAGAAGTGGGCGAAGAGCGTAAATTTGAGATGTGTGACCAGAAGAGGTTGAATTCCCGTCGCTCAAGAGAGCCTTCGATGCTATTTAAATATTGGGAACGGGCATTTTTGATCAGAATTTTCGCAGATTAATGTAGAGCTAGAACTTTGCCCTGTCTTCGACATCACCGGAACGATTAGACCTCAGACGAGCTGTATGTTTCTCATGAAGACTATTACAGGCCCCTACAGTGAACCAGGCAAGGTATTTGCAGGGAAAATAGGCATGGTGGTGTCAAATGGGTACTTTGCGAAATAGTAATAAGGCAGTGAGGGTTTAAAAAGCACGAACTTGAAGTGAGACAGGATTTATTCTCAGGAACAACTCGTCTAACGCAACCCCAGATAGTAAACGTAATGCTTTCTCGGGCATCTAGACAATACCCGCAATATTTATGAATGTTTAGCATCCCAAAGTATTCACTTTAGGGTAATATTGATATTTAGTGTTGAGTTGAGTTGAAGTAAATTTACACGGAAAAGATAATTTTGGGTTGGTGTAACTTTATCAATAATTGTAATTTTAATCAAACTTGCTTTCCCAACAAATGCAAAATCTAAGACTGGCTTTGGAAAGTATTAATTGAGACCTTTGGTGTGTCTGGATAGTTCAGTGGTTAGAGCATTAAGCTGTCGTACGGCAGGTCGTGGTTCGAATCTCACTGGTGCAGAGAGACTTGTTACCACTGATGAAGGGAACAAGTAGTTCCCGAAATATCGATATTTGCAAGGCCTATAAATTAACAAACATTTTTTTTTATTATTTCAAATAATTTAAACGCTAGAGCTACCGCGTAATTACGCTCAGACCCTTTGATAGCTCACCAATATTTTTGATCGCTCCCTATGAAGTTTTCGTCTTTAGCGCAATAGAAAAAGTTTTGCGTTTTTGATCGATGACTTTTCCACGAGGCCCGGCGCAGTAGTGACACGCAAGAGAAATTAAGCGACATCAGATATTGGTCTCTTGCCAGAAAAGTATCAGCACCTCTTTTTTGTCTACATTCAGAAGATAGCTTTTAAATCTATTGCTATGACAAGATTTTCGTAGCGGGCTAGTTGAAACCCAAATGTGTTTGCGCCAGGCTTTGGGTTCGGACTGTGTACCGCCGACAACGAGGCGGTAAAAGTTGACATGAGTGATGAAAGATCGGAGTTGATGGAAATCTTCGAAGCTTTCAACGCTGTTGGATATCTCCGCACCATATGCCTCAGCAAGGTGTTACCGGAGCTCACCTTGGCATCCAGATCTACCATTATGATCATAAAAACTATCCTGAACAGGGTGCAGTTGCTTATATGAAGCATACTTCTTCTTTATATCGAAAATTTCCGTTGGTGTGATGCCTCTTAACCTGGCCTAAAAGCTTGTAGTCAAGAGCGTGCCATGCATCGAGCGAGCATCCTGGTGATCCTCAATTCCGGTGTCGTTGTGCGTATATTCTATAATAGAAACCAATCATAAACCTTCTATCCCTATCCGGGAGTAATTAACGTTTCCATAACAAGAAGATTTGAAATTTATAATTTCCAACTATAATACTTAGTCATGAATGAACTGTGATGCTTTCAACATGGAAGTAGATAAAATGCATTCGATCTTGTGCACAGAGCGGAAAAGGACGGGTGGAAGATAATTAATTAACTATTGTTGAACTATACGAGAGGTTCAGTGTACACCATCCTACCATCGAAAGAAGAATCGCATGTGAAATATGGTTTCTGGGTTCCTAAAGATTTATTCCCCAGGCACAAGGAAGGTCACGTGGACAATTGCAATTCAAATGAAAGTAGACAAAATCTGGAAGGTTTTCTAGCTTTTTTGGTCACTGGGGATGAAAGTGGGTTTTTTACAAAAAATATGAGATGCCAAAGCGTCGCTGGAAAAAGGAAAGAAAGGCGGTCATAGATGTCAACAGCAGGATTTCACTCTCATAAAGGGTTATGGTAGATTTGTTGGGATATTCAGGGGATAATTCACCTGAAACTGTTACCATGCAGGCAAACTCTAATAGTGAAGTATGCTGTGCTTAGCTGGAGCACCTCAAGGCGGCGTAAAAGAAAAATGGTCATCTCTGAAGATTAGTGGTAACGTTAGATTTTACCATGACAACACTAGGCCTTGCATTGCTGAACTCACTCCGAGGAAAATGAAGCAGTAATGTTGGCAGCAGTTATTCCAACCCATGCACTCCCCTGAGCGTGGCCCACCGGATTTTTACTTAAAAGGAAATGAACCTTGTACGGAAGACATCTAACAATCTGGACTTAAGGTTTTTCTCATCTCAGTTGATTGGGGCAATAAATGATTTGCTGGAGAAAATTTATTTATTAGACTTGGATAGGATGATACATTTTCAGGTCATCGGCATAGCATAGGTGAGGAATATCTGATAAGACGCGAGATAAGATATTAAAGAGTTGAGGACCCAAGTAACTATCTTGTGGTACTCCAGAAGACTCTTTTGAATAGACGCCCTTGATACTTGACAAACTGAGTTCGATCATGAAGATAGGATTGGAGCCAGCTGAGTAAAAAGCCTGATATATCAAAATCGCGTAATTCGTTCAACCCGGTCGAAGGCGTTACTGAAGTCCGCATAGACCGCGTCAATTTGGTTTCCTTTTTCCAACTCGCAGAGGACATCAGAAACTAGGATAGTTAAATTTGTGGAGGTCGTTTTAAACTGTAGATAGGCGTGAGATGGGAGGATTTCCACGAGGATTCGAAGATACCCGTTGAGAGCGATTTATTAAAGCTTATTTACAGAGGAGTCGTCAATTGATCAACGCACTGCACCAAAAAATGGGGATGGATTAAGTCGGGGCCGGGACCTTTGTTGACGTTGAGTTGCTGAAGGGCTTTTTGGATCTTCCCGCCTCAAAAGTATTTCATCGATAAGGGATTCTGGGATTGTTACAGCAGATATTGTTGATGACGGGATATGAGGTGGACAAAAAGTATTTTGAAAGTGATCAGCAAATAAATCACATATTTCCTGTGGGCAAGAACAAGTTGTGTTCTCTCTGAACATGAAAGTAGGTGATCCAGCTATTTTCCGTTTATATTAACGAAGTCAGAAAATTTTTTTGGGTCTTTGATAATTTTTTCTTTCATTAATTCTCTTGAAAGCGTATCGTACTTTCGTGTTAAGTAATCACTGATGTCGTAGCCACTTTTGATGATTTTGTAGATCTTATTTCTTTGGTTACGTGAGTGCTTCAAATTATTATCAAGCCAGGGTTCTGGAAGTCTATTGGGTTTCTTTATTTTGGGTTCGCAACTGCTTATGACGTGGAAGGTTATCTTATAGAAGGAGGCAACGGAGCCATCTAGATCTACTGCTAACAGAGAACTGGTCCAATCTATGCTGTTTAAATAATTTATAATGCTTTCATAGTCAGCATTTAAAAATCGTATAAAATTTCATTATTGTACGATAGGGTAAAGGGATAATCTGTGGAGGAGAGTTCAACTGTAAGGGCAGAGTGATGAAAAGAGTTAGAGAAAAGGTTCCCGGCGTCAGTAGTTGAGCTAACCCCCACTTCGTCATAGGCATTGGTAAATATTAGATCTAACCATTTACCATTTTGATTAGGGTTTGGGATAACTTGCTGTAAATCATTGCCATAAAATGAGTTGATGAGGTGAGGTTGAGTCGTTGGGATCATTAAAGTTGACTGTGAGGAAGCGGTTATAGTTTCCGTCAGTGATGAACCTGATGTTCGGGCGATTGAAGTCTCCGAACACGATTATCTGGTCATCATTTTCCAAGGAAGCAGCGATAGAAGAAAGAATGTAAATTACTTCATTATAAGTAACTTCGCCAGATCGAGGGGTGATGTAAACAATTCCAATATAGGAGTAGTGTTTACCTAAGAGGACTGTAACGAATTTGCATTCGAAAGAGGAATTGTGAATAGCAATGAGAACTCCGTCTCCTCTGGAAACACAAGTGTTAGCATAATTTCTGTCACCTCTATATATAATAACCCAAATACTATCGAGAATGTCCTCGTTTTTATACGACTCATTCAGCCAAGTCTCGGTGATACTAAGTACGTTAAAGTGGCAAGATTTAGCGTGAAAAAAATTTATATCCAAAATCGATTTCCTAAGAAACTGCAAAACGTCCAGCCTCCGACTTCTGTTTTTGACTTGTTTTTCTGGTTTTGACGTGTTTCGATGAAGATTTCTTTTCTATCTTTCTAAATTGTTTCTAAACATTTCATTATCTTATTTTCCCCAAGGGGTGAACATTTTCAACGCCGTGTTGATTTCATTTTTCTCTGTTGCATGAAAATTGATAAAAATTGCAGCATTTCGAGGGAATTGTTCAGAATGAAAAAAGGTTAATAGTCGACATGGATATTCAATGAATATTGATTTTCAGTTTTCGCTTGACACAACTCATCAATAATTCATAAATTGAACCGTTTATACTCGTCAGGGCAATTGACACTTCAGCAATTTACCTAAACTGTGAACATTGACGGGGAACACTTTGTGTGATCAATATGCATAGTCTAGACTTCAATCAACGGTGACGTCAATATAATTCATCCGACTATTGGAATTGCAATTATCCTTACTATCTATTTCACGTTGGAACATTACATCGAAGGTGGCGGCAATTATACAAGAAATTATGCATAAAATTATGATTAACGTGTTAATCTTTGATGCCACAATTGCTAGCCGTTGGAAGGGCAATAATATTGTTGTTTTAATATCTATATAAGGATGTGTTATTCAGAAAATGGCAGTGGCAGTGGGTAGGTCCCACATTGACAAAGGGTAACAACTCCATTCTGGTTTATTTTGAAATGAAAGCGACCATTCTAGGATATGGATTGAGGCGAATAACTCGCCGTGCAGCTACACTTGTAAGCAGGGGGGAGGAGGACAAGAGTTTATGGTAACCATATATACGGTTACCGTGTATCTTTGAATAGTTCGACCTCTTACGTGTCATTTAACGAAACTACACTTGTCCTTTAACCGATGAGTGGGTCTGCACCGGAACCTGAAAAAGTACAAACACGGGTCTTTTCGCAAACCTAGCGAAAGCTTAATAAACACGCGAACTAAGCCTGGAAAGTAAAAGTAAAAAAAAATATGGCCTGACCGAAGAAGGAGGAGCGGAAGAGGAAGTCCTTAAGTCAATACGACTTTAACTAAAAATAAAAAATCTAGAACCGTTCCCTTTACTTAATATATTTTTTGGTTCTAAATTTTTCAAACCACCGTTGAAGGCGGTAGGTGGTAGTAGCCGAAATTTGCTAATTTACAAACAATAAAAATATTTAGTTCAGGAAACTATCTTGAATTTTTTATTTTTAGTTATAGTTCTTTACTAAAACGCTCCGAACACTGGTTTTTTTAGTGATAAAACTTGAGCCGAAATTCATATTAGTGTATCCAAAACAAAGAAATTAGGTAAAATATCGAAATGAAGTAAATAAAAATTTTTTAATACTTTTTTAATACTTAATACTGATATGAAATATAGTTAGTTACAGTTAAATAAAATAAAATAGATCACAATAAGATAATATAAAAAAAATAAATAATTAAATAAAAAAAATAATCAATGAAAAATCAAAATGATGATGATGGATGGAATTTGGATTAGATAAGTGTCGAATCCAAGCAATCCGAGCCGCATGTTTGACCTAACATTGGTGACCTCCACATCCAAGCTATGACTGAGACAGACTTCAATAAGTACCTAGGAATTTTGCAAGGATGGGTCAAGCTGGTGATCTGAAGGATGCTCTGCTGTCCGAATTTCTATGACGTGTAAAGCTGGTATTGAGATGGCATCACTCGGGGAAGAATAAAATAAGCGCATTGAATGTATTTGCTATACCTTATGCATTCGGAATATTGCCGTGTACGAAAAGGGAAAACGTCCAGCGGCGGATACGGACTAATACGTCCAAATTCCGAATGCGTCATCCAAACTCTGGGGTGGAGCGAATGAACTGTGACATCGATAGAGGCAGGGTTGAGGTGGCGACACAATATCAGCGTCAAGTCGACTGGCTAGGCGCATATTTTTACAGCAAAGAGCAGACGAGTCCCTTGCATGCAGCTGTTTGTATGGCAGACTTTGGGCTGACTCCATTTAACTTGAAGGATTGATCTTTCCATCCTCTGATTGGGGTGAAGTCGGACCAAGAGCGGATTGGTGAATGGAAGTCAAAGGTAATGGACGACAAACACGTAAGTTGTCTGTGATAGCCATTTGTCAATCTGAATTTGTCGAGCAGATGGCTGTGTGCTGGGGACATGGGCGTAATGGGCAAAAGGCATAACGCTGTATGTAAGGTGATTCATCAAAACCTTGCATACAAGCACGGGCTGATCATGAGAATATGTCCGGTATACCTGTATGAGCCGCAGGCAGTGCTTGATAGTTCTGTTCACAGCATGCATTGGAACCGGCAAGTTCTAACTGATGGCCACATACTACACTACAAGTCTGATGAGCTGTTAGTTGACAAGACGAGTCGATCAGCAAATATAATTGATGTTGCTATCCCCCATAATAGCAGCATTGAAGGAAAATATGTTGAGAAGAAGGTAAACTATGAGCCATTGGCTCGGGAAATCAAAGAAATTTGGGTTTCGAGCGGGTGGTTGTAGTTCCCATAATATTTTCAGCTACTGTTATCGTACCTAAATTTCTTACGGCTTCTTTTGATATCGTGGGACTCTTACACAGTCTGATTCAACTCATGGAGAAATGCACCATCCCCCATAAATGCTCGATGGTGCGGGGAGTTCTTGACAGAGTCTCTTCCTAACCTACCACCACATACCAGCGTGCCTTTATCTATTAAGTAAGTAGGATCGTCCGGACCTAAATGCTTGGCAATTTGGGCTAGTATTAGGTAAAATTCGGTATCTGCCTAGTTTGTGACAACTCGGATATGAAAATGAGGTAAAATAAATTAAATGAAAGTAAAGGAAATCAGAAATAACAGTACCTAAACATATCCGCCGAAAATTAAATATCCCTCACACAGGATTTTAAGGTTAGAGGAGAAGGTCTAAATTTGGCCCCTGCTGGTATTTTGGCCCCCTACGATTCTACGCGACACAAAACAGCCACAGATAAAAACGCCACTGTGCAACAACCACATACTTAACAGCTGTTTTTTCATGTATCCATATGTCATTTAAATGACAAATGGTAGAGACAAATTCTAGTTTCTGTTCTTTGTGTTCTTCTAACTTTCTTCCAAGAAGATATTTGTTGTCGGTATTCCTGTAAATGTGGCATGTTTAAATGGTGTTTTGTGCTAAAAAATTTTTACAGGATCAGCAGTATTACATATCAAGGTAATGCTGAAGCACGGCTTACTTTTCGTTTTATTTTTTGATTTTTTTTTATGGGATTGCATAAGTCTAATATGGCCCCCCGTTCGGTTTCGATTATGGCCTCCGGGGGCCATAATCGATGTTTGAAACACAAAAGTATTAAAGATTGCTGTATTGTTTCCTATAGATGCCCCGGAACAGCATTATGTTAACCGTAGCCAAAAAGAGGAAAACATGGGACCCGGCACAAATGAAAAAAGCTATAGATGCAGTCAGGAGTAAGACGATGGATTACAAAAAAGCCGTAAAAATGTTTGGCGTACTGAGGACCACATTAAGAAGGTTGGTGCACGATCTAGGAGAGTCTGAAAAAATTGTTGAAAAACCGCTAGGCAGGAAAACTGTACTTCCATCTAATATAGAAAAGAAACTCGTGGAGTATATTCTTCTAATGGAAGCGAAATACTATGGTCTAACACGAATAGATGTTCGGCGAATGGCCTATCAGTTAGCTTTGAAAAATAACATACCCAACAATTTTACAAAGGAAATAGCAGGGCGTTCGTGGTTAGACCTTTTTCTACGAAGACACAAACACGAACTTTCTTTAAGGAAACCATTAGGAACATCTTTTGCCCGTGTTCAAGGCTTTAACCGTGAGGCAGTAAAGGAATTTTTGAAGATTTTGAAGGCGGAAATGGAAAAAATTCGATACCCTCCTGATCGCATTTTCAACGTTGACGAGACCGGGCTGACAATCGTTCAATCTAAAGTTCCTCAAATAATTGGGAAGAAAGGCAAAAAACAAATAGGTGCTTCAACTGCTGCGGAACGAGGATCATTGATGACCGTGGTTTGCTGTATGAATGTTTCCGGGTTTTTTATACTACCCATGATGATTTTCCCCAGAAAAAATTATTCCGATATACTTATGAAAGGAGCTCCGCATGGTGCTATCGGCAAAGTCCACCCATCCGGCTGGATTCAAACGAATTTATTCACCGATTGGTTTCGTCATTTTCTTTCTAAAACAAATCCAACTAAGGAGTCGCCTGTACTGTTAATACTCGACGGGCATTACAGCCACACTCGTAACATTGAACTTCTGGAGTTAGTTCATGAGAACTATGTAACAATAGTTACTCTTCCACCTCACACCACGCATAAATTGCAGCCCCTGGATAAAACCTTTATGGGGGCACTAAAAACCTATTATAGTGAAGAAATCCGAAATTTCTTGTTGCATTCCGATCGGTTGCTTAAACCCTACGATATCGCCGAATTGTTTGGTCGAGCCTATCTACGAAGCTCAACAGGAGAAATCGCTGCAAATGGATTTCGCGTCACCGGAATCTACCCCTTTAATCCGCAGATTTTTTCTGACGCAGATTTTTTAGCAGAAGCTCAAGTTTATAACGATGAAAACACTTCCGAAAACCGCCCAGGGAGCAACACACAGGAAAATTTGACTGCATCGCAAAGAGATGAGTTGTTGCATCATCAGTTAAACATCATAGTTTCACCAGAAATTATTCAACCAATACCAAAACCTAAAAATAAAACTTCAAATCGAGGGCGAAAACGTACCACACCAAAAGTACTCACTTCTTCTGCATATAGAACACACCTGGCAGGTACATCAAGTGCTTCAGATGGAAATCAGAATCCTGACAATATCCAAAGTCGTAGCCGTGGAGGGAAAACCACTGTCTCAGATGAAAATCATTTAGACACACAATTCGACAGCTTCGACGAAGGACCTTCAAATGATAAAATACCAACGAGCTTAGATGCAGAATGCTTATTTTGTGATGCAAGGTATTCAAATGACCAACAAGGGGAGGAGTGGATTCAATGCCAGGGATGCAATTTATGGGCTCATTGCGTTTGTGCGGGAAACGAAGGAGATTATTATATTTGCGATTTTTGCCGATAACTTTATTTTATATGTATTTTATCTTGATTTCGTTTTTATTATGTTCATTATTATTTTTTTATTAATGGATTTACTTAAGTTTGTTTATTTTTTACTTAATTGTTAAGTTTTGGAGAACATTTTTTAAAGAATTTTTCATACTTCCAATATGACCCCCTGGGTGCCATATTACCCACACTTTACATCAAAACCAAAATTTTGGATACGTCGAAATAT